>NC_080034.1:78974044-79714701 GCF_030020395.1 Manis pentadactyla
CCAGCGACCAGCAATGGAGCGAGCGGGCGGGTGCGGCACGCCCGGGCCCTCCAACCGCTGCGCGCGCTTCGGGGGACGGCGCCTGCCAGCCAATACGGTGCGCGGACGCGACTGCGCGCCAAAACCGACCCAACCAAAGGGGCAGCGCCTCACCTCCCTCCCCCGACCCAGCTCCCGAAGCCGCTCGACCACCCACTCACCCTTAGCGATGCAGCGGCCGCAGGAAAACGCGACTTCCGGCCGGCCGGAACGAAAACAGGCTTGTCTAGAAGCCCCTGCGTACCCACCTCCTGCCACCTCTGTCACACTTACTGAATGGAAACCCCGAAGCCTCGTCGCAAGCGCAAGTAGCTGCGGCAGCAGAGCTGCACACAAGGCTCACAGACTAGCCACGTTCGTCCCTTCAGCCGCCAGAGCGGCCAGCGCGAACGGCTGTAAAAGCTTGCGAACTCAGCTAGTCAGGCGGGAGCGGCTCCGTGACCGACGGACGCAAGACAGGGGGTGGGGCCACCCGAACCCGGCAAATCGCCTCTCGTCTAGGCCCGCTTCGGCCCCGCCCCTTCCCGCGCCTGCGCGGAAGGGGTAGCCTGTAGTTTGGCAAGGACTAAGTCTCGGGCTTTCTGTCCCTACTCTTCGAGTTCTCCTACTGGGTTCTTTTCTTGTATTTTTACCAGAGGGGGGAAGATATACTCCCACTAGACTTAAACACTGGGAGAACAAAATATTGTATATTTAGTACACGACTTTTTACATTTCTGTAAAGTCTTCATTCCGCGAGCTCCTAATTATATTAACAGCTTTTATATTTCGGCTTTGTATTTTGACTGTCGATACGCAGGAGTTCCGGGAAGACCTTATTCGACGACCAATGTAGTAATCCTGCAACTATTCCCTGAGCGCCTAAAACGTACCAAATACTGTTCTAGGCACTGAGAATACAGCTACCATTGAATTTGAAAGATCAAGGAAACGTTGGTAATACATTTAGCTTTTTTAAATTATTGCTTTGCTAAATTCTCAAATGACTTCTTTTTGGACATAGTACGTTTGGGCTTACTGGAGTCTTCTTAAACCTTTTGTTTTCATCTACCATAGATTTTAATACAAGTCTGTTTTCCCATTTAACTTTTCATGGAATTACCATTCTTAGAGGAAGGAAATACATACTAACTAAACACAGCACCTCTTCTACGAAATGCTTTCCGATCTATATGCTTTGCAACCCGGCATGCCCACCTCCTGCCACCTCTAACTAGATTTCTTTTTTATTGCTCAAAATGTACCAAGTAGAGTCGTATGGTTATAGCTTTGCAGGAAATGTATAAAATCTAAATCCATAAAGGAAACAGCCCATTGATTGGAAAACTATCAGTAACACTGGGTTTTCAGAGTAAGAATTCTGATGTCAAGGGGTCAATACAAGCATTAACTCATTTGCCTTTGAAACACCAGTCAATCAAAATAGTAAATCTCACTTCCATTTTCTTCCATCATTCACATGATAAACAGAGATCACTGAAAGAACCAAAATGGGTAAGTGTATATTCAAAAACATAAAGTTATGTTCAGGTAGTCTGTGCTAGGTCAAGTATAAACCCAAGTTCATAGTGGTATTTCCAGAACTAAAAATCTAGGAAAGAAAATGTCTTCGATACGCAAATGGTAAGCAAACTAGGGGGGTGCAATCTAGAACTTAATCATTGTTAAAAAACTACAGGGGCAATAAGAGTTGGTAATTTTCCAAATGTGTCATGAAGCCCACTTACCCAAATGTTATCTGTGGTGGCTGATAGCATTGGTTAGTTTTGCAGTCATGTGAGGAGACTTTTACATTTCAGTGTTAACTTTTTTTTTTGGTATCATTAATCTATAATTACATGAGCAATATTGTGGTTACTATACTCCCCCCATCATCAAACCCTCACCACATACCCCACTACAGTCACTCTGCATCAGCGTAGTGAGATGCTATAGAATCACTACCTGCTTCTCTGTGTTGTACAGCCCTCCCTGTGCCCACCCTACACTGTGACTGCTAATCGTAATGCCCCTTTTTCCCCCTTGTCCCTCCCTTCCCACCCATCCTCCCAAGTTCCTTTCCCTTTCATAACTTTTAGTCCCTTCGTGGTTTCTGTGGGTCTGCTGCTGTTTTGTTCCTTCAGTTTTTTGCTTTTTTCTTATACTCCATATATGAGTGAAATCATTTGATACCTGTCTTTTCCTGCCTGGCTTATTTCACTAAGCCTAATACCCTCTAGCTCCACCCATGTTGTTGAAAATGGTAGGATTTGTTTTCTTATGGCTGAATAATATTCCACTGTGTATATGTACCACATCTTCTTTATCCATTCATCTACTGATGGACACTTAGGTTGCTTCTATTTCTCGGCTATTGTAAATAGTGCAGCGATAAACATAGGCGTGCATACATCTTTTTCAAACTGGGCTCCTGCATACTTAGGGTACATTCCTAGGAGTAGAATTCCTAGGTCAAATGGTATTTCTATTTTTAATTTTTTGAAGAATCTCCATACTGCTTCCCACAATGGTTGAACTAATTTACATTCCCACCAGCAGTGTAGGAGGGTTCCCCTTTCTCCACATCCTTGCCAACATTTGTTGTTGTTTGTCTCTCAGATATTGGCCATCCTAACTGGTGTGAGGTGATATCTCATTGTGGTTTTAATTTGAATTTCTCTGATGACTAGTAATGTGGAGGATCTTTTCATGTGCCTGTTGATCATCTGAATTTCTTCTTTGGAAAATTGTCTATTCAGATCCTCTGCCCATTTTTTAATTGGACTATTTGCTTTTTGTTTGTTGAGGTGCTTGAGCTCTTTATATATTTTGGAGGTCAACCCTTTATTGGATCTGTCATATATGAATATATTCTCCCGTACTGTGGGATGTCTTTTTGTTCTATTGATGGTGTCCTTTGCTGTACAGAAGCTTTTCAGCTTGATATAGTCCCACTTGTTCATTTTTGCTTTTCTTTCTCTTGTGCAGGAAGATATGTTCATGAAGAAGTTGCTCATGTTTATGTCCAAGAGATTTTTGCCTATGTTTTTTCTAAGAGTTTTATGGTTTCATGACCTACGTTCAGGTCTTTGATCCATTTCGAATTTACTTTTGTGTATGGGGTTAGACAGTGATCCAGTTTCATTCTCTTACATGTAGCTGTCCAGTTTTGCCAATACCAGCTGTTGAAGAAGCTGTCATTTCCGCATTGTGTACCTATGGCTCCTTTACCATATATTAATTGACCATATATGCTTGGGTTTATATCTGGGCTCTCTAGTGTCTTCAATTGGTCTATGGGCCTGTTCTTGTGCCAGTACCAACTTGTCATGATTACTGTGGCTTTGTAGTTGAGCTTGAAGTTGCGGAGGATAATCTCCCCAGCCTTATTCTTCCTTGTCAGGATTGCTTTGCTTTTCGGGGTCTTTGTGGTTCTATATGAATTTGAGAACTATTTCTTCCAGTTCATTGAAGAATGCTGTTGGTAATCTGATAGGGATTGCATTGAATCTGTAGATTGCTTTGGGCAGGATGGCTATTTTGACAATATTAATTCTTCCCAGCCAAGAGTATGGTATGAGTTTCCATTTGTTACTGTCCTCTTTAATTTCTCTTAAGAATGTCTTGTAGTTTTCAGGGTATAGGTCTTTCACTTCCTTGGTTAGGTTTATTCCTAGGTATTTTATTCTTTTCGATGCAATTGTGAATGGAATTGTTTTCCTGATTTCTCTTTCTGCTAGTTCATTGTTAGAGTATAGGAAAGCCACAGATTTCTGTATATTAATTTTGTGTACTGCTGCTTTGCTGAATTCCGATATTAGTTCTAGTAGTTTTGGAGTGGAGTCTTTGGAGTTTTTTATGTACAATATCATGTCACCTGCAAACAGTGACAGTCAGACTTCTTCTTTACCAATCTGTATGCCTTGTATTTCTTTGTTTTGTCTGATTGCCATGGCTAGGACCTCCAGTACTATGTTGAATAACAGTGTGGAGAGTGGGAATTCCTGTCTAGTTCCCAATTTTAGGTGAAAAGCTTTCAGCTTCTCACTGTTAAGTATGATGTTGGCTGTGGATTTGTCATATATGGCCTTTATTATGTTGAGGTACTTGCCCTGTATACCCATTTTGTTGAGAGTTTTATCATGAATGGATATTGAATTTTGTTGAATACTATTTCAGCATCTATGGAGATGATCATGTGATATTTGTCCTTTTTGTTGATGTGGTGGATGATGTTGATGGATTTTCGATTGTTGTACCATCCTTGCATCCCTAGGATGAATCCCACTTGATCATGGTGTATGATCCTCTTGATGTATTTTTGAATTCGGTTTGCTAATACTTTGTTGAGTATTTTGCACCATCAGGGATATTGGTTTGTAATTTTCTTTCTTGGTGGGCTCTTTGCCTGGTTTTGGTATTAGAGTGATGCTGGCTTCATACAATGAGTTTGGAAGTATTCCCTCCTCTTCTATTTTTTGGAAAACTTTAAGGAAAATGGGTATTATGTCTTCTCTGTATGTCTGATAAAATTCAGCAGTGAATCTGTCTGGCCTGAGGGTTTTGTTCTTGGGTAGTTTTTTGATTACCAATTCAATTTCATTGCTGGTAATTGGTCTGTTTAGATTTTCTGTTTATTCCTTGGTCAGTCATGGAAGGTTGTATTTTTCTAGTAAGTTGTCCATTTCTTCTAGGTTTTCCAGCTTGTTAACATACAGATTTTCATAGTATTCTCTAATAATTCTTTGTATTTCTGTGGGGTTCTTTGTGATTTTTCTGTTCTCATTTCTGATTCTGTTTATGTAGATTCTGTTTTTCTCTAAATAAGTCTGGCTAGGGATTTACCTTATTTTGTTTATTTTCTCAAAGAACCAGTTCTTGGTTTCATTGATTTTTTTTCTATTGTTTTATTCTTCTCAATTTTATTTATTTCCTCTCTGATCTTAATTATGTCCCTCCTTCTGCTAACTTTGAGACTCATTTGTTCTTCTTTTTCCAGTTTCAATAATTGTGTCTTTAGACTTTTCATTTGGGATTGCTCTTCCTTCTTTAAATAGGCCTGGATTGCTGTATACTTTCCTCTTAGAACTGCCTTCACTGTGTCCCACAGAAGTTGGGGCTTTGTGCTGTTATTGTCATTGTCGACATATATTGCTTGATCTCTGTTTTAATTTGGTCATTGATCCATTGATTATGTAGAAGCATGTTGTTAAGCCTCCGTGTGTTTATGAGCCTTTTTGTTTTCTTTGTACAATTTATTTCTAGTTTTATACCTTTGTGGTCTGAAAAGTTGGTTGGTACGATTTCAATCTTTTTGAATTTACTGAGGCTCTTTTTGTGGCATAGTATGTGGTCTATTCGGGAAAATGTTCAATGTGACTTGAGAAGAATGTGTATCCTGCTGTTTTGGGTGTAGAGTTTTGTAGATATCTGTTAAGTCCATCTGTTCTAGTGTGTTGTTCAGTGCCTCTGTGTCCTTACTTATTTTCTGTCTGGTTGATCTGTCCTTTGGAGTGAGTGGTGTGTTGAAGTCTCCTAGAATGAATGCATTGCATTCTATTTCCCCTTTTAATTCTGTTAGTATTTGTTTCACATATGTAGGTGCTCCCGTGTTCGGTGCATATGTATTTATAATGGTTATATCCTCTTGTTGGACTGACCCCTTTATCACTATGTTATGTCCTTCTTTGTCTCTTGTTACTTTCTTTGTTTTGAAGTCTATTTTGTCTGATACGAGTACTGCAACACCTGCTTTTTTCTCCCTATTAGTTGCATGAAATATCTTTTTCCATCCCTTGACTTTTAGTCTGTGCATGTCTTTGGTTTTGAGGTGAGTCTCTTGTAAGCAGCATATAGATGGGACTTGCTTTTCATTCCATTCTATTACTCTGTGTCTTTTGATTGTTTTATTCAGTCCATTTACATTTAGGGTGATTATCGATAGATATGTACTTATTGCCATTGCAGGCTTCAGATTCCTGATTACCAAAGGTTCAAGGGTAGCTTCTTTACTATCTAACCCCCTAACTTAACTCTCTTATTAAGCTATTATAAACAAGGCTAATGATTCTTTATTTCTCTCCCTTCTTATTCTTCCTCCTCCATTCTTTATATATTAGATGTCTTTTTTTGTTATCATTAATCTACAATTACATGAAGAACATTATGTTTACTAGGGTCCCCCCTTCACCAAGTCCCCCCACCACAACCCCATTACAGTCACTGTCCATCAGCATAGTAAGATGCTGTAAAATCACTACTTGTCTTCTCTGTGTTGCACAGCCCTCCCCATTCCCCACCCCCACATTATACATGCTAATCATAATACCCCATTTCTTCTTCCCTGCCCTTATCCCTCCCTTCCCACCCATTCTCTCAGTTCCTTTCCCTTTGGTAACTGTTAGTCCATTCTTGGGTTCTGTGGTTCTGCTGCTGTTTGGTTCCTTCAGTTTTTCTTTTGTTCTTATACTCCACAGATGAGTGAAATCATTTGGTATTTGTCTTTCTCCACTTGGCTTATTTCACTGAGCATAATACCCTCTAGCTCCATCCATGTTGTTGCAAATGGTAGGATTTGTTTTCTTCTTATGGCTGAATAATATTCCATTGTCTATATGCACCACATCTTCATTATCCATCCATCTATTGATGGACACTTAGGTTGCTTCCATTTCTTGGCTACTGTAAAGAGTGCTGCAATAAACATAGGGGTGCATCTGTCTTTTTCAAACTGGGCTGCTGCATTCTTGGGGTAAATTCCTAGAAGTGGAATTCCTGGGTCAAATGGTCTTCCTATTTTGACCATTTTGAAGAACCTCCATATTGCTTTCCACAATGGTTGAACTAATTTACATTCCCACCAGCAGTGTAGGAGGGTTCCCCTTTCTCCACAACTTCGCCAACATTTGTTGTTGTTTGTCTTTTGGATGGTGGCCATCCTAACTGGTGTGAGGTGATATCTCACTGTGGTTTTAATTTGCATTTCTCTGATAACTAGCGACGTGGAGCACCTCTTCATGTTTCTGTTGGCCATCTGAATTTCTTCTTTAGAGAACTGTCTGTTCAGTTACTCTGCCCATTTTTTAATTGGATTATTTGCTTTTTGTTTGTTGAGGTGTGTGAGCTCTTTATATATTTTGGATGTCAAGCCTTTATCGGATCTGTCATTTACAAATATATTCTCCTTTCTTAAAGTTTCTTCCTCATCCTCATCCCCATCCAGTAAAAGGATATACTTAGCAACAAAACAAAACAAAACAAAACAAAATCACCCCCAAAAGAACCCCAAAGAACAACAACAACAAAAAAAAGCAGCACACCATATTAACATCCTAATGACTGGATGGTACCTACTAGGTGAGAGTTTCTTCTCATATATTTTAACTGAGCTCAGTGAAATAAGGCAGGCAGAGAAAGGCAAGTACCAAATGATTTCACTCACTTGTGGAGTATAAGAACAAAGAAAAAAATGAAGGAACCAAATAGCAGCAGAACCACAGAACCCAAGAATGGACTAACAGTTACCCAAGGGAGAGGGACTGAAAGAATGGGAGGGAAGGGAGGGATAAGGCCGGGGAAGAAGAAATGGGGCCTTATGATTAGCATGTGTAATATGGGGGGTGGGGAATGGGGAGGGCTGTGCAACAGAGAGAAGACAAGTAGTGATTCTACAGCATCTTACTACACTGATGGACAGTAACTGTAATGGGGGTTGTGGTGGGGGGACTTGGTGAAGGGGTGAGCCTTGTAAACATAATGTTCCTCATGTAATTGTATATTAATGATACCAAAAAAAATGATCACATACAAAGGAAAGCCCATCAGGCTCACATAAGACTTCTCAGCAGAAACCTTACAGGCCAGAAGGGAGTGGCATGATGTATTTAATGCAATGAAGCACAAGGGCCTCAAATCAAGATTACTTTATCTGGCAAGATTATCATTTAAATTTGAAGGAGGGATTAAACAATTTACAGATAAGCAAAAGCTGAGAGAATTTACCTCTGACAAACCATCTCTACAGTCTATTTTGGAGGAACTGCTATAGATAGAAGTGTTTCTAAGGTTTAGTAACTGTCACTAGAGGGAATAAAACCACAGTAAAGAAACTAGAACAGCTAATTACTAAGCAAATGCAAAATTAAATTAACTATCCCCAAAGTCAATCAAGGGATAGACAAAGAGCACAGTATATGATACCTTATATATAAAAAATGGAGAAGGAAGAAAAAGGAGAAAAAGAAAAGAACCTATAGATTGTGTTTGTAATAGCATATTAAGTGAGTTAAGTTAGACACTTACATAGAAAGGAAGTTAACCTTGAACCTTAGGTAACCACAAATCTGAAGTCTGTAATGGTAATAAGTATATACCTATCAATAATCACCCTAAATGTAAATGGACTGAATGCACCAATCAAAGACATAGAGTTACTGAATGGATAAAAACAAGACCCATCTATATGCTGCCTACAAGAGACTCACTTTAAATCCAGAGACATGAACAGACTAAAAGTGAAGGGATGGAAAAAGGTATTTCATGCAACTAATAGAGAGAAAAAAGCATAAGTCGCAGTACTTGTATCAGACAAAATAGACTTCAAAACAAAGAAATTCACATGAGACAAAAAAGGACATTACATAGTGATAAAGGGGTCAATCCATCAAGAAGATTTAACCATTATAAATATCTATGCTCCCAACACAGGAGAACCTACAAATGCGAAACAAATCCTAACTGAATTAAAAGAGGAAATAGAATGCAATGCATTCATTTTAGGAGACTTCAACACTCCACTCACTCCAAAGGACAGATCAACCAGACAGAAAATAAGTAAGGACACAGAAGCACTGAACAACACATTAGAACAGAGGGACCTAACAGACATCTACAGAACTCTACACCCAAAAGCAGCAGAATACACATTCTTCTCATGTGCACATGGAACATTTTCAAGAATAGATCATATACTAGGCCACAAAAAGAGCCTCAGTAAACTCCAAAAGATTGAAATTGTACCAACCAATTTCTCAGACCACAAGCGTATGAACCTAGAAATAAATTATGCAAAGAAAATGAAAAATCCCACAAACACATGGAGGCTTCACAACATGATCCTAAATAACCAATGAATCCATGACCAAATGAAAACAGTGATCAAGCAATATATGGAGACAAATGACAATAATTCCATACAACAAATTCTGTGGGATGCAGCAAAGGCTGTGCTAAGAGGAAAGTATATTGCAATACAGGCCTACCTCAGGAAAGAAGAACAATCCCATATGAACAGTCTAAACTCACAATTAATGAAACTGGAAAAACAAGAACAAATGAGGCCCAAAGTCAATAGAAAGAGGGACTTAATAAGATTAGAGCAGAAATAAATAAAATTGAGAAGACTAAAATGATAGAAAGAATCAATGAAAGCAAATAGATAATATAGACAAACCCCTAGCCAGACTTATCAAGAAAAAATGAGTCTACACACATAAACAGAATCAGAAATGAGAAAGTAGAGGCGGAGCCAACATGGCGGCATGAGTAGGACAGTGGGAATCTCCTCCCAAAAACATATACTTTTGAAAATACAACAAACACAACTAGCCCTAAAAGAGAGACCAGAAGACGCAGGACAGTGGCCAGACTGCAGCTACACCAGCGAGAACCCAGCGACTGGTGAAAGGGGTGAGATACAAGCCCCGGCCCGGCGGGACCCGAGCGCCCCTCCCCCCAGCTCCCGGCGGGAGAACAATAGGCAGAGCGGGAGGGTGACGGAGCCCAGGACTGCCGAACACCCAGCCCCAGCCATCCGGGCCAGAGCGCAGACACAGTACATGCCCAGGGGGCCCTGGATACTGGGGGAAAAGGGAGTAAGACCTCTGAGCGGGTGCTGAAGCTGATGCCCCTGTAACAAAGAAAAGCGGGGGCTTTTTGAAAGTCTTAAAGGGACAGGGACTTAACAGCTAGACGGAAACAACCCAGGTCACAGTACAGCAGCTGGAAATTACAGGGAAAACCGGGTGCACTAACCCCCTGGGCAACAGCTCTGAGACCCCTCACGGAGGCAAACAGTCAAGCAGCCCCCCCATCCATCACCCCACCGGGCGCTGCGAAAGCAGAGAAGCAGCCTGAGACAAATTCCGCCCACAGAAAGGGAAATTTCTCCCTTCCGGCCAGGCAAGACACAAAGACCCACTCTACACGCAATTACCCAACACAAGCCACTAGGGGTCGCAGTTGTCCCAGTAAAGAAAGGCCAGTAGCAAGTGGAAATTTTGGCCCTCCCAGCTGACAGTCAATAGCACCTGTCAACATGAAAAGGCAAAAAAACATGATCCAGACAAGACTAACCCAGACAGCTTTGGCATCTGCTACATCTTCCCCTGAGAAGGAATCTGGGGAGATAGATTTAGCCAGTCTACCTGAAAAAGAATTCAAAACAAAAGTCATAACCATGCTGATGGACTTGCAGAGAAATATGCAAGAACTAAGGAAGGAGAATTCAGAAATAAAACAAGCTCTGGAAGGACTTCAAAACAGAATGGACGAGATGCAAGAGACCATTAATGGACTAGAAAACAGAGAACAGGAACGCAGAGAAGCTGATGCAGAGAGAGATAAAAGGATCTCCAGGAATGAAAGAATTTTAAGAGAGCTGAGTGATCAATCTAAAAGGAATAATATAAGAATCATAGGTATTCCAGAAGAAGTAGAGAGAGAAAAGGGGATAGAAAATGTCTTTGAAGAAATAATTGCTGAAAATTTCCCCAAACTAGGGGAAGAAATGGCCTCTCAGACCACAGAGGTACACAGAACTCCCATGACAAGGGATCCAAGGAGGGCAACACCAAGACACATAATAATTAAAATGGCAAAGATCAAAGACAACGACAAAGTATTACAAGCAGCCAGAGAGAAAAAAAGGTTACCTACAAAGGAAAACCCATCAGACTATCATCAGACTTCTCAACAGAAACCCTACAGGCCAGAAGAGAATGGCATGATATACTTAATGCAATGAAACAGAAGGGCCTCGAACCAAGACTACTGTATCCAGCACGAATATCATTTAAATACGAAGGAGGGATTAAACAATTCCCAGACAAGCAAGAGTTGAGGGAATTTGTCTCCCACAAACCACCTCTACAGGGCATCCTACAGGGACTGCTCTAGATGGGAGCACTCCTAAAAAGAGCACACAACAAAACACCCAACATATGAAGAAGGGAGGAGGAGGAATAAGAAGGGAGAGAAATAAAGAATCATCAGATTGTGTTTATAATAGCTCAACAAGCGAGTTAAGTTAGACAGTAAGACAGTAAAGAAGCTAACCCTAAACCTTTGGTAACCACAAACTTAAAGCCTGCAATGGCAATAAATTCATACCTTTCAATAATCACCCTAAATGTAAATGGACTGAATGCACCAATCAAAAGACACAGAGTAATAGAATGGATAAAAAAGCAAGATCCATCCATATGCTGCTTACAAGAGACTCACCTCAAACCCAAAGACGCACACAGACTTAAAGTCAAGGGATGGAAAAAGATATTTCAAGCAAACAACAGAGAGAAGAAAGCAGGTGTTGCAATTCTGGTATCAGACAAAACAGACTTCAAAATAAAGAAAGTAACAAAAGACAAAGAAGGACATTACATAATGATAAAGGGCTCAGTCCATCAAGAGGATATAACCATTATAAATATATATGCACCCAATACAGGAGCACCAACATACCTGAAACAAATATTAACAGAACTAAAGGAGGAAATAGAATGCAATGCATTCATTCTAGGAGACTTCAACACACCACTCACTCCAAAGGACAGATCCACCAGACAGAAAATAAGTAAGGACACAGAGGCACTGAACAACACACTAGAACAGATGGACCTAATAGACATCTACAGAACTCTACATCCAAAAGCAACAGGATACACGTTCTTCTCAAGTGCACATGGAACATTCTCCAGAATAGACCACATACTAGGACACAAAAAGAGCCTCAGTAAATTCCAAAAGATTGAAATCCTACCAACCAACTTTTCAGACCACAAAGGCATTAAACTAGAAATAAACTGTTCAAAGAAAGCAAAAAGGCTCACAAACACATGGAGGCTAAACAACACGCTCCTAAATAATCAATGGATCAATGACCAAATCAAAATGGAGATCCAGCAATATATGAAAACAAATGACAACAACAACACTAAGCCCCAACTTCTGTGGGACACAGCAAAAGCAGTCTTAAGAGGAAAGTATATAGCACTCCAAGCATATTTAAAAAAGGAAGAGCAACCCCAAATGAACGGTCTAATGTCACAACTATCAAAATTGGAAAAAGAAGAACAGATGAGGCCTAAGGTCAGCAGAAGGAGGGACATAATAAAGATCAGAGAAGAAATAAATAAAATTGAGAAGAATAAAACAATAGCAAAAATCAATGAAACCAAGAGCTGGTTCTTCGAGAAAATAAACAAAATAGATAAGCCTCTAGCCAGCCTTATTAAGAGGAAAAGAGAGTCAACACAAATCAACAGTATCAGAAATGAGAAAGGAAAAATCACAACAGATCCCGCAGAAATACAAAGAATTATTAGAGACTACTATGAAAACCTATATGCTAACAAGCTGGGAAACCTAGGAGAAATGGACAACTTCCTAGAAAAATACAACCTTCCAAGACTGACCCAAAAAGAAACAGAAAATCTAAACAGACCAATTACCAGCAACGAAATTGAAGCGGTAATCAAAAAACAACCAAAGAACAAAACCCCCAGGCCAGATGGATTTACCTCGGAATTTTATCAGACATACAGGGAAGACAGAATACCCATTCTCCTTAAAGTTTTCCAAGAAATAGAAGAGGAGGGGATACTCCCAAACTCATTCTATGAAGCTAACATCACCCTAATACCAAAACCAGGCAAAGACACCACCAAAAAAGAAAACTACAGACCAATATCCCTGATGAACGTAGACGCAAAAATACTCAACAAAATTTTAGCAAACCAAATTCAAAAATACATCAAAACCATCGTACACCATGACCAAGTGGGATTCATCCCAGGGATGCAAGGATGGCACAACATTCGAAAGTCCATCAATATCATCCACCACATCAACAAAAAGAAAGACAAAAACCACATGATCATCTCCATAGATGCTGAAAAAGCATTTGACAAAGTTCAACATCCATTCATGATAAAAACTCTCAGCAAAATGGGAATAGAGGGCAAGTACCTCAACATAATAAAGGCCATCTATGAAAAACCCACAGCCAACATTATATTGAATAGCGAGAAGCTGAAAGCATTTCCGCTGAGATCGGGAACTAGACAGGGATGCCCACTCTCCCCACTGTTATTTAACATTGTACTAGAGGTCCTAGCCACGGCAATCAGACAAAACAAAAAAATACAAGGAATCCAGATTGGCAAAGAAGAAGTCAAACTGTCACTATTTGCAGATGACATGATACTGTACATAAAAAACCCTAAAGACTCCACCCCAGAACTACTAGAACTGATATCGGACTACAGCAAAGTTGCAGGATACAAAATCAACACACAGAAATCTGTGGCTTTTCTATATACCAACAATGAACCAACAGAAAGAGAAATCAGGAAAACAACTCCATTCACAATTGCATCAAAAAAAATAAAATACCTAGGAATAAACCTAACCAAAGAACTGAAAGACTTATATTCTGAAAACTACAAGTCACTCTTAAAAGAAATTAAAGGGGACACTAACAGATGGAAACGCATCCCATGCTCATGGCTAGGAAGAATTAATATCGTCAAAATGGCCATCCTGCCCAAAGCAATATACAGATTTGATGCAATCCCTATGAAACTACCAGCAACATTCTTCAATGAACTGGAACAAATAATTCAAAAATTCACGTGGAACCACCAAAGACCCCGAATAGCCAAAGCAATCCTGAGAAAGAAGAATAAAGTAGGGGGGATCTCACTCCCCAACTTCAAGCTCTATTATAAAGCCATAGTAATCAAGACAATTTGGTACTGGCACAAGAACAGAGCCACAGAACAATGGAACAGACTAGACAATCCAGACATTAACTCAGACATATATGGTCAATTAATATTTGATAAAGGAGCCATGGACATACAATGGCGAAATGACAGTCTCTTCAACAGATGGTGCTGGCAAAACTGGACAGCTACATGTAGGAGAATGAAACTGGACCATTGTCTAACCCCATATACAAAAGTAAACTCAAAATGGATCAAAGACCTGAATGTAAGTCATGAAACCATTAAACTCTTGGAAGAAAACATAGGCACAAACCTCTTAGACATAAACATGAGTGACCTCTTCTTGAACATATCTCCCCGGGCAAGGAAAACAACAGCAAAAATGAACAAGTGGGACTATATTAAGCTGAAAAGCTTCTGTACAGCAAAAGACACCATCAATAGAACAAAAAGGAACCCTACAGTATGGGCGAATATCTTTGAAAATGACACATCCGATAAAGGCTTGACGTCCAGAATATATAAGGAGCTCTCACGCCTCAACAAACAAAAAACAAATAACCCAATTAAAAAATGGGCAGAGGAACTGAACAGACAGTTCTCCAAAAAAGAAATACAGATGGCCAACAGACACATGAAAAGATGCTCCACATCGCTAATTATCAGAGAAATGCAAATTAAAACTACAATGAGGTATCACCTCACACCAGTAAGGATGGCTGCCATCCAAAAGACAAACAACAACAAATGTTGGCGAGGCTGTGGAGAAAGGGGAAACCTCCTACACTGCTGGTGGGAATGTAAGTTAGTTCAACCATTGTGGAAAGCAGTATGGAGGTACATCAAAATGCTCAAAACAGACTTACCATTTGACCCAGGAATTCCACTCCTAGGAATTTACCCTAAGAATGCAGCAATCAAGTTTGAGAAAGACAGATGCACCCCTATGTTTATTGCAGCACTATTTACAATAGCCAAGAATTGGAAGCAACCTAAATGTCCATCAATAGATGAATGGATAAAGAAGATGTGGTACATATACACAATGGAATACTACTCAGCTATAAGAAAAGGGCAAATCCAATCATTTGCAGCAACATGGATGGAGCTGGAGGGTATTATGCTCAGTGAAACAAGCCAAGCGGAGAAAGAGAAATACCAAATGATTTCACTTATCTGTGGAATATAAGAACAAAGGAAAAACTGAAGGAACAAAACAGCAGCAGAATCACAGAACTCAAGAATGGACTAACAGGTACCAAAGGGAAAGGGACTGGGGAGGATGGGTGGGTAGGGAGGGATAAGGGGGGGAGAAGTAGGGGGGTATTAAGATTAACATGCATGGGGGGGTAGGAGAAAAGGGAGGGCTGTACAACACAGAGAAGGCAAGTAGTGATTCTACAACATTTTGCTATGCTGATGGACAGTGACTGTAAAGGGGTTTATAGGGGAGACCTGGTATAGGGGAGAGCCTAGTAAACATAATATTCGTCATGTAAGTGTAGATTAGTGATACCAAAAACAAAGCAAAAAAAAAAAAAAAAAGGGCAGTTCCTGTGTGGTAACCTCCAACGAGTTCTACACAAGGGTATAAAGGGCATATAAAAGTGTAGGCAAAGGGTCTGTTTGTGTTTACACAGAGGATCAAAGCCTAATTGGGCTACCCCGAAAATGAACTAAGATACGATATGAAAAAGAACTTCCAACATCTGCACTCTCTGGAAGACTCATGCCAGAAGATGATCATCAAAAAACCCCAACAAAGATCCACGCACTGCTACAGCGGTAGATGCACTCATCCCACCAGTTCCTGGACTTGCCATGGGAATGAGGAAGGAGATATCTAAGCTGGCCTGTGCATACAGTAAAACAACAAAATTGGACTGGATCTATACTGTTGGAACTCAACCAAGAATTTGGAGAAGTGCAAATTGTAGCGCTCCAAAGTCTTACAACTACAAACTATTTATTGTTAAAAGAACATATGGCATGTGAACAGTCCCCAGGAATGGGTTGTTTTAATTTGTCTGATTTCTCTCAGACTGTTCAAGTTCATTTGGACAATATCCACCATATCATAGATAAGTTTTCACAAATGCCTAAGGTGCCTAACTGGTTTTCTTGGTTTCACTGCAGATGGCTGGTAATTACAGATATGCCTTGGTTATGTAACTATACTCCTATTATGTTAATGTATGTGTGCAATTTAAGTAGTAGCTTAAAACCTATACATGCTGAAGTTACTCTACAAGAAGATATATCAAAGAAATAATCAATCTTCCCATGTTTTCTTCCGCCTGCTACTTCTATAGCTTTTCTTCTTCCTTCCTAATTACAACCCTTAAATAGAATTCGTGCCTCATATCAAATTTACCGAGTATCATAATTCTTCCAAGTGGTAAAGATACCTCAAGACAAATGCTGGGCATAGAAGCCACAGGGCATAAATATGCAAAGAAGTAAAAAGCTAACTTTTTCAAACAATAAGGCTTCTCTCTCACTTACCAACTTCACATTTCCCTGTATGGCCCCGGAAGATGACTGGTTAGCCAGAGACGGGTAAGATTCCTCAAGGGAGGAACAACCTAAGACAGGCACAGTCGCAGGGGGGCCATCAGGTGAGAAATTGGGGATCAACAGAGGTGAGGCTTAGAACCTCACCCCCCCTGTTCTGAGAGAAATCTTCTGCATACGTGGATGTTTTATTGCCCTGGTCTAGCTTGGATTAACACATAGTCTACAGGCACACACCTGATCATCTACATGTGCTCTCTTACAACACTAAACTACGTTTTCTACCTTTATCTTGTATCTACCTACCACTTCAGCATTTTATTAAAAATAATAATAATAAAGAGAGAAATGTGGTATCCACATATAAATCAAGTATAAAAACCAAATGAGTATTCATATTTGAACTGACTGTTTATAGTTCATAATGCATGAGCAAAACCGAAAGTTTCTGTGATGACTGCCCTTGTACTGTTCACTATGTAACTTATTCATTATGTAAGAATTTGTTCTACATGTAAAAACTTGTTTGTTATGCCTCAGAAGATTGGAGACTGACAAAAATTAGGCTTGGGGTGGAATAATGATTGTGCATTGAGCATTGACTCCCCTATACAGAATTTTATTGTCGTTAACAACCATTTGATCAATAAATATGAGAGATGCCCTCACAAAAAAAAAAAAAAAAAAAAAAAAAAAGGACAGACTTCCAATGGTAAAATAAATTAGTAACCAGGATGTAATGTATAGCATAAGGAATATAGTCAAGATATTGTAACAGCTTGGTAGGGTGATAGCTGGAACCTAGAATTATGTATATAAATGTTCTACCACTGTGTTGTACACTTGAAACTCATGTAATGTAATACTGTGTGTCAACTACCCTTCAATAAAAAATAATTATTAAAAAAAAAAAAAAAAAAAAAAGAAAAGGGCAAATCCAACCATTTGCAGTAACATGGATGGAGCTGGAGGGTATTTTGCTCAGTGAAACAAGCCAAGCAGAGAAAGAGAAATACCAAATGATTTCACTCATCTGTGGAATATAAGAACAAAGGAAAAACTGAAGGAACAAAACAGCAGCAGAATCACAGAACTCAAGAATGGACTAACAGGTACCAAAGGGAAAGGGACTGGGGAGGATGGGTGGGTAGGGAGGGATAAGGGGGGGCAGAAAAAGAGGGGTATTAAGATTAGCATCCATAGCGGGGTGGGATAAAGGGGAGGGCTGTACAACACAGAGAAGACAAGTAGTGATTCTACAACAGGTTGCTACGCTGATGGACAGTGACTGTAAAGGAGTATATAGGGGGGACCTGGTATAGGGGAGAGCCTAGTAAACAAAGTATTCGTCATGTAAGTGTAGATTAATGATAAAAAAAAAAATGTAGTTCCTATGTGGTGACCTCTAATGAGTTCTACACAATGATATAAAGGACATATAAAAGTGTAGGCAAAGGGTCTGTTTGTGTTTATACAGAGGATCAAAGCCTAATTTGGCTACCCCGAAAATGAACTAAGATACGATATGAAAAAGTACTTCCAACATCAGCACTCTCGGGAAGACTCATGACAGAAGATGATCAGAAAAAAAAAAAAAAAAAAAAAAAACTTCAACAAAGATCCACGCACTGCTACAGCTGTAGATGCACTCATCCCACCAGTTCCTGGACTTGCCATGGGAAAGATGAAGGAGATATCTAAGCTCGCCTGTGCATACAGTAAAACAAAAATTGGACTGGATCTATACTGTTGGAACTCAACCAAGAATTAGGAGAAGTGCAAATTGTAGCACTCCAAAATCTTACAACCACAGACTATTTATCGTTAAAAGAACATATGGGATATGAACAGTCCCCAGGAATGGGGTGTTCTAGTTTATCTGAATTCTCTCAGACTGTTTAAGTTCAGTCGGACAATATCCACCATATCATAGATAAGTTTTCACAAATGCCTAAGGTGCCTAACTGGTTTTCTTGGTTTCACTGGAGATGGCTGGTAATTACAGGTATGCTTTGGTTAGGTAACTATATTCCTATTATGTTAATGTGTGGGCACAATTTAATTAGTCGTTTAAAACCTATCCATGCTGAAGTTACTCTACAAGAAGATATGTCAAAGAAATAATCAATCTTCCCAGGTTTTCTTCTGCCTGCTACTTCTGTAGCTTTTCTTCTTCCTACCTAATCACAACCTTTAAATAGAACTCGTGCGACATGTCGAATTTACCGAGTATCATAATTCTTCCAAGTGGTAAAGACACCTCAAGACAAATGCTGGGCATAGAAGCCACAGGGCATAAATATGCAAAGAAGTAAAAAGCTAACCTTTTCAAACGATAAGGCTTCTCTCTCACTTACCAACTTAACATTTCCCTGTATGGCCCCGGAAGATGACTGGTTAGCCAGAGACGGGTAAGATTCCTCAAGGGAGGAACAACCTAAGACAGGCACAGTCGCAGGGGGCCATCTGGTGAGAAAATGGGGAACAGCAGAGGTGAGGCTTAGAACCTCCCCCCTCATGTTCTGAGAGAAATCTTCTGCATACATGGATGTTTATTGCCCTCGTCTAGCTTGGATTAACACATAGTCTACAGGCACACACCTGATCATCTACATTTGCTCTCTTACAACACCAAACTCTGTTTTCTACCTTTATCTCGTATCTACCTACCACTTCAGCATTTTATTAAAAATAATAATAATAGAGAAATGTGGTATCCACATATAAATCAGGTTTAAAAATCAAATGAATATTCACATTTGAACTGACTGTGTATAGTTCATAATGCATGAACAAAACCGAAAGCTTCTGTGATGACTGCCCTTGCACTGTTCACCATGTAACTTATTCACTATGTAAGAATTTCTTCTCCATGTAAGAATTTGTTCGTTATGCATCAGAAGATTGGAGACTGACAAAAATTGGGCTTGGGGTGGATTAATGATTGTGCATTGAGTATTGACCCCCCTATACAGAGATTTGTTGTGGGTAACAACTATTTGATCAATAAATATGAGAGATGCCCTCACAATATATATATATATATATATATATAAACACACTTCCAATTGTAAAATAAATAAGTAACCGGGATGTAATGTATAGCATAAGGAATATAGTCAAGATATTGTAACAACTTGGTATGGTGATACCTGGTACCTAGAAATATCATGTATATAAATGTTGAGTCGCTGTGTTGTACACCTGAAACTAATGTAATGCAATGCTGTTGTCAACTACCCTTCAATAAAAAATAAAAAAATAAAAAAAAAAAAGAAATGAGAAAGTAAAAATCACTACAAACACCATAGAAATACCAAGAATTATGAGAGAATACTATGAAAAATCATATGGTAACAAACAGGATAACCTAGAAGAAATGGACAACTTTCTAGAAAAATACAACCTTCCAATGCTGACCAAGGAAGAAACAGAAAATCTGAACAGACCAATTACCAGCAAACCAGCAACAAAATCAAACTGGTATTAAAAAAATACCTAAGAACAAAATCCCTGGACCAGATGGCTTCACCACTGAATTTTTTCAAACATTTAGTGAAGACCTAATGCCCATCCTCCTTACAATTTTCCAAAGAGTAGAAGAAGAGGGAATACTTCCAAACTCATTCTATGAGGCCAGCATCACTCTAATACCAAAACCAGGCAGAGACACCACAAAAAAAAGAAAATTACAGACTAATATCCCTGATGAACATAGATGCAAAAATACTCAACAAAATATTAGCAAACCGAATTCAAAAATACATAAAAAAGATCATCCATCATGATCAAGTAGGATTTATTCCAGGGATGCAAGAATGGTACAACATTTGAAAATCCATCAACATCATCCACCACATCAACAGAAAGAAGGGCAGAAACCACAGGATCATCTCCATAGATGCGGAAAAAGCATTTGATAAAACTGAACATCCATTCATGATAAAAACTCTCAACGAAATGGGTACAGAGGAAAGTACCTCAACATAATAAAGGCCATATATGACAAACCCACAGCCAACATCATACTTAACAGCGAGAAGCTGAAAGCTTTTCCTTTAAGATCGGGAACAAGACAAGGATGCTTACTTTCCCCACTTCTATTCAACATAGTACTGGAGGTCCTAGCCAGGGCATTGAGATAACACAAAGAAATAAAAGGATCCAGGCTGGCAAGGAAGAAGTTAAATTGTCCCTGTTTGCAGATGGCATGATATTGTACAGAAAAACCCATAAGGAATCCACTCCAAAGCTTCTAGATCTAATACCTGAATTAGGCAATGTTGCAGGATACAAAATTAATACATAGAAATCTGTGGCATTCCTATACGCTAACAATGAACTAGCAGAGAGAGAAATCAGGAAAACAATTCCATTCACAGTTGCATCAAAAAGAATAAATACCTAGGAATAAACCTAACTAATAAGTGAAAGACTATACCCTGAAAACTACAAGACACTCTTAAGAGAAATTAAATATACCAATAAATGGAAACTCATCCCATGCTCATGGTTAGGAAAAATTAATATTGTCAAAATGGCCATCCTGCCTAAAGCAATCTATAGATTCAATGCAATTCCTATCAAAATACCAACAGCATTCTTCAACAAACTAGGGAAAATCATTCTAAAGTTCATATGGAACCACAAAAGACCTCGAATAGCCAAAGCAATTCTGAGAAGGAAAAATAAAGCTGGGGCATTATGCTCCCCAACTTCAAGCTCTACTACAAAGCCACAGCAATCAAGACACTTTGGTACTGGCACAAGAACAGACCCATAGACCAAAGGAACAGACTAGAGAGCCCTAATATAAACCCAACCATATATATATATATATATATATACATCAATATTGACCATATATATATATATTATATATATGGACAATTAATATACAATAAAGGAGCCATGGATATACAATGGGGAAATGACAGCCTCTTCAACAGCTGGTGTTGGCAAAACTGGATAGCTACATGCAAGAGAATTAAACTAGATTATTGTTTAACCCCATACACAAAAGTAAACTTGAAATGGATTAAAGACTTGAATGTAAGTCATGAAACCGTAAAACTGTTGGGAGCCGGCCCAAACTGCCAGCCTGATGACACAGTCCGGGCAGTCGGATGGAAGGGACTGCACAGCGGCCTCCCCAGAGGAGCAACCCCAATATCCCTCCTGCTCAAAATGTCCCTCCTAATAAATTTGCTTAGTTTGGTTTCAATTCAAACTGTCCCTTCAGGGAATAGGCCATATCTACTTCTCCCTGAAAATTTTAGGTACTGGCCCTAAAGGAAATAGGAAAAAATCACTACTGTCCCTGTGACTACCCCCAATGATGAGAAAGTACAACCCCATGAGAATTGAAGCCACGTTTATTGGAAAAATATATGGGAAATTTACCTGGGTCAAGATTCCTTACCCTGCCCCTTCATGGCCTCCAAATAATATATTCAATGATTAATGGCAACAGGTGGGTAGAGAGAACAAATTATATTCTGTGGTTAGCCAGCCAGAGAACAACCTAGCAAACTATAAAACAATAGAGAAAAGGGCATTACCTAACTCCAGATCAGAAAACTGAAAATGGGTCTGAGGCACATTCCATAAAATTTGTCCCTGCCTGCCAAAAAATCATCATGTTCTTTTAGAGAGTCTCCTTCTTTCCTACTGGAGATGAAGAATGGGAGTATAGCTATGAAAGAATGAGGGCCGTACATAAAAACAATAGAATAGTGAACTTTAGATAGTCATCTGTAAAGAAACCAAGAGTCTGGCACCTACCTAACCTTTGTGAGATTTTCTGGCCACATTAACTAAAAACCAAGCTTACTTAGAAACAAGTTAACTGCTAAGACCTGCCAAATGATGTAATCTCATTCTCCAAACTCATGTAACTGTGCTATGTGTCAATTATATGATTAACGTCTGTACTTTATATAATCTAAGAGTATATAATCAAGATGCTACTTTTCATTAAAGGCCAGGCTCAGCTTTTGCTAGTGTCTGTGTCCTCATTCATTCCATCAGTCACCCATGCCATTCATCCTTCAGGGACTCCTGAACTCGCTGGAACTGGACTCCGGGAAAACTGTTAGAAGACAACACAGGCAAACATCTCCTGAATATAAGCATCAGCAACTTCTTCCTGAATGCATTTCCTCAAGCAAGGGAAACAAAAGCAAAAATGAACTCGTGAGACTACATCAAACTAAAAAGTTTCTGTACGGCAAAGGACACCAACAGAACAAAAAGGCATCCTACAGTATGGGAGAATATATTTGTAAGTGACATATCCAACAAAGGGTTAACATCCAAAATATATAAAGAACATACACACCTCAACACCCAAAAAGCAAATAACCCGATTAACAAATGGGCAGAGGATATGAAGAGACAGTTCTCCAAAGAAGAAATTCAGATGGTCAACAGACACATGAAAAGATGCTCCACATCACTAATCATCAGGGAAATGCAAATTAAAACCACAGTGAGATATTACCTCACACCAGCAAGGATGGCCAACATCGGAAAGACTAAGAACAACAAATGCTGGCGAGGATGCGGAGAAAGGGGAACCCTTCTACACTGCTGGTGGGAATGTAAGCTAGTTCAACCATTGTAGAAAGCAATATTGAGGTTCTTCAAAAAACTAAAAATAGAAATACCACTTGACCCTGGAATCCCACTCCTTGGAATTTACCCAAAGAATACAACTTCTCAGATTCAAAAAGACATATGCACCCCTATGTTTATCGCAGCACTTTTTACAATAGCCAAGATATGGAAGCAACCTAAGTGTCCATCCATAGAAATGTATAAAGAAGAGGTGGTACATATACACAATGGCATACTATTTGGCCATAAGAAAGAAACAAATCCTACCATTTGCAGCAACATGGATGGAGCTGGAGGACATTATGCTCAGTCAAATAAGCCAGGTGGAGAAAGACACATGCAAATGATTTCCCTCATTTGTGGAGTATAACAATGAAGCAAAACTGAAGGAACAAAATAACGGCAGATTCAGAGACTCCAAGAAGGAACTAGTGGTTACCAAAGGGGAGGGGTGTGGGAGGGCGGGTGGAGAGGGAGGAAGATGGGGATCTAGGGGTATTATGTTTAGTACACATGGTGTGGGCGTTCACGGGGAGAACAGTGTAGCACAGAGAAGTCACATAATGGATCTGTGGCATCTTGCTGCACTGATGGACAGTGACTGCATTGGTGTATGGGTGGGGACTTGATAATATGGGTAAATGTAGTAACCACATTGTTTTTTTCATGTGAAACCTTCATAGGAGTGTATATCAATCATACCTTAATAAAAAAAATTTTTAATATGAAAAGAATAAAAAAGAAAAAGAAAAAAACCACTATGCAACTATAGTAAGTCAAAGGAGTTACATACATATATGAATAGATGTATCAATGAAATAAAATGGAGTCCACAAATTGTAAATGCACTCAGAAATTTAATATGTGACTAAGTTTTCATTATAAACTAATGGAGAAAAATTGCATTTTAAAAAACTGCTGTTTAGACAATTGGCTAGGCTTATGGAAAAGATAAGCTCTCCCATTTTTTATTTTGTTATCATTAATCTACAATCACATGAGGAACATTATGTTTACTAGGCTCCCCCCTTTACCAAGTCCCCCCCACAACCTCCATTACAGTCACTGTCCATCAGCATAGTAAGATGCTGTAGAATCACTACTTGTCTTCTCTGTGTTGCACAGCCCTCCCCGTGCCTCCCCCCCAACATTGTACATGCTAATCGTAAGGCCCCCTTTCTATTTCCCCATCCTTATCCCTCCCTTCCCACCCATCCTCCCCAGACCCTTTCCCTTTGGTAACTCTTATTCCATTCTTGGGTTCTGTGATTCTGCTGCTGTTTTGTTCCTTCAGTTTTTTCTTTGTTCTTATACTCCACAGATGAGTGCAATCATTTGGTACTTGTCTTTATCTGCCTGGCTTATTTCACTGAGCATAATAACCCTCTAGTTCCATCCATGTTGTTGCAAATGGTAGGATTTGTTTAGCTCTCCCATTTTTAAATAAAATAGTTCTTTCAGACTTTGAAAAAAATGACAATAACAGTAATGCCGCACTCATAGGTCCTAGTGAGGTTTACATGTAAAGTCCCTTGCTTGGTGCCTCATGATAAGTCATAAACTCTCAACAAATACAAAATATTCCTAATTTTTATTTTCCAACTTCATTTGAAATTGAGTTTCTCTATGGGGCAAATTCTTAGAAGTTGAATTGCTAGAACCTAGGGTATACATTTAAAATAGATGGAAAATACTGATTTGTCTCTGTGTTGGATAGTCTGTTTGCCCCTATAGACAAACATATGCTACCTTCGCCCACCCTGCTCTATACCCAAGGAAGCCAGCTGTGAACCTGTCTCAGCCAGTGTATTTGCCCACCAACATTCAATCAGAGAGAAGGACAGACACAAGATGGGAAGGTGGGAGGAAAGGAGCCAGAAGCCTCTGTTTGGCATTGGCTGTAATCCTTTTACAGAAGCCAGTTGGGCAGCTCCTCCCTAGTGCTACCACTCCCTCTGTATTTCACAAAACCTCCCTCCCCTTCCTTGTTTAGGCCTGGTGGCAACCACTTCCTGCAGGTGCTTGCCCCTGGGAGCTTCACTAAGCCTTGTAGGTTCCATCTCTATAAAAAATCCTTTCATTAAACTTCCTTCAGTTAACCTTTTAAAATGCAATCTAGCTGGTACACTAACCAATCTACACTCCCACTAATAATCTATGAGAATACTTGTTTTTGTACGTTTTTAGCAGTACTGTCATGTCAAATGTATTTTTTGAGATTTTTTTTTTAAATAATTATTTTTTATTGAAGGGTAGTTGATGCACAGTATTACATTACATTAGTTTCAAGTGTACAACACAGTGGTAGAACATTTATATACATAATTCTAGGTTCCAGCTATCACCCTACCAAGCTGTTACAATATCTTGACTATATTCCTTATGCTATACATTACATCCCGGTTACTTATTTATTTTACCATTGGAAGTCTGTCCTTTTTTTTTTTTTGTGAGGGCATCTCTCATATTTATTGATCAAATGGTTGTTAATGACAATAAAATTCTGTATAGGGGAGTCAATGCTCAATGCACAATCATTAATCCACCCCAAGCCTAATTTTCGTCAGTCTCCAATCTTCTGAGGCATAACAAACAAGTTCTTACATGTAGAACAAATTCTTACATAGTGAATAAGTTACATAGTGAACAGTACAAGGGCAGTCATCACAGAAACTTTTGGTTTTGCTCATGCATTATGAACTCTAAACAGTCAGTTCAAATATGAATACTCATTTGGTTTTTATACTTGATTTATATGTGGATACCACATTTCTCTCTTTATTATTATTATTTTTAATAAAATGCTGAAGTGGTAGGTAGATACAAGATAAAGGTAGAAAACATAGTTTAGTGTTGTAAGAGAGCAAATGTAGATGATCAGGTGTGTGCCTGTAGACTATGTGTTAATCCAAGCTAGACAAGGGCAATAAAACATCCACGTATGCAGAAGATTTCTCTCAGAACAGGGGGGGTGAGGTTCTAAGCCTCACCTCTGTTGATCCCCAATTTCTCACCTGATGGCCCCCCTGTGACTGTGCCTGTCTTAGGTTGTTCCTCCCTTGAGGAATCTTACCCGTCTCTGGCTAACCAGTCATCTTCCGGGGCCATACAGGGAAATGTGAAGTTGGTAAGTGAGAGGGAAGCCTTATTGTTTGAAAAGGTTAGCTTTTTACTTCTTTGCATATTTATGCCCTGTGGCTTCTATGCCCAGCATTTGTCTTGAGGTATCTTTACCACTTGGAAGAATTATGATACTCGGTAAATTTGATATGAGGCACGAATTCTATTTAAGGGTTGTAATTAGGAAGGAAGAAGAAAAGCTATAGAAGTAGCAGGCGGCAGAAAACATGGGAAGATTGATTATTTCTTTGGCATATCTTCTTGTAGAGTAACTTCAGCATGTATAGGTTTTAAGCTACTACTTAAATTGCGCACACACATTAACATAATAGGAGTATAGTTACATAACCAAAGCATATCTGTAATTACCAGCCATCTCCAGTGAAACCAAGAAAACCAGTTAGGCACCTTAGGCATTTGTGAAAACTTATCTATGATATGGTGGATATTGTCCAACTGAACTTGAACAGTCTGAGAGAAATCAGACAAATTAAAACAACCCATTCCTGGGGACTGTTCACATGCCATATGTTCTTTTAACAGTAAATAGTCTGTAGTTGTAAGACTTTGGAGCGCTACAATTTGCACTTCTCCAAATTCTTGGTTGAGTTCCAACAGTATAGATCCAGTCAAATTTGTTGTTTTACTGTATGCACAGGCCAGCTTAGATGTCTCCTTCCTCATTCCAATGGGAAGTCCAGGAACTGGTCGGATGAGTGCATCTACAGCTGTAGCAGTGTGTGGATCTTTGTTGGGGTTTTTTGATGATCATCTTCTGGCATGAGTCTTCCAGAGAGTGCAGATGTTGGAAGTTCTTTTTCATATCATATCTTTGTTCATTTTCGGGGTAGCCAAATTAGGCTTTGATCTTCTGTATAAACACAAACAGACCCTTTGCCTACACTTTTATATGCCCTTTATACCCTTGTGTAGAACTCGTTGGAGGTTACCACACAGGAACTGCCCTTTTTTTTTTTTTTTTTTTGCTATCACTAATCTACACTTACATGACGAATATTATGTTTACTAGGCTCTCCCCTATACCAGGTCTCCCCTATAAACCCCTTTACAGTCACTGTCCATCAGCATAGCAAAATGTTGTAGAATCACTACTTGCCTTCTCTGTGTTGTACAGCCCTCCCTTTTCTCCTACCCCCCATGCATGTTAATCTTAATACCCCCCTACTTCTCCCCCCCTTATCCCTCCCTACCCACCCATCCTCCCCAGTCCCTTTCCCTTTGGTACCTGTTAGTCCATTCTTGAGTTCTGTGATTCTGGTGCTGTTTTGTTCCTTCAGTTTTTCCTTTGTTCTTATATTCCACAGATTAACATTTAGGGTGACTATTGAAAGATATGTACTTATTGCCATTGCAGGCTTTAAATTCGTGGTTACCAAAGGTTCAAGGTTAGCCTCTTTAGTATCTTACTGCCTAACTTAGCTCACTTATTGAGCTGTTATATACACTGTCTGGAGATTCTTTTCTTCTCTCCCTTCTTGTTCCTCCTCCTCAATTCTTCATATGTTGGGTGTTTTGTGCTGTGCTCTTTCTAGGAGTGCTCCCATCTAGAGCAGTCCCTGTAAGATGTTCTGTAGAGGTGGTTTGTGGAAAGCAAATTCCCTCAGCTTTTGTTTGTCTGGGAATTGTTTAATCCCACCGTCATATTTGAATGATAGTCGTGCTGGATACAGTATCCTTGGTTCAAGGCCCTTCTGTTTCATTGTATTAAATATATCATGCCATTCTCTTCTGGCCTGTAGGGTTTCTGTTGAGAAATCTGATGTTAGCCTGATGGGTTTCCCTTTATAGGTGACCTTTTTCTCTCTAGCTGCCTTTAACACTCTTTCCTTGTCCTTGATCTTTGCCATTTTAATTATTATGTGTCTTGGTGTTGCCCTTCTTGGATCCTTTGTGTTGGGGGTTCTGTGTATTTCCGTGGTCTGTTCGATTACTTCCTCCCCCAGTGTGGGGAAGTTTTCAGCAATTATTTCTTCTAAGATACTTTCCATCTCTTTTCCTCTCTCTTCTTCTTCTGGGACCCCTATAATATGGATATTGTTCCTTTTGGATTGGTCACACAGTTCTCTTAATATTGTTTCATTCCTGGAGATCCTTTTGTCTCTCTCTATGTCAGCTTCTATGCGTTCCTGTTCTCTGATTTCAATTCCATCCATGGCCTCTTGTATTCTATCCATTCTGCTTATAAACCCTTCCAGAGTTTGTTTCATTTCTGCGATCTCCTTTCTGGCATCCGTGATCTCTTTCCGGACTTCATCCCATTTTTCTTGCGTATTTCTCTGCATCTCTGTCAGCATGTTTATGATTCTTATTTTGAATTCTTTTTCAGGGAGACTGGTTAGGTCTGTCTCCTTCTCTGGTGTTGTCTCTGTGATCTTTGTCTGCCTGTAGCTTTGCCTTTTCATGGTGGTAGGAATAGTCTGCAGAACTGGGACGAGTGACGGCTGGAAGGACTTCCCTCCTTGTTGGTTTGTGGCCCTCCTCTCCTGGGAGAACAGCACGCTCTAGTGGCTTGTGCTGCGCAGCTGCGCGCAGACAGGGCTTCTGCTTCCTGCCCGGCTGCTATGGAGTTAATCTCCGCTGTTGCTGTGGGCGTGGCCTGGCTCGGGCAGCTTCTCCAAAGTGGTGGAGTCGCGTTGGAGGGGGAGCTGCTGGGAGGCTATTTATCTCCGTAAGGGCCCTCCCTGCTCCCTGCAGCCCAGGGGTTAGGGTGCGCAGAGATCCCGGATTCCCTACCTCTGGATTAAGTGACCCGCCCTGCCCCTTTAAGACTTCCAAAAAGCACCTGCCAAAACAAAACAACGCCCACCAAAAAAAAAAGAAAAAAAAATTTTTTTAATTAAAAAAAAAAAAAAAGGTGTTCGTTCGTTTTTCTTTATTCTCCGGTGCCAGCCTCAGGCCTCTGCTCACCGGTCTTTCTGCCCTGTTTCCCTAGTATTGGGGTCCCTATCCCTTTAAGACTTCCAAAAAGCGCTCGCCAAAACAAAACAGCAAAAAAGCAAAAAAAAATGGTCACGCGCTTTTCTTATGTCTTCTGTTGCCCAGCCTTCAGTGCCTGCTCACTGTTCTTGCTGCCCTGTTTTCCTAGTATCGAGGGCCCTGCACTCTGGCCTGGATGGCTGGGGCTGGGTGTTCGGCAGTCCTGGGCTCCGTCTCCCTCCCGCTCTGCCTGCTCTTCTCCCGCTGGGAGCTGGGGGGAGGGGCGCTCGGCTCCCGCGGGGCCGGGGCTTGTATCTTACCCCCTTCGCGAGGCGCTGGGTTCTCTCAGGTGCGGGTGTGGTCTGGATGTTGTCCTGTGTCCTCTGGTCTTTATTCTAGGAAGGGTTGTCTTTGTTATATTTTCATAGATATATGTTGTTTTGGGAGGAGATTTCCGCTGCTCTACTCACGCCGCCATCTTCCGCCCCTCCCTTTATTTTTTGAGATTTTACCTAAAGTTCTTTAAATCTTTTATTTTTTCTGGGCACCAGATAAAATATTTATCCTTTATCATGGACAATGTTTCCTGTTGAACTAAACTTCTTCAAGGCTTTTGCATAAGTATTGTTTTAATCTCTCCACTCTGTTATCACAAAATACCATAGACTGGGTAGTTTATAGACAACAGATATTTTTACCTCACATTTCTGGAGGCTGGGAAGCCCAAGGTCAAGGAGCTGGCAGTTTCAATGTCTGTTGAGAACTTCCTGGCTCATGTGTGTCCTCACATAAGTGGAAAGGGCAGAGAAGCTCCCTGGGTTCTCTTTTATAAGGGCCCTAATCCAAATCATGAGGGCTCCACCCTTATGATCTAATCCCTGCTAAAGGCTCTACCTCCAAATACTATCAGTTTGGGGATTAGGTTTCAACATATGAATTTTGTGGCAGATATTCATTCTATAGCAATTATAGAAGCTTGTTTAGTGTATTAGTTCAACATTTAGAAGGTGTGGGTAAAATTGCAGTATTTCCAGAATAGCTTGCCTGGCCTTACTTCATCTCCATATCAATAGGTAATTACAAGGGCAAGGGAGGGTTTCTCTGAACCTGAAAGGTTGGGTTGGAGTTCTCTTCTGCAGCTGGGTTGAGAGAGATGCTTGATGACTGCTTGAAAGAAATGAAGTTTTCTCCCACTTTATTCCTCCCTTTGACTGATTTCAGTTTCAAAGGTGTTTTGCAATGGGATTTTCCTCTGGAGTTACATCTGGCAGTAATCGGCAGGACCTCTGAACCCGAAATCTGTATATGTGGTGCAATTCTTGGGCGGGCTGCCCCTAGAGATTCTGGGGAGGTGCCTGGAACCCCCCGTGGATAGTGGGGAGGCCCCAGTGGCTGCAGGGGTAAAGGGTGCAGCTTCACCAGGGAGGCCCCTGTCTGTTGGGCTTCCAATCAGGGAGTCCCTAGTGGGGAATTGGTCTAGGATAAGCATCTCCTAGAGGGGTGAGGACTTCCCTGGAATTGGGGAAAGGTGGAGACACCAGAAGCTGCAGAATTAGCCCTCTGTCAGGTATAAGAGTGCTTAGAGGCCCTTAGTGGCCATGTAGCAGCTGGGATTGTAAGATCTCTCTTCCTTTAGAAAGTGTTATCAAGAGAGAGGGTTATTGAGGAGAGAGAGAGGGTTTTCTAGAAGGGAGAGAGAGACTGACAGGAGAGAGACACACTTCAGCATCGCTTGGAGGAGTTGGGCGATGACCTATGGGATGCCCTTAAAAGAGAGAGACAGTTATTGAGAAGATGGTTCATGTTTCTGAAATATTCCTTAGCATTGAGGGAGGAGGCAGCCAGAAAATCCATGTGGCAGAAGGACATAGTGGAGAGAGAGGAAAAAGCAGTGTCTTCAGTGTGGGAGATGACAGAGAAGATGTCTGGAGAGGATAAAGGGATGTGGCCAAGGGCTGATCTGTTGCTGAGGCCACTGCCCGAGGTACCAGCCCTTCCTGTATTAAAGGCCCTATGTGTTGTAATTAAAAAAGTAAAAATGCAACAACCACAGGCTCCTCAGGGGGAGGAGCCACCCCCTCCCCAGATTGTGGAGCACTCCATGCTCTGCCACTATACCCAGGATGAGCTGGTGGACATCAGCATCCAATTTCAGCAGAAGCCATCGGAACCTCTACCTACATGGCTTCTGCATCTCTGGGATATGGGGGTAGAGAACATTGTTATGTCAGGTTCTGATATTAGTAGACTGGCTTTCCTGATGACTCACCATTTCCTCCGGCAGCAGTTGCAAAGTGCCCATCATACCTTAGGGAATCAGGTGCTTCTGCATTGGCTGACATTTGCCATCAGGGCAGTTTGGCCTAATCAGGGTGATTTAGCATATTTACCAACTGGGTGGGAAATGCATGTAGAGCTCTAATAGGTGTGTGGAATTGGACATGAAAAATATCATCTATAATATGGACCCCCAAGGCCCCAATGAGAAGTTGTTCACCATAGGAATGAGAAATCTGGTGCTGCATACAGCTCCCACATCTCTCTTTGGGTCCCTAGTAACTACTCTTGCCCCCCCACCTAGGGCAACCCGTAAGTGAGGTTACTCGTACTTTAGCAGATGTGGGGGAGGTTGAAATAATAAGAACATGGAAGGAAGTACAGGCTACATCTGAAAGGTGATGAGCAAAAGACCCTGTGAAGGTCTTGAGGACCCTGATGTCCACCAGTGCCAGAACTTGTACATTCACAGGGGATTGATGAATTGCTAATTCTGCATGTGGCCTCCGGTCCCCAACATATCCCCCAAGGTGGGATCCTTGACCTCCTCCCAGTCAAACCTCAATGTCCAATCATCCCCTAGTGGAGTGAGGGTCAAGGCAAATCCTTAGTACTGTCCCCCAGGAAGTTTTGCAGGGACACAAGCCAGACATGAAGCTTTGACTCTGATTTCTGTGTCCTGGATCTCAGCAACTGGAACTGCTGCTCTGGCTTTAATTGGTACCACAGTTCTGGCAAGATCCTATTGTGCTTCCCATCAAGTTTTTTCTTTCCCTATCCAGGCCTTTATCAGATCACAGGAGGTGAGTACTCTCTAATTTATGGCAACCCTGAGTGTTTTCTCAGACCCCTGCTGTGATAGATGGCTATGGGTATAAGGCAATTAGAGTAAAGAAAGTCTAAATCCCACTGAAATAGGGCATTTACCCCAAAGGAGTATACTGTGTACATTTCTCCCATCCCTGAATATATTTTGGACGTAGATATTTTGGAGAGCCTGTGGTTACAGACCATTGCAGGTGAGTTCAGACTGAGGGTACATGTGGCAAAGGCAGTTCTGAGGGGACATGCTAAGCACCCACCTGTAGCTCTGCCTGTACATTGACAGGTGACAAATGCTAAGCAGTATAAATTGCCTGTGGGGCACAAGGAAATTGGAGAAAGTCTACAGGAGTTAGAGAAGGCTGCCATTATAAAGCCCACTCATAGTTCTTTTAATTTCCCAGGGTGGCCATTGAAAAAGCCAGATGGCTCCTGGCATATGACCATGGACTACAAGGAATTGAATAAAGTCACACCCCCTTTGCATGCTGCTGTCCCCTCTATAGCAGACATTCTGGACACCCTCAGCCATGAGATGGGACTGTACCATTATGTAGTAGACCTTGCTATTGCTTTCTTCTCTATTGACAAAGTACAGGGAAGTCAGAAACAGTATTCCTTCACATGGGAAGGCCAGCAGTGGACATTCACTCCTTCCACAGGGACAACTCCACAGTCCCACTATCTGTCATGGACTTGTAGCCCAGGACTTGGCCACGTGAATAAAACTGCAAACAGTGCAGTTGTATCACTACATTGATGGTATTATGTTCACATCTGATTCTCTTTCAGATTTAGAAGGGGCACTTCCTAGACTGTTGCAACATCTACAGGAAAAAGGATGGGCTGTAAACAGCACCAAGGTTCAGGGACCTGGTTTGTCTGTGAAACTCTTGGGGGTTTTCTGGTCAGGTGAAACTAAAGTTATTCATGATGCAGTCATAGACAAGGTCCAGGCTTTTCCCACCCCTACCACTGTGACAGTATTACAAGAGTTTCTGGGTCTTTGGGCAATGGATAGTGTTTATTCTGCACTTGACACAAATTTGGAAGCCCTTATACTGGTCTGTATGAAAGGGCATCAGGTGGGACTGGGATGAGACAGTGCAGCTGCCTTTACTGCTGCCAATTGGGCAGTCAAAGCTGTACAGGCTTTGAGTATAATGAACTCATCAAGACCCTGTGAGCTAGATGTTCATGTAATTGAATATGGTTATGGATGGGGTCTTTGGCAGCGCCTTGAACAGACATGCCAACTTATTGATTCTGGTCACAACTATGGAAAGGAGCAGAGATCCAGTACACCTTCATAGAGAAGCAACTGGCTGCTGTGTACCACACTTGCTGGCTATGGAGCCCATTGCTGGAACAGCTCTGACCAAGGTAATAACCACCTATCCCACCACGTGGTGGGTGTGAGACTGGACACAAAGGCCACAGGGTCACATGGCACAGATGCCTACACGGGCCAAATGGGGTGCATATTTATAGCAGTGCAGCATCCTCTCTAGTATCCCCATAAGTGGAGAACTCCAACACTTATTGGAACCTGTGACATATACCAGTGGAAAGCAGGAAGAAGTTGCTTTGGAGCCATTGGTAGCTGAAAGTCCTTTTCATGAAGGAAAAGTCTAAAAATGCTTGGTGTAAAGATGGCTACAGTTATGGGCAGTCCCCAAATTGGAGGGCTGTGGCTTTCTATCCTAAGACTGAAACAATAGGGATGGGGGATGGAGAGGGGAAGAACAGCCAATGGGCTGTGTTGCAGGTAGTATGGCTCGTGATCACCCAGGAGCCTTCCCCCATAGTTGTCTACACTGACAGCTGGGCCATCTACTGGGGCTTGACCTTGTGGCTACTGATATGGTACCTTTCCAACTGGACGGTTGGTCACTGGCCCCATTGGACAAAGAGTTGTGGCAAGACCTATGGGCCTCCAGTCAGACTAACACAGTTACCATATATCATGTGACTGGCCATTTGCCTTTGGCATCCCAATTAATGATGAAGCAGATACACTGGCCCAGGTGCACTGCCTGGAAGGAAAGACTGCCTCTGACGTGGCCCAATGGCTACAGCAGCGTTTGTTGCACATGGCACAAAAGACAATATGGGCTATAGCCCTTCAGTGGGCTTGCAGTGGGACTTGCCATTGACCTTTGAAGAAGTCAGCTGAGCCCTAAAAGAGTGCCTTGTGTGCTCTAAGAGGGACTTACACCAAATCCGGAAGCAACACGGGGTAATAGTAAAGGGGCTGATAGCCTTTATCAGATGACAGATAGACTATATTGGGCCTCTGCCCATATCAGAAGGATATCGGTGTATCAGAAGGATATGCCATGACTTATGTGGACATAGCTACTGGCCTGTTGGTTGCTTTTCCTATATATCATGCAGATCAACAAACTACCAAAAGGGGTCTAGAGTGTCTCTTTGCAGCCTATGGCCGGCCACAGGTGACTGAGTGTCATCATGGCATCTACTTTACTAGACATGCATTATAAGAATGGGTGCAGAGCATGGGGAAGGCAGTATAGCACAGAGAAGACAAGTAGTGGCTCTACAGCATCTTACTATGCTGATGGAGAGTGACTGTAATAGCGTATGTGGTTGGACTTGATAATAGGGGGAATCTAGAAACCACATGTTGTTCATGTGATTGTATATTAGTGATACCATTATAAAATATATATAAATAAATAAGTAAACAAATAAAAGAATGGGTGCAGAAATTAGGAATAAAGTGGAAATTTCACATACCATATAACCCTACTGGGTCAGGCATAATAGAGAGGTATAACGGTTTGTTGAAATCTGGCCTGAAGTTGGACAGCAATAATCTATGGGGCTGGTCAGTTCATTTTTGGACATTGCTATGGTGTTTGAATGAGAAGCCCTGAAAAGGAGCCTTGAGCCCTGTAAATATGCTAACACACATTGCTGACTCTCCTATACAACCGTATGTGCAAACTTAAGAAGAGTTATTGAAGCCAGGATATGCATAGCAGAGCAACATCTGCTGCCAGCCCCTACTGCATTAAACCTGGGAGACAGTTAAGGGAACGTGGCCCTGGATATTTTGACACATGGTCCAGCAATGGCTGGCCCTCCTGACACTTTGGGCAAAGACCTGGAAGCTGGCCTCATGTGTATTCCTGGAGTAACAGCAGAGTGGCTCCCAAAGGTCACAGAAGTGTACCCAAAATGTCCAGGAGGTAAGAGCATCTTATAGGAAATTTTGTTTTATCTTTATGGCCAGTGCATTTACCTCCCATAGCCCTCTTTATTGACCCATCTGTTACTCCCACAGGGAGGGGGGTGAAAATCTGGTATACTAGAGCAGGACAAGGTCCCATTCCTGCCACTGTCCTATCATAGGACCACTCTCTTGCATGTGTCCTACCTGATGGACAAGATTTACCTGTGCTGGTGTCATTAAAACTGACTTCAGCTGCTGTGTGATGATTGCCCTGAACTCCTTACCTGTTCAACTACTGACTGCCTGTGGAATGGATGAGTTATGGACTAAATCTGCATACAACTTTGAACTTAGCTGAATCCTTCGGCCTGAAGATTATCATGATTTTATTGCTGTTGCTATTGAATGTTATTGGTCTGGTTACCATGCTCCAGTTTTCTCACCCAGAGGCCATTGCAGAAGAAGGGGAATGAGTAGATTGTAAGGCGAGATTTCTGGAGGGGTGATCTGTGGGTAAAATTATAATTTTTTCAGAATCTCTCACCTGGCCTTAGTGAATCTCTGTATCAATAGGTGTTTCCAAGGGGTGGAGAGAAGTAGTCTATCTCTATTAATAGGTAATTATTACAAGGGTGAGTGAGGGCTTATCAGGACTGGAGAGAATGGATAGAGTTCTCTCCTTCTGCAGCTGTGTCGAGAGAGACACAGGACTACTGCATGTAAGAAATAAACAAGTTTCTCCCACTTTATTTCTCCCTTTCACTGATTTTGGTTTCAAAGGTACTTTTCCCTGGGATTTTCCCCCTGGAGTTACAGAAGGCCAATTAACAATATCAGAAAATTCAACCAAAATTACATGAAAAATTATTGGAAATCTTTAATAGCTTACTCTAAAATATTATATGGTATTAAGGAATCATTTTGTTAGGTATGAAGGTGACACTATTGGCATGTTACAGAAAAGAAAAAGCTCCTATCTTTAGAGATATACTCAAAGCACTTACAGGTGAGACAATATGATATCTATCTAGATTTACTCTAAAATGGTCCAGGAAAATAAAAAATAGGAATACATGGAACAAGACTGGGGAAATGTTGGTAATTGTTGAATTTGGTTGATGGGTAGGTAGTATTTCAAATATCCATTCTTTCCCTTCTATTCCCATTCATTATCTCCACTGTTCTGTTTATTTGAAAATTTACAAAATAAGCAAGCAAACAAAACCCGTCGTAACAATAAACAAACAAGCAAAAAGACAAGCAAAAATCTCAAACTGGGGAAGGAGTAGCTCGTAAAATGCCCTTGCTGTCCGCAGGTGGCCCTGCCCACCTGACCATGATCAAGGCCGTCCTCATTTGCAGTGAAGATGCACAACTGTGAAACCTTCAGTGAGACCTTAATTTGGTATCTAAGAGAGATGAAAATGTTTGTAATTCCCTAGAAGGATGATAATTAATTTGAGGATCTGACAACACACTGACTTACAGACATTATGCAACCTATGTTTTGTCTTCATGTGGACTGTTTAGAGTGAACTTGGCATTTTATATCTAATTCAAGTATTGTTAGAAACCTTAGACAAGTATTTTTCAAAATATCTGTGAACTGGATTTAATTTTCCTTGTAGACAGAGTTTACAATACTCTTGCAGAAATGGTGATGGAGGAATGGTATTGGATACCAACATGAATGAGGTTGTTACAAAAATTGATGCACAAAATAAACTGAAGAAATCTGAGGCTGGCAAAGCAGGAGCTCAGCTCAAGTATGTATGAGCTGTAAAGAATATGAATCTTCCTGCAATCCCAAGAACTATTAACATTGATGGCATACGTATAAAAGTGCCAAACCTGCCTTCTTTTATATAAAATATTAAAAAGACTACTCTCAGAAGACAAGTAATGAGTCTACAGAATCTTTACTACCCTGATAGACAGTGACTGCAATGGTGGGGGGGACGGGTGGGGACTTGATAATATGGGTGAAAGTGGAAACCACAATGTTGTTCATGTGAAACCTTCATAAAACTGTATATCTTTAATTTTTTAAAGTAAATAAATAAATAAATAAGACTACTCTAAGATCAAATCCAGAGGGAAAAATCATATATATAGTTGTTTACCAAAAATAGAGGAGAATCTTGTATTTTCCTCATGGATTTAAGTCAAGGTACTGTATACAAGGGTAGTATTATTATGTGAAGATCAGAGTTGCTTTTTTTGCCTAATGATTTTAAAGAAAGTGGGTACAGTAGTTCCCATGTGATTTTCTTTTTCATTCCTAAACTGCATTCCTGTGCCTACTGAAGGCATTCTCTATGTATTGGCTACTACAGTATTTCAAAAAGTGTTTTAGACATTTATTTAATTATGTACAACCCCATATGTTGGTGTTTTGAATGGATTACAAATTAATTCTTTCTATTATTTGTCACATTCATTATTTGAAGAACCAAGTATGTGTTTCATGAAAACTTTATGACCTTTTCCTCTTAATTTAAATAAATGCCAAGGTAACTGGGAAAAAAAATTCAACTGAAACAATTTTAGTAGGTATATACTTCTACTGAAGGTATTGCTCTATGTATTGGCTACTACAGTATTTCAAAAAATGTTTCAGACTTTTCTTTAATTATGTACAACCCCACATGCTGGTGTTTTGAATGGATTACAAATTAAATCTATTATTTGTCACAATCATTATTTGAAGAACCAAGTATGTGTTTCATGAAAACATTATGACCTTTTTCTCTTAATTTAAATAAACGCCAAGATAACTGGAAAAAATTCAACTGAAACAATTTTATTAATTATATACTTCAATATCATCTGCATTTCATTAGATATGACTATGAACAATTAACCATAACTTTTTGGTTATAATTATATGTTTCCATTATATTTGAATATCTCCTAATATTTTAAAGGAAAATTTTCAAACATATTTGGCCTTTCTACAGATTTCTCACACCCTTTTTACTTTGAAAATTTTCAAATATACATGAAAATTGAAAGACTAATCAGGAGATGAAAGTACAGCACATGGAAGATACTGATTATATTGTAACATCTTTGTATGTTGACAGATGGTAACAAAACTTACTCTAGTGAGCACTTAATAATATAGTTAACATTTGAATCACTGTGTTGTACATCTGAAACCAATAAAATATTGTTTATCAACTATACTTCAATAAAATAATAAAGTAAAAAGCAAAAAGAAGTGCAAAAACAAAGAACACTACCATGAAAGTCTAAATACCCTCTACCTAGATTCAACAACTGTCAACATCTTGCCATGATTCTCTGCATGTACTCTTTTTTTTTAACTGAAAGTTTTTTTACTTGAAAGTTTTTGTGATACTTTTGCTCCAGAATTCTGGTTCTTCCCCTTCCTTCTGAGTTTTTAGTTGTCCCTGCTTGGAACCATTAAAAAATGCCCTATTCTGCTTGCCCTTGAATGTGGGCATTACAAAAGGCTCTAGCTCTATCCTTTATTTCAAATTAAAAACTAAAACATTTTGTCCCTTATTAGAGGAATATCTAGCATCAGAAAATAGATGGACATAAACTGCTTTGTGTGGGAAAACACATGAGAATGTTCCTTTGATCCCCAATTTATATGTCATCTGGCCTTTGCACATGTATTAAAAAACCATACTCACAGCTATTCAGAGGGAAGCATGTATATAAAAAGCAAACATGATTGTGCATACTAGAGGTTTGTATTAATTTTTTAATTTTTTATACTTTTTAATTAAGGTATCATGAAGGTTTCACATGAGAAATATTCTGGTTACTACATTCACCCATATTATCAAGTCCCCCCAATAACCCATTGAAGCTACTGTCTATCAGCATAGTAAGATACTACAGAGTCACTACTTATCTTCTCTGTTCTGCACTGTCTTCCCCATGACACCCCCACACCATGTGTACCAATCATAATACCACTCAATTCCTTTCTCCCTCCCTCCCCACCCACCCTTTTATAACTGACAGTCCCTTGGAGTCAGTGAGTCTGCTACTGTTTTGTTCTTTCAGTTTTGCTTCATTGTTCTACTCCACAAATGAGAGAAATCATTTGGTACTTGTCTTTCCCCGTCCAGCATATTTCACTGAGCATAATACCCTCTAGCTCCATCCACGTTGTTGCAAGTGGTAGGATTTGTTTTCTTATTATGGCTGAATAACATTCCATTGTGTATATGTACCATTGGTTCTCCATACATTCATCTACTAATGGACACTTAGGTTACTTCCATATCTTGGCTATTGTAAATAGTGCTGCAATAAACATAGGGCAGCATAAGTCTTTTTGAATCTGAGATCTTGTTTCCTTTGGGTAAATTCCTAGGATTGGAATTCCTGGGTCAAATCGTATTTCTAATTTTAGTTTTTTGAGGAACCTCCATATTACTTTCCACAATGGTTGAAATAATTTACATTCCCACCGGCAGTGTAGGCGGTTTCCCCTTTCTCTGCATCCTCACCACCATTTGTTGTTCCTTGTTTTTTGGATGGTGGCCATCCTAACTTGAGTGAGGTGATATCTCATGGTGGTTTTAATTTGCATTTCCCTCATAATTAGCAATGAGGAGTATCTTTTCATGTGCCTATTGGCCACCTGAATTCCTTCTTTGGAGAATTGTCTGTTCAGATACTCTGCCCATTTTTGAATCAGGTTATTTGCTTTCTGGGTGTTGAGGAATGTGAGTACTTTATATATTTGGATGCTAAAAAACCTTTTGTTGAATATGTCATTTATGAATATTTTCTTCCATAATGTAGGATGTCTTTTTGTTCTACTGATGGTGTCCTTCGCTGTACAGAAGCTTATTAGCTTGATGTAGTCCCATTTTTTCATTTTTGCGTTTGTTTCCCTTGCTTGAGGAGATGTGTTCAGGAAAAAGTTGCTCATGTTTGTATTCAAGAGATTTTTGCCTTTGTTTCTTCTAAGAATTTTATGGTTTCATGTCTTACGTTCAGGTCTTTGATCCATTTTGAGTTTACTTTTGTTTATGGAGTTAGACAATAATCCAGTTTCATTCTCTTACATGTAGCTCTCCAGTTTTACCAACACCAGTTGTTGAACAGGCTGTCATTTCCCCCATTGCACATCTATGGCTCCTTTGTCATATATTAATTGGCCATATATGTGTGGGTTTATATCTGGGTTTTCTATTCTGTTCCATTGATCTATGGATCTCTTCTTGTGTCAGTACCAAATTATCTTGATTACTGTGGCTTTGTAGGAGAGCTTGACATCAGGGAGCATAATCCCCCCCAGCTTTATTCTTCCTTTTCAGAATTGCTTTGGCTACTCAGGGTCTTTTGTGGTTCCATATGAATTTTAGAACTATTTTCTCTAGTTCATTGAATAATGCTGTTGTATTGTGATAGGGATTAAATTGAATTTGTACATTCCATTAAGCAGTGTAATGATTTTGACAATATTAATTCTTCCTATCCATGAGCATGGGATGTATTTCCATTTTTGGTGTTTTCTTAAATTCCTCTCATGAGTGTCTTGTAGTTTTCAGGGTATAGGTCTTTCACCCCCTTGGTTAGGTTTATTCCTAGGTATTTTATTCTTTTTGATGCAAATGTGAATGGAATTGTTTTCCTGATTTGTTTTTCTGTTTGTCCATCATTAGTATATAGGAAATAGATTTCTGTGTATTAATTTTGTATCCTGCAAGTTTGCTGAATTCAGCTATTATTTCTAGTAGTTTTGGGGTGGATTCTTTAGGGTTTTTTTAAGTACAATATCATGTCATCTGAAAACACTAACAGTTTAACTTCTTACTTACCAATCTGGATGTCTTTTATTTCTTTGTTGTCTGATTGCCATGGCTAGGACCTCCAGCACTATGTTGAATAAAATGGAGGAGAGTGGGCATCCTTCTCTTGTTCCTGATCTTAGAGGAAAAGCTTTCAGCTGTTTCCTGTTAAGTATGATATTCACTGTGGGTTTGTCATATATGGCCTTTGTTATGTCAAGGCATTTGCCCTCTATATATACACATTTTGTTGAGATTTTTCATCATGAATAGGTGTTGAATTTTGTAAAATGCTTTCTCTGCAATTATGGAGATGATCATATGGTTTCTGTCCTTCTTTCTGTTGATGTGGTGGATGATGTTGATGGATTTTCTAATGTTGTACCATTCTTGCATCCCTGGAATAAATCCTAATTGATCATGATGGATGATCTTATCGATGCATTTTTGAATTCAGTTTGCTAATGTTTTGTTGAGTATTTTTGCATCTATGTTCATCAGGGATATTGGTCTGTAATTTTCTTTTTTTCTGGTGTCTTTGCCTGGTTTTGGTATTAGAGTGATGCTGGCCTCATAGAATGAGTTTGGAAATATTCCCTCCTCTTCTACTCTTTGGAAAACTGTAAGGAGGATGCGCATTAGGTGTTCACTAAATGTTTGATAAAATTCAGCAGTGAAGCCATCTGGTCCAGAAGTTTTTTCCCTAGGTAGTTTTTTGATTACCAATTCAATTTCATTGCTGGTAATTGGTCTGTTCAGATTTTCTGTTTCTTCCTTGGTCAGCATTGGAAGGTTGTGTTTTTCTAGAAACTTGTATATTTCTTCTAGGCTATCCAGTTTGTTACCATATAATTTTTCATAGTATTCTCTCATAATTCTTTGTATTTCTGTGGTGTCCGTAGTGATTTTTCCTTTCTCATTTCTGATTTTGTTTATGTGTGTAGACTGTCATTTTTTCTTGATTAGTCTGGCTAGGGGTTTATCCATTTTCTCAAAGAACCAGCTCTTGCTTTCATCCATTCTTTCTATTGTTTTATTTTCTATTTTATTTATTTCTTCTCTAATCTTTATTATGTCCCTCCTTCTACTGACTTTGGGCCTCATTTGTTCTTCCTTTTCTAGTTTCATTAATTGTGAGTTTAGACTGTTCATTTGGGATTGTTCTTCTTTCCTGAGGTAGGCCTGTATTGCAATATACTTCCCTCTTAGTACAGCCTTCACTGTGTCCCAGTGTTGTTGCAGTGTTGAATTATTGTTGTCATTTGTCTCCATATACTTCTTGATCTCTGTTTTTTTTTGGTCATTGATCCATTGATTATTTAGGTGCATGTTATTAAACCTCCATGTGTTTGTGGGCTTTTTTGTTTTCTTTGTGTAATTTATTTCTAGTTTCATACCTTTGTGGTCTGAGAAGTTCGTTGGTACAATTTCAGTCTTTTTTAATTTACTGAGGCTCTTTTTGTGGCCTAGTATGTGACCTATTCTTGAAAATGCTTCATGTGCACTTGAGAAGAATGTGTATCCTGCTGCTTTTGGATGAACTGTTCTGTAGATGTCCATTAAGTCCATCTGTTCTAATACATTGTTCAGTACCTCTGTCTTTTTACTTATTTTTTGTCGAGTTGATCTGTCCTTTGGAGTGAGTGGTGTGTTGAAGTCTCCTAAAATGAATGCATTGCATTCTATTTCCTCCTTTAATTCTGTTAGTATTTGTTTCACATGTGTAGGTGATCCTGTGTTGGGTGCATAGATATTTATAACAGTCATATCCTCTTGTTGGACTGACCCCTTTATAATTCTGTAATGTCCTTCTTTGTCTTTTATTACTTTCTTTGTTTTGGAGTCTATTTTGTCTGATACATGTACTGCAACTCCTGCTTTTTTCTCCCTATTAGTTGCATGAAATATCTTTTTCCATCCCTTCACTTACAGTCTGTGTATGTGTTTTGATTTGAAGTGAGTCTCTTGTAGGCAGCATATAGATGTGTCTTGTATTTTTATCCATTCAGTGACTCTATGTCTTTTGATTGGTGCATTTAGACCATTTACATTTAGGGTGATTATCAAAAGGTATGTACTTACTGCCATTGCATGCTTTAGATTTGTGGTTACCAAAGGTTTAAGGGTAATTCCCTTACTATCTAAGAGTCTAATTTAACTCACTTCATATGCTATTACAAACACAACCTAAAGGTTCATTTTTTCCCTCCTTTTTCTTCCTCCTCCATTCTTTATATGTTAGGTATCATATTCTGTACTCTTTGTTTATCCCTTGACTGATTTTGGGGGTAGTTGATTTGATTTTGCATCTGCTTAGTAATTAATTATTCTGCTTTGCTCTGGTTTTATTTCTCTTGGTGATGTCTATTTAGCCTTAGCAGTACTTTCGTCTATAGCAGTCTCTCCAAAATGCACTGTAGAGGTGATTTGTTGAGGTAAATTCTCTCAGCTTCTGCTTATCTGAAAGTTGTTTAATCCCTCCTTCAAATTCAAATGATAACCTTACCAGGTAGAGTATTCTTGGTTTGAGGCCCTTCTGCTTCGTTGCATTAAACATATCATGCTGGCCTGTAAGGTTTCTGTTGAGAAACCTGATAATAGCCTGATGGGTTTTCCTTTGTATGTGATCTTTTATTCTCTCTAGCTGCTTTTAAAAGTCTGTCTTTAGGGGGGCCATCAGGTGAGAAATTGGGGATCAACAGAGGTGAGGCTTAGAACCTCACCCCCCTTGTTTTGAGAGAAATATTCTGCATCTGTGGATGTTTTATTGCCCTTGTCTAGCTTGGATTAACACTTAGTCTACAGGCACACACCTGATCATCTACATTTGCTCTCTTACAGCATTAAACTATGTTTTCTACCTTTATCTTGCATCTACCTACCACTTCAGCATTTTATTAAAAATAAAATAATAATAATAATAATAATAAGGGAGAAATGTGGGATTCACATATAAATCAAGTATAAAAATCAAACAAATATTCATATTTGACTTGATTGTTTATAGTTCATTATGCGTGATCAAAACTGAAAGTTTCTGTGATGACTGCCCTTGCACTGTTCACCATGTAACTTATTCACTATGTAAGAATATGTTCACCATGTAAGAACTTGTTCGTTATGCTTCAGAAGATTGGAGACTGACAAGAATCAGGCTTGGGGTGGATTAATGATTGTGCATTGAGCATTGAGTCCCCTATACAGAATTTTATTGTTGTTAACAACCATTTGATCAATAAATATGAGAGATGCCCTCTCAAAAAAAAAGTCTGTCTTTATCCTTGATGTTTGCCATTTTAATTATTATATGTCTTGATGTTGTCTTCCTTCGGCTCCTTGTGTTGGGAGATCTGTGCACCTCCATGGCTTGAGAGACTATCTCCTTCCCCAGATCAGGAAACTTTTCAACAATTACCTCCTCAGTAACACTTTCTATCTCATTTTCTCTCTTCTCTTCTTCATCTGGTACCCCTATAATGTGAATATTGTTCCATTTGGATTGGTCTCACAGTTCTCTCAATATTCTTTCATTCTTACAGATCCTTTTCTCTCTCTGTACCTCAGCTTCTTTGTATTCCTCTTCTCTATTTTCTATCCCATTTACCATCTCTTCTACTACATCTAATCTGCTTTTGAATCCCTCCATTGTATGTTTCATTTCAGATACAGAATTTCTCAATGATTAAATCTCCATCTTAAATTCATCCCTGAGTTCTTGAATATTTTTCTGTACCTCCATGAGCATGTTTATGATTTTTATTTTAAAGTCTCTTTCAAGAAGATGGGTGAGTTCAGTTTCATTTGGCCCTTTTCCTGGGGTTTGTGATATTTTGGTCTGAACCAGGTTCATTTGACATTTCATAATTCTATGTGGTGCCCTCTAGTGCCCGGAAGCTGTAGTCCCTGGAGCTGCTCAGCCCCTAGATTGAGGATGGGGGTCATAGGGGAGTTACACTGGTGCCTGGGATCAGGAAAGAGCTATGTCCTGATTCCCAGCTGCAGTGCCTGTCTTCAGTATTAGAGCCAGTGGGCTGAGCACACAGGTGTAAGCCTCTGTGCTTGGCATCTCTAGCTGTTTTAGGTGGGGCCTCCCTCCAGCTGGCCTGATGTCAGGGTACTGACTGCTGGTTTGCAAGTGCCAGCAGGCCAGGAGCAAGGTGCAGCAGGCTGTGTGTCATAGTGGGAGTCCTCAGAGCTGAGTAGTCACCCAGCGGGTTGGGGCGCCTGAAGTTCCTCAAAGTTCCCATCCTGCTGGGCAGAGTGTACCCAGACAACATTGTCCACCTCTCCCTTCTCCCGTGTAGCAGGTTCCATGCAAAGCCCGCCCCTTCAGCAGCCCTCCCACTGTTAGGAAGCCTCTCAGACCGCTTGCCTTTCCTTTGTCCCAGAGCGGCCGCATGTGGATCCCCACTCTCCACAAATGGCTGGAATCTCAGTCTTTCAAGCACTCCACCTCTCCCAGCTCCCCAACCCCATCAACCTCCAGAGCACCACACAATGTAGGTCTGTGGTCTAAAGCAGACCTCTAGGGCTGGGTGTTCAGCAGTTCTAGGTTTCCACCCCCTCCCCACTTCATTTCTCTTCCTCCCACCAGTGAGCTGGGGTGGGGGGATGGCTCGGGTCCCGCCGGATCAAGGCTTTCTTACGTTACCCTGTTCTGTGAGGTATGCTCTGTTCCTGAGGTCTGTATGCAGTCTGGTGCAGCCTTATTTCCTGTTGCTCTTTTAGGGCTAGTTGTATTAACTATATTTTCATACTATATGTGGTTTTGGGAGGAATTCTCTGTCTCACCTCTTGCATCACCATCTTGAATCCAAAATGCAAAAATTTTAAGTGGATGGTTCAATGAGTTTTAACACTGCAATCCAAGATAAAGAACATTACATGTTTCCTCATTACACTTCCCAGTAAATCCCTGCATCTACCCCCTGCAGAGGCAACCATTGTTCTTATTTATTTCCATTGTGGATTCATTATACGTGTTTTAGGACTTCATGAAAATGGATTCAAACGGTATTCACACTTTTATGTAAGGATTGTATTATTTAGCATAATGTTTTTTATATTCATCCATATTATAGTCTACATTGTCCATATTGTAGTCCTATTGATGGACACATGGGGACTTTTTCAGCTAGTATGAAATAAAGCTGATATACACATTCTTGTACACAACTTTTTGTGGGCATAGTTTTCATTTTTTTTGGACAAATACCTAGGAGTGGAGATGCTAAGACATAGAATAGCTATGAGTTTCATTTTTATAAAGACCTGCCAGATCTGATTTTGAACACTTTTTCATGTGCATTTTGTGTATTTTCTTTTAGGTAGTGTCTGATCAAATCTTTGGCTCATTTAAAAACATGGATTATCTTTTTATGAGTTGTAGGGGTTCTATATATATTCTGGATTCTAGACCATTGTGAAATACGTTTTGGAAACTTTTTTCCCAATCTGTGGCTTGACTATTCATTCTCTTGACAATGTCTTTTGATGAGAAGAAGCTTAACATTTGACAAACATTATCAATTCTTCCTTTTTTTGTTTTCACTTTCAGTGTCCCTCTTTCCCCCAAGTCATGAGGATACTCTCTTTTGTTTTCTTCTTTTTGTTTTAATTATTTTTAGATGAAGCATTTATCTCAACTTTATATGTGATTTGAGGTAGAGGTCAAGATTCTTTCCCCCGCTCCCATATAGATATCCAGTTGTCTCCGTACCATTAAAAACAAAATCTAGTGTTCTCTGATATCTGATAATTACAGATAGCCTGTTACCAGTCTGATTTTATTCCTTTGAAAGTGACCTATTTTTCACTTTCCTGAGTGCTTTTTGGATATTTTTTCCATAGTGCAATGTAATACTATCTTGCTTATCTTCTAGTAGTATTATTTTTCTCTCTAAAGAGTCATGGTTATCCTAGCCTTGGCATATTTTCTCCAATGATTTCTGTAATGACTTCTACCTTTGCATTTTCTCAGGCTTTCTTTTTGGAATTCCTATTGGTCAAATCTTGGACCTGGAATGGACCCTTAAGTTTTTTGTCTTTCTCCTTTTTCCACCTTTCCAGAAAAGAAAACTTGTTTGGCAAGCATATTTTTATTTTCCAAGTGCTCTTTCTTGGTCTCTAATTGTTACTTTATATAGCATCCTGTTTTTATTTTATGTACTTAATATCCTCTAGAATAACTCCAGGAATATTAATTAGAGGTTTGAAAATTTCTTTTTCTGTTACCCACATTGGTTCTTATGATGTCAACTTTTTTTTTATTAAGGTTTCACTGATATACACTCTTATGAAGGTTTCACAAAGAAAGGAAGTGGGGAAAGAAGAAGAGGTTAAAAAATAAAGAAAATCCATGGTTCAGTATAAGTACTTTCCTGCATATTCCTTAGACAAACTTCAGGACAATGCTGTTTAATGGCCAAATCCCATTTTTCAAGCCTATCACTTGCTTGCCTTCAGTAAACATTCAACTATCAGTCTGCAAGTACTGACCTGCAAGTTAGGCTTACATGAATGTAGAGTAAAACTAGAGAAGAAAATAACAAACTATCTCCTTATGTTTACCAAAAAGGGCAAGCAAAGCCTTAAAACAAATACAGTTTCTCCTTTTTGTACCATTTTTGTTTAGTAACTGTATGACTGCTATAGACAAGAGGGCTATGTGTGCTAGAGTAGATGCTGTGTATAATTCCTTATTAAACTATGAAATTTTATTAGCCCATATTATATAGTCATCTTAGATGGTGAACTTTTAAGGTTGAAATCTGGAGACCAGGTCCCTACTGTAGAGTTGCAGAACTAGTTCTCTAGACCAGGATAGTTTAAGCATAAACTTGTTTTGTATAGATAATTATCATGCTGATCAAACTGTCAATCATTAATATGACCAAAAATTAAGACATGTCTTATAAACTTAATAGCACTAATGAAAGGACAAAATATTTGAGAATTCCTGGAAAACCTAGTATGCACTTTGGCCATGAATATGAGGGGAAGATGTTGAGAAAACCAGATTTTTATAGGAGAAGAGAATGTGTGTGCAAACAATGTACATTTCAAAGGTTAAGTCTCTGGCTGGTTCTTTTAGAATACTGAAGACCAATTATTAAATACTTTGTCGGTTTTACTGTCATATATTTAGGCTGTGTTAAGCATATGCTTGAGTAATCATTTCTTAACTTGTAATGAATGCAGAAGAATTGGTTTCCCTGGAGGTCAAGAAGTTAACCTTGGAGTCCACTGGATTATGTTTCTTCAGGCAGGAGGTTAGCACAGAATTTTTATAAGGTATTACTTTGTTAAAAACGTAACCTTCTCTACTGGAATCTGCTTTTCAACTACGAAAATATCACACAGGGTATCTAATGGTGTAAGTTAAACTTCTCAGGGAAAAATAAGCAGGTATTTTTAGTCAAGGTGCCACCATTTTCACTCCACAAATCCCATAGTGTTTGCAGCAGCTCAACACAAATAAATGGATAATATAATTGAATCCTTTCCCCATAGTTGACAGAGCTAAATCTTAAGTGGGTTATATCTGACTTTTAACTGAATTTTATCAGAATGTTACGGTGATGACTTAAAAAAATTATTTTTGATTACTCTTCCCATTTTACAGCTCTTCCAAGCTGCAGAGAAAATTGAGCAAGAAGTGTTTTCATCCTCCAGGACACACTGCTGCTGTTTCTTGGCTCATCTCACAAGACCTGGCAGAGGCCCACAGCACATGTTATTATAGAATTTGTTCAGTTGTGACCAGATATCTCCAATTCTGTTTCATAATAACTGAAACTGAACACTTCACTTTTTTTTTTTTACCTCAATAGCTGTTCCATTCTGTTTTTTTAGGATTATAGCAGTGTAAAAACTTTTCAACGGTTTCTTAGATGACACCAGCATCACAAAGAATAAAAGAAGAAAACTGATACACTGGACATCTTGAAAATTTAAAACTTTTGGGCTGCAAAGAACAGCACCAAGAAAGTGAAGACAACCCACAGAATGAGAGAAAATATTTGCCAATCATATATCTGATAAGGGGCTTATATCTAGAACAAAGAACTCCTACACCTCAATACTTAAGAGAACAATAGCCCAACTAAAAAAATGGCAAAAATCTCTGATTAGAAATTTCTCTAAAGATAGAATGACCAAAAGTACATGAAAAGATGCTCAACACCATTAATCATAAGGGAAAGGCAAATCAAAACTACCCGTGAGATACACCTACTACAATAGCTATATGAAAAAAATAATAAGGATGTAGAGGAATTGGAGGTAATGTAAAACAATGCCACCACTTTGGAAAACATCTGGAAGTTTTTCAAACAGTTAAAGATAGAGTTAACATTTGCCCTGGTATCCACTCCTAGGTTCAATTCAATTCTCACTCAAGAGAACTGAAAACATGTCTACTCATAAACTTTTATACAGATGGTCAGGTAGCATTATTCTAAATAGCCAAAAAGCAGAAATAACCTAAATGTCCATCAAGTGATGAATGGATAAACAGAATATTACTTATATGAAGAATACAAAAACACTAATTCTAAAAGATATATGCACCCCTATGTTCATTGCAGCATTATTTACAATAGTCAAGAGATATGGAAAACACACACACACATATGTATTTGTACAATGGGATACTAATCAGCCATAAAAAGGAGGAAATCTTGCCATTTGAGACAACATGGATGGAATCTGAGGGTATTATGCTAAGCAAAATAAGTCAGAAGACAAATTCTGTACTGTACTTACATGTGGAATCTAAAAAACAAAACAAATGAACAAACAGCACAAAACAAAAAGTTTAGGTACACAGAAGATTGGTGGTTACCAGAGGGGTGGGCAATGGGTGAAGGGACTCAATTGTGTGATGATGAATGATAACTAAAGTTACAGCAGAGATCACTTGTAAGGTATACAAATATCAATTATAATGCTGTACATTTGAAACTTACATAATGTTATATAACAGTTTTACCTCAAAAAATATATATGGGATATCCATACAATGGAATATTACTTGGCAACAACATGGATGAACCTTGACAATGTTGGGCTAATTAAAGTATTTAGACACAAAAGAGCACATATTACATGATTCTATTTCTATGAAATGTCCAGAAAAAGCAAATTGGTATAGAGACAGAACAGATATTAGTGGTTACCTAAGGCTGAGGAAGAGGAAGGAGAGTGACTATCAGTGGTACAAGGTTTCTTGTTTGGGTGATGAAAAGCTTCTAAAATTGTGGTGATCGTTTCACAACTCTGTGAATATATTAAAAGCCACTGAGTTGTATGCTTTAAGTGGTAAACTTTGTGGTGTGTGAATTACATTTCTAATAAAGCTATATTTAAAAAGCTCTTCCATGGCAATGATCATGGCTACAAATCAGGGCCAGATCCAGAAGCCATGAACTAGTGCTTCTAGAACTATAAGGGTAACCTTATTAGTTTTCCACACAATTATTATTATGTGATAGTGAAAATCAAAGAGGGACATACTAGCAAAATGCTAGCTTTATCTTTTAAATTTAGCAATAACTTGGAAACCTCAGGAATTTTATAATTTAGTTCTGGACAACAATTTATATCAAACAGTGGGTCCCCACTATTCTTTTAGCTCATTGGTTAAAATTTATTAGAGGTAATCTATTTTGATTTTAGCAAGGGAAGGGCCCTAATTTGGGGACCCAACAGACGTCTAAAATTTCATTGCAGAGAGTATTCATAAAGCAGTATAGACTTTGCCTTTGGAGAGTATTGAGTTTTGCAGATCACTTAGGTAACTGCGTTTTTACCTGCACATTGGACCTCTCAAAAAACGTGACTCAAGGCTTCTGGGAGACAAGGACTTGGGATTTCGAGGCAAAGTCTCACAGCACCCCCCTTATTGAGTGGACAGAGAACCACATAAGGGACAGGACCTAGGCCTGAGGTAGTGGGGAATCCCAATAGAATTTGTATTCTTAAAGTAGGGGGAAAAACCCACGGCGCAGGTTCGTCTGTTTTTTTAAGTCATAGCAGCCATGCCAGACCTACGTCTTTGACCTTCAGGGCCTGAGGACCGCCTTCCTTGCCTACGCACGTGGCGACTGGAAGACAAGAGTCACGTGGGATCTACGTAAGAGATTCTCGGAGGCACACTCTTTAAGTTTCATATATTGGAAATGAAATTTCAGCTTGTCGCTGCAAGATACAGTGGAGCTGACTCCCAGAAAGTCTACCAATCAGTGGGTTACAAATAAAATCATTAAGGAAGATATCCTGCCCCATCTTCAAACACACACTTCCCTTTTCCTCCCTCACTCGAGCCTCCGACCAATCCTCGCCTGACTCTCCCCTCACCCACCCAGTCTACCCCGCCCAGCCTGAAACTCAGGCCTACTAGAGCGGGGTAGAGCGACTCCATCCGGGTGCTTTGTCAGGGAGCGCATAAAGGGCGTGGTTTTATGACGGCCGACAGGACGGGGAGAAAAAGCCAACTCAAGAGACCGGGACAACCGGACGGAGGGGGGCGGAGGAAGTTTGGTTTGTCTCTTTTCAGGCCCCATGGAAACTCCATCCTGCACAGCAGGGTAGTGTCCATTCTCAAACTCTCCTTTAAGGCAGGAGTACTAATTAAGAAGTTTCACTTCAAAGGCTCACTCTTTTAAAAGTGTTTCATAAGTTCTCTTTCTGCTCTCCTTTCCTGTCTTCTTAATAACCATGAAAACTTCTCCGCCTCCAATTCCTTCTCCCCCTCTGTTCCTGCGCAGATGGTGGAGGCCGGCGAGGTGCGCAGCCGCAGACCGTTCGGGGCGGTGCCGGTGAAGGGCGGGTGACGCAGCGGCCGTCGCTGCCATTTTAAGTTGTTTGTTCTCGCTTGTCTTCCCAAACGCGGCTGTGCCCCGGACCCGAGAGGCCCCTGAGGCCGCCGTCGCTTCCGCAGCCACCGGTTTGGGGGAACGAGGCTGTGCCACCGGGGACGCTCACCGTCCGCTTCGGCTTTCCCCGCCCCGGGTCTCCTCGACCTTTTATCCTGAGAACCGGAACCCGATCGTGGCGGGAAGAAAGATTCAAGAGCAGATGCTTGAACTGAAATAACTTTACTTTGGGGGTTTGCCTCGCCTACAGGCCCCTTAGCGCAGGGCTCCCCTCCCTTTCCTCCCCTCCCCTTCCGCCGCCAGTACCACTTCTACCCCCCTCGTTCGCCTCCGTTTTCCTCTTTCTTTCTCTCGCCTTCGCCGCTGCCTCCGCGTCCTTCCCTCCGCCGCCGCCGCCCGGAGCACTGAGCCAGACTATGGGTCCCAGGTGGGGGCTGAGCGGCGGCAGCAGCGCGGACGGCACGGTCACAGTGCGCACTGCAGCGGGGATGGAGGGGCTCAGTTGGCTGGTGGTTTTCTCTTGACATGGCCCCTGCCCGTGCTGCGAGCAGCGCCGCCGCCGCCTCTTCCGCCGCCGCCACCGCTCCGCCCGCCGGCTGCGGCTAGAGGGCTGCACCCCGCCCGAGAGTCGGTCAGTGAGTCCCGGTCTCCGCGGGATCAACAGGGAGGGGGTTTCCCCGGCACCCACCCCTGCCCCAGCCGCCTCACTTCCACCCCCTGACCCCCTCGGGAAGCGAACTAACGACCCCGCCCATAACAGTCCAAACTCGGCAAACATGGTCTGTTCGACGTGACAGGTAGCTAATCGGGAACCCGGGAACTTAATTTTTTTTGGGGGGTGGTGTGGGCATACTTTAGGAAGTACTTAATATTAACACTACTATTTTCTCTTTTCCCACTGATCCTTACCGTTTGCCCACTCCCGCCTACTCTACCCGGGCGGGAATTGTTTCCACGATGAAATGAGTGAAAACCTGAGTGATCCTGTGTCTCCTGTGGTGCGAGTGAGTCGCTGCCGCTGAAGGCAAAGGGTGGGGGTGGGACTTGGGGGTGGAAGGCAGGTGGTCCCCGGGCACTGCCTGGGATTTGGGAGAAGAACCCGCCACCTTTGCCTCAGCAATGCTTGCAAGAACATAAGTCGCTCTCCCCACGATCTTGAACGGGGGCAGATTCCTAGGGAAGAAGACTCTTGGGGAACGTAGGACTCACTGCAGGGCTAGGGGTGTTGGGATCCAGGGCATTAATCAGGTCTGACCACAGAGCCGGAGTACTTACTACATCGTGTTATATCCCGCTTTCCCTCTGCCATCATGATTCTCCTTGGCAGCAGCATTGGCAGCCGCCTGAGGGTGAAAATGTGGGTGTTGGGGAAGTTGGTAATGACTCCGCTGTTTTTTCTCATGGCTCCTTTGGGCAGCAGCTGTCCGCCCCCGGTATACACTGTAGTTGATTGCAGGGAAACCCTGTACCTCTCCCCTTCCTTCTCTGCCGACTTTGCACCTTTCTCTTTGCTTACCACCAAGAGTAATCAATAACAAGCACTGACAATACATAGCAATAGTGAAATCTGAAATAACTAAGAACTAATTAGGTACTACAGCCATGGATCTGGCTGGGTAAAATCCAATTGGATATTTCAGTTTCATTCACCTACCCTGTTTTCGGTGTTTTGGGGGGTGGTTTGGTGGGGTTATTTTTTTCTTTCTTTCTGATTTTGGTATTTGGAAAGCAAGAATCACACTTCCCTCTCCCCATTCCTTTTCATAATCCCTTCCCTAAAGGGAAAAATTCGAATGGATTTTAAGGACCGGACTGGTGTCAGTTTTGTTTTATTGCACCCCTAAAATCCTGATAATAGGCTTTTCATTCCCCACTAAAGCCTTTATTTTGGCGGTTAAGCCAAATGCGTTTTCCAAAAAGTTAAAAGTACTTTCTGCGCTTCCTTTCCTTCCTCCCCTTCCTTCTTCCCATCTGACCACAAGCGTTATTGTCCAAACATGACTGGGCAGCAACTTTTGTTTCTTGACCCTGTAACATGACAGTCTGCTAATATTGCCAGAGGTGCAGTTTTTGGGTTACAGTTGTCATTTTAGCTATTCAATCATATTAGCAGGAAAAAAAATGACTTGTTTCTGTTGTACTTGAGTCTTAAGAAAAAGTGCCCATAGTTTAGTGACAATTTCCAAAGGCTTTAGTACCACCTGTTATTTCAAAATGGGGGACCCAAACTCCCGGAAGAAACAAGCTCTGAACAGACTACGTGCTCAGCTTAGAAAGAAAAAAGAATCTCTAGCTGACCAGTTTGACTTCAAGATGTATATTGCCTTTGTATTCAAGGAGAAGGTAATTTAAAGTTTTTAATGTGAATTAGCAGAAGTGATTTTTGTAAGTGTATATATTAAGTTGTTACCTTTAACTGAGTATTAGTTTAAAGAGTGGTTGAGAAAAGTCTACCTTGTATGCTTTAACTTTTACCCTTATGAGTAATTCTCTGAATGAAATTAATAGTTGCAGTTACAACCGAAAGACTTAAGTACTCATTGGTTTAGAAATTCCAAAGTTTAGTAGGGTCTACGTTTAGCTAACACAGGGTGGGTAACATGAAAATTTATGTTTTACAATTTTCACTTATGTGGAGTTACACAGGAATTTCATAACTGAGTTTTAAAGATTTTATAAAATATAAATAGTGTGTTTGAAAGAGGTGAATTAGAATCAAAATGTTTATATGCCAAAAGCAACCTGTTTCGTAGTGCATTTAATGGAATACAATATACTTCAGTTTTAGGAGCAATTAAGTACTGTAATGGCTAATTTGTGTTTAGAAGTGATTTTTTAAAATTCAAAATGACCAAAAGAGGAAGTTTGAAGTTTTTGTCTTAATCAGAATTAATTCCATAGTTAAATAGCACCATATGAGTTATGAGTAGTCAAGAATGTCGTAAAAGCAGTATTTTTTTACAACTTAAAATAGTGAACAGTTTCTTAGATGATCTCTATATGACATGAAATTGGGTTATGAATATAAGGAAATACTTCTAATTTTTGCATTTTTGTGAGCAAATTTCAGGTCAGCAGTATAATATTTGAGAGAAATCTGTTTAATATTCAGATGTTACATAAGTTTTTACCTCACTTAAAGGTTACTAGTATTTAAGAATGCTGTTAGTTGCTAGATTATAAAATTGTAAAGTGGTTTCAAAAATGGTTTATTCTGAAGTTACTGTCCCAAGTTTTGGGTAGTACCAAAGATTTCTCCTTTTTCTCTTTTTGTTAATAAGTTAACTGCAGAATTGATAAGGTCAGTTTTTAGGTGAAGTTACAGGTTCATTAGAAATCCAAGATACATGATGAAACTAGATCTTTGTATCTGTAAGATGCCCCAAATTGTACCATCTACTTATTTAAGGCTAATAAAAACGTATTGTTATTCTATGAATGGGCAGTGCCCAGGTAATTGTCCTGGTTTGTGAATTTTATAACCTAAATTGATGATGAGCACTTAACTAAATTTGAAACTCATTTTGGTAGCCTTTTTTTTTTCTCCTTTCAGATATTCACATTCGTAAATACGTAAGAACCAGGAGTAATGAAAATAACCCTTTTAGAAGTTAAAACCATTAATTTGTCTGAATAGCTTTGTTTTTAAACTGCTGAGAATCAGTTAAATGAAATAATACCAAGAGTAAATCACTGTTGTTGTTTTTTTAACCTTGGCCGTGTCTGATGTTTGAGTCTCACAGTACTGAAGAAATATCATTGTCTAAAATAAGTACTTGCTGTAGGTACCATAATGCTATAAAACCATAGTTAAACATTCTGATAATAATCTGGAGGGTTTGAGGGAAGAACAGAAGGATTCACTTAGTTGAAAAACCTGTGTTTTTGGTACAAAAATTACTTTAAAATTTTGCTGAATTAGTATAAAAGTGTGGCATTGTAATATGAACTGGGTATTAAAAGCATTCTACTATTGGGTTGATCAGTGTTTTTTCTTTCAGAAGAAAAAATCAGCACTTTTTGAAGTGTCTGAGGTTATACCAGTCATGACAAATAATTATGAAGAAAATATCCTGAAGGGTGTGCGAGATTCCAGCTATTCCTTGGAAAGTTCCATAGAGCTTTTACAGAAGGATGTGGTACAGCTCCATGCTCCTCGATACCAGTCCATGAGAAGGGTAAGTTCTGTTTTTTTTTTAAGTCTTGACGTACAGTAAGTTTTTGTGAGTTAAGCTTGCATTTTTGCGTCCCTAAGAATGAGTAGGTGCCCTGGCTGCTCTGAAAGCCGTCCTGGCATTGCTCCTGGGTCCAGCTCCCTGCTTCACAGCTGCCTCTGCTGCCCGACTCCAGCAGCTTTATCGCCGGTCCCTGAACTCTTGCTTTCTTGTAAATCCGCTGCATCGGATCACCAGCATGCCCCATCATGTTAGGCGCGGTGGTGGACCCCAGCTCCGAGGTTTCCACCAAGGACTTAGAAGAAGGAAGTTGTGGAGAAGACAGAGAATGGAAGAGATGCACCTGCTAATGGGAAGGCCGAGAATGAGGAAAATGGGGAGCAGGAGGCTGACAATGAGGTAGATGAAGAAGAAGGTGGGGAGGAGGAAGAGGAGGAGGAGGAAGGTGATGGTGAGGAAGAGAATGGAGATGAAGATGAGGCTGAGGCAGCAACAGGCAAATGCACCACTGAACACGAGGATGAGGATGATGTTGACACCAGGAAGCAGAAGACTGATGAGGGTGACTAGACAGCAAAACAGGAAAAGTTAAACTTTAAGGAAAAAGAAAAAAAAAGGCCCCCGTGAGCTATTCACCCTCCACTTCTCAGAATCTAAACGTGGTCACCTTCCAGTAGAGAGTCCAGCCCGCCCACCCACCGTGGGCAGCACCACCCGCAGGTGACACACGCTCTCCACCACTCACCCAAAACCACAACGTGAATTTGCAACAGGGGAGGAAAAAAGAACCAAAACTTCCAAGGCCCTGCTTTTTTTCTTTAAAGTACTTTAAAAAGGAATATTTGTATTTTTTATTTACATTTTTTATTTTTGTACATATTGTTAGGGGTCAACCATTTTTAATGATCTCGGATGACCAAACCAGCGTCCGGAGCGTTCTCTGTCTTATTTCTGACTTTACTTGTGGTGTGACCATGTTCATTATAATCTCAAAGGAGAAAAAAAAACCTTGTAAAAAAGGCAAAAACAACAACAAAAAATCTTATTCCGAGCATTTCAGTAACATTTTTTGTGTATGTACTATAAGTAGTTGGTTTGTATGAGATGGTTAAAAAGGCCAAAGATAAAATGTTGTCTTTTTTTCCTTTTTTGTCTATAAAGTTGCTATTTATTTTTTTTGGCCTGTCTGATGTATGTGTGAAACAATGTCCAACAATAAACTAGAATTTTATTTTGCTGCATTGTTCTAACAACAACAAAAAGAATGAGTAGGTACTCTTTAAAAGTTGACTTGAAATAAAATGTGGATAACTCTTCTTATGGGGTATTGCTGATGTGTACATTATTGATGTGAATGATGTTCTATATTACTGTATTTTGGATTTCCCTATTTGTGGGGAGAGCTAACATCATGCCCCTTACAAATAAGAAACTTAAAGCAGAATAAATTAATTGTTGCCAGCCTTTAAAGTTCTGCAATTCATTGGAAGTTAAAATGGACATAACTTGAACCAAGAGATCCCTACAATTAGTTGGGGGCTGGGGGAAGAGGCTGAAGATAACCATGTACTCGTTTACAAGAGGCTTACTGGCCTTTGAAAATTGCTATATGGACTATGATAATAAGAGGAACAAGAATGGAGAATAATAGTTTTCAACTAACATATAGCAAAGATAGCATTTTATCTGTAATAAGGTAGTGGTTCCTGTTACAAGTTCCAAGACACCTTTGCTTAAAAAGTTTCCGGTATTGAAGAGAGGAAATAAAGGTGCAAGGGTCAGAGTTTTAGTTAGAGTTTGCACCATGCACTGATGAAGTTAGGTCTTGCTGTGAGGAATGTTGGACTGAGTGACTGAATTCCAGAAGATAAAAATGAGAATTAGGTCATGAGCTATTTAAATTGTATACAGTCCTGTAACTTCTTAAAATACAGAATGTTATACTGTGGACCTTTTCCCCTTATGAAATGTTTCCATAGCCAAACCCTATAATTTGTGACATTGCTTGCTACAGCTTTGGTTTTTTGAAAGTAATAATTTTTTGTGTGTGTCATTTTATAGGATGTAATTGGCTGTACTCAGGAGATGGATTTCATTCTTTGGCCTCGGAATGATATCGAAAAAATTGTCTGTCTCCTGTTTTCTAGGTGGAAGGACTCTGATGAGCCTTTTAGGCCTGTTCAGGTATTTATTATGAGTATGGTGAGCACTCAGATAAGTGAAAACTCCTGGAATAGAGCCTAACTTAAGAAATTCTTGAGAATATACTTTCTTTAAAAGTTTTATTTCATGAATCCCTCCTGTTCTTTTGAATATTGTAATACAAAGGAGAATGCATTTGGATTATAGACTTGAGAATGAAGTGGTTCAACCACTAAATGTGTCTTTGAAATTATGGCCAGAGAAAATACTTTAAGGTAGACTTTTGTTGTTACAGAGGGGTCCATGGATAAACTTCAGATCTCTTCCCCTGTACCACACACTCCTGAAATAGTATTTAACCATCGTGGTATTAAAGGAATCTGATACAAGAAATGAGTTCAGAAGCCATTTTCTAGAAATGGATTTGTATATAAAATGATACAGAACAGAAGTAAATTTAGTAGTGGTTCTTAATTAACCTTCCTTGGCATCTTGGAAACTTTTGACTTGTGATTTGATGCACTAGGCAATTTCTAGTATAAGGGCATTTACCCGTGTGTTGATTGTATTTTTATTTATAGTAGATTTATAGGCATAGAAGAAAGTATAATGAAATCCACCAAAATAATTGATTATGGTTAGTGGTAGGTCAGGTATAGCTAACTTTTCTTTTATAAATACATGTATATACATGTTTATCAAATGAGCATACTTTATTTGCAATCAGAAAAACAAGATGATGACCTTCGAGGACTCATTTTAAGCATACTAAACTAAACATTAGAAGTTTATTTTAAGCTAAGTGCTTAGAAATATAAAAACTCATTTAAAAAAGTTTTGTATATGTCCGTTACTATGAAGTATCTTTATGGTGGTTTTGTGTGTGATAGACAAATTGATATACTCCCCGTGTTCCCATGGTAAGGTTGCTACACATCATCTCAAATAAAGTACTCCATTTACTAAGATGGATTTGACAGTCATAAGTTCTAAGGATAACACATAAGGCTAAATATAAGTAAAAGTATCATATATTCATGTTTTCTTTTAATGGATAATACCTGACTAACACGACTGCTGGAGAACAAAGCTGAATATAAAAGGCAGGAAGACAGGAATGGAAGGCACGTTTATAGTATCAGCAGGTCTTATACCTCAACTATAACTGCTCTCTGGAAGCACTGTTAGTCTTTTTTTTGTTTTTTTCTTTTTAATTCAGAATTTCCCCTTGGAAAAATTTAGGTCCACCTAATCACAGTATGTTTTTAAATTTCTAGTACCCTGTCTTAATTTTAGACCTTTCTTAGATTAGTTGTTAAAATATGATGCTTGTCTCAATTACTACTATTTGAATCTTGGCTGTATATGGTCTCCTAAGTGCTTGATATATATTTAACCTCAGTCTTTACAAGAACTAGGAAGATACGAACCTCTTTTTGCAAAGAAAGAAACTGAGGCAGTTTAGAGATTAGGTAAACAACCAGGCCAAGGTCATGTAGTTAATTGGCATTCAAGACATAAGGATTGTAAAACTTAACGTTCTTGAATCACTACCCTATACTGTGGGGAGTTCCTTGTATTATAGGACCTTAAATTATGGATTGAATATAAATAATAGGATATATATATAGGTAATACTTTAGAATTTTAAAATTCAACTGTGTTAAATAAGTAAACAGTGTAAAAATGAGTTTACTTCCCTGAATTAAAAGTATAAATATCCTAGAAACATTATAAATTCCAGTTAGAAGGTAATAAAAATAACCTTCATCCTTCTGAATTCTGTCTGGATAGCCCACCTTAATGATCCTCTGGTGTGAAGGAATATAGTCAGTAATAGTGTAATATCTTTGTATGGTGACAGATAGGAACTACACTTATTGGTGAGCATTTTGTAATGTATGTAAATGTCAAACCACTGTGTTGTACACCCAAAATTAATATAATACTGTAACTGTACTTCAATTAAAAAGAAAAAAAGTGAATATCCTGAATGAGAAGCCTAAATACAAATAACTTAGTTCTTTCTCCAGGTGAACAAGATAAAGAAAGGTAAACTTTAATTTGAAAACTTTTTTTGACTCTTGAAACAATTTAAAATTTACTTAAGTACTGAGATTTAATAGGCACCAAAGTAAAGATTATTTTTAAAAATTGAGTTACTGCTATATTCAGAGTACTACAAAGTAAGTTAGCTCTTCATCATACTATTGAAGTATTTCATTACTTTTCTTGGAATTGTTTAGAGTTTTCTTTTGGTGTGGACCATTCCTTCCCACATACGGATGTTTAGTAGGATAGAATCAAATGCCATAGAAATATATGAAAGAACTTTTTTTAGTCTTATTAAAAATCTCTTTTCAGTATGATACTCTCCTGGCCTCTTCCATCCACCCCAGTATTTGCTTTGTTGGAATAGATGAAGCTTTCTTATTTGAACAGTATTTTGGTTTTGACACATTTGTATTTGTGTTGGTCCTATTTCCTAGAATGGCAGTTTACAAATTACTTAACACTATTACTTTCGCCATGGAAAATACACTGTCAGTCTTTCAAGGTCCAACCTAAAATCACCTGTTAATACTGCCTGCAGTGTCCATTATGTTAATTATTTTTCCTTTGCTCCCATAGCACTTTATAAAGGAACCCTTTTTAGGTTTTTACACATAACCACATCTCATTCTATGAAAGATTTAAAGTAAGTTAAGTTTTATATTGCATGTGCATGTCCTCTTCAGCAGTGTGTGAGCCCCTGAGGCTGAGATAATCTTACCATATTTGCAGTATCTAGTAACATTTGTTCCATATACTAAAAATTCAGTAAGTATTTGAATTGTGCAGGAGTACAATTCAATATCATATTTTACATATAGTAGTATGTAGGGATACCATATCATATTTTATGTTACAGCTTCTAAGAAAACCTACCAGGTAGTAAAATCCTAAATAGCAAGAACTGATGATTTGTTTGTCCATGTTAGTATTTCCTACTCAATCTTTTGACAGAAAAAAATTAAACTAAATGGACTAACAATCATGTTTACAATTTGGTATTATCTAAATACCAAATTATTTTAAATTGTTTAAGGTTCCTAGGTTTCTTGATTTTGCTGTTAGTTTTGTCTTTTCACCCAGCATTTGGGCTCTCCACATTTATTTTGTGGGAGCATGGAGTTGATCTTTCTCATGTTAAAATATTAAAAGGATGTTCTGACTTGGTAACAGTCCTAACTTGAAAAAATGTTTAATATGACAAAATGCACATAAAAATATTTCATAAAAACTTGAGGGGTTCACATATCTTCAGAAGGGCATCTGTGTAAGGACTGGAACTATAATATTTCAAGGATGGGCTTTACATTTCATTTAATCCTTCTGTCCTGATGCATAGGGTACTAAGGTGGGGGTGGGTGTCATGAACTGAGTAGGTTTGAAAATTTAATTTTATGAAATTTGGTTTAAAATTGTTGAGTGTTAGGAATTTTTCATCACTTTGATGCAGTTTTTCTTGAAGGTCAAATTATAAAATGGAGTGCTATTTGATAGAACTCTCTGTGAGGAAGGAAATGTCTGTATCTCAAGAGACTATTCAAAATAGTGGCCACTAGCCACCTATGACTATTGAGCATTTGAAATGTAGCTGTTACTGAAGAACTGAATTTTAAGTTTTATTTGTTTGAAAGTTGCCACTATTGGCTACCATATTGGACAGCACAACTGTATGCATATGGATGCACTAGATGTTTCTGATAGTGTAGCATGTTTGTAGTTACATACAAATATTTTTATTTCTTAATTAGGCCAAATTTGAGTTTCATCATGGTGACTATGAAAAACAGTTTCTGCATGTACTGAGCCGCAAGGACAAGACTGGAATTGTTGTCAACAACCCTAACCAGTCAGTGTTTCTCTTTATTGACAGACAGCACTTGCAGGTAAGCTCTTTTTTTTGGGAACCACTTACAGGCTCGTTTAAAAAGCTTATTAGGTGACAAACTTTTTGATAGAAGTCACTTAATTTTGTTTTGCCCCTTCAACATTGAATTATTTTTGAAGTTATTCAAAAAACAAGTTACTTTAAACATTCCAGAACAGGGGTTCCCCAAAAATTCCCATGACCCCAGTGTACAGTGGAGTTCTGAGACACTGCCCTAGAGCTTTTCTACCTAAAATAAGATATGATCAACAGGTCAACATCACCTGAGAACTTTAATATGTAGAATCTCAAGCCCTACTTAATCAGAATCTGCATTTTGAACAAAGTCCTCGGGTAATAGGTAACACATATTTTGAGAAACATTGGTGTAGACCTTCTAAGTAAAATTATAAAGGGATTAGGCACATCTGTATTTAAAAGGTGCACATGTGTTTTAAATAGGCACCACCAATTTGAGTTAGCAATCCAGGTATTCCAAATCTTTATTCTATAGAATATTGTTTATTCTCATCAACCTTACCTGAATATCATCACTTAAAATGTATAATAGATACTATATTATTAACCTTTAAAATCCCATTTATTTAACAAATGAGTGCCTATTAAATGCTAGGCACTGTAAAATAATGAACAAGATTGACAAAAAGTCTTGTCATCATGGACTTACATTCTGCTGTGGGAGACCCAGTAATACATGAATAAAAATACAGTCAGATAGTGTTCAGTGCTAAGAGAAAAAGAGGAGCTACACTGTTGGGTGTGAATTCTTAAATGGTGTCATCAGAGAAAGCCTCATTGAAGTGTAATTTTAAGTAAAGACTTGAAGTTTGTGACTCTAATTGAACTAACATAGAACATGTTTAAGTGAGTCTGTGCAAGGTACTAAAAAGTACAAAGGCAAATCATACTGCTACCTTCAAGGAGCTGATAGAGACTACATGGTGTAAGATAAATTCTAGCCGAAATAAGCAGGCAAAGAGAGGCAACAAAGGGCCAGGCAGTTTATTTGAATGCGATCCCGGGCGAAGTTCACCAGCCTGTACAGACACAGGCTAGGGAAGTCGCACTCAGCAGGGTGGGCAGCGAGTGTTTAAAGAAGGTAGGGGGAGGCAGAGCTTAGATTTACAGCATTGCGAGGATTGGCTAGCCCAAGGCACATTTTTCAGGTTGGGAGGGGGCAGCAGCAGGTCATCAGTGTGACTTGCTCACCCCTCCCCCTAGTCCCTTCAACCTTACACATGGGAAGATAATACATTTAATTTTATTTTTAATTGAAGTATTGTTGACATAACATGCACTTTTTCTCTTGTAGAAGGTTAAGTAATTATGGTCTAGGTCAATAAAAGAATTGTGGGAATTACAGAAGAAAGTTGATTTCACTGGAGGCATTTGATAAAAATAGCAAAAAAACCATGTGGCTTAGGTGGGTTTTTTGGGAGTTTTCTTTGGTTTTCAGTTTTTTTACCTTAGCTGTCTTATGGTGGGTATTTTTTAGTTGCCTTATTTTTCTTTTTTATAATTGCTTGTAATGTATTTCCATGTGCCTTACTTGTTGAGAAAATACAATATAGTAGGATCCACAAGGACTTTGTCATAGACATAATGATTTAATTTAATGTGAATATATATAAGATCACTAATACTATGAATAAACTTACTTGAAGGAGTTACTTTGTTAATTGTCACCTGTTACATATGTTGATACTTGCTATGCTTTATGAAGCAAACAACTTGAATCCTTCTAATATAAAAAAATAAGATTATGAGCCAAATTTTGGGTTTTAGATAGGGTGACCAGCAATCTAAGTTTGTCTGAAATATCCTGGTTTTAGCACTGTAAGTCCTAGGTGCTAGAGATGCTTCAGTCCTGGGTAAACTGGGGTGGTTAGCCTTAAAACTGAATTTGATCTTCAGTACTCTTAGGATCTTCCACTCAGGTTCTGTTCTTGATCTTCACAAGGTGGAGCTGTCCTGTCATATTTACATTAATTATGTAGAGGAATCACCCTCCAGTAACTCATGAGGGAATTCATGATAGTGGTCAACACATACATGGTATATTATATCCTCAGTTTTCTGAGGTTAGATCTTACTATGATTCTATAGCTAAGGAAGTCAAGAAATTAAGTAACTTGATAAAATCATCTAGTAGAGATCTTGTGCCCTTTATCGTATCTGTCATAGCAGCTAGATCAAATAATTCTGGATGGGGAAGTTGTATAGAGGCACATGCCCAAAGTCTGGATTTTAGTATACATGCACCTGCTACAAGATCTTGAACAAAGAACTTTTGTGGGCATGTTCTTTTTGTTAAATTATATTTGTAAGTTTGTTAAGGTTGATTTACATATGTCTTTGCCTTTTTTAGAGGTGCTATAGTGAAAAGAACTCGAAAGGCAGGTCTGGGTTCAAATTCCATCTTCAACTTACCAGCAGTGGTTATTTGTGATAGTGTCCAGCACAAGTCTGCTATAAGTTAGATGTTAAAATAGTAACTACCTTTTAAAAATAACACTTAGTTTGATTTGTCTGAGAATACTTTGGCTTTCTTCTAGTCCTTCATGCCTGGATACGCTTTAATCTTTTTTACCTGTTAATGTCCTTCGCCTTTACTCTCACCACATCTGTTGCCTTTCTATATACAGACATGACTTAAGACCTCTAAAACCTCTATTCAAATCTGTCTCTATGAAATCCCTTCAACCCTGATTTTGTTTAGCAAGTAGGTTTTGTTTGACTTCCCTTTTATTTTTTATTCTGCATAAGTTCTGTAAATATTTATTTATAATCGTATACTCTGTTTCTGTATTTTGTATGGCAAAGTTGTCTTCCTAACTAGACTAAGTTCCCTATGGATAGAGGCCATAATTTATTTCCTTACTCTATGTATTTTGTTACTTGGTCCATAAGTGCTTAATAAATTGACTTCATGTGATAATCAGTTATGCTAATGTCTTATTTAATAAGAATATTACAAATTTTCCCCTTTCAGACTCCAAAAAACAAAGCTACAATCTTCAAGTTATGCAGCATTTGCCTCTACCTGCCACAGGAACAGCTTACCCACTGGGCAGTTGGCACCATAGAGGATCACCTCCATCCGTATATGCCAGAATAGAGTACCAGCAAAATGGAGAAGATCAGAGAATGCAGCAGTTTTTTTTCTTATTTTCTTACCACTTTATTCTTTCAGAGTTTAAAGAAAATGGACTCATGCACAGAACACTATGCATATTGAAACTTGCTCATCCTGGATTTTTTTTTAATTCATTTGTATCTCAGAACTTTAAAAAAATTAGATGTCTTCTGCACAGACTGTGTGAAAGAAGATGCTTTGCATATTTGCTGCACTGCATCAGCATCTTACTAAAAATGTGAAATGAATGGACTATTGTACACTGAAATGCTTAAATGTATCTGAAAGCACAAAGTGATACTTATTTTTGATGGTCTTTCCATTTATGCTGGTTTTGCCTCTTTGACCTTTGTCATCAGTATTTAAAGGATGAGAGGTGAATGTAACAGATATAAATAACATTCTTAAAAGCTTTATAGCTTTGGTATAACCACCATTCCAGAGCACTGTCAGATGCATTTTAATGATTAGAAGTGGTTGGTTAAAAAAATATACATATACAACCATGGGAAAGAAATCTTTAATGAAAAAAGCATCTCATTGTAGGCATTCTTGCCTCATGTTTTACTGGGCCATGTTTGTTTCCTGGTACTCATGTGTATTTTGTTTCCAGATCTCTTTCCCCAAGTTGCTTTTATAAGAGTATTCTGCTCTGTGTGGATATAGGGTACAGTTACACACATTAAAGCAGATCTGGAGTCTGAAGTAGCTAAAGCAGCTATAAAACTGAGAAATACACTCATAGCTGCAAAAACCATGATAGGTTGAGAACTTTCTGGTTTTTGGTTTTTTTCTTTTTTGGTTTTAAAGAGGAGACTTTTATTACAAAGAAAAAAATTCCAGTGAATGGTGCAGAAATACTGGTTTTCTATACCATCTTAAACACTTAACGTTTTTTTTTTGGAGTAGAAAAAGTTACTAAAGATGGCATCTTAAATTGTGAAAAACAGAGCATCAGAGCTCTTAACAGCAGAACTCATTTTGTGCAATGAACATAAGGAAAGACTACTGTATAGTTTTTTTTGTTTTTTAAATGAAGAAAAGCTTTGCTTAAGGGTTGCATACTTTTATTGGAGTTAATCTAATGATCCTACTCCTTTGGAGTAAAACTTAGTGCTTACTGGTTTCCAATTGTATTTAGCTTCTGGTTGGAATTTAAAAAAATGAAAACCTAAATAAAATAGGTGAAAGTTCCCTGACTGTTCAGGTGAATACAGAAAGCTTGAAGTGGTAGCTTTTTTTCCACGTCACTGGGTATGTTACTGATGACCTTGGGGGTTATTTTACAGTTCATGGCTAAATAGTAAATTGAGGGAAAAAAAATTCAGCAATTAGATTTGTAAGTAATAGGAATCAAGGACATTTTGTCAGCTTTTAACAGTCATTAGCCTGGTCTTACACCTTGCTTCGTGGAAAAAATATATTCTTAATTTCAAAATGCTTTCACATGTTTTCTGATAAATTGAAAATTAAAATCTATTTGAAATAGGCTTTGAATGTTTATCATGACCAGATACTGTTCTAAGCTCTTGTCTTTACTTACCTAAACACTGAGTGGACATAGATGCCCAAGCTCATACCCTAAAATCAGGTTGTCTTAGATCTAGAGTCCAAGCTCTTAATCGTTTTTACTATACTGAATTACATTATATTCAACAAGTTAGGCATCTCAGCAGCCACTGGTTTAAAGTTTTTATTTTAATATAAGTTCAGAAAAGCTGTAACAGTAATACAGAAAGCCTTTCTATAATCTCTACCCACATTTAGTCTTTTAACATTTTGCCAGGTTTGTTCATTAACTTCATACATTTATATTCTGAGCCACTTGAGAGTTTGTTGCATACATCATAGACCTGGATTTCTTATCCCTTAGCACTTTGGCATATGTCCTAAATACAAATATATTCTTACATAACCACAATATAGTTACTGAACTCAGGAAATGTAGCATTGATACACTTCTGACAACCATCTAAATACAGTCCAGTTTTGTTAATTTTCTTAATATCCTTGATACCCTCTATAGTCAGTATAGGATCATTTGCATTTAGTTGCGAAGTCTAATCCGGGACAGTTCCTCAGTCTTTAATGACCTTGACGTTTTTTAAGAGTAGTCTGGTATTCTAAATTTCTCATTTTGCATTTGAGTGATCTACATAGCTGGGTTTGGATTACACAGTCTGGTCAGTACTCAATTTAAGTGACTTTAGGCCCTTGTAATCTCCAGAAGCACACCGGCAGTTTCCTCTTTGTTGATGTTAACTTTGGTCAAGGTGGTATTGTTTTCTGCATTGTATAGTTAGGATTTTCCTCTCTGCAACCTAAAAAGCAATCTGGGAGAAAACATGCCAATATCCTGCTCTTTATCAGGAGCACCTTTGATGATTTATTTTTGCTGTAACCAGTCTTCACTATGGTGGTTGCAAAATGGTAATTTTCCCTGTCTACTAGAATTTTTCAGCATTCTATTGTAAGGAAAAGTTTTGTCTGCCATTTATTATCTACCTAAATAATATGGACTCACCTTTTATTTCTTCATTGCTGCATAGTTTGCAGTCCCCTATCAGTTTCTTGAACACTTAATTTTGAAGCACAAGACATGTTCAACTTGTAACTTCCCTATCCCAGTCCCCTGCCCTGCCCTGCCCTGCCCTGTTTCTCCAAGGAACCAGGTTCCTTTCAGTGGGAAAGCACTGCTGCTATTAAGTCGGCAGTCCCTTCAGCAGACTGATCAACATGTATTCTAATATATGCAAAGGATAACCTCTGTTGACTGTTTCCAAGTTTATTTAAAGTTGCTTGCTTTTTTCTGATTTTTAGTCATGAAATAGATTCCCTGATGCAGAATTCAAATATTAAAAATGCTATAGTCAACAGAAGTTTGAGATATTTGTGAGCTTGGTCTTTCCAATACTGCAGACTGGAAGATTCAAGATCTGCATGGTTTTATTCTAGTTACTAGCACAGGGGCTGACAGTATGTGTTTCTTTGCCCCATATTGTAATATATATCAGTCATGTGATTAATCCACTTACCAGAGAAAAAGCAGCATATCCATTGGACTGTTTCTCATATCCCTGTTTAGCCTCAAACTTCTTTGAGGACCATTTTAGGCCATTATAGCTCTGTCTATTTCATTTTCCAATATGGGTTATGGTTCATCTATTTTGAAGTTCCATAAATCTTAAAACAGGGTTAAAAAAAAGAAATGTAGCTGAGAAGGACCTAACATTTATTAAGAATTAACAATATTTCTCCTTTATAGTATAATACTGGACTTTAGTTTTAAGGTAGTCTTAAAATGGCACTACTAGCTTCTTTGCCTTAAGTTTTCATAATACTTTGAGCTCAGAATTTTTTTTCATCCAAGTATCATTCATATGATTACAAACTAAAACTAACTTAAAATGAAAAAAAAAAAAAAAACCAACACCATCCTATGTTCACTTGGTCTCTGACATTTTCCCCAAGGAAAATTTTTTTTTTTTCCAGGGGAAAGCACGAATGCAGTCCCAAGGAAAGTTTCTTAGATACTTCTGGTTGTGCTAATTTATTTTGAAAATTACATTTGTTTAGTCAAATTTACACTTGTAGTCATTGTTGGGTTTCTTAAGGTCATGCTGCTGTTCTCAGTTTCCCAGGTGTTTTGTGTGTCTGCCTTGTGCTATTAATTTTCCTGTGGCCTTGTTTGTCAGATCCACAGAAGCAAATGCAAGTGTTTTTCCTTGCTTCAGAACATGTGCTGTAATCATTACATCTTCTCCTAGTTTAGCAGGTGACATGTACCTTGAAAGGAAACAAATTTAAATATAGTTAACAACAAATAATTTCCTAAAAGGGAAAGTTGTGTGCATCTCTAACAGCCTTCTTATATTACTCCTAAAAACAGTTTAAGAATATCAGCAAGCTTTCTGTCCTATCAAATTTGAATGGCTGGTCCTGGCCCAAGTACCTTCTTACACATTTCTTATTTACATAAGTTTCTTTATGGGACAAGTTACCTTATGGAAAGGAGTTTTTACCTCCCCCCTTAAGTTTCCAACTTCATATTTGGGGCTGATGAAAGATTTTCTCTAGCTTTCAATTTTGTCTGCTTAACTTCTTAGATTATTACTTGCATTCTACCTTAGCCATAATTTTGCCTTCTGTGGTTTCAGTTACCTGGGGTCAGCCTGGTCTTGAAGCAGATGCTTCTCCTGATGTATTGTCAGAAGGTGAATAGTAGCCTGACATTATATTCACTAATGTCATTAATTCATTATATTCATCAATGTCATTGACCTCACTTCATCTTACCATGAAGGCATTTTATCTCACATCATCACAAGAAAAGTGAGCATAGTTCAAGATGTTTGAGAGAGATCACATTCATGTAACTGTTATTACAGTTTGTTATAATTGCTATGTTTTATCATTAATTCTTGTTCATCTCTATGAGTTAAACTTTATCATAGGTATGCACATATAGAAAAAACAGTATATACAGGATTCAGTACTATCCATGGTTTGCGACATTCACGGGGGGGAGGGTCTTGGAACATATCCCCGTGGATAAGGGGGAACCACTGTATCTTGTCATATCAATATTTAGAATTTATTCAACCCCAAATTGACTCTTTAAGAGACACTTCCTAACTACTTGTAATCTTAAATTGTCATTCACTTACTTTTGAAATATCTTCAGTAAATCTATGTCCTAGTTTCTGTTCAAGTGAATTAATTTCTGAAGCTCAGGCAGTTCATTGTCCATTACTATTGGAAACACATACTTTGAAAGGCTAAAACTATGTTTGACTTATTAAAAATTCCTTAGGGTTGTAAAACCAGCAGTAGCTTAGAAGATCATGAAATGTACTGCTAGGCTTGAATATCTCTCTGTTCTTAATACAGGTTCTTAAGGCTAAGCAGAGTCATCAATTGGTCGTATGACTCATCACATGGACTACTACTACAAGATACGGACTAATGAATATACGTAGCAATACCATAAGCAGAACCTTTTCTTTTTGTACATCTTCAAAACGGCATTTGCATCTTGTCCTGTGATTTGCTTATTGCATCCTCTATTTAAGTTAGCCTTATAAAAAAGTAGATTCTTGACAAATCTGATACCTGACATTATTTCCATTGTCATGTTGATTAACATTAGCTTTCTCACCCTAACTCCTGACTGTCCCCCACCAAAATCATTTTTCTGTGTGTAAGTGGAAAAAGCAATTGTCTTGAAACTAAATCTCTGGGTCCTGCACTCTTGACCAGCAACAGCACTAGTTAATGTTGGAATTGGATTTTTTACATTTGGAAACATTTGACCCTGCAGGGATTTTCACAACAGTGAGAGACAGCCTGACACCTGGTGTACAGCTCCCTGATCATATAGTTTAAATCTACAGAACATGTGTATGCAACTGCAGGGAGAGATGCAGGACTGCAAAACTGCACATGTATAGATGCAAGACTGCAAAGTGCACATTTGTGTTTACCTCGCTACAAGATGATGACAATATATATATATGGAGGTTTCTTCAGCTTTGAATTTTATCCAGCCTCTTCTCAATCTGTGCTCAGTGTAACCCTCATAAGACCTTTGTATGAGTGGCACTTTTAAGGATGTTTTTTCACCACCAGTATACATATTAGAAGCTGAAGATTTGCTTTTTGAATGTGAAGATCATTCTCCCTTTACTACTGATTTAGTCTGTACTTAGAAATTAGTTCCTTTAGTTCTAAAATCTAAGGCTATGGAATATTTTAGAGCAAATCTATGGTTGTACTTAAGGATGATCAGCTAGGTTACCTCATGATTTATGTTACAAATGTGTTTGACTCAGTTGTTTGAAATGCGTTATCACATTTAAAAAATGTTATTTGGGGTACAGTTTGGATACATACGATATGCTCATATCGACACTGACTCCAGCCGCTCCCCTTTCTGTGCATAGCAGTGCCATTGTTGATATGTTGTCCACTAAGGTGGCTGTCAGACCACCATGGAGAGTGCCCATTTTATTGATATGCTCTTCTTCTACCTTCATTTCACAAACCACTTTCCCAGGAACAGCAGAGACAAGAGTCACCTATGTGTAAAAAAACAACTTTGAACATTCAGTTGTATTAAAAAAGGCCAAAGAGCCCATCAAAATTTTTCATTGTACTAAATAAACTGAGTCACCCAAAAAAAGTTGACTAGAAATTCAAACAAATTACCAATCTATGATAGAAATAAACACTTACATAAATTATTTTCCAAGAAAAAGGGATATTTAGGGAAAATAGCAGTTTTGCTAGTCTCCACTCCTCTGCAGAAATCAAACATTCCATCTACACTTTTCAGCCCTGTGAACAACCACCTGGCATCTTAAATTATCCTTAGAAATTTTGGGCCAACAAATTCAGCTGGTCCCTGTGATCTGTTGACCCATTACAGGTTTAATTTGGGTGTTACTTAGTTTTTTTGCACAGAGTGAGCTTGAAAAAGACTTTGTAATGAATTATTTATTTTATTTTATTACTTTTAGTTTAGTATCACTAAAGTACAATTACATGAGGAACATTATGTTCACTGGGCTCCCTCCTTCAGCAAGTCCCCCCACCCACAAACCCCATAACACTCACTGTTCATCAGCATAGTAAGATGCTGTAGAGTCACTACTTGTCTTCTCTGTTGCACATCCCTTCCCGTGCCCCCCACGTACTATACATGCTAATAATCGTAAGGCCCCCTTTCTTCTTCCCCGCCCTTATCCCTCCCTTCCCACCCATCCTCCCCAGTCCCTTTCCCTTTGGTAACTGTTAGTCCATTCTTGGGTTCTCTGCTTCTGCTGCTGTTTTGTTCCTTCAGTTTTTGCTTTGTTCTTATACTCCACAGATGAGTGAAATCATTTGGTACTTGTCTTTCTCTGCCTGGCTTACTTCACTGAGCATAATACCCTCTAGCTCCATCCATGTTGTTGCAAATGGTACGATTTGTTTTCTTCTTATGGCTGAATAATATTCCATTGTGTATATGTACCACATCTTCTTTATCCATTCATCTACTGATGGGCATTTAGGTTGCTTCCATTTCTTGGCTATTGTAAATAGTGCTGTGATAAGCATAGGGGTGCATCTGTCTTTTTCAAACTGGGCTGCTGCATTCTTAGGGTAAATTCCTAGAAGTGGAATTCCTGGGTCAAATGGTATTTCTATTTTGAGCTTTTTAAGGAACCTCCATACTGCTTTCCACAATGGTTGAACTAATTTACATTCCCACCAGCAGTGTAGGAGGGTTCCCCTTTCTCCACAACTTCGCCAACATTTGTTGTTGTTTGTCTTTTGGATGGTGGTGATCCTAACTGGTCTGAGGTGATATCTCATTGTGGTTTTAATTTGCATTTCCCTGATGACTAGCGATGTGGAGGATCTTTTCATGTGTCTGTTGGCCATCTGAATTTCTTCTTTGGAGAACTGTCTGTTCAGTTCCTCTGCCCATTTTTTAATTGGATTATTTGTTTTTTGTTTGTTGAGGTGCATGAGCTCTTTATATATTTTAGATGTCAACCCTTTATCGGATCTGTCATTTATGAATATATTCTCCCATACTGCAGGATGCCTTTTTGTTCTATTGATGGTGTCCTTTGCTGTACAGAAGCTTTTCAGCTTGATATAGTCCCACTTGTTCATTTTTGCTTTTGTTTCCCTTGCCTGGGGAGATATGTTCATGAAGATGTCACTCATGTTTATGTCCAAGAGATTTCTGCCTATGTTACTTTCTAAGAGTTTTATGTTTTCATGACTTACATTCAGGTCTTTGAACCATTTTGAATTTACTTTTGTGTATGGGGTTAGACAGTGATCCAGTTTCATTCGCTTATATGTAGCTGTCCAGTTTTGCCAACACCAGCTCTTGAACAGGCTGTCATTTCCCCACTGTATGTCCAAGGCTCCTTTATCATATATTAATTGACCATATATGTTTGGGTTAATGTCTGGAGTCTCTATTCTGTTCCACTGGTCTGTGGTTCTGTTCTTGGGCCAGTACCAAATTGTCTTGATTACTGTGGCTTTGTAGTAGAGCTTGAAGTTGGGGAGTGAGATCCCCCCTACTTTATTCTTCCTTCTCAGGATTGCTTTGGCTATTCGGGGTCTTTGGTGTTTCCATATGAATTTTTGAACTATTTGTTCCAGTTCGCTGAAGAATGCTGTTGGTAATTTGATAGGGATTGCATTGAATCTGTATATTACTTTGGGCAGGATGGCCATTTTGACGATATTAATTCTTCCTAGCCAAGAGCATGGGATGTATTTCCATTTGTTAGTGTCCTCTTTAATTTCTCTTAAGAGTGTCTTGTAGTTTTCATGGTATAGGTCTTTCACTTCCTTGGTTAGGTTTATTCCTAGGTATTTTATTCTTTTTGATGCAATTGTGAATGGAATTGTTTTCCTGATTTCACTTTCTATTAGTTCATTGTTAGTGTATAGGAAAGCCACAGATTTCTGTATATTAATTTTGTATCCTGCAACTTTGCTGAATTCTGATATTAGTTCTAGTAGTTTTGGAGTGAAGTCTTTAGGGTTTTTTGTGTACAATATCATGTGATCTGCAAATAGTGACAGTTTAACTTATTTACCAATCTCAATTCCTTGTAGTTCTTTGTTTTGTCTAATTGCCGTGGCTAGGACCTCCAGTACTATGTTGAATAACAGTGGGGAGAGTGGGCATCCCTGTCTTATTCCTCATCTTAGAGGAAAAGCTTTCGGCATCTCACTGTTCAGTATGATGTTGGCTGTGGGTTTATCATATATGGCCTTTATTATGTTGAGGTACATGCCCTCTATACCCATTTTGTTGAGAGTTTTTATCATGAATGGATGTTGAATTTTGTCAAATGCTTTTCTGCATCTATGGAGATTATCATGTGATTTTTGTCCTTCTTTTTATTGATGTGGTGGATGATGTTGATGGATTTTCGAATGTTGTACCATCCTTGCATCCCTGGGATGAATTCCACTTCGTCATGGTATACGATCCTTTTGATGTATTTTTGAATTTGGTTTGCTAATATTTTTTTGAGTATTTTTGCATCTATGTTCATCAGGGATATTGGTCTGTAATGTAATGAATGATTTTAAACAGTTTAAAAGCCACCTTTGAAACTGGTGTTGGAAAAAATGTGGACAGCTACATGCAAGGGAATGAAAATGGATTGCAAACTCCATACATAAAAGTAAACTCAAAATGAATCAATGACCTGAATATAAGACATAAAACCATAAAACTCTTAGAAAAAAACATAGGCAAAAATCTCTTAAACAAAAGCATGAGCAATTTTTTTCCTGGACACATCTCAGGCAAGGGAAACCAAATAAAAGAACAAGTAGAACTACATCAAACTAAAAAGCTTCTGTATGGCAAAGGACACCATCAGCAGAAAAAAAAAAGGCATCCTACAATAGGGGAGAATACATTCATGTACTATTCATCTGATAAGGGATTAACGTCCAAAATATATAAAGAACGCATTATGCCTCAACACCCAGAAAACAACCCAATTAAAAAATGGGTGGAGGACCTGAACAGACACTTCTGCAAAGAAGAAATACAGATGGCCAACAAGTACACGAAAAGATGCTCCACAACACCACTAATCATCAGGGAAATGCAAATCAAAACCACAATGAGATATCACCCTAACACCAGTTAGGATCACAACTATCCAAAAGACAAGAAACAACAATGCTGGTGAGGATGCGGAGAAATAGGAACTCTCCTACACTTCATACCCTAAGGGGTATTATGTTTAGTACACATGGTGTGGGGGATCACGGGGAGAACAGTGCATCACAGAGAAGGCACATAGTAGATCTCTGGCAACTTGCTGCACTGATGGACAGTGACTGCTTTGGGGTATGGGTGGGGACTTGATAATATGGGTAAATGCAGTAACCAGATTGTTTTTTCATGTGAAACCTTTATAAGAGTGTATATCAATCATACCTTAATAAAAAATTTAAAAAAAAAACAAAAAACAACGATGCCATGAAGGTGGAGAGGGGACAGGAGATGAGAGCCCATGGAAATAAAATGAGTTCATTTAAAATGTAATATATATATATATGCAGCCCTGTGTTTATCACCACATTACTTACAATAGCCAAGATATGGAAGCAACCTAAGTGTCCATCAATAGATGAATGGGTAAAGCCAATGTGGTACATATACACAATGGAATATTATTCTGCTATACAAAAGAAAGCAATCCTGCCATTTGTGACAACATGGCTGGACTACAGGGTATTATGCTAAGTGAAATAAGCCAGGCAGAGAAAGACAAACACCATATGATTTCACTTATATGTAGAATCTACAAACAAAACAAAACAAAATGAACAAAACAGCAGTAGACCCATAGACAGGGAGAAGTGACTGGTGGTTACCATGGGGGAGGGGTTGGGGCAGGTGGGTGTGGAGTGTGACGGGGATAAAAGGGCACAAAAGGACACTAATTCAAATATGGTGGCGTGAGAGGTGAGACACAGGCTTCATCCTAAAACTGCATATAATACCAAAATATAATTAATACAACTAATCCTGAAAGAGCAACAGGAAAGAGGACTGCGCCAGACTGCATATCCTGACCTTATGGAACAGGGTAAAGTACCAAAGCTGTGGCCTGGCATTACCCAAGCCCTTCCCCCACCACAGCTCACTAGCGAGAGGAAGAGAAACAGAGCAGGGAGGGAGTGGAGGCTTGGGACTGCTGAATACCTAACTCTGGAGATCTGCTCTGGGAGCAAAAACCTACATTTCATGGTGCTTTCATGATACTCTCGTGATTAGGGGATTGGAAAGCTAAGACAGGCAGAATTCCTGGAGAGACTGACATCCCAGCTGCTTGTGGAATGCAAGGATCCATATCTGGCTGCTCTGGAACAAAAGAAAGGCGAGCATCTGAGAGACTTCCAAACAAAGAAGCCCTTAGCAAAAGGGCTACTAAAGGGGCAAGGACTACACAGAGCTTACTGCTCAGGAGAAGGGACAGGTGGACAAAATTCTCCAGGTGCACTCTGCCCAGGAGATTGGGAGCTTTCACGATTTCCAGGTGCTCCAGCTCCCTAGCTGGCTACACAGCTCCAAGGACCCCCTCCCTGTGTGATATGCAACCTACTGCACCTTTCTCCCAGCCAGCCCCGTCTAGCTCACAAACCGGCAAACCCTACCCTGGTGTTAGGCCAGCCAGAGGGAAGAACTGTCTACAGCAACAACAAATGCAAAGCATAGAGGCTTATGCCTGTGTGCTCAGTCAGTCCACTGGTTCAGGCACTGGAGACACGCATAGTGGCCGGGAAACAGGAAACAGCTCTTTCCTCCCCCCAGGCAACAATACCACTCCCCTTATAGCCCCGACATTGCTCCAGGGGCTGAGCAGCTCCTGAGAGTACAGTTTCTGGACAGCAGAGAGCACCATATACAAATATGAAACTCCCAAGGAACCTGGTTCAAAGTAAAATTAATATAACTCTTGAGAAAGATGACATGGACCTCATGACTCTTCTGGAAAGGGAGTTCAAAATAAAAATCCTTAACATGCTCATGGAGGTACAGAAAGATATTCAAGAATGCAGGAACGAATTCCAGTAGGAGATCCAATCATTGAAGAGTACAATGGAGGGTATTAAAAGCAGATTAGATATGGTGGAGGAGACGACAAATGCAATAGAAACTAGAGAAGAATACAAAGAAGCTGAGGCAGAGAGAGAAAAAAGGATCTCTAAGAATGAAAGAATATTGAGAGAACTGTGTCACCATTCCAAACGAAACAATATTTGCATTACAGGGGTACCAGAAGAAGAAGAGAGAGAAAAAGGGATAGAAATTGTCACTGAGGAGGTAATTGCTGAAAACTTCCCCTGAGATAGTCTCTCAGGCCTTGGATATCCACAGATCTCCCAACACAAGGGACCCAAGGAGAACAACACCAAGACATATACTAACTATAACTAACTATACTAACTATAACTAACTAACATAACAAATGACAAAGATCAAGGATAAGGACAGACTGCTAAAAGCAGCCAGAGACAGAAATAAGATCACATACAAAGGAAAGCCCATCAGGCTAACATCAGACGTCTCAGCAGAAACCTTACAGGCCAGAAGGGAGTGGCATGATGTATGTAAATGCAATGAAGCAGAAGGGCCTGGAACCAAGATTATTTTATCTGGCAAAATTATCATTTAAATCTCAAGGAGTGATTAAACAACTTCCAGATAAGCAAAAGCTGAGAGATTTACCTCCTACAAACCATGTCTACAGTGTATTTTGGAGGGACTGCTATAGATGGAAGTGTTCCTAAGGTTTAATAGCTGTCACCAAAGGTAATAAAACCACAGTTAAGAAAGTAGAACAGCTAATTTTTACTAAGCAAATGCAAAATTAAATTACCCCGAAGTCAATCAAGGGATAGACAAAGAGTACAGAATATGATACCTAATATATAAAGAATGGACAAGGAAGAAAAAGGAGAAGAAAATGAAAAGAACCTTTAGATTGTGTTTGTAATAGCATATTAAGTGCATTCAGTTAGACTCTTAGATAGTAAAAAATCTAATCCTGAACCTTTGGTAACCAAGAATCTAAAGCCTGCAATGACAATAAGTACCTATCGATAATACTTATCGATAATCACCCTAAATGTAAATGGTCTAAATGCACCAATCAAAAGACATAGAGTCACTGAAAGGATAAAAAAACAAGACACATCTATATGCTGCCTACAAGAGACTCATTTTAAACCCAAAGACATACAAGGACTAAAAGTGAAGGGATGGAAAAAGATATTTCATGCAACTAATAGGGAGAAAAAAGCAGGAGTCACAGTACTTGTATCAGACAAAATAGACTTCAAAACAAAGAAAGTAACAAGAGACAAAGAAGGACATTACATAATGATAAAAGAATCAATCCAACAAGAAGATACAACCATTATAAATATCTATGCGCCCAACAGAGGATCACCTACATATGGGAAACAAATACTAAGTGAATTAAAAGGGGAAATAGAATGCAATGCATTCATTCTAGGAGACTTCAACACTCCACTCACTCCAAAGGACAGATCAACCAGACAGAAAATAAGTAAGGACACAGAAGCACTGAACAACATTAGAAAAGATGGACCTAACAGACATCTACAGAACTATACACCCAAAAGCAGCAGAATACAGATTCTTCTCAAGTACACATGGAACATTTTCAAGAATAGATCATATACTAGGCCACAAAAAGAGCCTCAGTAAATTCAAAAAGATAGAAATTTTACCAACCAGTTTCTCAGAACACAAACGTATGAACCTAAAAATAAATTATGCAAAGAAAATGAAAAATCCCACAAACACATGGAGGCTTCACAACATGCTCCTAAATAACCAATGGATCCATGACCAAATGAAAACAGCGATCAAGCAATATATGGAGACAAATGACAATAATTCCATACCACAAATTCTGTGGGATGCAGCGAAGGCCATGCTACGAGGAAAGTATATTGCAATACAGGCCTACCTCAGGAAAGAAGAACAATCCCATATAAGCAGTCTAAATTCACAATTAATGAAACTAGAAAAAGAACAAATGAAGCTCAAAGTCAGTAGGAGGAGGGACATAATAACAATTAGAGCAGAAATAAATAAAATCAAGGCGAATAAAACAATAGAATGAATTGATGAAAGAGCTGGTTCTTCGAGAAAATAAATAAAATCGATAAACCCCTAGCCAGACTCATCAAGAAAAAAAGAGAGTCTACACACATAAACAGAATCAGAAATGAGAATGGAAAAATCCCTATGGACACCACAGAAATACAAAGAATTATGAGAAAACACTATGAAAAATTATAAGCCAACAGAGTGGATAACCTAGAAGAAATGGATAACTTTCTAGAAAAATACAAACTTCCAAGGCCAACCGAGGAAGAAACAGAAAATCTGAACAGACCAATTACCAGGAACAAAATTGAACTGGTAATCAAAAAATTATCTAAGAATAAAAGGCCTGGACCAGATGGCTTCACCGCTGAATTTTATCAAACATTTAGTGAAGACCTACTTAATACCCATCCTTCTTAAAGTTTTCCAAAGAGTAAAACAAGAGCAAATACTTACAAACTCATTCTATGAGGCCACCATCACTCTAATACCAGAACCAGGCAAAGACACCACAAAAAAAGAGAATTACAGACCAATAGCCCTGATGAACATAGATGCAAAAATATTCAACAAAATATTAGCAAACCGAATTCAAGAATACATAAAAAAAATCATCCATCATGATCAAGTAGGATTTATTCCAGGGATACAAGAATGGTACAACATTCAAAAATCCATCAACACCATCCACCACATCAACAAAAAGAAGGACAAAAACCACATGAGATCATCTCCATACATGCTGAAAAAGCATTTGACAAAATTTAACATCCATTCATGATAAAAACTCTCAACAAAATGGGTATAAAGGGCAAATACTTCAACATAATAAAGGCTGTATATGATAAACCCACAGCCAACATTATACTTAACAGCGAGAAGCTGAAAGCATTTCCTTTAAGATTGGTAACAAGACAAGGATGCCCACTCTCCCCACATCTATCAAAATTATACTGTAGGTCCTAGCCATGGCAATCAGACAACACAAAGAAATAAAAGGCATCCAGATTGGCAAGGAAGAAGTTAAAGTGTTCCTGTTTGCAGATGACATGATATTGTACATAAAAAACCCTAAAGAATCCACTCCAAAACTACTAGATCTAATATCTGAATGGAGCAAAGTTGCAGGTTACAAAATTAATACACAGAAATCTGTGGCATTCCTATACACTAACAATGAACTAGCAGAGAAATATCAGGAAAACAATTACATTCACCATTGCATAAAAAGGAATTAAATATTTAGGAATAAACTTAACCAAGGAAGTGAAAGACCTATACTCTGAAAACTAAAAGAAACTCATGAGAGGGGGAAGGAGCCAAGATGGCAGTGTTGAGTAGGACAGCGGAAATCTCCTCCCAAAAACATATTATATATTTTTGAAAATACAACAAATACAACTATTCCTAAAAGAGAGACCAGAAGATACAGTACAACTACCAGGCTACATCTACACTTGAGAGAACTCAGCGCCTCGCGAAGGGGGTAAGATACAAGCCGTGGCCCAGTGGGACCTGAGTGACACCCCCACTTCAGCTCCCAGCGGGAGGAAAGGAGTCAGAGTGGGGAGGGAGAGGGAGCCCAGAATTGCTAAATGCCCAGCCCTAGCCATCCGCACTGGGAGCGCAGACACACAGTGCTGGGGGGCGGGGGCGCCTGGATACTAGGGAAATGGAACAGTAAAACTTGCGAGCGGGTCCCCGCAGCCGGCGCCTCTGGAACAAAAGAAAAGCGAGTGCTTTCTGAACGTCTTCAAGGGACAGGGGCCTCACAGCTGGCAGAAGTATCCCGGAGCACTCAGCCTAGCAGTTGGGAATCCCGGGGAACTCCGGGCACTCTAACCCCTTGGGCGGCAGCGCAGCCCCAAGGCCCCTCACGGCGATAAACAGCCTCCTGCCCATTCCCACTCTGGCCTGGCGGCCCCACCATAGCAACAGAGCTGCCTGAGGCCGGCCACGCCCACAGCAGCCACACACGGAGCCTCCTCCACAGCGGCCGGGCAAGACTCAGAGGCCCCGTCTGTGCGCAGCTGCCCAGCACAAGCCGCTAGGGGTCGCCGTTCTCCCAGGAGAGGAGGGACACAAACCAGCAAGAAGGGACGTTCTCCCAGCTGACACGTGCGCCAGCTCCACACAACTACCTCGATCGCCATGAAAAGACAGAAGAATTTGATACAGATCAGATTAACCCAGACAGTCTCCCCTGAAAAGGAATCTGGGAAGACAGACCTAACCAATCTTCCCGAAAAAGAATTTAAAATTAAGGTCATAACCATGCTGATTGACTTGCAGAGAAATATGCAAGAGCTAAGGAGGGAGAACACAGAAATAAAACAATCTCTGGAAGGATTTAAAAGCAGGATGGATGAGATGCAAGAGGCCATTGATTGATTAGAAACCAGAGAACAGGAACGCATAGAAGCTGATGCAGAGAGAGATAAAATGATCTCCAGGAATGAAAGAATATTAAGAGAACTGTGTGACCAATAGAAACGGAACAATATCCACAATATAGGGGTACCAGAAGAAGAAGAGAGAGAGAAAAGGGGATAGAAAGTGTATTTGAAGAAATAATTGCTGAAAACTTCCCCAAACTGTGGGAGGAAATAGCCTCTCAGACCACGGAAGCACACAGAACTCCCAACACAAGGGACCCAAGGAGGACAACACCAAGACACATAATAATTAAAATGGCAAAGATCAAAGACAAGGACAGAGTATTAAAGGCAGCCTGAGAGAGAAAAAAGGTCACCTACAAAGGAAAACCCATCAGGTTATCATCAGACCAGAAGATACAGTAACCTTACAGGCCAGAAGAGAATGGCATGATATATTTAATGCAATGAAACAGAAAGGCCTTGAACCAAGGATACTGTATCCAGCACAATTATCATTTAAATAAGAAGGAGGGATTAAACGATTCCCAGACAAGCAAAAGTTGAGGGAATTTGCCTCCCACAAACCACCTCTACAGGGCATTTTAGAGGGACTGCTCTAGATGGAGGCACTCCTAAGGCTAAACAGATGTCACCAGAGAAAATAAAATCACAGCAAAGAAAGCGGAACAATCAAAGACTAACTAAAGGCAAAAAATAAAATCAAAAGCAGTCAAAGGAAACACAAAAGAGCACACACAGACAAAAAACACCTAACATACAAAGAATGGAGGAGGAGGAATAAGAAGGGAGAGAAATAAAGAATCATCAGACTGTGTTTATAATAGCTCAATAAGTGAGTTATGTTAGGCAGTAAGATAGTAAAGAAGCTACCCTTGAACCTTTGGTAACCAAGAACCTAAAGCCTGCAATGGCAGTAAGTACATATATTTCAATAATCACCCAAATGTAAATGGACTGAAAGCAACAATCAAAAGACACAGAGTAATAAAATGGATAAAAAAGCAAGACCCATCTATATGCTGCTTACAAGAGACTCACATCAAACCCCAAAACATGCACAGACTAAAAGTCAAGGGATGGAAAAAGATATTTCACGCAAACAACAAGGAGAAAAAAGCAGGTGTTGCACTACTAGTATCGGACAAAATAGACTTCAAAACAAAGAAAGTCACAAGAGATAAAGAAGGACATTATATAATGATAAAGGGGTCAATCCAACAAGAGGATATAACCATTATAAATATATATGCACCCAATACAGGAGCACAAACATATGTGAAACAAACACTAACAGAATTAAAGGAGGAAATAGAATGCAATGCATTTATTTTAGGAGACTTCAACACAGCACTCACTCCAAAGGACAGATCCACCAGACAGAAAATAAGTAAGGACACAGAGGCACTGAACAACACACTAGAACAGATGGACCTAAGAGACATCTACAGAACTCTACACCCAAAAGCAGCAGGATACACATTCTTCTCAAGTGCACATGAACATTCTCCAAAATAGACCACATACTAGGCCCCAAAAAGAGCCTCAGTAAATTCCAAAACATTAAAATTCTACCAACCAAGTTCTCAGACCACAAAGGTATAAAACTAGAAATAAATTGTACAAAGAAAGCAAAAAGGCTCACAAACACATGGAGGCTTAACAACATGCTCCTAAATAATCAATGGACCAATGATCAAATCAGAGATCAAGCAATATATGGAAACAAATGACAACAACAACACAAAGCCCCATCCCAAATGAATAGTCTAATGTCACAATTATCGAAATTGGAAAAAGAAGAACATATGAGGCCTAAAGTCAGCAGAAGGAGGAACATAATAAAGATCAGAGAAGAAATAAAGTTGAGAAGAATAAAACAATAGAAAATATCAATGAAACCAAGAGCTGTTTCTTTGAGAAAATAAACAAAATAGATAAGCCCTTAGCCAGAATTATAAAAAGAAAAAGAGAATCTACCCACACCAACAGAATCAGAAATGAGAAAGGAAAAATCACAATGGACCCCACAGAAACACAAAGAATTATTAGAGAATACTATGAAAACCTATATGCTAACAAGCTGGAAAACCTAGAAGAAATGGACAACTTCCTAGAAAAATATAACCTTCCAAGACTGACCAAGGAAGAAACAGAAAATCTAAACAGACCAATTACCAGCAAAGAAATTGAATTGGTAATTTAAAAAACTACCCAAGAGCAAAACCCCTGGGCCAGATGGATTTACCGCAGAGTTTTATCAGACATATAGAGAAGACAAAATACCCATTCTCCTTAAAATTTTCCAATAAATAGAAGAAGAGTGAATACTTCCAGACTCATTCTATGAAGCCAGCATCACCCTAATATCAAAACCAGGCAAAGACCCCACCAAAAAAGGAAATTACAGACCAATATCCCTGATGAACATAGATGCAAAAATACTCAACAAAATATTAGCAAAACGAACTCAAAATACATCAAGAGGATCATACACCATGATCAAGTGGGATTCATCTCAGGGATGCAAGGATGGTACAACATTTGAAAATACATCAACATCATCCACCCCATAAACAAAAAGAAGGACAAAAATCACATGATCATCTCCATAGACACTGAAAAAGCATTCGACAAAGTTCAACATCCATTCATGATAAAAACTCTCAGCAAAATGGGTACAGAGGGCAAGTACCTCAACATAATAAAGGCCATATATGATAAACCCACAGCCAACATCATACTGAACAGCGAGAAGCTGAAAGCACTTCCTCTGAGATCGGGAACAAGACAGGGATGCCCACTCTCCCCACTGTCATTCAACATAGTACTGGAGGTCCTAGCCATGGCAATTAGACAAAACAAAGAAATACAAGGAATCCAGATCAGTAAAGAAGAAGTCAAACTGTCACTATTTGCAGATGACATGATATTGTACATAAAAAACCCTAAAGACTCCACTCCAAAACTACTAGAACTGATATTGGAATACAGCAAAGTTGCAGGATACAAAATTAATACACAGAAATCTGAGGCTTTCCTATACACTAACAAAGAACTAATACAAAGAGAAACCAGGAAAACAATTCCATTCACAATTGCATCAAAATGAATAAAATACCTAGAAATAAACCTAATCAAGGAAGTGAAAGACCTATATATACCCGAAAACTACAAGACACTCTTAAGAGAAATTAAAGAGGACACTAACAAATGGAAACTCATCCCATGCTCCTAGCTAGGAAGAATTAATATCGTCAAAATGGCCATCCTGCCTAAAGCAATCTACAGATTCAATGCAACCCCTATCAAATTACCAACAGCATTCTTCAGTGAACTGGAACAAATAGTTCAAAAATTCATATGGAACCACCAAAGACCCTGAATAGCCAAAGAAATTCTGAGAAGGAAGAATAAAGTGGGGGGGATCTCACTCCCCAACTTCTAGCTCTACTACAAAGCCACAGTAATCAAGACAATTTGGTACTGGCACAAGAACAGACTCACAGACCAGTGGAACAGAATAGAGACCCCAAACATTAACCCAGACATATATGGTCAATTAATATATGATAAAGGAGCCATGGACATACAATGGGGAAATGACAGCCTGTTCAAGAGCTGGTGTTGGCAAAACTGGACAGCTACATGTAAGAGAACGAAACTGGATCACTGTCTAACCCCATACACTAAAGTAAACTTGAAATGGATTAAAGACTTGAATAAAACTCTTGGAAGACAACATAGGCAAACATCTCCTGAATATAAGCATGAGCAACTTCTTCCTGAACACATCTCCTCAAGAAAGGGAAACAAAAGCAAAAATGAACTCATGGGACTACATCAAATGAAAAAGTTTCTGTATGGCAAAGAACACCATCAACAGAACAAAAAGGCATCCTACAGTATGGGAAAATATATTTGTAAATGACATATCTGAGAAGGGGTTAACATCCAAAATATATAAAGAACTTACAAGCCTCAACACCCAAAAAGCAAATAACCCAATCAACAAATGGCAGAGGATATGAAGAGACAGTTCTCCAATGAAGAAATTCAGGTGGCCAACAGATACATGAAAAGATGCTCCACATCACTAATCATCAGGGAAATGCAAATTAAAACCACAATGAGGTATCACCTCACACCAGTAAGGATGGCCAGCATCGAAAAGACTAAGAACAAATGCTGGCGAGGATGCAAAGAAAGGGGAACCCTCCTACACTGCTGGTGGGAATGTAAGCTAGTTCAACCATTGTGGGAAGCAATATGGAGGTCCCTCAATAAACTAAAAATAGAAATACCCTTTGACCCGGGAATCCGACTCCTTGGAATTTACCCAAAGAATACAACTTCTCAGATTCAAAAAGACATATTCACCCCTATGTTTATTGCAGCACTTTTTACAATAGCCAAGATATGGTAGCAACCTAAGTGTCCATCAGTAGATGAATGGATGAAGAAGATGTGGTACATATACACAATGGAATACTATTCAGCCATAAGAAACAAATCATACCATTTGCAACAACATGGATGGAGCTGGAGGACATTATGCTCAGTCAAATAAGCCAGGGGGAGAAAGACACATGCCAAATGATTTCCCTCACTTGTGGAGTATAACAATGAAGCAAAACTGAAGGAACAAAATAACAGCAGATTCAGAGACTCCAAGAAGGAACTAGTGGTTACCAAAGGGGAGGGGTGTGGGAGGGTGGGTGGGGAGGGAGGGAGAAGGGGACTGAGGGGTGTTATGTTTAGTACACATGGTGTGGGGGATCACGGGGAGAACAGTGTAGCCCAGAGAAGGCACATAGTGGATCTGTGGCATCTTGCTGCACTGATGGACAGTGACTGCATTGGCGTGTCGGTGGGGACTTGATAATATGGGTGAATGTAGTAACCACATTGTTTTTTCATGTGAAACCTTCATAAGAGTGTATATCAATAATACCTTAATTAAAATTTTTTTAAAAAAAGCTTAAAAAAGGGGGCACAAAAATCCTCAATCATATAAGAATAAATTGGTCATGGGGATAGTACAACAGCATGGAGAATATAGCCAATGATTCTGTAACATCTATGTTGACAGTAACTGCACTAGTTGTGTTGAGGATTTAATAATATGGGTAACTTTTGAACCACTGTGTTGTATATTTGAAACCAATATAATATTGTATATCAACAATACTTCAATAACAAAAAATTGAAAACAAAAACAAAAAACCAGATTGGAAGAAATCTAGGAATTCAATGAGTTACTAGAATTAATAAGCTTATACTATTAACATATTTTAATATAAAATAAAGCTTAACAATAGAATCCAGCAAAGTTATATTGTTGCTTTTAGGGTCCTGCCCCATTTATAGCATAATGAAAAAGAGTTACATGAAAGATAAAATGTGGATCAATTAACTTAAAATTGTATACCAAACATCTTTAAAAAGGAAACTTACAGAAAAATAGTAAAAACATGTCTCTTATACCTTACTTAAATTACTAGGAAAAAACATCATAGCAAAATATTTAGAAGTTGGAACTGAGCTGTGAATTGTACTGTGCTGTATCCAGCAACAGTAATTTTCACCATTACTAGAGTTGTTCAGGAAGAATATGGATGAATACTTAGGCATGTGTTGTATTTAGGGGTGGAGGGGATGTCTCATACATTAAATGGTTAGGTTCTAGCTAGATAACTATCATTTACTGAGCAAGCACTGGGCTAAACATTTTACCTATACTATATAATAAGGAAAGGATTATTTTCATTTTGCAGGTAAATAAGTCATGTCTAGTTATTTATTCTCACAGTCACCCAGGATGTGACAGAAGTGAGATTTATATCTTGGTCTGTCTACTTTAAAGTTTCCCTAGTTCCTACCTATAAAGTCTCTTGATATACAGTGGCCTTTATGGCTCCCAATAAGGAAGGTATTTTAGAATTTTACAAACCACAACTTTAGTGATTTTGCAGTTGTTTATCCCCTGAAAGGCCCTGAGGTAAAACATAAACAGAACCACACAGTATAAACCATCCTGAACAAAATTATGTCATGTTCTACCTAACAGGTAAAACAATGGAAAAATAAATGTTAAAACAGGGTCATTTACTTATACAATAAATGATCTAGCCACAAGATGTCCTCATAAATTAATAACACATACCAAGCAGGACCAAGGTGTAAACTCACCTTCTTTGGATATGTAAAGGTATGTAAAGGCGCATGCCAAGCACTGGCAATGTAAAGATCAATGAGACCCGACCCCTGCTCTTAAGGGGTTCACAGTCTAAAGGAAGAGACAAATACACAAACTGCTGCAGTGGAGGTGATTACCGCAGACAGGATGGTTGCATAATAAAGGATATGTTTCCAGAGAAGGACATTCGAATCTTCGAAGGACAGACGGGTTAGTCAAGGGAAGATGAGGGAAAAAGCCAGGCAGTTCAGGAAACAGAACTAAATATGAAAGCCTCAGAGACACCAAAGATAGGTTAGTGTAATTTTAAGGCACTGTGTGCTTAGTAGAGGTCAGTTCTTAAAGTTCCATTTGATTATCTAACTTCAGCTAGGATGACAAAAGGTAAAATAAATGTCAACTGGATTTTCTACTAAGTAAGTTTTTATTTTTCCCAACTTGAAAGGCCAAAGGTCATACTAATATACAAAGATTAGTTTAAAATGTACATTGGAATAGAGAGAATTTTGTACCAGTCAGCCTGACAGGGCAAGAGAAATGATTTTATGTGCTGCCAATTCTTATCTTCCTAAGTAAATTAAGGAATTAAGCCAATGTAAGATAATGATAAAGGAATGTCCTACTCAACTTTCCAGAGCTAATAGTCTTGTGGGGAAGAGGCCAATGGAGAACTAAACTCTTTGATGAAGAATGTGGGTAGGGGGTGAATACTGCTAAAAATATATATATATATATATATATCAGTCTCAGTCAAGACATGGGCTATAGGGTACACACTTGTTTATTCAGTCAACTATGCCTGTGTGAGACACCATGCTCAGCAACTTTACATGTCTCAATCCTCACAAATCTCTTAAGTGGATACTCTTATCATCTCCATTTGACTCAGAGGGCTCAGGTTTAACCACTATGCAAAATCACCTTCCCTCACATTTCATCTGGACTGCTGCAGACAACTAGCTCTGATTCATTAGGTGTCTTGTGGGAAGACGGGCATGTAGCCTTTTATGATGTCACGGGATCAGAAACATACCTGCCATGGTCCCAGTAATATGGAGAATTGCCCAGAGAAGTTCCATTCCCAGAACCCTGCAGGTTAGACAACTGCAGTAGGTTAAAGAACCTTTCTGGCTCAGCTCAGCCTGATACGATGGGCTCCTCAGTTTACCCTAAATATTATATATGAGCACAAACATATATAATCATGTCCCTTTTCTGTATAGCCTGCAATGTACTGCTCTTCCTGTACCTCATGCATTCACTTAAGCTTATGACTCATGGTGTCACAGCACCTTCCTCCCTCACGCTAAACATTCAAGTCAAATTCCATTACAGATAAACATACTTCAAGTGACAAATACATACAGCCTTGGCTTTCCTCAACTTTTCAATATACAGTGAGAAGGGATGCCCAATAACAGCAATGAAGGAGATGGCCCCAAAGAGAAAGTCTATCCAGAACCCAGAATCTTTCTTAGATCGTGACCTTCCAGATAATTCTCTTTAAAAAACTACCAGTCACTGGGACTCCTGCTGATTGCTGTGCAGCTCATCACACTGCCTCTGATAACGGATAAAGAAATTTGTCTCTGGCTTGGTAAGAGTGTTTGTGACGGGCCTAAAGGAATGTGACACATGACATAAGAAAATCTGTGTGTTTACAAAAATGAGAGTCAAGAAAGGAGACTGCATATAAAAACCACACAACTGCACAAAAGCACAAAGGAAAGAAAATATAAGTGGATAATTTAAAAACTATTTGTGAAAGAGGCTGTTTTTGAGCATTTTGCCCTGATGATGGAAATTGCTGATATCATATATGAAATAGTGCAGATACCAAAGGAAGTGTGTCTGAAGACAACATATAAATGCACTTTCATAAAAGCAGGAAAGGAGGTAAAAAAGATAAAGAAGAAAGGTAGCAGCGTTGGGGTGACAATGGCAAAGAAGATGCAAATTATGTCTTGAGCCCATAAAAGGGCATATGCTATATAACAATGTGGTTCAACCATGATACTGTTTGAGTAGAGCATTTTGGTTGTATAATAAACGTGTGTTTGGGCAGTTTAATTACACAGGTGGTTGTAGATCAATGGTTAAGAGCACCAGCTCTGGAGCCAGTTACACAAGATCCTTCCCTGAGGTTTCCCCATTTGTAAAGTAGAGATAACAGCACTGCCCTCACAATACCAAGTGCCACTTGCACATCTTCATCTCATTTTCAAGAGGATGACTCTACACCATTTTATCTTGCTTTTTAACTCTGCTCCCTTACTTCTTTGCATGTTGGATTCAACATGGTATTTCCAGATCCTAGCACAGTGCCTGTCACTTGAGATCCCAAGGTAGTTCCTCCACTAGTACTATTGTGGAGGAAAAAGTTCCATTGGCAAATATCTAAATGTGATAAAGTGAAACATATTTACTTATTGCAGAACTAGTTAAAAGTTTTAATATATAAAATGGATACATGTCCACTTATATGAGGTACCTAGCATAGTCAAACTCAGAGGGAGACAGTAGATAGTAGTTGCCAGGACTGGAGGAAAAGGGGAACGAAGGGTTAGTGTTTAATGAGTAATAGGTTCCAGTTTTGCAAGATGTAAAAATATCTGGAGACGGATGGTGGAGATGGTTGCACAAAAATGTGAATGCAATTAATGCTTAAGAATTGTATACTTTAAAGTGGTTAAGATGGTGAATTTTATGTTATCCCCCACATTTTATTAAAAAGGGGGATATAACATCGATGCTTATTAAACTTATGTATTCATGGGACTCTTTTCTCAGGGCACATCTGATGGGATTGTTCTTGGAACCCACTTTTCTCCTGGCCTAGATGATAAACTCCTACAGGGCAAGGAATTGTAATTGCTATTTATTTATAATCCCACAGTTCTTCATTTGCTGATGGATTTAAAAGTGATTTTACAGCAAGAGAAGGACATCTGAGTGTTAGTTTTTCTGTATCAGTGTTTTATAAAAGATAGGCTTTGTGGATATTTGTAAACAATAACAAACCAGAGGTTTTAAAAAGAGAACTAGCGAAATAAAGAAGTTTTAATGTAATATCTCATGTACTGCATTGACACCTATCCCAGGAATGATTGGGAAGTGCCTTCTTCAACAAATCATTTTCAGAAGAATAGTAAGTTCACCATGATTTGCTCGCTTCTTTATACTGGGACATGTAGCCAAAAAAACAAAACTCCCATTGTAATATTATCAGCCAAATTTCCAAGGTTTATTCTATCTATTCACTGACTTAAAAAAAAAATCATTAAAAGAATCAGAGGATAAAATCCACTTTCTTATACAACCAAGAAGAAAATGCAGCTCTGTTTTGGTGAGGCAGTTCTCTCTCTCAGGGTATTTAGTCAGCCAGTAAAGGCCACTGTGGGAGTGGGTAATGGGGCAGACTTGAAGTAACAGCACTATATATCTCATCTGCTTCATATACTCAGAAACAATATCCCTTCTCATCTTTGCAAAAGCAAAGTAGTAAGAACACAGGTATATCTGAGAGACCATATACATCCTTAATCCAATTTAGTTTTAACAATATTCTTGCATTTAAAGAAAAGACTTCTTGCCTTGAAACATCTCTGGTGTCTTATTTAAATAATCAGAGGGACAACTATTTCACAAACTAATTTTGTCAGTCAAGGTCCCATGAGGCAACAAAAAGCACACTAGTTAATTTTAACAAAGAGACTTTAATATATATAACTGTTGACCAGATATTTAGAGAAAGACCTCTGTTTCATACCAAGACAAGTAGAAGTCCTATGACCCGAACAACCAATTCAAAGTTCAGTGCAAAGACACAGTTTACATGTAGAAAGAATAAGAGAGTAGAAATTTATATAGCTTTAGCCCAGGACAAAGTAAATGATTAAAAGGATGGTTCTACGTCAAGCTTTCTCAACCTCAGCACTGCTGACATCTGGACTGGATGATTCTATGTGGTGGGATATTTAGCAGCATCCCTTGCCTCTACCTGATAAATGCCAGTAGTGCCCCCTCCACTTCACTCTAGTTGTGATGATCAAAAAATGCCTCCAGACATTGCCAAATGTCCCATGGGGTGCAAAACCACCCCCATTTGAGAACCACTGGTTTAGGTCATGTTACCTTAAAATACAGTAAAAGGAATCATGCTCCCAACTATATTAATGGATCACTCTGCATAAATGAATACATTAGCCAGAGCAACTCTGCCCACATGAAACATAACCACAGAACCTATTTTAAATCAAATTAACAAACACAGAGCATCTATTACGGTATTGACTTGTGCAGTTAACATGGTAGCCACCCAACTACATGTTGGTATTAAGCACCTGAGACATGGCTAGGATGAATTGAAATGTGCTGTTAAGTGTAAAATTCACACTTTCAAAGTGTGATTTCAAAGATTAAGCACATATTTTTTTGTACTGATTACATGGTAAAATAATATTTTGGATATAATGTTACTTAAGACATATTACTAAAATTAATTTCACCTATATCTTTTTATTTTAAAAGTGGCTATTATAAAATTTATAATTATTCATGTAGCCTTCATTTGTAGCTTGTATTGGATAATGCTGATCTATACACAGGGTGTACTACTGTGCAACTTTACTGCACCTTCTGAGAAACTCCATACATCGGTTTAACAGGCATATCTTCTTGGAAGGCAAGTTACCATAAATGCTGACTCAGGCATGCATGTAGTTTATAATTGTTCCAGTGTTTGTTCAAAGAATGAGGATTTAATTAGACACTCAAGGGCAAATCTAACACCTGGCAAGTTTATCATAAGAAAACACACCTATAAGGTTATCGAAAGCTTAACAATGAAAATGGCTACAGATTTTTTAAGGAATTCAAACTTCCCCTTAGACCAATACTTCCTTTTTTGCATAATTTATGTTCAAAAAGTTACTGTTAAATAGTAGTGTGTCCTTGATTTTACAGTATTTGCAATTTGAAAACATTAAGTACATTTGTATAAGTATTATTTACTGTTTTTACAAAAGCCCTGAGAGATAATTAGAGACAGTTATTTACATGTTGAAATACAGCCCACATGTGTTCCAGCAGAGACTTTGGTTCTACATTCTTCCTACAAACAACTGCAGTTGCTAGTATTTAAACTCTGCTTTCAAATTATTTCCAAATTTCCTAATACTCTATTATAGTCAGAAGGAAAACAGGCATGCACACATTAGAACATTGAGAAAAAATGCGAACAGTTCTTAGTTGTTAAATGTCTTCAAACCTGGCATAAAGGAGGGCTTCGTTATTCATGCTTATTTATAAATTCTTATGTACATGATGTCCTTCTACAAAGACCGAAAACTAGGAATCTAGGCTAGTTTGTTCAAGTGTAAATGGGCAGCAGCTTTGCCCACCTAACTCTGTAGCACCACTCTAGCTTTCTTACCTTATAGCAATTACTTTTCTAATTTCCAGGGCGCTGCAGGCACTCGTTTGTTGAACGGTGAGCTAACTCTAAAAGTCCTCTCTAGATCTAGAACCCAGCAATTCTATCTCTAGGAGTGATAACCATACAGCAAGTCCCCAACATATGACGGTTCGACTTAACGATTATTTTACTTTAAGATGGTACAAAAGCGGTACACATTCTGTAAAAACCGTACTTTGAATTTTGATCTTTTCCTAGGCTAGAGATATGCCCTAGATATTCTCAAGATGCAGTAAGTCACACATCCCACCCAGTCAGCCAGGCCCTCACAAGGGTAAACACATCTGATACACTTACAACCATCCTGTTTTTCGTATTTGGCACAATATTTAATAATTACGTGAAATATTCAACACTTTATTGTAAGATAGGCTTTGTGTTAAATAATCTTGCCCAAATGTAGGTTAATGTACGTGTTCTGGCCATGTTTAAGGTAGGCTGGGCTAAACTTAATGTTCAGTAGGTTATGTGTATCATTTTCAACTTCCAAGAGGTTTATCCCGCGGTAATTCCATGTTAACTTAAAAAAGATCTGTACTTATTTACGTATATTTAGATGAGAGTCTATGCACTTCACCTAGCACATAAAGTCGTAATCATAATTACTAAGGCGAATTTTTCAAGGGCGCAGAAGAACTGAATCTACCTAGAGATATTTATTCAGCGCTCACCGCGCACCCAGCTCGGTGCTTTCTTTCCCTTCATTACAAGCCGCGGCTTCGCCTTTAATACCTTTTGCAAAACTCTATCAAAAGAGCCAACACTGCTTAAAGCCTTCATCACTTCCCGCAGATTCTGTGTCAAGCAGCTCATCGTGGACCGTTCCCCGGCAAGAACAAACGCTGGAAAAGCGGGGAGCCCAGTAATTCGCAAAAGTACAAGGGCACTGAGGGCGAAGGCCAGCTGTGTGCTCGACCTATGGCGTCGCACGCACCCGCCGCCACGGTCCGCCGGGGCTACGCGCTGACGTCAGCGTCCGCTGTGACCGCGGCCCCCGCGCAGACGTGCCGGGCGGAGCCCGGGGCGGCTCTCCGGCGGCGGCGCCGCCCAGCCCACTGTCCTCTGAGAGCGGAGCGCGTTTGCCCGCCGGGAGGTTAAAGCCGAAGCGCCGAGGGGACTCGCGCCTGCGTAGAGCCGGGCGTTGGCCGTGCGGCGCGCGTAAGGCGGCGACAGGCTGATGGACCCAGGGACCGGCCTTGGGGTCGGGCCGCGGGGGGAGCGCGAAAATGGGGGGCCCGAGGTGAAGAAGAGGCGACTGCTGTGTGCGGAGTTTGCCTCGGTCGCGAGTTGCGACGCCGCCGTGGCGCAGTGCTACCTGGCCGAGAACGACTGGGACATTGAGGTACGCTCGCCCGTCTCGTCTCGCTCTCTACCACGTGGAGCGCACAGTCCGATCCGGTTTTCTTGTTTTTCAGAGAGCGCTGAACTCCTACTTGGAGCCGCCCGTGGAGGAGGGTGCCATGAAAAGCTGCGCTGAGACCCCCTCTGAGCCCAAGCTCTGGTAAGTGATAACGGGAACAGGGAGCCAGTCCCCGCGGAGGTGGGGTAACATCGGGTGGCATTGGGCATCCTGGCACCAGCCTTGGGGTTGGGCGCGCGTGGCTTGAGTAGGTGGTGGTCTCCCGTGTGAATTAACTCGGGCGAAAGACTTATGTGGGTGCTTCCGGGTGGAGACGCACCCCAACAACGGGGCAAACGCTTCTCTCCTGAAGTCCAGATTTTTCGAAAGTAATTTGAAGTCCTGGGAGGAAAAATCTGAAATGTAAGCGAGGGGTTCGAAATAAATGAATGAGGCAAAATCCCCTACTGAAGGATGCCAACTTGGAAGTCTTCTTGCTTCCTGTATTGTTTGTTTAGTCCGTGACGGCCAGCTGGAATAATCATTTATTATAAAATGATTATTAAAAACCTTTCCCTCTTACTCCAATGCTGCCTCCCCAGTTCTTGCACTATTGCTCTTAAAGTCCGTATGCTTGGCAAGTTCCTCCACGGTTTGACCATTGCCTGTATCTCAGAAGCTTTCCCTGACCTCCCAAGCCTGGGTAAGTTCCCCTCTTAGGTAATCCCCTAGCATCCTGCATAACCCCGTGTCATAATAATTTAGTTCATGTTATAATTGCCGTTTAATATTTTACATCTCCTACGTTTGGATATAATAACCTCTCAGTAAATACGTATTGAATGTATATGACTTACAGGTGTGATAGGACCATTCTGCCTAGCCTTTTGTTGGAGAATTATTCACCCACCAACATTGTTGTATCTCTGGTTCCTACTTTGTAATAGCGAGAGCCCGTTAGATTAGTATGTATTCAGCTACCCCAAGCTGGCCAGTTGGATCCTCTCTCCTGGGGTTTTGGGATTAGGACCAAGAAAGTTAAGTCTCTAAATTATATGGTAACAGTGTATCAATGATAATTTTCTGACTTTTGATAATTGTATTAGGATATGTATGTAAGCATGTCCTTGTTTTTAAGAAACAGAAATATTTATGCAGACATTTCAGAATAAGATGAGTAAAGCAAGTAAATGTTAAGTAAAATGTTATTCTTTTGAGTGAATGGTGAATAGAATTCTTTTTACTGTTTTTGCAATTCTGAAAGTCTGATATCACTTCAAAGTAAGTACGTAAACTTACTGTGTTGATCATTTTGCAATGTATATAAATATCAAATCACTGTTGTGTACCTCAAACTAATACACTGTTATATGTCAATTACACCTCAATAAAAGTTTTTTTAATTAAAAAATTAAAATACCAGCAATGAATTTATTAAAATTAAATACAAAAACCTGTTTCTTAAATTTATGTACAGTTTATAAATGCTTAGCAGTCACCTTTTAATGTTTTGTCCCTTCTTTCAAATGTCTGGGCCTTGGTGAGCATAGTGGAAGATGGGGTCAGATAGGACTCTGGACTGGAGCACATACATGTGACTCTCTAGCATGACAGCCTCAGGGTAGTCAGGCTTCTTACAAGGCAACTCAGGGTCCCTGGAGAGAGTGCTCAAAAATTCTGGAGTGGAAGCCGCAAGGCTTCTTATGACCAAGCCTCAGAAGTCCCAAAAGATCTTTTTCATCATATTCTATTGGTAAAGCAAGTTACTGAAGCTCAGATTCAAGGGGAGGAGTATTAGATGCACTTGGCAATGAGAGGACTGACAAAGAATTTACAGACGTTATTTATCTGCCACAAGGAGATGTTATTTCAATTATGATTTAAAATGAATCCAGGCAAATTTTGAAATCACAATACTCGTCTAATTTGAGGTCATCCTTGATACAATCATTTAGTGGTGCATGTCATCGAAGGATACTGAGTTGGCCCTAACTGTGTAAGTGAGCAAACATTTTGATAACACTGTAAGAATCTATTTTTTCTCAGTCATATGACTTTTGCTCTTCTCTAAGCAGATACTTTTAGGGCTCTTTTTAAATTTATCTGTAAAATGAGAATTATAAATACAAAATAATTTTAAAATTAATAAATGTATAGATTATTTGTAAAGCTATGTTTCATTCTGATCTTGCCAGTGTTGACTTAACCAGTGAAGAAACAACTGATTCCATTGTTTCTAAAACCAGCACTTCTGAAAATATTCAGCAAGAAGATGGCAGCACATTCTCTTTCATTACTTGGAATATTGATGGATTGGATCTAAACAATCTGCAAGAGAGGGCTCGAGGGGTGTGTTCCTATTTAGCTTTGTACGTATGATTGCTTCTGTTTAATGGTAGTGTGATAATGTGTCTTATCTATCCACAGAAAGGGCAACAGTCATGGGCTAATGAGGGTAACAGTCAAAGATTATGGGATTTGGAGTCAGACCTGAGTTCCAAGGCCACCTTTCAAAAAAGCACTGAAGGAATGGACAGTGACTGCTTCTGAGGCAGGATTGTGGGCTGTAGTGGGGAGGGAACACTAATTTTTGTCAGATGCCTCGCACTAGTTTTCTTGTTAAACTTGGTGTATAATTATTGCTATGAAAATAAAATTAAAAAAGTCTTTATCTACTACATTCTCCTCTGTGACCTTTTGTAATCACTTGTGATCCCCTTAAATTCTCTGGAGCTCAGTTTTCTTCATCATGGATAGTAACTATTCATGAGGATTGAAAGATAGTAACATTTAAAGCATGTTAGAACGTAGGATCATTGTAGCTCTTAGTGTACTCGTTTCTGTTGTTAGTGATTCCAATTTTTTCAGTGTTAAAGCATCACTTTTTTTTTATCTTTGTAGTATTGTACGTTAAATAGCACAGATCTTTCTCATTTCGTTGTTAATAATCAGAATAAACAATATTCTGTGTCCTAGAGGGTAATAATTTTGTGTTTCTTTAATGTTGTATTTGCCTAATCTTAGCTGCAGATGGAATGGTTCACCTGGTGTTTATCATGAATTGATGTTTTTAACTAGGTACAACCCAGATGTGATATTTCTACAAGAAGTTATTCCCCCTTATTGTAGCTACCTAAAGAAGAGAGCAAGTAGTTATGAGATTATTACAGGTAACAATATTCCTGCTGTTGTCTTTTTTTTGGAAAAACAGGTCAGTGAAAGATAGATCAAAGTTAGCTTGTTGGAGCATAGACAAGAAAAAGCACAAATAAAATGTTTAAGAAAAATAAGCCAGATGCAGGATACTAAAAAACTGCAGGAAAATGTTATACAGCTAATTGTTAAGAGATGTGAAAAGATGGTGGAAATGAATAATTTTTCAGGAAAATCTGAATTGCCAAAATTTGAGATACTGAGTAGCTTTTTGTTGAAATTAAATCATTAAAAAATTGAAGTATGATAATTGCATTCTGATTATGCTTTTTCAAAGTCTTTATTCCTTCTTATTTATTTTCTTTTTTTAGCTTTTTGACCTGAATAATTTAGTTTTTTTCTTCTATTTTGTTTTTACTAAGTGTATATGAAGTACTGCTTCGGCTGTATTTCATGATTTTTAGCTAAACCTCATGATTTCTTTGACATTCACTTTTACATAGTATTAATTTTAACTTGGATTAACTGTAATCCAAAATTGCTAAGGAGAGGGTTCTCTTTATCTCTGTGTAGGACGGTTTTTCTGCATTCTCTTGGGGATTCTTTATGTCTCTCTTCTCTTCTGGAGTTCTTGTTTTCTGATCCCATACTTCCCCCTTCTTGGTTTACTTCCCTATTTTAGTGGAGCACATTCTCCAATCACTATCTAGGCAATAATGCATAGGGAGTACATTTTCTCATTTCTGTTATTAATGATCATAAATTTTATGCCATTCAGATACCTGTTGTTTTTTTTTCTATGATTGTTGTCTGGAAGCTTGGAGGGTCTTTTTAATCCTAGTGTTCTTTGGGTCTTTTATTCATTTATTGAGCTGAGCACTTGGTAGGACTTTCCATCTGGAGGTTTGTGACCTTCAGTTCTGGAAATTCTGTTTTTCTTGTTTTTTTCTCTCTCTCTCCTTCCCTCCCTTCATTTCCTTTCTCCTACTCCTTGTCCCCCTCCTTCCCTCCTCCCAGCCTGCCTGCTGTCTTTCTATTTTCTAGCCTTCCTCCTTACCCTCCCTTTCATTCTTTTTTTCCTCCTTCCTCTTTTTCCTTCCTCCCTTCTCTTCCTTTTCCTCTTTTCCTGGTTTCCCTCTGTTCTGATAACCAGCTACCACTTGTCCATCTACTTTGTTTTCTGAAAGACTGTTGGAAGCTTTTTATTCACTGCCCCTACACTTCTTGTCTTTTTTTTTTCTTGCAACGTCACACCTTTTAAAATTTCTAATTAATTTAGTAGAATTCTTCTGGTGCTTCCAGAGTGAGGAGTAAATGCATGTCAACTTGTCTCAGTGTAAGTCTCATCTACTCTTTAAGAAATTTTTATTGTTTGATATTGGCACCATTAACTATTTTTGGCACTTATGTGAATTCATTTTTATTTTTATATATCTTCCATACTTCCATTTACATTTTGGGAGGGAGTAGGTAAATACAGGTATTTGGTTGGCCACCTTCAACTATTTTGAAATAATAGTTTACTTTTAAGATTTAGATCTATTTAAATATCTGTACCTATCTGTTATAAAATCTTCAGTAGTGGAACTTGTGATAAACTGCAAATACCTTTGACCTCTCAGCCTAAATTATTTCCCACAAACTTTTGAAGGTGATGAAGATGGATATTTCACAGCTATAATGTTGAAGAAATCAAGAGTGAAATTTAAAAGCCAAGAGATCATTCCTTTTCCAAATACAAAAATGAGGAGAAACCTTTTGTGTGTAAATGTAAGTGATTTTTTTTAAAAATTGTTTTTTATATTTCTGTGATAGTACCTTTAAAAATAAACACTGCCTTTAGAGAAAGATTTGTTCCTTATATATGCTTTTAAATAGTCTTAACTTAGTAAATTCTTTTATATAAATTTAAAATATTGACAAATTTGTAAATATAAAATCTGTGATTCATTATATGTTTCCCTAAAACTAAAACTATTTTAAGAGTTTGCTACCATCCACCTATTTCTAAAGTAGTTTTTTTTCACTAAATGTACTGTATACAGTATGGTGTACTCTGTGAGGCTTACAAAAATGAGTCAAATAGATCTAGCTCTTACCAGGTTTATAGATTAGCAAGGGAGAGATTATATATATAGTAACAGAAATAAAAGAAAGGCATAAATGCCACAGGGGAGATATAATGATGTACCTGGCATTTTAGAAAAAGATAATTTTTAGCTATACTTTTTTTGTTTTTTGTTTTTTTAACTGAGATATAATTGGAATAATGTTATATTGGTTTCAGGTGTACAATGTAATGATGTGGTATTTCTGTACATTGCAAAATGATCACAATAAGTCCAGGTAACATCTGTCACCATACATAGGTATAAAAAATTTTTTTGCTTATGATGAGATCTGTTAGATTGTTAAGTGGAAGTTTCATGAAGGAAATTGTGTTTGAATTGGGCCCTGAAAAATATGTAAGATACAGACATTGAGAACAGTCCAAGTGGCAGAACTACCATGACCAAACTCTTGTAAATCTCATGTCTGTGTATATGAGAAAGGGTATAAATGAGCATTCTATTCAGTTGGGTGTACAGGGCACAAAAGGGGTCATGTGACAAGAAGTCGGTAAGATCCAGATTATAGAAGGTCATAAATACCCAGTATGAAAGAATTTGAACTTGATTCTGCAGACAATTAGTCTAAGTAATGACAAATCCTGCATTGTTGGTATCTTAATTGCAAATGGTAAATGATTCTCATTTATTCATTTAACTGATCTTTTTTTAAGTACTTATGTGCCAGGCTCTTGATAATACAGTAGTAAATAAAAGAACCATTCTTGCTTTCAAATGACTCATGGTTTTGTAGGAGAGAAATAATTGTGCTGTACAATTCAGTCTAGGGGACTTTAAAGCCAGTCTCCAGCACGCTACAAGTATATAGGAGAGGGAGCCACTGATTTGCCTGGGAACAGTGGGGAAGGGCTCACAGTGGAGATGACGTTTGAGGTAGGCCTTGAAGTATTAGCAGGTGCTTGATAAGTAGTCTTCTTTGGGAGCAGGATTAGCACTTTATACTTTTTTTGAACTAGAAGGATAGCACAGTATTAGTTATATATAGTTTCACTTTAGTATATGTACACCAATCAATTGAATAATCTCCTAATTCTGTTACCAAAGTTCAACATTAGTGGTTAATGGATAATTATAATGACTATAATTATTTATCCTATTTCAGGCAAGTGTGTCGGGAAATGAACTTTGCCTTATGACTTCCCATTTGGAGAGCACCAGAGGGCATGCTGAGGAAAGAATGAATCAGTTAAAAATGGTTTTAAAGAAAATGCAAGAGACTCCACAGATAGCTACAGTTATATTTGCAGGAGATACAAATTTAAGGGACCAAGAGGTGAGTAACAAAGTCAGTTCAATGTTTATGGGCAGATTATTGCTATGGAAATTTAGATTCCTTTTAACTAAAGTTGTTAAAATGTTTAAGTGACCTTGCAGATGCAATTCAGCAAATATTTGGAGTGTGCTCTATGCTTATCTTATACTAGAAGCAGAGGCAGGAGGGCTTTTATATTTTTGGGGGGAAAATATAAATACTGCATCTGAAACAGACAACACAAACCAATATATGTTGATTAACAAGAGAGGTATAGAGAAATTAATAATTAGGAGAGTCTAGAAGAGACCAGGTTTATTGTAGTATCCCTAGTTGCAAGATGAGAAAAGCAGAAAGCTTTGACCATCATAGTTGTCCATAACTTTTCCTTCTGAGATTTTCTTTTTCAACTTTTGTTTAATCCTTTCCCTGGTACCACCATGTCCAGATCTGAAACAAATTCTCTTACCCCTTAGTTCAGTTGAGACATGTTGGGATTTTTCAGGACCTTTATAGATTTAGAATATATTAAATGGTAAGCCTGCCTTCCCTTTTCCCTTGGCTCTGGCTGAGCTCACATCAGAGTAAAAGTGATTTGAAATAGAGATTCTGTTCATTTTCACTGCCACGGCTCCATAAGTGGAGGGAGAAGTGAAAGGCAAGTAAAAGCATGTCAGGACTCACTGTCAAAGGCAGGATCCCAAATAAAGTGCTGCTTGGCTTCTCTTAATAACTTTGTGTCCTTGTAACAGATTATTAAAAAGCTTTCTATTAGACATTTGCAAATCAATGACTTTCGACAGCTGTCTTTTAGTACCCGGCTGGCTGACTTATGTACTCAAAAAGAAATCCTGCTTTTCCAAAACAAAATGAACGAAATAGCAGTAGACTCATAGACACTGAGAAATGACTGGTGATTACCATAGATGGATTTGGGGTTAGGGTGGGTGGGTGGGGATGGTGAGGGGAATAAAAGGGCACAAAAATTCTCAATCATAATATACATTGGTCACGGAGTTAGGAGTACATGATTCTGTAACATCTTCCTATGTTGACAGATAGTAACTGCACTAGTGGGGTTGAGGATTTAATACGGTAAACTGTTGAACCACTCTGTTGTATACTTGAAACCAATATAAAATTATATATCAACAATACTTCATTAAAAAAATCCTGCTTTTCAACAAATAGGGTTGATAAAAGTAGATATCCACAAGGCAAAAAAATTAAAGCTGGATCCTTATTTTGTACCCTGTACAAAGTTGATTTAGGATGGATCAGAGACTTAAAAAATAATAGCAGTAAGAGCTAAAACTATAAAACTCTTAGAAGAAAATTCAGGGAAAAGCTTCATGACATTGGATTTGGCAATGATTTTTAAAAAGCAGATGACAACAAAAGAAAAAATAGTTAAGGTAGACCTCATCTACATTAAAAACTTTTATGCATCAAAGAATACTATCAACAGTGACAATTCGTGGAATGGGAGAAAATATTTGTAAATCATATGTCTGATAAGCAGTTGATACTCAGAATATATAAAGAACTTCTACAAAAAGAAACCAGTTTAAAAAACAAACCCTGATTAAAAAATGAGCAAAAGACTTAAATAGACCTTTCTCCAAAGAAGATATAGGTGGCCAATAAGTACATGAAAAGATGTTCAACATCACTAGTCATTAGAGAAATGCAAATCAAACCCATCATGAGATACTACTTCCTATCCATTAGCATGACTATTATCAAAAAATAGAGAATAACAAGTGTTGTAAGAATTCAGAGGAATTAGAACTCTTGTGTATTGTTGGTGGGAATGTCGAATGGTGCAGCTGCTGTGGAAAATGATGTGAAGATTCCTCCAAAAATTAGACAGAATTCCCATATGATCTAGCAACTCCACTTCTGTGTGTATGCACAAAACATAAAAGCAGAGTCCTGAAGAGATATTTGTATACCTCTGTTCATGGCAGCATTAGTCACAAAGCTTAAATGTGGAAGCAAGTGTCTATAATGAATGGATAAACAAAATGTATATATGTGCAATGGAATATTTTTCAGCCTTAAAAAGGAAGGGGGAATGACACATGCTACAACATGGATGAACCCTGAAGGCATGCTAAGTGAAATAAGCCAGTCACAAAAGAACAAATATTTGATGATTACTCTTACATGTGTTTCCTAAAGTCAAATTCATACAGGCAAAAAATAGAATGGTGGTTGCTAGGGGCTGGGGGTGAAAGAGTGGAAAAGGGAGTTAGTGTTTAGTGTTCAGGTACTGAGTTTCAGTGTGGGAAAATGAGAAGGTTCTAGAGACGGATGGTGGTGGTCGTTGCACAATTATGTGGATGTACTTGGTTAAAATGATAAATTTTATGAATATTTTACCACAGTAAAATTCTTAAAATATTTTTTAAGAATTGATATTGTTAGTAACTTTAAATAAAACTGAAGGCAATCAACATTATTGGATCATATGAATAGTTATACAATTTATACACTAAAGTGGAGTAATGGTTTTGCCTTCTTTTCACTTGTGTTCATTTTTAAAAAAATCACTAATAGCAATAACTGAGGACATGGGTTTTCAGTCCTCTGAGTGTTGTGTGGTATCTGACATCCAAAAGACATCTGTTGATGGCAGAAGAGATATTTTTATATTACTTACTACCATGCAACAAAGTAATTTTTATAGTATTTATAATATACCCAGTTATAACATCTAGTTTTGCATTTGTGCTTAATAATTTGTGACATTCTAACTTGAAATGTGCTTAGGTGAAATAGTAAAGGCACCTTTTTTTTTTTTTTACTGATACACAGCCTTATTTTAGTTTCAAGTATACAACAGTGGTTCAACAGTTACCCCTTTTATTAAATCCTCACCCCAACTGGTACAGTTACTATCTGTCAACATAGGAAGGTGTTACAGAATCACTGAAAGTATACTCCCTGCTGTAGTACCCTCCCCAACCACCCACCCACCTACCCCAGCCTGTCCCAAGACACCTTTTTAGTTTAGCAGTAAAAAAGACTGAATCTTAAAAGAGTTTTCTTTTTTTCTTTTCAGGTTGCCAGATGTGGTGGTTTGCCCAGCAACATTCTGGATGTCTGGGAGTTTTTGGGTAAACCTAAGCATTGCCAGTACACGTGGGATACACAAATGAACTCTAATCTTGGAATATCTGCTACTTGTAAGCTTCGTTTTGACCGAATATTTTTCAGAACAGCAGCCGAAGATGGCCACATTGTTCCTCAAAGTTTGGACCTCCTTGGATTAGAAAAACTGGACTGTGGTAGATTTCCTAGTGATCACTGGGGTCTTCTGTGCAACTTAGATATAATATTGTGAACTGCTTTTCAAGTACGAGTTTTGAATGTTCTGAGTAATACTGTTCTGGATTTTTGCAAATATTTCTCTCTGGAAAAGTAGGCTTAATATGGAGGAATTAGTGTTGGGAAAGTGTTGTGTATTTTCCTTGGTCCTTGTCCCCACCGCAACAAAGAATTGAAGGGCAGAGACACATTAGTGAAGCAGAGTAAAAGTTTTATTTAAAGGATATTTCAGGTGACATCACAGGAGCACCCTGAAAAGTTGGGGGTTTCCCCTGTAAGTCCAGGGAAAGGAAATCCCAGGGCAAAATACCTCTAAAACCGAAATCAGTCAAAGGAAGAAATAAAGTTTAAAATGGGTTTATTGCTTACAAACTGCAGTCCGAGGCCTTCTCTCTTTCCTGCTCCAGCAGAAGCAAAACTGGCACTCCCCCTCACCTCTTAGGTACAGATAAGCCCTCTATTGCTGGGGTAATTACCCATTGATAAGGAGAAGAACTTCTCTCCACCCCTGAGGATCTGCAAATAACTAAAGCCATACTTCTTTCTACCTCTGAATGCCTATTGATATGCAGATGTGCTAAAGCCAGGTGAAATATTCTGGAAATATTACAATTTTACCCACACCCTCTTTTAAGGATTCTTCAGAAATGTGACTAAGGGCTGGTTGTGCAGACTTATTAAATGGTTTCTGAATATTTAGAATTAACAGAAGGAACTTCCTGCTCTGATTTCTCCTCGAGATAACCAGCATCTTGGTCTGGGAGCATATCGAACAAGACTGCCTGCCTAGCCCCCAAGGTAGGCTTAGTTACTGTCTGCTAAAAAGTTGAGAATCCTTCTTGCCTTTTACTATGTTGTTTGCAGCTGGACCTGCATGCTAAATTAGTTACCTAGGTTACTAATCAGGTGAACTACCTGATTAGGGCTGAAGGAGAAAAAAGGAGCAGATAGGTGAAGTTAAAAAAATAAGCTAGGCCTGCATGATTAACACAATAAAGACGTGGGCTATGCTGAGGTACCCTCCTTTATCTGGGGAATATTCAAACATTCCAGGCCAAGTTGCTCCTGGTTTTTTGAGTTTTAACTGATTAACTCTGGGCTTTCCTGGCCTTATTCTCTTTCCACCTGGCTGGTATCTATTTCCCTGCCTAACATTAGTATACTGGATCACTGTAACAAGAAAAAACTATTGTGATTTTATTTTGTTGATTGAGTCCTCAAATTTCAGAACTATTTAAGCTGAAGTCTACCTATGTTCAGAATATGAGACCTCTTAATGAAAGGGTGCATAGAATATCAGAGCCTTTAATAGTGCGCACACCTGCCAGCTTGACCTCACGTAGGACCACGTTGTCTCTGGGCTAGGCTTTATATTATTATTATTTTTTTAACCAGGCACCAAAATAGTTACTATTTTAAATAAATCTTCAAAAGAAACAGGTTATTGAGGCATTGGGACTAGATCTTCTATTTATGTTTTATAAATTTAGCCTAAATAAAAAAGCCATGACCATCTGCATTTTAAGTAGATGATAACTCTCCTGCATTAGACTTAATTTTAGTCAGCTAACAAAATTAGCCAACTATAAATGAAATTTTAGGATTTTAAATTCCTGAACTTTTTACAATTCATGCTTGTAGTTATGTTGCCGACAGAGGCAAAGTTATTGATAATGATTAAAGTCAGTTTCATAGTGCCTTGGACTTCTTTTCTCATAGAAGAATAACTGTAAAGAGTGTAAAGAGTGTAAGTCTGGGGAGAGGAAATGCCGAGGCAAAATACCTCGAAAAACTGAAATCGGTCAAAGGGAGGAAAAAAGTTTAAAACCTGTTCATTGCTTATAAACTGCAGTCCAGGGCAGTCTTTCTCCTCCGCTCAGGAAGAAGCAAGCCAGCCCCTCCCCTTAAACTCTCAGGTGCAGACACACCTTCAGTTCCCCCAGGTAATTGCCCATTGACATGGAGATGAACTTCTCTCCACCTCTGAGGATATGCAAATGCACTAAAGCCAGGCAAGATATTGTGGAAACCTTACAATTTTACCCACAGGCTACCCCTCTAGAAATCTTGCCTCACCATCTACTCATTCCCCTTCTTCCAGGAGAAAACTGGAGCATTGTAACCAGACTAATGACATAACAATAGCAACAGCAATAAAATCATGACAATCCTAAAGCTGGAGGATTCAGCTATGTTCAGTCTTATACAGATTAAGTCTGTAGCTCGTCCATTCCACAGGCAGGCGGTAGCTGAGGGTTCAGAGCCATCATCACGTGGCAGGTGCAGCCAGGGGGGCGCATCCAGGCCACAAGGACTGTAGGAGAAAATAACCTTAAGGGTGTGATAAGGTACATGCTTTAATGACACCTGCATAGGCAAATCTTGTCCGTCAGGTAGGATACATGCAAGAGAGTGGTTTTGTGACAAAACAGTGGCAGGAATGGGATCTTGTCTTGGTCTAGTTACCAGACTCATCCCCCTCCCTGTGGGAGCTACAGATAGCTCAACGTATAGGGCTACGGGAGGTACATGCACTGTATGATAAAACTTCCCTGCAAGATGCTCTTACCTCCTGGACGTTTTGGGTATGCTACTGTGACCTTTGGGGGCCATTCAGCTGTTACTCCAGGAATACACAGGAGGCCGGCTTCCAGGCCTTTCCCCCAAGGTGCCAGAAGGGCCAGCCATCGCTGGTCCATGTGTTGAAATGTCCACGGCCATGTGCATTCGAAAGTGTCTCCAGGACTTAAGGAAGTAGGGCTGGCAGCAGGATGTTGCTCTGCTGGTCATATCCTGGCTTCAATAACTTCTTTGGTTTGGATGTACAGTTGTATAGGGGAGGCAGCAAGGTATGTGAGCACATCCACAGGGCTCAAGCTCCTTTATGTGGCTTCTCATTCAAATGCCAAAGCACTGTCCATAGGAGAACTGATCAACCCCATAGACTATTAGTGTCTGACTTCAGGCCATACTTTTTCAACAAACTGTTGTACCTCTCTGTCATGCCTGCCCTGGTACAATTTTACGGTACATGAAATTTCCACTTTATTCCTAATTGCTGCACCCGTTCTTGTAATGCATGTCCAGTAAAGTGGGTACCTTGATGGCTCTCAGTCACCTGCAGCCAGCCATAGGCCGCAAAGAGATGCTCCAGGCCCATCTTGGTGGTTTGCTGATCTGCACGACCTGCAGGAAAAGCAAGGAATAGTCCAGTAGCCGTGTCCACACAAGTCATAGCGTATGGATATCCTTCTGATATGGGCAGAGGCCCAATATAGTCTATTTACCACCTGACAAGGGGTATTAGCCCCCTTACTATTATCCCATGTTGCTGTGGGACTCGGTGTAAATCCCTCTTAGAGCCCACACGGCACTCCTTCCGGGCTCTGCTGACTTCAAAGGTCAGTGGCAAGCCCCACTGATGGGCTACAGCACACATGGTCTTTTGCCCCATGTGCAACAAACGCTGGTGAAGCCATTGGGCCACATCAGAGGCAGGCTTTCCTTCCAGCCAGTGCACCTGGGCCAGTGTGTCTGCTTCATCATACCCTGGGGATGCCAAAGGCAAATTGCCAGTCACATGATATACAATAATGGTCTTAGTCTGATCAAAGGCCCTTAGGTCTTGCCACAACTCTTGCCCCCAAGGGGCCAGGGACCAACCATCCGGTTGACATGATACCATGATGGTAGCCACAGGGTCAAGCCCCTGTCAGTGCAGACAACTTGGGGGAAGGCTCCTGGGTGATCACAAGCCATACTGGCTGCAACTCAGCCCATTGACTGCTCTGCCCCTCACCATCTTCCATCCATAGTGTCTCAATCTTAGGATGGAAAGCCACAGCCCTCCACTTCAGTGGTGACTGCCCACTAGAGCTGTCTGTGGACCAGTATCTTCAGGTATAGGGGCTTTTCAGTCCTAATGAGTCTTGGCTATCAATGGCTCAAAAGCATGTTCTTCCTGCTTTCCACTGATATAGGTCACTGGCCCCAATAAGCATTGGAGTTCTCTAAGGGGCTAGCAGTAGAGACGGCGCTGTGCTGCTGTAAATATGTGCCCCATTTGGCCAGTGGGACAGTGCCACGCCAGTCCATGGCCTTTGGGTCCAGTCTCACACCCACCCTGCGGTGGGATAGGTGGTTATTACCTTGGACGGAGCTGTTCTGCTGATGGGATCCACAGCCAGTAAGGTGGGGTACACAGCAGCCAGTTGCTTTTCTATCCATAGCTGTGACCAGAATCCAATATGTCAGTGCGCCCATTCAAGCCACTGCCAAAGACCCCATCCATAACCATTTCAGTTACATGAACAAGGCTGTGATGAGTCCACAGGGCTGTGATGAGTCCATTATATTAAAGGCCTGTATGGTCTTGACTGCCTGCTTGGCAGGAGTAAAAGCAGCTGCACATGCCTCATCCCAGCCCTACCAGATGCCCTTTCATACCAACCAGAATAAATGCTTCAGAATTTATGCCAAGTGGGGGGGGGTTAAACACTCCAGTAGCCCAAAAGACCCAAAAACTTGTAATACTGCCACAATGGTAGGGGTGGGGAAAGTCTGAATCTTCTCTATAACTGCTTCAGGAACAACTTTAGTTTTACCCAACCAGAAAACCCCCAAGAATTTCACAGACAAACCAGGTCACTGAACCTTGGTGCTGTTCACAGCCCATCCTTTTTTCTGTGGACGTTGCAACAGTCTAGGAACTGCCCCTCCTAAACCTGAAAGAGAATCAGATGCGAGCATAATATCAATATAGTGATATAACCACACTGTTTGTGGTTTCTTCCATGAGGCCAAGTCCTGGGCTACAAGTCAGTGACAGATGGTGGGACTGTGGATATACGCCACTGGAAGGACAGTGAATGTCCACTTCCGGCCTTCCAACATGAAGGCAAACAGTTCCTGGCTTTCCTGTGCTATGTCAATAGAGAAGAAAGCATTAGCAAGGTCTACTACATAATGATATGTTCCCAGCTCGTGGCTGAGGGTGTCCAGAATGTCTGCTATAGAGGGGACAGCAGCATGCAAAGGGGGTGTGACTTCATTCAATTCCCTATAGTCCACGGTCATACACCAGGAGCTGTCTGGCTCTCTCACTGGCCACACTAGGGAATTAAAAGGACTATGAGTGGGCTTTATGATGCCCACCCTCCCCAACTCCTGTAGAGTGTCTCCAATTCCCTTGTGCTCCCCAGGCAATTTATACTGCTTAGTATTCATCACCGGCTGAGGTAAAGGCAGAGCTACAGGTGAGTGCTTACCATGTCCCCTCACAACTGCCTTTACCACATGTACCCTCAGTCTGAACTCACCTGCAGTGGTCTGTAAGCACAGGCCCTGCAGCATATCTACCCCCAAAATATATACAGGGATGGGAGAAATGTCCGTATACTCCTTTGGGGGTAAATGCCCTATTCCCAATGAGATTTGGGCTTTCTTCACTCTAATGCCTTACCTCCATAGCCATCTATCACACCAGGGGTCTTGGGAAAACACTTAAGGTTGCCATTAATCAGAGAACACTCAGCTCCTGTCTCCACCAGTGCCAGAACACGTTGTACTGGTGTACAAATGAATTCCAAATTCGACATGTGGCCTCTGGTCCCCACTATGTCCTCCAAGGTGGGGACTTTGGCCCCCCCTCAGTCCAACTGCTATGCCTGGTGGACCTCCTTTTGGGGTGAGGGCTGAGATGAATCCTGAGGACTGGCTCCTATGAAGTTTTGCAGGGACATAGGCCGGGCATGAGGCCTTGACTCTGGTTTTGGTGTCCTGCACCACAGTGGCAGGAACTGCTGCTCTGGCTTTATTTGGTGCCATAGTTCTAACAACATTCTATTGGGCTGCCCATCAAGCTTTTCTTTCACTACCCCAGCCTTTATCAAATCAGCCCACATCTGGGTATTCAAGACCTTCACGGGGCCTTTTGCACTTCTTTCAGTCATGGCCCATACTTCCCTCCATGCCCTTATTGTTTCAACCTCCCCCAGATCTGTGAAAGTATAAGTAGCCTCCCTATGGGTTACCCTAGGTGGGGGGCAAGAGTGTTCACTAGGGACCCAAAGAGAGATGTGGGAGCTGTGTGCAGCACCACATTGCTCATTCCTACAGTAAACACCTCCTCATCTAGGCCCTGGGGGGTCCTTATTATAGGTGACATTTTTCATGCCCAATTCCCACAGTACCTGTTGGAGCTCTGCATTCGTTTTCCAACTACTGTGAAATGGTAAATCCCCCTGATTAGGCCAAACTGTCCTGATGGCAGCTGTCAGCCATTCCAGGAGTGTCTTGATTCCCTGCGGTGTGATGGGCACTTTGCAACTGCTGCTGGAGGGAAGGGTGAGTCATCAGGGAAGCCATTCTACTCATCTCAGTACCCATCACAACCTTTCCACCCCCATATCCCAGAGACGTAAAAGCCATGTAGGCAGAGATTCCAGTGGCCTCTGCCTATACCGGACGCTCATGTCCACCAGCTCATCCTGAGTGTAGGGGCGGAGCATGGAGGGCTCCACAGCCTGGGGAGGGGCTGCTCCTCACCCTGAGGAGCCCACAGTTGTTTCATTTTTATTTTCTTTACGCTGGGAGGGCCTTTAAAACAGGAGAAGATCGTACCCTTGGTGGTGGCCTGGGTAGCAGATACGCCAGTGGCCCCGCCTCCTCTTCTCCCTGGGGCTTCTCTCCAACGGCTCCTCCTCCTCCATTTCCGAGGCTGCAGCACTGCTCTTTCTTCCCCTTCCCCACAGCCTCCCGCAACGCGGCTTTTCCTGCTCCCGTCCCCCTTGCTGCTCAGGAGTCTTCTAGGAGCGTGAGCTGTCTTTTTAGTAACTGTCTCTCTTTAAGAGCATCCCATAGGTTATCGTGCAGCTCCTCCAAGCAATGCTGAAGTGCGTCTCCCTCCCGCCCGAGTCCCTCTGTCTCCTGGCTAACCCTCTCAATAATCCTCTCTTTCTCCTGTGTAACTTTTTCCACTATCTTGTTGAAGAGGGACCCTAGCCACTATACGGCCCCCTAAGGTCTTACAACTCACGGGGGGCTAATTCTGCAGCTTCCAGTGTTTCCACCCTTCCCCAATGGGGAAGGCCCCACCCCTCTAGGTGAGAGGGATTTAGTTTTTCTTCAGGATTTAGTTTTCCTTTTAGACCCTCCCTTAGCATAAGTGCTGCCATTTTAAAATGTCTTCAGCTATCTTAAGCTGCTGTAAACCACAAAATACACCCACCCAACCTCACCAGTGTAGGTGACCAATCACATTCAAACTCACCCTAGCAACCGAGCAGTAACCAATCAGGTGAAGACAAGTCTCGAATTTCCCCTTTGCCCGCGCTTGCTCTGCATAACTACCCGCTCCCCCAGAGTTTGGGGCTCTTGCTCCAAGACTGCTGCTTCAGTGACGATCGTGAGTCCGGACTCAAGTCTTAAAGACCCTCGTGTGTTTGCATCAGTGTTGGCTCCTCGGCGGTCTTCTGGGATTCGCGACTTTGGGCATAACATTAGGAGGTACTTTACCCTAGACGAGTTCCCCACTAGGGTTTCCCAAATTGGAAGCCCCACAGCTGGGGGATAATAACAGGTGAATTGGCATCTTCTGCCGGTGCATCCACTGGGGCCACCCTACCATCCACAGGAGCAGCCCTCCCAAAGTTCGCACGCATTATGACAGATTTCGGGTTCAGAGGAATCCCGGCAGATGTAGTCCAGGGAGAGGAAATCCCGCAGCAAAATGCCTCTGAAAACCGAAATCATTCAAAGGGAGAAATAAAGTTTAAAACCCATTTTTTGCTTACAAACTGCAGTGCAAGGCCATCTCTCTCTTCTCCATAAGAAGCAAGCCAGCAAGCAAGCCAACCATTCCCCTTAAACTTACAGGTTTAGACATGCCCTCTGTTGCCCAGGTAATTGCCCATTGACATGGAGATGAACTTCTCTCCACCACTGAGGAATTGCAAATACACTAAAGCCAGGCAGTACATTGTGGAAATGTTACAATTTCACCCACAGAGAAAAAGCCTTTTGGTTTTGCTGCTTGTAAAGTTGAATTATTTTAAAAGAATTTAATAAAGAGCTATTTGAAATGTGCTTTAAAGAAACATTTTCCCCCATAAAATAAATGTGCTTTAAATAAAAAATTTTACTTGGTCATAGTTTGGTTTAGTATGTTTTTCTGCCCATGATGGGATTGAAGTTTTTACCTGCTTCCTGTGTATGGCCCTACTGCTGCTATTTTGCATCAGTGTGGAAGAAAACAGCTTTCCATATTACTGCTTACCCCATCAAGAATTACCAAGTATATGTTGTCTTCTAAGGTATAAAAAAAGGAAAGTCAGTGGGAATAATTAGAATGAGAAATGGCAGAACCTCATTTTCATCAGGGTTGTCAAATCTAACACCTAAAACACCTAAAAAAAGACAAGTCGAATTTATACATAATATTCCCTTTGCAGTGATAATAGAAAGGAGTTGTATATGTTAATTATAATTGTAAACATTAAAAATGAAGATTAATGCCTAATATTTAGTATATATTTTGGTGGTAAGTTTGTGGGAAAAGGATGTTCTTGGCATAAATTGCTTATTTACTTGGAAGAAACACCCTTCACATTACATTACAAAAAGAAAATGCTAGATGACTGAAAGAGTAAATATTTAAAAAATAGTATTTGTATTAGATTAGATTATTACCAAATTGTTCTAAAACCATGAAAGGAATATTCTTTCATATGCCTCACATCATTGAAGTGAAATTATACTGCTTATAGTTATAAGGTAAAGAAAACCAGACCAGGCAAGTGGCAACAAAGGAGCCAAAAAAAATTTATTAGCACAATTCTGGGTGAGGTTCACCCGTCCGCGTATCCACGGGCCAGGGAAGTTGCCCCCAGCAGGAGAGGCGACAGGCTTATCAAGGGTGCTGGGAGAGTTCTGAGGGTATCGTGGACAGAACTAATTGGCCGGTGTGGGTGTCGTGATCACTGATGATTGGTCATACTGGGTTGCTGGGGAGAGAGTACTGTGATACATGTTCTAGGCGGGACCTGCGGCTAGGGATCTTCCGTTGAATCATTTGAGTGACATTTGCTGTTCTCTTCCTTATTTGGCTCGAGTTGGGTTCCTCCAGTGAGACCCCTCCATTCCTCTGGTCTTGCAATAGTGACAAAGTTTAAGAAACAAGTTATAAGTGAAGTGAATGGGAACAAACCTCTTTTAGTCTGCTTTTCTAGTCAGTAGTTCTTGAACAATGCAAGAATCAAACACTGAACTAATTTTGTGATATCTTGAGTTTTTTACTTTGAACCTCCAATGTTTACGATACAGTAGCTTTGAGTACCTTAACCTCTTGAAGTTCCAACTCAGAATCTTCTATTTCAGTAGGCTAAGCACCATGTTTGCCACTGATGTGGAATGTATTTGAGCCTTGCTAGACTTCAGTTTCTTCACCTTAATAATAGGATAGTTCCTTGTGTTATTGCGCAGTTTAGTAAGGCAAATGTCCCACTACCAGCATATAAACAAGAGCAGACAAAATCAGAAAAGGATTCATCATTTTATACTTGGTATTTATTTCCATGTCTGGCAGGTAGCAGTGGGACACGGACCATGGGTGTAGTCAGAATAGAGTGAGGGCCTCCGGAAAAAGCAAGGGAAGATATTTACAGTCAGAGCAGTGTAACTACATGCAAGAAAGCCCCCTACCAAAACTCTGTGTCAAACATTAAGCTCTAAAGTCATTCTTCAGTGAGATCAGTTAATATTCTGCAGATAAAGGAAAGCAGCCCACATTTTTATTATGCTAAGAATTTGTAATCATGTGTAAGATTCAGTTTAGCATGCTAAAAGGCCCAGGCCTGTGTGCTGTCTTTCCTCCTTCAGATCTGATGAGGTGATTTGCAAACTGGGCAACTAATTTAGCATGCAGCCCCAGCTGTAGACAACACAGTAAAAGGCGGGAAGGATTCCATCTTAAAGATAAGATTGCATTTTAACACCCAGAAAGTTAAGAAGTAAGATTTTTACCTTACTCTTTAGCAAACAGACAATAACTTAGCCCACCTTGGGGGCTGGACAGGCAGCCTTGTTTGATATGCTCCCAGACAAAGATGCTGGTTATCTCAGGGAGAAATCAGAGCAGGAAGTTCCTTGTGTTAATTCTAAATATTCAGGGACCACTTAAGTCCACATTCTTAAGCCTTTTTTATATCCCCTCAAATCATCAAGTGCTTATAAAACCCCTAGACAATGCACCACTATGGGCTCTCTTGTCCCTTCCTAGTGTGACCCAGGAGCTCTGTCCTCTCACTGTATCTCTAAATAAAAGCCTCTCCCTGGCTCTCCTACCTTGGGTGTTTGCCAAGTTCATTCTTCGACTCCACAGATAAGAACCCTGACATCAGCAGGGGCTCAATAAATGTCTACTGAATACTGGAGGGAAGTGAAAGCAGCCTCATGTCTATATCCTGAGAAGGCAAAATAATATTTTCATACAGTGCCAAAATAGATACTATATTCATTATATATACTAAAATAGGTATTCATTGTAATGGCTTTGAGTTAACAAAAAGAGATTAAAGTTTAACATTCTAGGGTAAGCCTATATATATATATATATATATATATATATATATAAAGACTGCGAATCAGTCTGCTATCTGACTGAATCAGATTTATTGATGTGAAAAGAGAGGGCACTTTGAGTGTACTGTGAAATGTCATGTGAGGTGAGAAGGGAGGTAAATGAGGTTTGGGTTCCCAATAAAGGATTCTGAGGAGGGTCTTGGAAGTGGAGATTGGTTCCTATTGGTTAGTATTTACAGGCAGACTGGGAAAAGCAGGGATTAACTAGGAATTGGGTGCTGTCGTGAGACAAGTAGAGTTCAGCACTTGGGTATCACTAGTCATGGGTGGGGAATAGGAAAGCAAAGGGGACATCTGTGGTAAAGTCATTCAGAGAGAGAAGGCAGTAATGTCATTTTACAGCTGTGGCATGATTTGGGGAGAAACAATTTATCCTGTTAACTTTGCTTTTGGCTTTATCTGTGTCTGTCCTCTCAGCCTGATGAATGGCAGGGTTGCCTTTCTCATTTTAGTCCAAGCTCATTTTCAGTCTTTCAGCCCTGCACAGATTTTTCTTTCAATGTGCTTTATCCCATTTAATTTCCTCAGTCATCCTATATGATTGCTTTAATACCTCCATTTTTAATTGAGGAAACAGGGTTAGCAGGATTATGTAACTCATCCAAGGCCCATCCATAATTAGGGAGGAGTCTAGTAGGGGCTTGTTCATCAAGTGTGTGTGACTCAGTCCTAAGCACTGTGCAATACTTCATCATCATGAGAATGTGCAAGGAATGCTGGTAATGCCCTGGCTTCCTTTTCTGTCCTGTTACCATACCTAGATGCTTGACCATCTTTATTATAAGAAAACCATATACAAATGCAAAGGAAGAGGCTTCCCTATGACTTTTCTATGGTTCAGATTCCCATAGATGCCAATGTAATCTAACTACATTGGACATCTATTTAACCTAGAAAGCATGGAGCTGATTGGGCAGCTCCTGGCACCTGGTTCCATCCTCCGTGTAACTCCGGGGAGAGGAAATCCCTGGGCAAAATACTTCTAAAACGTTTTCAGTCAAAAGGAGAAATGAAGTTTAAAACTGGTTTATTGCTTACAAACTGCGGTCCAGGACAGTTTTTCTTTCCTGCTCCTGCAGAATCAAGCAAGACCTTCCCCCAACCTCTCAGGTTCAGATAAGCTCTGGGTCACCCAGGTAATTACCTACTGATAGGGAGGTGAACTACTTTTCTCCACTTCCTAGGAATGCCTGTTGATATGTAGATGCACTAAAGCCAGGTGAGATATTCTGAAATATTAGAATTTTACCCACACTCCATGAGAAAGCAACACCATGTGCTTGAAACACAGTAGGGCCTAAAGAGGCTTCGGCTGGAGGAGTGGGACTTGAGCATGTGGGACGACTTCCCTTTGAGGGATACATTCTTAAAGGGTCTTTGACCTAGGGCATGTGTTCATGGCTTCCTTGAACCACCCTGGCACTGGCATTTGGAAGGGGTGCCCCAGGTCGTTTGTTAGTCCGGGGAGAGGAAATCCCAGGGCCAAATACCTCTAAAAACTGAAATCAGTCAAAGGGAGAAATGAAGTTTAAAATCCGTTTGATGCCGGGGTTCTTGTTCACGAAGCCAAAGAATGAGCTCCACAAACACTCAAGGCAGGAGAGCAAGGTACAGGCTTTTATTTAGAGATAAAGTGAGAGTACAGAGCTCCCAGCTCATGCCTGGAGGGGACAAGAGAGTCCGTGGTGTTGCATTATCTAGGGGTTTTATAGGCAGTTGAGGATATTTGGGAACGTGAATAAAAGCTTAGGGGTGTGGACTTGTTAAGTGGTCCCTGAACATAAAAAATTAACTTAACATAAGGAATTTCCTGTCTTGATTTCTCTCTGGGATACTGGCATCTTGGTCTGGGAGCACATCAAAAGGCTGCCTGCCCAGCCCCCAAGGTGGGCTGAGGTATTGTCTATTTGTTAAAGAATCCTGCCTCTTAAACTTCCTGGGTGTTAAAATGCAATTTTTTTTTCATATCTTATTGTTATCTTTTATTTTAAAACCAGTATATACATGTTATAAAAATTTCTAAACAGTAAAAAATGTGGCAAGTTACTGTTAGCATTTTGAATTTTATCAATAGTATTCACTACAAAGGAGTAAGGTGGTAAACTTTTGACGTTCTCATTAGGTATGTAAATATGAGAAGGCCTGTCAGAAAATCTATTTATTTATTTATTTTTTACTGGGACATTTCATTTATTTATTTATTTATTTATTTATTTAGAGAGGGCATCTCTCATATTTATTGATCAAATGGTTGTTCACAACAATAAAATTCTGTATAGGGGAGTCAATGCTCAATGCACAATCATTAATCCACCCCAAGCCTAATTCTCGTCAGTCTCCAATCTTCTGAAGCATAACAAACAAGTTCTTACATGGAGAACAAATTCTTACATAGTGAATAAGTTCTTACATGGTGAACAGTACAAGGGCAGCCATCACAGAAACTTTCGGTTTTGATCATGCATTATGAACTATAAACAATCAGGTCAAATATGAATATTCATTTGATTTTTATACTTGAAAAATGCAATCTTTTAAGATGGAATTCTTCCTGCCTTTTACCATGTTATCTACAGCTGGGTCTGCATGCTAAGTTAGTCGCTCAGTTTGCAAAATTACTTCATCAGATCTGAAGGAGGAAAGAGCACATAGGCCTGGGCCTTTCAGTATGCTAAAGTGAATCTTACACATGGTTACAAATGATTAGCATAATAAAACATGTGCTACTCTTCTTTATCTGGGGAACATTGATCTCACTGAAGAATGATTCTAGAGCTTAATGTTTAACATAGTTTTAGTAGGGGGGGTTTCCTTGCATGTAGTTACATTGCTCTGACTACAGATATCCTGCCCTGACACCCCCTGAGGCCCTCACCCTACTCTGGCTACATCCACAGCCTCTGTCTGACATTTACTGCTTACAAAACTGCAGTCCGGCCCATCTCTCTCTTCTGCTCCAGCAGCAGCAAAACCGGCCTTCCCACCCACCTCTGAGGTACAGGTAAGCCCTCCTTGCCCAGGTAATTATCCACTGATATGGAGATGAACTTCATTACCCCTGAGGAAAGATGCAAATGTACTAAAGCCCTACCTCTTTCCACCTCTGAACGCCTGTTGATATGCAGATGTACCAAAACCAGGCGAGATATTCTGGAAATGTTACAATTTTCCTCACACCATTTAAGACCACTGTGACAGGAAAGGAGTTGGTGAAGGAAGGGGGGTGGCGCGTGCAGGCCTCCCAGATTTCCGAAAGCCTTCACGTTGGTCCCCTACTGGGTGGGGGGGAGGGAGGGTTCGGTCGCCCGGGTGCCCATCTTTAGAGCTGGAGCCGGGAGCTGGGCAAGGACTGCTGTCTGCCCACCCGGGGGCGCGTCGCCAAGGTAACCGTGGGGCGGAAGGGCGCTGAATCCGGGCGCCTGCTCTCCTGGCTGCCCCGGGACCTGCCGCTGGGGGGGGGGGGGCGGGTTGTTGGCTGGAGAGGTCCCTCCAGGTCGTGTCCTCCTCTGACCGCTGCCGACCGGGTGGGCCTGGCTGGTTCAGCACAGAGCGAGCCGGGGCGGTGGCCACCATCGCCGTCGTTGCTGGAGGTCGGGGCACCGCGGTAGCCTCAGCTCGTCTCGGGTCTGGGCAAGAGGCGCTCCCCCGGGGCTGAGTCCTGGGGAGAGAAAGCGGGGCTTTTGCTCGATGGGGCGGCACCTCCTCTCTGGGCGCAGAGGCGCGGGCAGTGTGTGAACGTGCGTGTGGGTGGCGGGGGCGGGTCGGGGCGCTGGCGGTGAGGCTGAGATGACGGGAGGGACGCGTGGGACGGCGGGCGATGCTCCCGACGCCGAGCTTCCGGTTCGCAGAGTCAGAGAATGAACTTGGTGTTGGGGAGCGCGTGTATTTCCTCGTCCTTGTCTCCGCCGCGAGGAAGAATTGAAGGGCAGAGACACAGTAGTGAAGCAGAGTAAAAGTTTTATTTAAAGTTATTTAAAGAGAGAAAAAGCACAGGTCACCTCAGCAAGGAGAGGCGCCCTGAAAGGTTGGAGAGTTTAACAGGTTATACATTCAGAAAGTGCAGGCGACTTCAGCAAGAGAGCCCAGAAAGGTTGGGGGCTCCCCCTTTTAAGGATTCTTCAGGAATGTGACTAAGGTTTGGGGGTGCAGACCTGTTAAGTGGTCTTTCAGTACTTAGAGTTAACGTAACACAAGGAGCTTCCTGCTCTGATTTCTCCCTGGGACACCTGGTCTTGGTCTGGGAGCAGATCAAACAGGCTGCCTGCCCAGCCCCCAAGGTGGGCTGAGCTATTGTCTGTTTGCTAAAGAGTAAGTTAACTTCCTGGGTATTAAAATACAATCTTTAAGATGGGATCCTTCCCACCTTTTACTACGTTGTTTATGGCTGGTCCTGCATGCTAAGTTAGTTGCCTAGGTTACAAACTACTTAATTAGGGCTGGAAGGAGTAAAAAAAACAGCATATAGGTAAAGGTAAAAAAAATAAGTTGGGCCTGCATGATTAACATAATAAGGACATGGATTATGCTGAGGTACCTTCCTTTATCTGGGGAGTATTCAAACATTCCAGGCCAAGTTGCCTCTGGCTTTTTGACCTTTAATTGATTTACTGTGGGTGCCGGTCCCCTCCCTGCCTCTGTCCCACAGATGGAGGAGACAGTCATGGAAGATCTGAAAGGGCCAGCAGGGAACCCAGGGCCTAACAGCTCAAGAGTAATGCCAGAAAGGCACTCTTCGTATTTACTGAGTAAATGAACTTACAATAAACTCAAACATCATTATCTGGCCTTGAGTCTAGCCCAAGGAGGCGACGCTTCTCAAGGATACCAAAATTGTGTGAAGGCGGCTCCGAGCCATGATGTTAAGAAAGAGTATAAAACCTAAATGTGATTTATTCCCACTAAGATGTTTAAACACTTTAACAGTAAAGTATTAACAGAGTCACGTGGTAGAAGCTGCTCGAGCTGAGAGTGGGGGTGGGGGAATTGATAAGGGCCTGGCGATACCTGTTTGAGTTTTTTAGACCTACCAATAAAATTAAGACAAATGTAAAAGAAAAATACAACAAGCTTAGGTGACGTCCAGAGAAGACTGTGAACCCGGTAGTACTCAGCCAATGAAAAACCAGGGGAGGGACTCGCGCACTAAGAGATAAATTATTAGCGCCAAACTCCCCAGGTGCGCCTGCCCACCAGACACGCGATCTTGCAAGACCATCATTAAAGCTTCGCTCCGCTGTTCTCTTTTGTCCTCGTGTCCACTTATTGAATTTAGACCAGTGAGTGTGTTTCTCACAATTTGGGGGCTTGTCCGGGATCCTCTGGCCTGTGTGAGGTGGGGGCCCAAGCGGAGTGGGAAGACGCGTCCCGCCCGGCTTTGGGCGGCCGGCTGTGTCTGGGCGTCTCACCTTCGCACGGAAGCCGAGGGGAGACCCGAGACTGTTGTGCAGAGACAGCGTGACCGACGCAGGGGAGGAAACGCAGGCACCGCGGCAACCAGGCGACCTCGTGCACGAGCCAAGGTGGGAAAATTGGGCTATAAGTATTGCCTTGGTGGTTGGGCATTTTTCAGAGGTCGAGTGTGTGTGGCTGAGATGTGTAGTCTCAGACACAGGGACCTCTTGAAAGATGAGAAATACAAATTCTAGGCCTAGGGAAGCAGAGAAAGAGAACCAGGTGAGCTCCCTTGGAATTCCCCCCAGATAGCCTGCTGGGGTGAAGGTTACGGTACCGGGGGGACGCCTTCTGTACCGGGTTAGGGACAAACAGAAGATGATCAAATTTTGCTGTTTTGTCTAGATTTAAGTTAGATCAGATGAAAACTGGCTTTGCCAGGTTTGAGTTATTTTTTTGATGGTAATAAAGCCTCCAGTTCACCTGAGGAATCTGTTGGTTACCAAGGGCGCTTCCCCTATTTCCCCTCAACACCAGGGAAGGGAAAGCTAGAGAGGAGGAACTACAAGAGACCTCCCAGGACAAGCCCTGGTGTTGGGAGAGGAAGTGTGTTTTCCTCGGTCCCTTTCCCCATCCCTTTCCCCACCGCAGCCGCAGCCGAGAGTTGAGAGGCGGGGACACGGCAGTGAAGAGGAGTGAGAGTTTTGTTTGAGTTACTCCTGGACAGAGAAAATGAGGCCGCCTCAGGAGGGAGGGGCACCCTAGTAAGTTAGAGAAAGTTTAAAAAGTGCACTTTGAAGGTGCTGGTGGCCTCGGAGAGAAGAGCGCCCCAGGGGTTGGGGGTTCCCTCTTTAAGGATTCTTTAGGAGTGTGTTCGGCACCTGGAGGTGTAGACTTGTTAAGTGGTCTCAAGTATCTTTGAGGAAACATATTTCTTATCAGTCCTCTGAGTAATTCTACAAAATTAGCTTAACACAAGAAATTTACTGCTTTTAGTCCCCTCCCAGGATGGCAGCTTCCTAGTTTGAGAGCTTATCAGGACTGGCTGCCCTTCTTCCAAGGGGGGCAGAGTTATTGTCTGTTCGCTAATGAATAAGTTGAAGGTCTTGCTTTTCGACCTCCTGGGTATTAAAATGCAATCTTTGAGATGAAATCCTTCCTGGCTTCTGCTATGTATTTTACGGCTGCGCCTGCATGCTGAATTGATTGCCTAGGTTGCAGACTATTTGAGTTCAGAAAGAAAAAAAAATTGCATATAAGTAAAGTTGAAAAAAAAAGAATAGAAAAGGCTGGGCCTGTATGATTAACATAATAAAGACAGGCTATGCTGAGAGACCCTCTCCTTTATCTGAGGAATATTCAAACATTCCAGGCCAACTTGCTCCTGTCTTTTTGAGCTTTAATTAACTCTTGAGTCTTTTTAGTAGACTTTCCTAGCCTTTTTCCCTTTCCACCCCACTCCTATCTCATCAACAGGCATTCAGAGGTGGAAAGAAGTATGGCTTTAGTGCATTTGCAGCTTTCCTCAGGTAGAAGTTCATCTCCATATCAATGAGTAATTACCTGGGCAATAGAAGGCTATTCTGTACCTGAGAGGTGAGGGGGAGGGCCAGTTTTTGGCTGATGCTAGTGCCTAAAAGAAACAGCCCCTGAGTGCAGCTTGTGAGCAATAAATAAATTTTAAACTTTATTTCTCCCTTTGACTGATTTCAGTTTTTAGAAGTATTTTTCCCTAAGATTTCCTCTCCCTAGACTTAACAATGTAAGAAAGACATAAAGTTTCCCCTTGCCTTCTGGGGAGTCCACGAGAAATCCCAAAGTGTTTCCATGGACAGAGGTCCCACTAGGACAAAGAGAAATTTGTTAATGCTCCCCTCATGAGTACTAAAGTGAAAAATTTTAAGCATTGCTAGAAGGTCCCCTTGGCCTAGTGGGCCAACTAAATCAATTCCTGAAACCTAATATATATACTTAGATTGAACTGATGTCCATCATGAATATCCCATTCCCTGGTGGTGAGGGGGTGGGGGGATCAGGGGAGCTGCTGTGTCCATTTGGGAACAAAAACACCTACCGGGCCAAGGTGTCCAGTCAGTGGAACAAAAGTCCCCAAATGTAGATCCTAGATTAGATAATAACCTAGGGGGTAGAATTAAAATGCAAGATCTTCGAGGGCTAATTATAAAGAGAATTAAGGAATTAGCCCCAAGATCTCAAAATGTTTCTAAAATGATTGAGTCCAATGGGAAAAGGAAGAAACCCCAACTGCATTTTCATAGAGACTCAGGGACCAGATGAGAAAGTATTCAGGACTTGGCCCAGAAGCTCAGGTAGGACAAGGTCTTTTAAAAGTCAATTTGTAACCAAAAGATAGCCAGATATTGCTAAGAAATTACAGAATTTAGATAGATGGAATGAAAAACCTATGAAAGAATTACTAAGAGAAGCTCAAAAGTGTTTGTTAGAAGAGAGGCTAGAAGCTTGTATTTCAAATTGTTAGAGGGAGAGCCAGACCCTCTCTAATGGACCCCAGAAGAACTGCAAATTCTAGAGAAATTGAAAGCAGTCTTTAGTCACCACCCCAGTCCTGGCACTCCCATCATTAGAGAAGCTGTTTCACTAGTTTGTTACTGTTGAACAAAGTTCTCTGTAGAGTTTTGACCCAAGCCTGGAGAAGAAAGAAACAACCAGTGGCCTTTATGTCTAAACTGCTAGACCCTGTCTCTTGACGATGGACTGAGTGCATTCAGGCCATCAGAGCCATAGCCTTACTGGTAGAAGAGAGCAGGAAATTAACTCAGAGAAACCCTCATAGTCAGTACTCCTCACCAGGTTTGGGTCATGCTTACTTAATCAGTGGGTTGGGCACTGGCTAATAGATTCTCCAATTTTAAAATATGAAGCAAGTTTACTGAAAAAAGATAGAATATATGCTGGCCATGTCTTCTAACTTATCCTCTTTCAAGCTGAAAGGACCCAGACTCCCCCACTTGAGTTCTTTGCTCACTGCTTCCAGCCTAGAGACCTGGTGTTAGTAAAATCCTGGAAAGAAGATAGACTCCAGCCAGCAGGGAAGGCCCCTCCCAAGTGCTCCTGATCACTGAGACTGCAGTGAGGATGGCTGAAAAGAGTTGGACTCATTACACCAAAGAAACTGACTGGGAGATCTGGGGACAAAGCAGAATTGGCAAGTGTCCCAAGTAGCTAACCAACCCTTAAAGCTGAAACTAAAAAGACCCTAAAATGTTAACTTTTATCCTAACTCTGTATTCCACAGGCAAGTCGCAGAGAGCCCTAAGATGAGAAAGAACTCCTGGTTATTCTGTCAAACTGGTAATCAATATTACTAAAACATCAAGCCCCCAAGCCATTAAGTGTGATGCTTGTCAAGTTCTCTCTTGTGATAACCTAAATGACCAAAAACAGCTTTCTGGAGATAATAAGTATCTCTGTCCTGAATAGACAAATCTTAATAGAATAAAAAGGCAAGTAGGCCCCCATGTCCAAAGTACAGCAGTGTTTAGTAGACTACCCAGTTTCAAGAGTAGACAGCCCCTCATGCAGCAGAAAAATCTTTAAAAAAAGAAAGCTCCACTTAGCTAAAGGAATTCCTCCTGACAATTGCCAGGACAGACAGTGTAACCCCGTTTTATTAAGTATACATAGACCTCAAGACTTAGACTTAGGCTCAGACCCTGTAATTGCCTCTCACGTTTACAGACTCAGTGCAGATGTCATTAGAGTAGATCCCGTGAGAAAGTTTAGTCTTAATTTAATCGAAGGCAAGACTTCACCCATAGTAGCCACCCCCAATCCTGAGAGAAGTAACAATCCAGAGCTTCCCCATAATGACCCTAGACTAGTTACTGTAACAGAGATAAAAGACCTAAAACAGTCTCTTGAAATAGAGACAAGTTATAGAAACACCAATGCCTGGGTAGAGTGAGTTAAATTTTCAGTACTCGGCTTTGAATAAAAGTGATTGTTAATGCATGTGCTGCTAGATGGCCACAGGTGCAGGTGGTCCCATTCCCTCTGCTGGGACACAGACCCCACTGAGATGAACTGCATGTTAGCCCTGTACCAGGACAAGAACGCTTGGGGAATTGAGACTTGCAAAGACTTGTCTTTACTCTTTCATGCACTAAAGAACTCAGACCCAAGGGCAATCCCCTCTTTTTCTATAGAGAAGATGAATCACTCCTCATGCCTCTCTAGGCAAGGGGAAGGTTTCAAAACTCCTGTGAAGAACTACTGACTTGTACCCATGTCCTAAATGTCTCTAAAGAGAGCAACTTCTCAAAATTATGCATCCCCCGAGTAGATGTTTAGTAGTACTGTAGAAAGAAGAACCTGCGCTACTTGTTGCCACCCACCTGGACTGGGACTTGTGCTTTACTCCAATTGGCCATTCCATTTATCCTGGCATTTCTCTCCACACCCAATGAAAAAACTTTTTTTCATAGAAGTTGTAGATCATTACAAGGCACCACGTTAGCTAATGAATTAGCTGAAAACTAGCACCAGTGACCCTTTTATAGACTAGTTAGAAAAATAGTTTAGAAAATAGAAAAGTATAGTTGCCTCTGTTTTAATAGAGGCAGCCATAAACAAAATTTTAAAAATTTGAAAAAAGACCAAGAGTAAATTAAAATACATTACTGAGAATAAAATCAGAAATTCTTAAATAAAAAGAGGGGGGAACTGTTAAAAGTATAAAACCTAAATGTGATTTATTCCCACTAAGATGTTTAAACATTTTAAGAGTAAAGTATTAACAGAGCCACGTGGTGGAAGCTGCTCGAGCTGAGAGTGGGGGTGGGGGAATTGATAAGGGCCTGGTGATACCTGTTTGAGTTTTTTAGACCTACCAATAAAATTAAGACACATGTAAAAGAAAAATACAACAAGCTTAGGTGACGTCCAGAGAAGACTGTGAACCCTGTAGTACTCAGCCAATGAAAAACCAGGGGAGGGACTCGCGCACTAAGAGATAAATTATTAGCGCCAAACTCCCCAGGTGTGCCTGCCCACCAGACACGTGATCTTGCAAGACCATCAGCCTCGCTCCGCTGTTCCTTTGTCTCCGTGTCCACTTATTGAATTTAGACCAGTGAGTGTGTTTCTCACAATGAGAACTAGTTTGGTTCTCATCACTCTATCCTTGATTACACATCAACAGAGTGTGTGGGAAAAATAATCAAGTCACGTGTACTTACACATTTGATTTCTGTATTACTTGAATTATGTATTAACTCCATTAATCCCACATTTCCCCCTTTTAAGTAGTATATACAGTAACATAACAAGTAGACAATTCCTAATGGAAGGTTTTTTTTACAGTGTAGTTCTCTACGTTCTACACTATAAAATAAAAGTCTTTCTTGAATTTATGTGAAGCAGAATGATGATAAAAGATAAATTTAGTGCAGTTAGAAAGTAAGTGCAGGTGACAGGTTTGTACTTACAGATTGAATGTTGATCTGAGCTGGGCAAGGGCAATAAAACATTTATGGGTGCAGAAGATTTCTCTCAAACCTGGGTGTGTGTGTGTGAGGTTCTAAGCCTCACCTCTGTTGGCCCCCAATTTCTCACTTGTTGGCCCCCCTGTGACTGTGCCTGTCTTAGGTTGTTCCTCCCTTGAGGAATCTTACCCATCTCTGGCTAACCAGCCATCTTCTAGGGCCATACTGGGAGATACAAAGTTGGTGAGAGAAGTAACATTCTTTGCAAAGGTTAGTTTTCCACTTTTCTGCAGATTTATGCTCCGTGGCTTCTATGTCCAGCACTGGTTTTAAGATATTTTTGCTTTTTGAAAGAAATATAATGCACAGTAATTTTAAGTATGAAGCATGAATTCTAGCAAAGAGCTGAAGCAGATGGAAGAGAATATGAGAAGATTATTTCTTTGACATAATTTCTTGTAGAGTAACATAAGCATGTATAGGTTTTAACAAACTAATTATATTATGTACATACATTAATAGAATAGGAATACAGATACATAGCAAAAGCAGACTTACAGTTACTGTATCTAATGAAACTAGAAAACCAGTCAGGTAACCCAGGCATTTGTGAAAACTTATTGACAATATGATGGATATCATCTAATTGATTTTGAATAGTTTGAGAAAAATCAGACAAATTGAAACAACACATTCTTGGAAACTGTTCACATCTTACATGCTCTTTTAACAGCAGATAATGTACAGTAGCACGATTTTGAAGTACTGCAACTTGCACTTCTCTCAGTTCTTGGTTGAGTTCAGATAATATAGAAGCAGTCAAATTTGTTTTACTATATGCACAGGCCAGCTTAGATACCTCTTTCTACATTCTAGCAACAAGTCCAGGAACTGGCAGGATAAATGCAGCTGCAACTGCAACAGTGGCAGGATCTGGAAGTTTCAAGTTTTCCTTATATCTAGGTTGACCTACTAGGGCAGGAAGAATGCGTCTCACAGTACAAACACCTTGATAGTGTGAAGAAAGGACTTGAGATGTTTTTTATTACACAAAAATACCCAACCATTTGGAAGTCTATATCCAAAAGACCATTTTACGTTGATTGTAGAATTACAGTAAGAGTACATGAGTACAATTAATACATACACAGTAATTATTGTAGTACTAACAGGTAAATTTAATTGGGTATCAGGAGTAAGTGTCTTAGGGGGAAGAGTTTACACCTGATATATTAGTGAACACCATAAGAGGAAGTCCTATGCCTATTAAATTCTTCAACAGTCCACTGATAGAGGAATCTGCTACACAAAAAGATGACTTGTGCAACCCTTGGCTGGCGAGTTCTAACCACAAGTTGGGTGAGAAAAAATTACTTTCTGGAATGAGTGATACATAACTACTCTATATAACATGTCAGGAGTTCCCTTTTGAAACTTCTCACAGGTATAAATGCCAGCATCTTTTCAAGACAAAACTGCTTTATAAATATAATGATTATTATCTCTAACAGATTGATCAGTAACATTATTCTAAGTTTTTGTCCATCCTTTTCTCTCTATATTTTTTCACTGTTCTTCATACTATAGGACCTACAGGAGTGGAGCAGGTAGGTAAACAATGCAGAACTATACTATGGCCTGAATAAGGGGGGGTTACTTATGCTTGCTGTTATAATGCAAGCTTGTGTAGTATGTACATGCATAAATGTCATTATCGGAAATAAAAACAAAGATACTATCATTTGGTCGGCCTCAGCTTTCTGTGTCTGACATACAGAGTTTTGTTGAGGTTTTTTGATGGTCATCTTCTGGAATGATTCTTCCAGAGGATGTTGATGTTGGAAGTTCTTCATATCATATCTTAATTCATATTTTGGGTAGCTAAATCAAGCATTGATCCTCTGTAACAACATAAACAAACCCTTTACCCTACACTTTATTTTTATTTTTATTATATTTATTTTTTTATTTTGGTATCATTAATCTACAATTGCATGAAGAACATTATGTTTACTAGGCTCCCCCCTTCACCAAGTCCATCCTGCAATCCTCATTACAGTCACTGTCCATCAGCATAGTAAGATGCTGTGGAGTTATTACTTGTCTTTGTGTTGCACAGCCCTTCCTATGCCCCCCCACACACATTATACATGCTAATTGTAATGCCCCCTTTCTTCCCCCCACTTCATCCCTCCCCACCCATCCTCCCCAGTCCCTTTCCTTTGGTAACTGTTAGTCCATTCTTGGGTTCTGTGATTCTGCTGCTGTTTTGTTCCTTCAGTTTTTCTTTGTTCTTATACTCCACAGATGAGTGAAATCATTTGATACTTGTCTTTCTCTGCCTGGCTTATTTCACTGAGCATAATACCCTCCAGCTCCATCCATGTTGTTGCAAATGGTAGGATTAGTTTTCTTCTTATGGCTGAATAATATTCCATTGTGTATGTGTACCACATCTTTATCCATTCATCTACTGATGGACACTTAGGTTGCTTCCGTTTCTTGGCTATTGTTAATAGTGCTACAACAAACATAGGGGTGCATCTGTCTTTTTCAAACTGGGCTCCTGCATTCTTAGGGTAAATTCCTAGAAGTGGAATTTCTGGGTCAAATGGTATTTGTATTTTGAGTTCTTTGAGGAACCTCCATATTGCTTTCCACAATGGTTGAACTAATTTACATTCCCACCAGCAGTGTATGAAGGTTCCCCTTTCTCCACAACCTTGCCAACATTTGTTGTTTGTCTTTTGGATGGTGGCAATCCTTACTGGTGTGAGGTGATACCTCATTGTGGTTTTAACTTGCATTTCTCTGATGATTAGTGATGTGGAGCATCTTTTCATGTGTCTGTTGGCCATCTGAATTTCTTCTTTGGAGAACAGTTTCGCTCCTCTGCCCATTTTTTAATTGGATTATTTGCTTTTTGTTTGTTGAGGTGTGTGAGCTCTATATATTTTGGATGTCAGCCCTTTATTGGATCTGTCATTTATGAATATATTCTCCCATACTGTAGGATACCTTTTTGTTCTATTGATGGTGTCCCTTTGCTGTACAGAAGCTTTTCAGCTTGATATAGTCCCACTTGTTCATTTTTGCTTTTGTTTCCCTTGCCCAGGGAGATGTGTTCGTGAAGAAGTCACTCATGTTTATGTCCAAGAGATTTTTGCCTATGTTTTTTTCTAAGAGTTTTATGGTTTTATGACTTACATTCAGGTCTTTGATCCATTTCGAGTTTACTTTTGTGTATGGAGTTAGACAATGATCCAGTTTCATTCTCTTACATGTAGCTGTCCAGTTTTGCCAGCACCATCTGTTGAAGAGACTGTCATTTCCCCATTGTATGTCCATGGCTCCTTTATCATATATTAATTGACCATATATGTCTGGGTTAATGTCTGGAGTCTCTAATCTGTTCCACTGGTCTGTAGCTCTGTTCTTGTGCCAGTACCAAATTGTCTTGATTACTGTGGCTTTGTAGTAGAGCCTGAAGTTGGGGAGTGAGATCCCCCCCAATTTATTCTCCCTTCTCAGGATTGCTTTGGCTATTCAGGGTCTTTGGTGTTTCCATATGAATTTTAGAAGTTTGTTCCAGTTTGTTGAAGAATGCTGTTGATAATGTGATAGGGATTGCATCGAATCTGTATATTGCTTTGGGCAGGATGGCCTTTTTGACGATATTAAATCTTCCTAGCCAAATGCATGGGATAAGTTTCCATTTGTTAGTGCCCTTTTTAAATTTATCTTAAGGGTGTCTAGTAGTTTTCAGGGTATAGGTCTTTCACTTCCTTGGTTAGATTTATTTCTAGGTGTTTTATTCTTTTTTTGTATGTCTACTCTCCCAAAGATTCTCATTCTTTTTCATCTGTGCTTTTCATGGAAAGTTCAGTACAAATATGCTCTCTCCTTAGTATCTCTCTCCTGCCACCCAACTGATTCATGTCACTGGTTAGTTTCTAGCAACTAAACATTTGTAGGGTCTTGAAGAAATGGTGTTTGGAATATGTCACCCCAAATTTTTGACACTGACACAGTGATTATTTTGAATTAAAGATCCTTCAAAAAGAGCCAATACAGTAAGGATTCCTTGGCTGTCCTCTCTCCCCCTGAAAGCAAGAGATGAATCTCCCATGTAAAAAGTACCCTCCTTGCACCAGGATGGTAGAAGGCATCCTTATCACCAGAGATAGGGAAGTTAGGGACCAGAAGGCTCTATAAACAAACTTTGTTACTTCTTCACCAATTTACTACGCCAAGCCCAAACTCATGTCTTGCCAATTCCGGGTCGCAGCCTTTCATGTGCTCTGGCTTCCCTCTGCCAACCTGCATTCTCTCCTAGTTCTCCTGCAAGGCTTCCCTCCTCCACTCTCCAGCTCCTGCTCCCCTGCTGGGACTTAATCTTCCAGGATGAGCAGGGCTTGATGGCTCTCAGGGTCCTCTCCCTGCTCCCCCCCACCCCCGTGGCCTTTCACTTTCCCACCCCTAGCACTGGGAGGAACTCTGTGGGTTGGTCTCTGGTGACCAGCAGACACCTGACCAATTAGGTACCAGGAACCAAGAAGAGGAAGGAATGGATGCTTCCTCCTCACCCATCTCCTGGGCCAGTACCTCTGTGACTGACCAGCCATTCTGCCCCTGGTAAACATCCTATAGATGTGCAAACAGGCTGTTATATAGACAGACAATGGCGCTATAAGGCCAGGCAGGAATATTGGTCAGGAATCTGCAGTCTCCCCACAGGGCAAAATCTACATGTCTCTAGACAAGAATCATATTGCATTGTCATTAATTACTTACAATTTATAGAATTGTAAAGCAGCTCAAATACAAGAACTAGAATCAGGTAATCTGGAGGGATTTCTTCTCTCAGCAAAAAAGTTTAAAATAGCACAATCATATTTGATAAAAGTGCTGGAGAAAATTTGATGAAGGCAAAGAATAGTGTTTTCAATTATTGGTACTTGGATAACTATATTCTCATACAAAAGAACCAATTTAGAGCCTTAATTTATACCATATAGATTAACTAAAAATCAATTGAAGGGTAGTAGAATATGCCTCCCCATCTCCCCACCCCCACCCCCACAAATAGTCCTCTGGCCTAAGGATTATTTTGAGCTGATTATCTTTGATGAAAAACAGTAACAGGAGAATCTCTAAAAACATTTTAATTTACCCTTTTTAATGGAAATTTACATTTATAAAGAAAATCTCCATTTGTAACTGTCTCCTTTGAAATAGAAGAGAATTATAAATTACTAAAAACTGTAATCACTGGAGAAGACAAGGGACTTAAATTTGCGTAACAACCTTACCTTTGTTTACTGTGTTTTTTCTTAGTACCCTCTTATAGCAGCCCCTTCACCCAACCTCTTTCTTTTGGTCTGTAGCTGAAGATGGTATTTAAAGTAGTGGTTTCAAGCTATTCTGAGAGTTACTTGGTTTTTCTGTGTATCTCCTATGTGTATATATATATATATATGTATATATGAAGCAAACATGTTAATAAACTTGTTTTTCTCTTGTTAAACTGTCTTTTATTATAGGTTGTCTCAGCCAAGAACTCAGAAGGCTAGAGGAAAAATTATTTTTCTAACCTTATAGGATCAAACCCCTAAATGTAATATTTAAAACTATAAAACACTTTCAAGAAACACAGTGGAAAATCTTTTGAGACTTTAGGTTGGGCAATGATTTATTAGATATGACAGAAAAGCATAAGGTATAAAAGAAAATAATTGATAAATTTGACTTCATCAAAATTAAACATTTTTGTACTTCAAGTGACAACATTGTGAAATGTGACAAACTAAAAATGGAGTCCACGTGGCTAAGGGAAACAACAAAAATGGAACTGGGAGGCCATTAGGGACATGGGGTCTGTACACATCAGTGGGTTATTTCTCAGAAGAATGCTGCTAAAGTATTCCTGAGACCACTATCTCTTATGGACTTATATGACCCTTGCCTGGCCTCAACTAATCAGAAGCTGAATAATGTACTGACTTTGCCAGCTCCAACTCATAAAACATTCATATAGGGAAAATGGAACTTTCTGACCAGGATTCCTGCCTGGCCTTAATAGCACCCATTGTGCATATAATAAGAGCATGTTTGCAGTCATGGGGCTTGCCAATCCAGGGTAGGCGTGGAGAGGAAGCACCCCTGTCTCCTCCCCTCCATTCCTGGTGCATAATTGGTCAGGTAGCTGAAGGCAGAGAACAAGGAAACCTGGCCCGGAGGTGGGCTTAGATGGTACAGGAGAGAGCTTGGGAGCCATGCGTGAGGGGGTCCCAAGTGGTGCCCGAGACTGCGAGGAGAGACTGAGCCATCAGAATAAACCCTTTTGTTTCCGACTTCTTGTTCTTGCCTGCCTTAGATCTTACGGAATTCATAGTGAACTTGCCCCAGGTGGGGACCCCCCACCCAACCAGAGCTACAATTCAATACAACTTACGTAAATGAATAACCTTCCTGGTGTTTATCTTTTAAAACCCTAAACTATGTCAGTACTTCAGAGCACAGTTTAGGGATTCTTAAATCTGTGTCTCCTGGATTGCAATCCCTAAGACCGCAAATAAAAACAACTGATTGTTTTACAGCTTTGCCTTTTTTTTTTTTTTTTTGGCATCAGGAAAGTGAGGACAACCCATGGAATGGGATAAAATGCTTATAAGTCATATACCATTAATTTGTATCTAGAATATAAAGAACCCTTACAGCCCAATAAGACAACCCATTTAAAGCTGGGCAAAGGATTTGAGTAGACATTTCTTCAAAGAAGACAGAAGTATGGGCAATAATTGCACATGAAAAGATGTTCAATACCATTGTTAAGAAAAACTGAGATTAAAAATTTTAAGAGTTTGAGCTGTCAACTGAAATCAATTACATTTAAGAAAGTTTATTCAGAGTCTTTCTGAAGATCATGACCCACAAGTCAGTTTATCAGAGTGTTCTGACAGACTTCTCCAAAGCCTGTCATTTGGAGATATCTTGAATACTTGTCACTTGAAGCACAAAAAGACAGACGGAATGACTGCTTGTAAGAAATAAATAGGTTTCTTAAACTTTATTTCTCCCTTTGACTGATTTCAGTTTCGAAGGTATTTTGCCTAAGGATTTTCACCCCAGAGGTACATCTGGCATCATCAGCAGGATCTCTGAATCTGAAATCTGTCTACATGGGTGCGACCCTTGGGCAGGCTGCCTCTAGGGATGGTGGGGAGGCCCCAGTGGCTGCAGTGGTACAGGAAACAGATTTATTCAGGCACCCCCTTTATGTGGGGATTCCAACTGGGGAGCCCCTAGTAGGGGATTGGTCTAAGGTAAAGCACCTCCTAGAGGGGTGGGGCCTTCCCCAGAATTGGGGAAGAGTGGAGACACCAGAAGCTGCAGAATCAGCCCTCCATCACATAGAACACTGCTTAGAGATCGTGAGTGGCCATGTAGCAGCTGACATTGCGGGATCTCTTTTTGTCAAGATAGTGGACGGCGTTATTGAGGAGGGAGAGGCTTACCAAGGAGAAACAGAGACTTTGTCAGGAGAGAGTCAGACTTCATCACTTGGAGAAGCTGGGCGATGACCTATGGGATTCACTTAAGGAAGAGAGACAGGTATTGAGAGGACAGGTCTCACTCCTGGAAACTTCCTTAGCTACAGCAAGGGGGGAGGCAGCAGGAGAGTCTGTGTTGCCGCAGGTCGTCGGGGACAGGGAGGAAAGAGCTGTGCCTCCAGCTCCGGAGATGGCGGAGGAAGTGTCGGGAGAGGATGAGGGGCTGGGGTCCAGGGCCGATCTGCCGAGGCCACCGCCTGAGGCACCAGCCTCTCCTGCATTAAAGGCCTACCCGGTTTTAATTAAAGTAAAAAAAACAACCGCAGGCTCCTGAAGGGCAGGAGCTGCACCATTCCCAGTTTGTGGAGCCCTCCATGGTTCACCCCTATACCAAGGATGAGGTGGTGGACATGAGCGTCCGGTATCGACAGAAGCCATTAGAACCTCTGCCTACATGGCTTTTGCGTCTCTGGGATATGGGGGTGGAAAACATTGATTGTTATGTTGGGTTCTAAAATGAGTAGACTGGCTTCCCCGATGACTCACCGTTCTCTCCAGCAGTTGTTGCAAAGGGCCCATCACACCTCAGGGAATTGGGTGCTTCTGGATTGGCGGACAGCAACCATCAGGGCAGTCTGGCCTAATCAGGGTGATTTACCATACTTACCATTAGCTAGAACACGTATGCAGAGCCCCAACAGGTGTTGTGGGAATTGGACATGAAAAATATCATCTATAATATGAACCCCCAGGGCCCCAGTGACGAATTGTTCACCATAGGAATGAGAAATCTGGTGCTGCCTACAGCTCCCACATCTCTCTTTGGGTCCCTAGTAACTACTCTTGCCCCCCACCTACGGCAACCCATAAGTGAGGCTCCTTGTACTTTAGCAGATCTGAGGGAGGTTGAAACAAGACCCTGAAAGGAAGTACAAGCTACAACTCAATGGCCCAGTGTACATCTCGAGGACCCAGATTTGGGTTGATTTTATAAAAGCCAGGGTAGTGAAAGAAAAACTTGATGGGCAGCCCAATAGGATATTGTTAGAACTGTGGCAACAGTTAAAGCAGTTGCAGCAGTTCCAGCCACTGAGATTTAGTACACAGAAGTCCTGCAGTGGACATTGACTGTCCTTCCACAGGGATGCCTCCACAGTCCCACCATGTCATGCACTTGTAGCCGAGGATTTGGCCACATGGAAGAAACTGCAAATGGTGCAGCTGTATCACTACATTGATGATGTTATGCTCACGTCTGATTCTCTCGCAGTTTAGAAGGGGCAGTTCCTAGGCTGCTGCAACATCTACAGGAGAAAGGATGGGCTGTGAACAGCACCAAGGTTCAGGGACCCGGTTGGTAAAATTCTTGGGGCTGTTTGGTCAGGTAAAACTAAAGTTGTTCCTGAAGCAGTCATAGACAAGGTCCAGGCTTTCTACACTCCTACCACTGTGCAGTATTACAGGTTTTTGGGTCTTTTGGGCTATTGGAGAGTGCTTATCACACTTGGCACAAATTCTGAAGCTCTTACACTGGTTGGTATGGAGGAGGATCAGATGGTACTGGGATGAGACACATGTAGCTGCTTTTACTGCTGCTAAGTGAGCGGTCAAGGCCATTCAGGCCTTGAGTGTCATGGACCCATCAAGGCCCTGTGAGCTACATGTCCATGTAACCAAAGATGGGTATGGATGGGGTCTCTGGCAGCAGCTTGAACAGACACACCAACCTATTGGATTCTGGTCACAACTATGGAAAGGAGCAGAGGTCCTGTACACTCTAACAGAGAAGCAACTGGGTGCCAGTTACCATGCCTTGCTGGCTACAGAGCCCATCACTGGAAGAGCTCCAACCAAGGTAATAACCACCTATCCCATCACAGGGTGGGTGTGAGACTGGACCCAAAGGCCACAGAGTGGTGTGGCGCAGACACCTACACTGGGCCAAATGGGATGCATGTTTACAGTGTAGCGCCCCAGTATACTAGCCCCTTAAGTGCAGAACGCCTGTGCTTATTGAGGCCAGTGATCTATACCAGTGTAAGGCAGGAAGAACTTGCTTTTAAGCCATTAGTAGCTGAGAGTCCTTATCAGGAGGGAAAAGCCTGAAGATACTTTGTATACAGACGGCTCCACTTTTGTGGGGCAGCTCCGAAGTGGACAGCTGTGACTTTCTATCCTAAGGTTGAGACAATATGTACGAAGGATGGAGAGGGGAAGAGCAGCCAATGGGCTGTGTTGCAGGCAGTATAGCTCAGGATCTCCCAGGAGCCCTCCCCCGTAGTTGTCTGCACTGACAGCTGGGCAGTCTATTGGGGCTTGATGCTGTGGTACCATGCCAACTGGATGGTTGGTCACTGGCCCCAGTGGACCAAGAGTTGTGGCAAGACAAACGGTCAGACTAAGACCATTACTGTATATCATGTGACTGGCCATTTGCCTTTGGCATCCCCAGGGAATGATGAAGCAGACACACTGACTGACCCAGTTGCACTGTCTGGAAGGAAAGCCTGCCTTTGATGTGGCCCAATGGTCATATCAGCATTTGTTGCATGTGAGGCAAAAACAATGTGGGCTGAAGCCCCTTGGTGGGGCTTGCCATTGACCTTTGAAGAAATCAGCCAAGCCTGGAAGGAGTGCCTTATGTGCTGTAAGTGGGACTTATACCGAGTCCCACAGCAACATGGGACAATAGTAAGGAGGCCAATACCCCTTGTCAGGTGGCAAATAGACTACATTAGGCATCTGCCCATATCAGAAAGATATAGGTATGCCATGACATGTGGATACAGCTACTGGACTATTCATTTGTTACTTTTCCTGCATATTGCGCTGATCAGCAAACCACCAAGAGGGGTCTCTTTGAAGCATATGGCTGGTCACAGGTGACTGAGAGTGATCAAGGCACCCACTTTACTGGACATGCATTACAAGAATGGGTGCAGCAATTAGGAATCAAGTGGAAGTTTCATGTACCATATAACCCTACTGGGGCAGGCATGATAGAGAGGTACAATGGTTTGTTGAAATCTGGCCTGAAGTTGGACATCAATAGTCTATGGGGCTGGTCATTTTGCTTATGGACAGTGCTGCGGTGTTTGAATGAGAAGCCCTGAAAAGGAGCCTTGAGCCCTGTGGATGTGCTAACACACATTGCTCTCTCTCCTACACAAGTCTATGTGTAAACCAAAGAGGCGTTATTGAAGCCAGCATATGGCCAGCAGAGCAACACCCTGCTGCCAGCCCTACTGCCTTAAACCCTGGAGACACTGTTGAGTGGACATGGCCCTTAACATTTTGACACATGGACCAGCGATGGCTGGCCCTTCTGGAACCTTGGGGAAAAGGCCTGGAAGCTGGCCTTGTGTGTATTCCTGGAGTAACAGCAGAGTGGCCCTCAAAGATCATGGTAGCGTACCCAAAATGTCCAGGAGGTAAGAGCATCTTACAGGGAAGTTTTGTATCTCCCACAGCCCTACATATACTGACCCATCTGTAACTCCCACAGGGAGGGGGATGAGTCTAGTGTACTAGACTAGGATGAGATCCCATTCCTGCCACTGTTCTATCACAGGACTACTCTCTTGCATGCATCCTACCTGATGGACAAGATTTGCCTATGTTGGTGTCATTAAAACATGTTTCCCTATTGCCCTTAAGGTTATTCTACAGTCCCTGTGGCCTGGAACTGCCTTCTGGCTGCAGCTGCCGCATTATGATTGCTCTGAACTCCTACCTGTTCAGCTACTGACTGCCTGCGGAATGGGCGATCTATGGACTTAAGGACTTTGAACCTAGCTGGATACTCCAGCTTGAGGATTATCATGATTATATGTTATTAGTCTGGTTCCAATGCTCCAGTTTTCTTGCACAGGGGCCATTGCAGAAGATGGGGAACATGTACATTGTGAGGTGAGATTTCTGGAGGGGTGGCTTGTGGGTAAAATTGCAATATTTCCAGAACCTCTCATCTGGCTTTAGTGCATCTCCATATCAATAGGTGTTTCCAAGGAGGGGAGAGAAGCAGTCCATCTCCATATCAATAGGTAATTACAAAGGCCAGAGAGGGTCCAGAGAGGTAAGGTGGGGTTTTTTACCTCAAGAGAGGCACGGGACAAGTGCCTGTAAGCAACAATTGGGTTTCTTAAACTTTATTTCTCCCTTTGACTGATTACAGTTTCAAAGGTATTTTGCCCTGGGATTTCCCCTCCCTGGAGTTATACAAGTTAAAAGAAATGTATGAAATAAATGTAATGACAGTGTGAGATGTATATGACAACTGTTCATTCTTCTACTGAAAACCTTATCTTTGCCCAAGGCCAAATGCTGCAATTTCAGGTTCAATGAGGTCAGCTGAAATTTCTTAAAATACAAATGAATACTTGGTGAAAATAAAAGACACACTGTTGAAATAATTAACAGTGATTATATCTGAATAGCAGGGTTTCAGAAAATTTCTTCCTCATACGTTTCTGTATCAAAAGCCTCCCTCAAACTTTGGGAAAGGTACATAGTGTATAACAGTAGCAAGTGTAGAACAGAGAGTGGTGAATTTGGGAAAGCTGGAGTGCACACCTTTCCATGCAACCACACCTGCAAATGAAGTCAATTCTCAACTTAGCTCAACAAACGTTTAAGGAGCACAAACCCTGGGGCATGCCCTCCTGTATGTCTGAGCCCAAGGCACTCCCAACTAGCACTTGCTGGGGAGGGAGGGCCTTTAACCCATAGTGCAAAAATAACTTTCCCTTCTGAGTTCTTGGCTGAGACCCTTTCCAGTAATAAAAGATTAATAAGAGAAAAACAAGTTTATTGACATGTATACCCCATGTATACATGGGAGATACCAGGGAAAAATGAGTAACTCAAAGAAGTGGCTTACAAAGCATCTTCAACAAAGAACAATAAATTTGTGGAGAAATGAGAGAACAAAGGAAAGCAGTTGTAGGCTCTGAAGAGCAGAGATAAAGGTTAGTCGATAAAATTTGTTATTGTAGAGTCCTCTGGTGCCCAGTGATGCCAATAGGGTCTAGAGTTGACTCTGGGACCAAACTTTGTCCTTCCTGCTGGAGGCAGGGGAAGGCGGACAGTTTGTAAACTTAAGTCCTGCTTTTAGGCAAATAGGGGGAGGGCAGAGAGCTTTTCTTACATCTGTTTAATCTCAAATGCCTTCAGCTCACAGTAATCCTTATGCCAAAGCAGAGTATTTTGAGATGGCATGTCCTGAACTCCTACTGTCCTATTTTGGGGCAACATATTCCGCTGCATATCTGAACTGGCCTAATGATACCTAATACAAACTCAAATAATGAGCTGGCAAGAAAAAAAACATAACCAGAAACCTTAACACAGAAACAGAAAATTCCATTAATTCGACATTTATTAATTACACACTCACACAACTCTACTGACAAGACATTGAGGCATTTACAAAATTATAAAAAACTGGAAAAATGAGCTATGCGCACGTTTCAAAGCAAAATACTTCCACACCTCCAACTACAATTACTCTAAAACTTTATCACATAAAACACAGCACAAAAAAAATCACAGCATAGAAGTTACACTCAAGTAAGGTGCTATCTAAAATAGCTGCACATGAATAATTAAAACTATAGCCTCCCGACTTCAGAGAAGGCAGTCATGTGGTACAATTTAATAATGTAAGTTAACAAAGAACATTTATTTGCATTGTTTCTGATCTTTACTTTCATAGAATCTTTCCATAAGAATAAAGGTAGACATGGAAAGAAACAATACTTGCCATAAAATCATATTTAAAAGAGATTGAAAGAGCTACTGATAACAGATGCAGATGAGTTCTTTAAGTGAGGCCCCCTGCACAGCTGGGAAAGTAAACTGAGAAGTGTATTTTCTTGCCCATAGGCTCCTGTTATCTGGGTAATTTCATTTGAGTTATGTGACAGTTGCTGGGAAGTTCTTGATGAGAACTCACTGGAGCAATGCTTTTTTACATAGATGTTTAGTAAGATAAAATAATACTTGAAAAATGAAGGATGATTAATATCTATCTCCCTCTTGGCCTAGATTAGGGGTTGGCAAACTTGCAAAAAGCCAAAGAGTAAACATTTTAGGCTTTGTAGGCCTTTTTCAAGTTCTCAGACAAGAAAGTAGCCATAGATCGTATGGTAAATGGGTATAGTATTAAATGTTTCAATAAACATTTATTTATGGATCCTTAAATCTGAATTTCATGTAATTTTCATGTATCATGAAATATTGTTCGGATTTTTTCCCAACAATTTGGTAATGTAAAAACCATTCTCAGGTTTGGGTTGTAAAAAAACAGGTGGCAGGCCAGATCTGGTTTGTGAGCTATAGTTTGCCAACACCTGGTCTAATAATGGTCCTTTTCTAATTCTGGTTGTAAAGTATATTTTTAAAAATCCCACGTATCACACACGGTTACATTATTGAAAAGTTACCAAAAAAAAGTTCATTTAGAAACACTTCTCTTTCTCCCCACAACCCATAAGGATTTTACTAAACAGGAAGTTAATTCCTTTTCAAATTACTCTAATTACAAAATTAATCATATATTGCTAGAGTCTCTGGCCCTCAATTTATGCACGTGGTGAGCCATACAAGAAAACTCAAAATCTGTCACCTAGTCAAGGAATCCACTGGCTTACGAAGTTACAAACGTATTTGTATGTATTCTTCCACATACCTCCAAGCATCAGTATTACAGACTTCTAAAAAATAGTGCTAGAGCATTTTTATTGTTAAAAGAAAACAGATGGCATACCCAAATCTTAAGTAATTAGAGTTATATAAATCAATCTAAACACTATAAAAATAAAAGGCATTCAGTGTCAGTATGCCAAGTCTGTGATTACTGACAACGCCTGGGCAATGTAAGTCACTAGGAGGTGGAGTTCAGCTCCTTCCTTGTTTGGGCCTTGGGACACCGCTGCTGTAATCCAGGCCACATAATGAAAGCTCCAGGACTGGCCACGGGTCCTTCAGCCACAGGGACATTCCAGGCCTTGTTACTCAACAACAGGACCCCCTTGCTCAGTGAGGAATGCTAAGTACTGGGTGGGGTTCCAGAGTAATTGCCTCTAGCACTACCTTCATCACAGTTTCCTTTTACACCTGGAATCTCCATAGAAGGTCAGTGGATTTTGTACAGAGTGAGAAAAGAAGGAGCTTCATCTCTGCCTATTCAGCCAGGAGCAGCCTTTAATCCTTTTCCTCAGTATATCAGGATTGATGGGAGACATGTCCAGAAAAGCCTAGGACTTTCTTAGAGTTTTTCATTCAGAGTGACAGGAAACACTAGTAATAGGCTGTGATTTTTTTTTTTTTTATGATGAACCGTAAAAACTCTTATTGGATAAAAGTTGCCTGAAATTCAAGGTCTCATGTCGCTTCCACAAGGTGGCTTGACAATTACAGAAATTCCTTTTCCATCTGAGATTACTGGGGTCAGAGTGCTTATGCTGTTTTGGAAGTGAAGGAGCTCATCTCCCAAGGACAGAAAGAGCAGGCTGCAGGTGACAACCGCTTCCTCAGGCTCAGGGGGCTGGGCAGGCGGGCACTGGCCTTCCCTCAGCCTGGCAAAGCTACCGCCGGATGCCTTAGGAGGGCTGTGCTGCTCATGGTAACAGCTGAACTTACATCAAATTTTCATTTTTTTTTACAAGTAGTTTTACTTTCTTTTAGGCTCACAACACCCCATTGAGCCAAGAAAGGCATATATAGACCTTGCACTCCTCACAAACAGCATCTATAGGATCAAAGCTACTACTCAGGGAGGGACCCAGGCCGGCCAGTATGCGCGTCCTTTCTCTTCTACCACACTGCCTCTAGTTTGTGAGCTGTAGTTTGCCAACACCTGGTCTAATTACGGTCCTTTTCTAATTCTTGTTGTTAAAATATATAAAAAAAAAAAATCCCACTTGCCTCTACTCTTCTTTGCTTTATGCTCATTTCCCAAAGGAAACCAATGAAACTGAAAATAGGGCAGAAATGGAAACATAATCTCCTAGTAGTAAATTTAGAGGAGGACTTCAGTGTAAAAATGGGTCCAGAAAAAGGCAGAGTGGCTCCTTCATTCCTCACAGAAACACAGGCAACTCTGCTGTTTCAGAAGTTGGAAAACTGATTGATTCAGCCTCTGTATCAACACCACTGACTAGCTGGAGAGGAGTGTCAGGCTGCGCCGGCAGGTGGCCAGGGTGCCGTGCCTGTGACCAGCCCGCCAGTCCTACTCGGGGCATGCCCCTGCAGCCCTCTGCATCTAAGTCCTGGAGCCACGTGGGAGATGGCTGCGCCACTGCCCTGGGTGACAGGGCCCCACAGGCTGGCTGGCCTCACTCCGCACCTTGCCCCAAGGTACGTGGGGTTGTGGTGGGGCTTCAGGGTTTCATTATAAACCCAACGATGGCTCTCGGAGACTCTGCAGACACAGACCAGCCACAGGTACTGGCCCCTAGGCAGGTAAGGGGAGGGGCGGGACTCACATCTGCTTAAGATCATAAGTACTGGATGAGCTTTAAAAAATCATTAATTCCAATAAATTCTAAGTTTATTTAAAATAATGGATGGTAATGGCCCCATATATTATGTAAGCTTCCTTTTTTATTTAAAAAAAATGGAAGAATCCTACAAGCCTCCAAAACACACATACTTGAGTTCCAGATACTCATCAATGCCATACCTGGACCCCTCTCGCCCAAGGCCAGACTGCTTCACCCCACCGAAGGGGCACTCCACGGAGGAGATCAGCCCTTCATTCACGCCAACCATGCCGACCTCCAGCTGCTCTGCCACCCTCCAGATCTGGGCTGGGTCTTGAGAGTAAAAGTAACCTGTTACAGGAATAAGGGACAGAGCATGTGGAACAGTTATTAAGGACATGTCTGTTGCCTAGGATGCCACTGATGACTATCTGTCTAGTCACCTGGCTGGAACTAGTCACAGGTCACCCCTCCCTCATACAGCCCCAACTTGGTCTTCTCCATTGCTCATCCGAGACCTTTGGAAATCACCTTTCTGCTTCTGTTCCATTCTCACGAGGGCTCTCACCACCTCCCACCAGGACTGTAACAGTAACTTCCCAGCTCCTAAAGTCTACTCTTCAATCTATCCTGCACACCTGTTAGGTTAAATCTCATGATATTTCTGCCAAACCTTCTGGTGACCCCTCATTACCTATAAAATGAGGTTAGACGCCTAGTAGGTATTTAAATCCTCCCTAGGGTGGTTCCAGTCAACATTTGCAGCTTTACTTTCCATCATTCCAGTCACCAAGCACTGTCTCTAAACTCCTCAATCAATTCTCCTTGCCCTTTCTTATTTCACTTCTTAACTTCCTTGATCCTCTCGGCCCAGAATCTATCTCCTCCAATCTCTGCACAACCAGAATCCTGCCCATCTGTGATGACCTCGTCTAGAGCACAACTTCCTACACCATCATCCCAATGAATGAAAGAAAGGAATGCTGAACTCAGAGCCACAGGGGCTCTTCTACACACTGTACACCAGCTCTGTAACTGTTTTGCATCGACAGCATGGGGTAAGGGACATCACACTCTTCCTCTTGTTATAAATAGTTCTCTTAGCCCCAGATGGGAAGCTTCTATAGAGGTATAGCTCTATCTTTATGTCTTTGTATCTTCCTCAGTACTTTGCTCACTGTGGATGCCAAACAGATTTGTTGAGTGCATTTATGCATGTATGATTTTGTCAGGGTAATAGGGTGCACACTGTGGCTGCCTTGACCACCTCCTTATTAAAGAATAGTGGCCAATCAGCAAAAGGCATCTTTGCTTCTCTCACCATCCTTGACACTCTCTGCTGATGCCCTTGGTCTAGTGCTTCCTCTTCCGTTCAGGTTTCCAGGAGCCAAGCAAAATAGAGGGAAAAGCACTTGGAATTTCCAGGCACCAAGCCCTGAGAACATGGGACTTAAGGGGTGTGTGCAGTTGTCCACCTGGAACTAGATGCACAGCCTCAGCTCCCATTGCTCTCCTAGGTCTAACCAGGTGCATCAAGGGGAAATGACAAAAGAATTGCACAACTTGCACAAGCCTGGAAAGCAGCTAAACACATGTGCCAGTGATGTTTCCTTCTTAAAACCCAGGGCAATATTTAAAAGGCAAATTCCAGCATCAGCTAGAGAAGTGAGCATGACTGCCACCCAGCAAGGTGAGGCCTACCTGCTAACCCAACGTCAGCCGCGTTAGCGATCGCCACAGCCTCCTCCTCTGTATCGAACCTGCCAAAGGTAAGATGGGCCATCAGTAAGACGTGTAAGAGGAGAGTGAAAAAAACCAGCTGTTTTTTCTCCTGGTTAGTTTCCCAAACAATGACAAGGGGTAAGCTGGAGTTTTGCAAAGAGATCCCAGGGCAGATCACAGAAGAAAACGGCACCTCTTTGCATGACGATTCCATGTCCGAGGCCAGCGGCACCAGCCGGCACTGGTTCTTCCCTCAGGAGAGAACGAGAGACAAGCAGGCCAGTGTGCAGGGAAACGCACCAAAGCCACCACATCAAACAAAATGCCTTCAAGGGTCACTACTCTCGCCACCTACTAAGAATATACATTCATAACAACTACTTTAAAAGCAACCATAATGTAGTAGAAAGAAAACCGTCCAGAGGAAGCTGGGGCCCAGGCTGCTGTCGGCTGTACCACTTACGCTGCACACGAGAGTGATGGCGCCTGGGCTCCGTCCTCTGAAATGAAAGCATGGCAGCAGCACTGAAGCCCTGCGCACTGTCTTTCAGCTTTATCACTTCAGTTTTGGAACAAGATTTGAGGCATTTTTCCGTTGCCCCGGAACTTTAATGGCACCAGGCAGAGTTGACTGGGCTGCCCTGGGCCCTGTCAATAGAAGATGAAGGTTGGAGAGAAGAGAGCTTCGGGGAGGGAAGGCCAAGGAGGGTGACCCCAGGAGAATCACTTGTTCTGAGGATTCCTTGTTCTGAGCTGTCTCTCCCAGGGCTTGTCTCTCCACTCTCAGGTAGCAACCCTTTCTATCTACAGAACAGGAAAACAGGGCATCACTTCCCTCTGTACCTCAAAATGCAGTAATCACACCTGCAGTTGAGGCATCATTGAGGACTTTCACTTTTCAGCTGTGATACAACATCGGAGCGTCCCTCCACTCCGTCCCAGGAGAGGGGGGTGAAACTAGAGTTCACTGGTAACAACTGTTTATCCCAGACCTAAATTTTAATTATATGGCTGCCATATAATGGTATCAGGCAATGTGCTAAGTGCTTTACATACATTAAACATTTAAACCTTAAACCCACCCTGGGTGGCAGGTCCTAGTTTTATCCCTTTCTCTGTACGAGGACCCTGAGGTTCAGAGAGGTTTACTCGTCCGAGCGTACACAGGTACGAAGTAGCAAAGCCTGAATCTACACCCAGTTCAACTCCAAAGTCTGTGTTCCTAATCACTGCATCCTTTTGATTCTTTGAAAAGGCCAGGTTCACATTCTAGGTAAAAAATTTTTATTGAAACAAAGAAGATGAAAGTTCTTCAAGTGGTCCCTTTCCCCAGTGGAGGATTAATATATAAATCTCATTAGCAAGATGGTAACAAAGCTGACAAAGGATATGATAAGAAAGATGGTATAAAATGAAAGACACTCTGGAAGACAAGAAGGTAGTTGGACCCTGGGGAGAATGATGGCCTCAAGGGAGAAAGCTGGGGGCCATCGATGGAGGGTGGGAAGGGCCACAGCTTATGGGGCCTGCGCCTCCCCCTTCACACATGTGAATTTCAGGTGCTGTTGCCTACAGACCTGGATCCCTGGACCAATGCTCTGTTGCTATGGGCAGAAGAGCAGCAAGGCCAGCTCAGGGAGGCAGGGAACTCAGGAAGCTGACATAGTGAGATATCAAAGCAAGTATGGGCAGCCACACAAGACAGGGGCCTCTTGTCTGGAATCCCTTACAAGAGAGGCAATTGCAAAATACCCTGGGAGTAAAGGATACCTGGGGCAGGAGGAGTGGTGTTGAGACTGGATTTTAATACTAGAGGCTTCCTTCCTGAGGCTTGACCCATTGCCCTCTAAATGTACCAGAAGGAACATAAACTAAACTCTAAGCTTTTTACCGCAATTCCAAGGCAGATGCTACCAGCCAAAGCAGCTAACAGTTCAAGAGTCTAAAGATGAGTTCAGAGAAATCGATAGGCCATCTGAAGAGCTCCAAGACTAAGATAACAGAGTAACCTATACTAGAGGAAGCAGATAGTGGAATGGGATAAAAATGTAAGAGAAGGGTAAGTATCCACCTCAAAAGAAGGGTGTATAATGAAGCAGGAAGGATCAGTTATGGGGCAGAACCACTTGGTGATATCAAGAATGAAAAAAGTAACTTGTGCTAAAGAACTAGGTGGATGGGTTAGATGGTAGAACGGGTATATTCGAATAATGAACTGCTACACACGCAGATGGAGGGAAAGGAGTGTCTCAGAAGACATCAGGAATGGATGAAAAAGAGTTCAGAGAAGTGGAGGATGAAAGCAGACATATTACTACAGTAGACATTGTAGAAGGCTGGGAAAGGGTAAGTGGAGGGGAAAGAAATATTTGGAAAAACGATGACCAAGAATTTCCCAGGACTAAACACTTTAGATGTTAAAGGAAGACATTAGAACCTCAGAATGAAAAAAACCCATAATGTGTCACACCAGTAACACTTAAGAATATCCAAGACCATGAGATATTTTAAAAGTGTCCAAAGAGAAAAAGTAGATCCTTTCTAAGGGAAAGACCCAGACCTTAACTTCTCAGTAACAACCCTGGAAATAAGTTGACAAAGGGGTAATATCTTCAAAGTGTTGAATCTATAATTTTATCCAGGCAAATTATTATTTACTTGTGAGTGTGAGATAAAAGATCATGTAAGAACCCAGAACGTTCACTTCCCACAGACTCCTTTAAAGAACCTTTTGAAGATGTACTCCATTAAAAAGACAGATGAATTCAGCAGAAAGCAAGAAGTAAGAAAGCAAAGAATTTGGTAATTTTGTGGTCTAAATAGGCAATAAGAACACCCACCCAGGCCTTACAACAGCACATGAACCAAAATTCTCTCTAGGTTTCCTTTTTGTATACGTTCTCCTATCTTCCTACCAGCTGAATGCTCTTACTTGATAACTGGTGCCAGAGGTCCAAAAGTCTCTTCATGAGAGCAGAGCATGTCTTTGGTGACATTGCTGAGCAGAGTGGGCTCAAAGAAGTTCTTTCCAAGTGGATGTCGCTTCCCACCTGTCACAATGGTGGCCCCTTTGGAAATCGCATCACTCACGTGTTTCTCTACCTGCATGAAGAGAAAAAGAAGAGTCTTTGGGAAGGCTGGTTGGGGTACTCTGGAAACGATGCAATCTCTTAAAATGTTTAAACTGCAGAAAACTATAACTGGTTTGCTCTTTTCTCTTTTGAAAATAGGTTTAAAACATACCCTAGTTCTACATATGCAGATACAGAGACCATCGGAGGGCACATGGTATGTACAATGGTGCCCTCTCCCCGGTCTTTGCCTTCTGGCTCTTTGATCTTCCTATTTGTTGAATGGTCTAATGCGTAGTGGTGTCCTTCCAGGCCTGAGGCCAGGTAGTTTTCCTGGGATCTGTTCTCACTGCAGTCCTCGGTTTTTTCCAGGAATCGTGGAGCCCATGTTGTCTCCTGGACTTCACTCTCATTTTACTCTAATCCACTCTTCTCAAGTTGTTGTTTTAAAAAAGGTGCACTAAAAATGGCTTACTTTTGGACTTTTCTGACCCTGCATGTCTGGTGTTTTACTTTGTATTGGTGGTGATGAAATTGTGATCTGAACTAATTTTCCTTCAGAATTTTGAGTACACTTGTACACTTCTAGTGTTGCTGATGAAAAGTCTAATTCTAAAGCAGTTCTACTTGAACAGCCAAGTTTGTGGGTAGCCTGTCTTCTGGGATCTTTTTGTATGTTCCTGACATTCTAAAATTTAGCAAAATATATCTGGGTTTTTCTTCTTATTCATTCTACTTGGCAGTTGGTGAATGCTTTCAATCTGAAGAACTGTTACTTTCCCTACCTGGGATAAGCTTTCTTCTATTATTTATTTGACACTGCTATTTTTTCCATCTCAATTCTTCCTTTCTAGAGCTCCTATTATTAAATGCATATCCCCATCATCTCAAATTAAGTCTGACTGCCTTTGGCATTTGTTTTATTTTTCATCCGTTTTCCTTTAAATCTAAGAGCTCTACTTCATTTTGTTTCTTCATCAACTGACTTTTAAAAGAATTTTTATCGGAGGATTAAAGATGGTGGTGTGAGAGATGAGACAGAGAACTCCTCCTAAAACCACATATAATATGAAAATATAATACAACTAATCCTGAAACAGCAACAGAAAAGAAGGCTGTAGCAGACTGCATACACCTGGAGGAAGTAACAGACCTCACAGAACAGGGTAACGTACCAAAGCTGTGACCCAGCGGGGCCCAAGCCCCTCCCCCACCCCAGCTCACCGGCAGAGGGAGTGGAGGCCTAGGACTGCTGAATACCTAGCTCGGGAGATCTGCGCTGGGAGCACAAACCTACACTGCATGGTGCACTGGTGATTAGTGGGGTTGGAAAGCTAAGGTAGGTGGAATACCTGGAGAAACTGAGATTCCAGCTGCTTGTGGAAAAGAGGGATCCATATCTGGCTGCTCTGGGCATCAGTCTGAGAGACTTCCTAACAGCGAGAGGGCTGCTGAAGGGGCAAGGATTGCACAGAGCTTATTGCTCAGGAGAAAGGACAGGTAAACAAAATTGTCCGGGTGCACTCTGCCAAGCAGGTTGGGAACTTTTCCAGCTCCCTGGCTGGCTACATACCTCCAAGGCCCCCAACCATGATACACAGCCTGCTGCATCTTCCTCCCAGCCAGACCGCACCTCGCTTGCAAACTGGCAAACTCTGCCCTGGCATCAGGCCAACCAGAGGAAAGCCCCGCCTACAGCAGCTACGAACGCAAAGCATAAAGGCTTACTGTGTTCGGCCCACTGGTTCAGGCAGTGGAGACAGACATAGCAGCTGGGAAGCAGGAAACAGCTCTTTCCTCCCCCCAGGCACCAGCACCACTCCCCTGGGCCCCCGACATTGCTCCAGGGGCTTAGAAGCTCCAGAGAGTATAGATTCCTGGCACTAGAGGGCGCCACATACAAATATGAAACGTCAAAGGAACCTGGTTCAAAGCAAAATCTCAACACCAGAAAAAGGATCAAGTCATACTGAAGTAATCAATCTTCCTGAAAGAGATTTCAAAATAAAAATCATTAATATGCTCCAGGAGGTAAAGAAAAATAGTCAAGAACTCAGGATCGAATTTAGGATGGAGATGCAATTGTTGAGGAACACAATGGAGGGTATTAAAAGCAGATTAGATATGGTGGAGGAGACGATAAATGAAACAGAAATTAGAGAAGAGGAATACAAAGAAGTTGACGCCCAGAGTGAAAAAAGCATCTGGAGGAATGAAAGAATACTGAGAGAACTGTGTGACCAATACAAACTGAACAATATTTGCATTATAGGGGTACCAGGAGAAGAGAGAGAAAAAGGGATAGAAAGTGTTACTGAGGAGGTTAATTGCTAAAAACTTCCCCAATCTGGGGAAGGAGATAGTCTCTCAGGCCAAGGAGGTGCACAGAACTCTACACACAAAAGCAGCAGGATGCACGTTCTTCTCAAGTGCACATGGAACATGTTCAAGAATAATCATATACTAGGCCACAAAAGGAGCCTCAGTATTTTAAAAAAGACTGAAATTGTACTAACCAGTTTCTCAGACCACTAAGGTATGAAACTGGAAATAAATTATGCAAAGAAAATGAAAAAGCCCACAAACACATGGAGGCTTCACAACATGCTCCTAAATAACCAATGGATCAATGACCAAATAAAAACAGATCAAACAATATATGGAGACAAATGACAATAATTCAACACCGCAAAATCTGTGGGATGCAGGGAAGGCCATGCTAAGAGGGAAGTATAGTGCAATACAGGCCTACCTCAGGAAAGAAGAACAATCCCATATGAACAGTCTAAACTCACAATTAACAAAACTAGAAAAAGAAGAACAAATGAGGCCCAAAGTCAGTAGAAGGAGGGACATAATAAAGATTAGAGCATAAATAAATAAAATCGAGAATAATAAAGCAATAGAAAGAATTAATGAAGGCAGGAGCTGGTTCTTTGAGAAAATAAACAAAATAGATAAAACTGTAGCCAGACTTATCAAGAAAAAAAGAGTCTACACACATAAACAGAATCAAAAATGAGTACGGAAAAATCACTATGGGCACCACAGAAATCCAAAGAATTATTAGAAAATGCTATGAAAATTATATAGTAACAAACTGGATAACCTAGAAGAAATGGACAACTTTCTAGAAAAATACAACCTTCCAAGGCTGACCCAGAAAGAAACAGAAAATCTGAACAGACCAATTGCTAGCAATGAAATTGAATTGGTAATCAAAAAACAACCTGAGAACAAAATTCCTGGACCAGATGGTTTCACCACTGAATTTTATCAAACATTTAGTGAAGACCTAATACCTATCCTCCTTAAGGTTTTCCAAAAAGTAGAAGAGGAGGGAATACTTCCAAACTCATTCTATGAGGCCCGCATCACCCTGATAATACCAAAACCAGGCAAAGATACCACAAAAAAAGAAAATTACAGACCAATATCCCTGATGAACATAGATGCAAAAATACTCAACAAAATATTAGCAAACCAAATTCAAAAATGCATCAAAAAGATCATCCATCATGATCAAGTAGGATTTATTCCAGGGATGCAAGAATGGTACAACATTTGAAAATCCATCAACATCATCCACCACATCAACAGAAAGAAGGACAGAAACCACAGGATCATCTCCATAGATGCAGAAAAAGCATCTGATAGAATTGAACATCCATTCATGATAAAAACTTTCAACAAAATGGGTATAGAGGGCAAGTACCTCAACATAATAAAGGCCATATATGACAAACCCACAGCCAACATTATACTTTACAGCGAGAGGCTGAAAGCTTTTCCTTTAAGATCGGGAAGACGACAAGGATGCACACTCTCCCCACTTCTATTCAACATAGTACTGGAGGTCCTAGCCACGGCAATCAGACAACACAGAGAAATAAAAGGCATTCACATTGGCAAGGAGGAAGTTAAACTGTCCCTGTTTGCAGATGACATGATATTGTACATAAAACCGTAAAGAATCCACTCCAAAACTACTAGATCTAATATCTGAATTCAGCAAAGTTGCAGGATACAAAATTAATACACAGAAATTTGTGGCATTCCTATACACTAACAATGAACTAGCAGAGAGAGATATTAGGAAAACAATTCCATTCACCATTGCATCAAAAAGAATTAAATACATAGGAATAAACTTAACCAAGGAAGTGAAAGACCTATACCCTGAAAACTACAAGAAACTCATGAGAGAAATTAAAGAAAATACCAATAAATGGAAACACATCCCGTGCTCATGGATAGGAAGAATGAATATTGTCAAAATGGCCATCCTGCCTAAAGGAATCTACAGATTCAATGCAATCCCTATCAAAATACCAATAGCATTCTTCAACAAACTAGAACAAATAGTTCTAAAATTCATATGCAACCACAAAAGATGCCAAATAGCCAAAGGAATCCTGAGAAGGAAGAATAAAGTTGGGGGGTTACACTTCCTGATGTCAAGCTCCACAGTAATGAAGAAAATTTGGTACCGGCATAAGAACAGACCCATAGACCAATGGAATAGACTAGAGAGCCCAGATGTAAACTCAAGCATATATGGTTAATTAATGTATGATAAAAGAGCCATGGATATACAATGGGGAAATGGCAGCCTCTTCAACAACTGGTGTTGGCAAAACTGGACACCTACATGTAAGAGAATGAAAATGGATTATTGTCTATCCCCATACACAAAAGTAAACTCAAAATGGATCAAATATCTGAATGTAAGTCATGAAACCATAAAACTCTTAGAAGACAACATAGGCAAAAATCTCCTGAATATAAACACAAGCAACTTTTTTCTGAATGCATCTCCTCAAGCAAGAGAAACAAAAGCAAAAATGAACACATGGGACTACATCAAACTAAAAAGGTTTTGTATGGCAAAGGACATCATCACCAGAACAAAAAGGCATCCTACAGAATGGGAGAATATATTTGTAAACGACATATCTGACAAGGGGTTAACATCCAAAATATATAAGGAACTCACATACCTCTACACCCAAAAAGCAAATAACCTGATTAAAAAATGGGCGGAGGATCTGAACAGACACTTCTCTAAAGAAGAAATTCAGATGGCCAACAGTTACATGAAAAGATCCTCCACATCACTAATTATGAGGGAAATGCAAATTAAAACCACAATGAGATATCACCTCATAGCAGTTAGGATGGCCAGTATCTAAAAGACTAAGAACAATTGCTGGTGAGGCTGTGGAGAAAGGGGAACCCTCCTACATTGCTGGTGGGAATGTATGTTAGTTCAACCATTGTGGAAAGCAATATGGAGGTTCCTCAAAAAACTAAAAATAGAAATACCATTTGACCCAGGAATTCCACTCCTTGGAATTTACCCAAAGAATATAATTTCTCAGATTCAAAAAGACATATGCACCCCTATGTTTATTGCAGCACTATTTACAATAGCCAAGATATGGAAGCAACCGAAGTGTCCATCAGTAGATGAATGGATAAAGAAGATGTGGTACATATATGTACACAATGGAATACTGTTCAGCCATAAGAAAGAAAGAAATCCTACCATTTGCAGCAACATGGATGGAGCTGGAGGCTATTATGCTCAGTGAAATATGCCAGGCAGAGAAAGACAAGTGCCAAATGATTTCCCTCATTTGTGGAGTATAACAAAGAAGCAAAACTGAAGGAATAAAACAGCAACAGACTCAGACTCCAAGAAGGGACTAGCAGTTACCAAGGGGGAGGGGTGGGAGATGGAGAAGAGGGCTGAGGGGTATTATGATTGGCACACTTGGTGTGGGGGGGATCATGGGGAAGACAGTGTAGCACAGCGAAGGCAAATAATGACTCTGTGGCATCTTACTGCACTGATGGACAGTGACTGCAATGGGGTGTGGGGGGGAGACGATAACATGGGTGAATGTAGTAACTCCATTGTTTTTTCATGTGAAACTTTCTTAAGAGTGTATATGAAGAATACCTTAATAAAAAAAATTTTTACCATCATGTGTTTGATTTCCAAAAAGTCCTTCTTGTTTTCATCACTCCATTTTCCTACAACCTGCTTCTATTTTATACATGTACTATCTACTCAAAACTTGGAGGACACTATTAGATTCTTAGAAAACCCCTTTCTGTTCCCAGATGCATCGGCTTCCTTGAGGGTTTTGCTTGTTCTTCCTGAGATTTCCTCTTACGTGCTGAGGGTTTGCCCTAAAAATGTCATGACCTTGGCTATTCATCTTTCTAATGAAGGACTGGGTTGATTAGTTTAGGGGGTTGGCATGTGCAGCCTCTGCTATTTCTAGTCTGTTCCCTGAATAAGAGGGACAACAGCAAGCTTGGGTTTCTTCTGACTTGGCCGGCTTCACTCGAAGGGCAGCCCCCATCCCTAGAGGCAGATAAAGGCAGGGAAGCCCCACTCTGTGCGCCTGCCCTCAGTCCGGAAGCTGTCGTTCTCCTAGGCAGGCTGCTACATTGCTTCAAAGGTATTTTCCTGCCCAGAGCACGTCTGCCTCTTGTATGTACTGGTGTGGGAATGACCCAGAAAACCGTGCAAAGGAAGAACCAGTTAAGGGCATTACCCTTCTCCTTCCGTTCCTATTCCCACCCCTGACATTTCAAGAAAGGTGCCATCCTAAAAAATGGTGCCCATTTCCTCTGCAGGCTTCCTCTGCTTTGACTTTTCTGTTAACATGATCCCCTCTGCCTTCTGGAAATTCATCCCAATTTTCTGCCCACTGGCATCCTCCCTATCCTCCCATCCTCAGCTGAATATTCTATAGATTTCAGAAAAGATAACTACAGGTTTGGGCATTCTGCAATCCAGGCTCACCCTTTTAAAACTGTCACCCCTACAATGTTCTCACAGTCCACTGTCTGTAACAAATCCCCATTAGCCAAAGATGGCTTCCTTTCTATGATTTATGTCTCTAAAAATAATTATATTTAACATACTTAATGGCTCGTAAATAGAATATGCTCTGCTGTTTACTTGTCACATTAAATGTGATGCGCAATTTTTTCCCCTAGAGTTTACACTGTGACTGTATAATGTATATTAAAGCCAACACAATGGATTGTTTTCAGACAAGCTGTTTTCTACTTAACTCCAAAAAAGGAAATCTTCAATCCTTCCTACCTGCTTTAAGTCCTAGGAAATGGCGCCCTCAACAAGCAATGTCTGCATCTTCACTTTGGCAAGAACAACAAAATCTCTGGGATAAGGGCTTCCCAGCCTGGCAAACTAGCATTAACTGGGACACAAAAGAAATCAATGTCTAGGCCCTATTCCAGACAAATTCAAACCCAGTCTCCTCAGATAGGACCCAGGCACCCGGAAATTACTGTTAAAGGCACAGGGTGGGTTGAGAACTACCACCACCACTTGAACCACAGCTGGTTACAGAGCCAGACTATCTTCACTGGCTGATTCACCCCAGGGACCAAAGTTACCTCAAAATCACAGGTGGTAGCAATCAAACTTGAGTATATGTTCCCGATCTAGACTAGTCCAAGGCAATAACTAGAAATTTATCAGCGTTCTGTCCGACCTTGATGCTTCCTTTGGTTTCCACTGGGGAAGGCATCAGGTAGGGGGTTTAGCTGACCTGAAAGCCCACTGGGTCTGGGCAGCCACTGGGGGTGCTCAGTCCTCGGACTCTCAGGGGGCACATGAACGCAGCTGGGCTGTGCCACCCCCCACCCCGGATGCTCACGGGCTCTCACTTGGTTTCGGTTCCTGGGCGGGATGGCTCTGCCCCACCTTGCAGCCACCTTTCCTCCCTTCTTTGCCACACACAATCTCCAGTCTCATTTGTCTGACTCTAATTATTCCATTAAAATCCTTTCTATCAGTAGAGACTTATCTAGGGAGAATATTGGATGTTTGGTATTACAATAAAGTTTCTTGTAAGCATCTCTAAAAAGGATTATTTTCTAAATCAGAACAAGGAGAGATCTTACCTAGCTAGTACTCAAATAGTGATGGTTTTTGAACAAACACAACCTTCCTAAAAGCAATTTCCCTTTCCCACCATCTCTAAATCCTGAACATGGCTTCTACTATTCTGTCTCTACTGGGATGCTTTCATCAAGGACTCTTCTGGAAAGGCATTTCTTTTTTTGTCAGTGCCAGCCAGCATTTCAGTCAAAACATAAACAATTAAAAAAAATAAAACTATAGTCTTACTTTCCTTTTAGATTTTCTATAAATTAAAAAACTTAGTATTTCAGGATCCTAATTCCTCAGGTTATGGGGAATAAAACTATTACCACCATGAGGAAAAGTTTAGGAAAGGCAGTAAGAAATCTAAAGTGACATGGGGACTCAGTGAAATGACAGAGCTGGGAAAACTTATGACCAGATGATGCCACTCAATTCACACAAACTGGCAGAAATGAACCCTTTTTCAATTTCTCTATTTTTCCCAAAATAGCCTTGCTGGGCACCTTGCTAAAAGTGTTATATGCTAGTTAAACTTTTGATAGTGAATCCATGAAATTTACTTAGCAGATCATAAAACGAACTTACCTTTTCTACTGCCTTTTCATTAATTAACGGGCCTTGAGTGGTTCTCTCCTCAAATCCACTGCCCACATGCAGGTTTGTTTTAATTGCCTCAGCAAATTTTTTCACAAAAGAATCATGGATACCCTTTTGCACCAAGAAACGGTTTGAGCAAACACAAGTCTAGACAGAAAAAAACATATTTATATAGAGAGCTTGTCAGGAGCTATTGACCCAACCAATAAATGTGACTGCTGCTACCTCTCTGAATGTGAAAACACTTCCCCGGGGGTTCTCATGTGTCCAACCTGCTCTTTCCCTCTCCCCGTGGACTTCACCCTAATGATCCATTTAGGGCATGCTTCTCCAACCCCTCCTCCCCTGACTGTGGTCATACTTCTGTGGATAAACAAGCAAGTATAAAATATCTGTGTCCAAGAAAAAAAGGCCACCTAACCCAAGTCTTTCAAGTGGTTTAATAAGCCATTATCAAACAAATATGGAAAGCAAAAGCCAACGTAAAAAACTATCTCCCTGAAAGATAATGAGGCTGCAGAGTCAGAGAGCAGAAGCTAGATGGAATGTATATCCCTCTGCTTATCAAACCTTTCAAGTGTTTGGCTGAACCTGACATTTTGAAAATGGACACAAAACCATTCTTCCATGCCTGCCCAAATTAATCAAAAGACCCTTGCTTATTTTTTTTAAATTAGATATAATTTTTAAATTATAAAATACAATCACATTATAGGAAACATAGTTATCATTGATGAATTTTTTTTCTTATTCATGTATTACTCTACAAGAAACAAGTATAAAGATAATTTTGTGTCCTATGCATTTTTATTGGCTTAAGGCAACAAACCCTGAAGTTGTAGGTTTACCAGTGTGACTCTGAAGGTTACACACATTGGCATTCTGTGTTTCTAAAAGGAAACAAACCTGTTTCTGAAACAACCATGCTTATTTAGGTTATGGGGGAGAATGAGGTTACCAGTACAGGTTAAAGGGGTAAAATTAGTTACCAAAGGCCAAGACAAGCATGAAGACTATTGAATATAGAATATTCCACAACATTTCACCTTTTTTCCCACAATATAACCTTTCAGAAGTTTTTATTCCATTTTTGGAATGCATTTAAAACTGCTTATTGATGAACTCTAAGACAAAGTACTTAAGACTATTTCATAAGAAGCCAGGATCCTGGCAAGAACTTGGGTAGAAACTGGGAGCCAGGACCCTAAGCTCACAGTCCTTGCTCCTCTCAGCAGAGTTGTGACTGTGATCCTAGGATGTATGACTTCAAGATAGTTAGTCTTTCCAGAGTTTCATTTTCTTAGCTGTAAAAGGCAAGGTTTATGTCAGATAATGCTGAAGGTCCTTGCCAGAACTATTATCCCACAATTTCCTATGAAGGAGTGAGCTCAAGTTGCTACTCTCCCAGTGACAACCCGGACACCCCCTTGGGCACACTGTAGGGTGTCCCTGTAGTGGGTAACAATCATGGCTCCTCCATCTCAGGAAGAGTGAGACCCAGATACAGGGTTTTTGAGTTTTTCAAGGCACCATCTCAACATCTTCCTACCACCTTTTCCATAAGACTGTGGGCCTGAGACCCTAGCTGTTCAGACTGTTTTGTGTCTGAGGAGATGATTATACCAGTTCAGTTGAGAACAACCCAATGAGGGAAATCTGAAAAAAAAAAAAAAAAAAAAAGACTCAAAGAATAGGGGAAAGAAGAGAAGAGAGAACAATTTGATTAAAAGACATCTGCTGTTCACAATATTGAAACCAGGGATTATATCTCATTTCTCTTTGGACCCTCTGAGCCTACCACAATTCCCAGGCAGAAAGAGGACCCTTACTAAATATTTGCTGAAAAAGCGAATGAACAAATAATGATGAAAGAAACCTGAAGTTTCCTTCCAGGAGATGAGTGAGGTGGCAAGATCTTTCTAAAATATATACACACACAGCCTGAAAAATGCTACGGGACTCACCTGTCCAGAGTTCCGAAATTTAGATGCCATGGCCCCTGCCACAGCCTGGTCCACACTGGCACTGTCAAATACGATGAATGGGGCATGCCCACCCAGCTCCATGGAGACCCTTTTCACAGAGTCTGCCGCGTGGTGCAACAGTATCTGCGAGTAAAAGAGAATGCTGTGAGCCCCTTAGTCAACTACCCGGAAGGGAAAGTCTGTTTCAAAATATTATCCAACAGTGAAAAAATCCAGGTGCATGGTAGTGTATATGGGATGACAGTTTATATAAGAATATACAGTAATACGTGTATCTGACAGAGAAACACCGGGAAGATATCAAGAAACTAAAAATCCTTATAGAAGGGAAGGAATCAGTGGCAGGGGTGAGGGTGGCCTTCTGCATGTGAACATGTTTATACTGTCTTGAGTTTTGAACCATATAGGTGTATAAACTATTCAAAAAACATTTTAAGATAATAGGCTTAAAAATCATAATGTAGAGAAAAAAATCATAAAACTAACCAGAATTCCATAACCCATAGTTCATCACTGATAAAAATTTAAGGTATATAAGGACACACACACAGATTTGTATACATACTTTTTTTTTTTTAATTAAAGAAAACAGGATGGTGGAGTCATACAGGTTTGTAACCTGCTTTATCTCCCTAACTAACCATATATATCTGGAACATCTTAATATGTTCACAACACTTTACACCTTGCTCCTTTAATGTAACACTATACAGTGAAGATTCTCTCATGTGAGCACATGTTTACAGAACATTCCTAGATGCCTGCAGAGTATTCCACAGCATGGCTGTTCCACAATTTATTCAGCCCCCATCTGTTGGAAATTTAGGTTGTTTCCAATTCTGTGCTATTAAAAATAACACTGCCATTATTTCCTTAGTATGAATTTGTAGAATTGCTAGCTCAATGCACAGTTGTAAGACTTTCTGATACATATAGCTATTTATGCTTTAAATATCTAGTAAGAGATTGGCATGGCCGAGGAAAGCTGCCCAGGAATGTTTGCTTTATTCTAAGACAGTAGTCATTTGTCTAGTCACAGCTGCAGGACAGATGGAACCACTTGGGTGGTTCAGTCAGCACACAGTCAAGGTCACTCGAGGAACGGCTGCCAGCCATATGTGCCCTGAGGCCATGGGTTTTACCAAAGAGCTATTGGTGAAAATGCAAACAGCTGGAGGACTGCCACCCTGCTGTTACTTCTCCAGATGCCCAGATGTATTATGCCAGCAATTAAATAGTAATGATGTTCTCAATGAAATGTTAACCATTTGACAAAGTAGTACACATTTTAAGATCAAATATATTTCTTTATTGGACTCAAGAAAACTTTTTATTTTGAATTTTTAAAAAATGCTATCTGCCAAGCCATTAATTTTCCTTAATTTGCTCACTCTTGGGTCACCTGCCTCCACCCGGCCTTGGACACCGACCCTGTCTCACAGTGTCTCTTCCTCCATGCGCACTTGCTGTGTCCTCTGACTGCATTTTCTTCCCACTGAGTCCCCATGGTGTTGGCGTGAACCTGGCTTTGGGCTGCCATGGCCCTGCAGCATCGCACACACTCCTGTCACCTCTTAAGTTCTGCTCTGACCTGAAGGTTCCCACTGCTGACCTTCTCAGGGCCTCAACTTCCAAAGGCCTGGAGAGGGAAGGTGACTGACCAGCTCATCTTTCTATGCCAGGTCACTTGTCCTAGGTCACTGGCCAGCCTACCAACTTGTTTTCCTTAAGCCAGGTGATCACTCATGGTTGAATTCTGTCGGGGGAGAGACAAGGGGTTATGTGCTATAAAACACAGCTGCTGTCCCCTCAACTGGCCCAGGGAGGGGTGGTCCCCAGAAGCGGGTGAGGGTAGGGTGGGCCTGTCCAGGACAGGTTCACTGGATGGGGTTCAGGTAGGCAAGGTTCTGTGCCCAAAGACCAGGAGCTAAGCCACTGACTCTCTGTAAAGATCAGCTCAGAAGAACCTCATGATATGTTGAGTAGTTAGTCCCTTTATTAGTGATTCCTATCACTCTTCCCTTTAATCCACTTGAAGAGAAACACGCTCCTAGATAAGTAAGAGGCAAAACTGGATTTGGTGGGAACACGGTCAGCATTTTCCTGAGGGTCTGTCAGATGGCAACAATTTTCTGAGCAAAGTGAGGAAAAGCAATAAGCTGCTGGCCTTTGTCCAACATCCTGGGAATTTCTCTGGCTTCAACAGCAAAGGTTTTGCAACTTCTCCTCCCAGGCCTCTCTTTTTCTCTAACTACTTCATAGTAGTGTCTGAAACCTTCTGAGAGTAAATTTGCATTGTAAGATCCACTGATTAGGGCTGTAGCAGTTTATGTATCTAGAAGTTTCTGCTTCTGATAGAAGTGAATGGCAGGTTCCCAAGTGCCACTCCCTGAGCATGACTTCATGACATGAGAAGAGTAATTATGGTTGGGAGTTCTTAACATTGCTTAATTCCTTCCTTCTCATGGCATCTAAAAATGACCAAAGTTTCACCAAAACTTTCAGATTACTTCTATTATTTTTATCTGATATGTGTGTCTAGCCATAGACATGTGTTTCATGCTATATATATGTTGCATGTAAGATATGTGTGTGTGTGTGTGTGTGTATATGTATATATATATATAGTAGCAGAAAAGTACACCATCCAGAGAGAAACACCACAAATAAAAACTTCTGTTTTACTCTTTTCTCTCTGTTGAACATTTAAACAGATATATAAAAATCTACTCACAGGCACACACATGATGTTTTGGGAGAAAAATGTTTGAATGTTGAAGGCAAAACAACCAACCAACCAACCAACCAGGACCTCTCTGTTTCTGTAAGTCCCTTTATGCTAAGTATAATTGTGTTCAATTCTAAGACATTCATTTCAACATCGACTGTGTGTTTCTGGAGTCTTTCAGTCTAGATTATGAAAGAAACCTGCATTCCAGAATTGAGGAAATACAATGGATAATTTTCAGCCACCTCACATACAACAAATAATGAGAATCTTTACTACCCTGACTCCTTCGGTACTGGCGAATAGGAACCTGTGTCATTTCACAACAGAGAACACCACCCAAAGAACTGATAGAGGATGATCAGACATCACTTTATCCAAAGAGCTTTTAACACTCTGTTGGAGATCTTCCTACAAATGGTGATCAAGATAAAACAGTAATTTTACAGTCTATAAAGAGAAAACATTAGAATTACGTGTATTTTTTTAGACTAAGTCACGTACCTTTCCAGTAGTTGTTGAGCCAGTGAAGGAAATTTTGGATACTAGAGGATCAGTACAAAGTGCTTCCCCTACTTCCTTGGCCTTCTTTTGAGAGCAGGGAATAACATTGTACACACCTGGGGGAATTCCAGCCTGATTTGCAAGCTATAAGGAGAAACAGCAACGATGTGGTAGCAAATGATCAAACTGAAAATAAATAAATAAATAGCTGCTTTCATTCAAAAAGCAATGGGCAGAAAAAACTTAGGTTGACTTTGGGGACAGAATAAGAGTATATTTGTAACCGAAATAAGATTCTTATTGTGCTAAAGTGATATTAATGTGTTGTGATACATCATGAAAATAAAATTTCTTAGAGCATTACTTTCTATGCCACATCCTGTTAAAATATAAAAATCCCTGGATTTTTCTTTCCCCAGAAAAATCAGAGAAGAGTTCAAGAAGTTATTTGCTCACATGTAGAATTAAAGGGAGACAGTAGAGAAAAGCACCTATTGTGTGCAGGGCAGTGGGAAGGCCTTCACACAGGTGAGTTCCCAGTGCAGTGGGGAGTAAAGGGAGGCCTTGCAGGAAGAATCATGCCAAGGCCACACACTGGGAGTAACCGAACCAGCAGGCCAACCCACAACCAGCTGACCCGGAAACCAGTGACTTTTCCAGAGTAATGCTTTTTGGATCAGACATATCCTAAATCATTTTAATGTTTGAATCCCATTAACAATGAACTTACTGCACAGATATGACTGGGGATTTTAGGAAGACAGTGGGAGCAGCAGAGTTTTTAAGTCTCTCTAAATCTCTTCAAAAGAACAGAACCAGTTAGAAATCCAAACTGGATTTTACAAGACTGGTGTAAGCCCTGACAATTTTTTAAAAATTGCAATGTAAGTGCTTGACTTAAGTTTGATTGCTAAGGCATCCACTTCTAAGATGGCTATCTTCATGAACACGATGCCCGCCACCTGACTAAAGAGCCAGGCTGCCTCCCCCTAAAGTCTCCTTGTTTCAGAGCTCTCTAGTTGACTTAGCCAACCATTTGGCTGCTTGTTTTTGCCTTCCCTTGCTTTAATTCCACTCGTACGTTTTAAATCCACCAATCTAAGAAGTGAACCCATGAAACCCTAGGCTGCCCACCCTCGACCTCAATGAAAGCCCCAGGTGCTGGCACTTGCCACAGCCTTGCTGTGTGGCCTTATATGGGTCATGCACCCTCCAGGACTTGTGAATAATGGACCTGTATTTCGAAGTTTCATGATGGTTACTGTGAGGGTGTTTTGCAATCATAAGAACCACAAGGGCCAGTCCAGCCCTAACACTGGTTCTGAAAGCAGAAATGACTCTGGGGAGTTTGCTGTGGCCCAGGTGACACCCTCAGACATTTCTATTGCTGTTGATATTCTGAGGTCCTAAGAGCACAACAATGGATGACAAAGTATCTTCATAAACTGCACATTGCAAGTGGGTGGGGACACATCGCTGACAATTGGAGAGTGTCAGCACCTTCCTGAGAAGATGCAGAGGGAAGCAAGAGGCCATCTGATGGACCTGGTAACAGAGAACCCCGAACAGCCCACAGGTGTTCATGGAATACAGGGCGGCCACTTGGAAGAGCAGGTTAGGGCAAGCAAGTGAGCACGGAGTGTAGGGAGGGTGCCACGGTCCCGGGGCCCAGTGGGATAAGGGTGAAGGTTCAGATAAAAGTGGGGGGAGGGAACGGCCAGGGACTCTCAGAAAACAAGAAACCAAAAGATAACTCTGTGAAGTCAGAGAAACTATCTCTATCCAGGCCACCTAGAAGTTTAGGAAAACTAATTTCATACATAAATAAATTCTCAAAAAAACACCTCAGTCAAATCCCATACATTATTAAAAGAAAAAACAAGAAGAGCAGAAAAGCATCCTCACAGACCACAAAAGCATACCAGAAAGACATGCCCATAAAAGAGACCAAAACGGTTAACTTACTATGAGATAAAAAATGATAATAGAATTGTACTAACAGACAAAAGAACAACATGAATTGGAATTAGAACAACATGGAAATGACGTGAAGCAACACAGCGAAGAATCAGATGTAAAAGAAAAAAATCATTTCTGAAATAAAAAAGTAAACTAGAAGGAATATAAGAATGAATAAACATAGCAGTTAATACCTTAAGAAAAATGGGTGAAAAAAAGGCATTTTTAGAGATTAGGGAAAAGATGAAAAGGATACAAGAGAAAGTGACAAAAAATATCAACACATGGATAGTAATGATGTAGAGCAGGGAGAGACAAGCATCATGATTAATTTTCCAAAAAGCCAAGATATAAACAGTATAGAAAGAACAGGAAAGATTCTATCTTTAAAGCTAAGGTTCCATTTTAAAAAGCAGGAAGTTTGGAAGTAAGATTCCTAAAATACTCCTTAGCAAACAGACAATAACTCAACCCCCTCTGCCGGCAGGGCTGGTGGCCCTGACTGATGTCTTCCCAGAGGGAGGCACTATCCTGGAGAGGAACCGACCAATTTCTTGTGTTAATTTTGCACAGTTACCTGGAGGACTGATAATAGAAAAGAGACATAATAATGTCTATCCCCAGAGATAAGCATTATAAGTCTACACCCCCTGGCCCTTTGCCACATTCCTGAGAAATCCTTAAAAGACAGAACCCCAGCTTTTGGGTGTGCCTCCTGAGGATGCCCACACTTCCTTTCTTTAAGTGAGTACCTTTAAATAAAGCCTTCTCACTGCTCAACTTACTGCAGTTCTGTCTTTTTGCTATTTCATTCTATTTCCAAGTCTGCAAGTGGGGAGGGGCTGCTGAGAGCTGATTTGTGCCTCCAAGTTCCCATTGTCTGAGTGACCCTGCACAGCCAGCTTCCTCTCCCTCTCTCTGCACCTCTACAATTTCTGTTCTCAGCCACCTGCGAGGCCGCTGCCATTCATTCCTAGTCTTGCAATAATGAATTCCTTCCTTACCTACTGTAACTCCGGCAGAAGAAATCCCAGGGCAAAATACTTCTAAAACCAAAATCACTCAAAGGGAGAAATAAAGTTTGAAACCCGTTTATTGCTTACAAACTACAGTCCAGGGCCGTTTCTCTCTCCTGCTCCGGCAGAAGCAAGCAAGACCTCCCCACAACCTCTCAGGTTCAGATAAGCGCTCAGTCACCCAGGTAATTGATATGGAGATAAACTACTTCACTCCACTCCTGAGGAATGCCTGTTTATATGGAGATGAACTAAAGCCACACGAGAGATTCTGGAATATTACAATTTTATCCACACCTACACTCTTCCAACCTGCTCAAGAATTCTTTCTCATTCAGAGTCAAGAGCCCTCTCCCATCCAGGTTGAGGCTTCACCTGGTGCGCAGAGAAAGACCTCCCCAAATGCAGCTGCCTAGCAACAGTAAGAGTCTCCGAGTAAATAAAATAAATCAAGTGTAAAGAACAAATCCCGAAAATTTTAGAGATTAAAAAGAAAAAAAACCCTGGACATACATATTGAGAGAGCACACCTAGAGTACTGACCCAAAGCAACCATCACAAAGACACAGACTTGTGATATTACCAGTCTTAAAAGAGGAGAAAGAACCACATTGGAGTATCGAGGCAGAATAAGTGGACTTACAAAGGCAAGAATCTTAGATTTTCATCAGACTTTTCAAGGGCAATACTTTATATCAGAATAAAATGGAGAACACATTTGTAAGTCCAGGGAAAAGAAATCCCAGGGCAAAAAATCTCTAAAAACCGGAATCAGTCAAAGGGGAAAATAAAGTTTAAAACCCGTTTATTGCTTACAAACTGCAGTCAGAGCATTCTCTCTGCTGCTCCAGAAAGAAGCAAGCAAGCAAGCAAGCTAGACCCTCCCCTTAACTTCTTAGGTTCAGATAAACCCTAGGTTACCCAGGTAATTAACCACTGACATGGAGATGAACTTTTCCCACCCCTGAGTATATGCAAATGCACTAAAGCCAGGGGAGATATCCTGGAAATATTACAATTTTATCAACAGGCCACCCCTCCAGAAATCTCGCCTTACAATCTACTCATTCTTCCTCTTCTGCAATGGTCCCTGGGCAAGAAAACTGGAGCATTGTGACCAGACTAATGACAGAACAATAGCAATAAAATCATGATAAACCCCAGTTAGGACTCAGCTAGGTTCAAAATCTTATGCAGATTAAGTCCATAGCTCGTCCATTCCACAGGCAGGCAGTAGCTAAGGGTTCAGAGTAATCAATCATCACATGACAGCTACACCCAGGGGGGCACATCCAGGCCACAAGGACTGTAGGAGAAAATAACGTTAAGGGCAATAAGATACATGTTTTAAAGACACCAGCATAGGCAAATCTTGTCCATCAGGTAGGACCCATGCAAGAGAGTGGCCTTGTGATAAAACAGTGGCAGGAATGGGATCTCGTCCTGGTCTAGTACACCAGACTTTCACCCCCCCTCCCTGTGGGAGTTACAGATGGGTCAATATATAGGGCTACGGGAGGTACATGCACTGGCCATAAAGACAAAACAAAACTTCCCCACAAGATGCTCTTACCTCCTGGATGTTTTGGGTACACTACCCTGATCCTTGGGGCCACTCAGGTGTTGTTCCAGGAATACACATGAAGCCAGCTTCCAGGACTTTCCCCCCACAGTGCCAGAAAGGCCAGCCATCACTGGTCCATGTGTCGAAACGTCCAGGGCCACGTCCATTCAGCAGTGTCTCCAGGGCTTAAGGCAGTAGGGGCTGGCAGGAGGATGTTGCTTTGCTGCCATATCCTGGCCTCAATAACTCTTCTTTGGTTTGGAAATACAATTGTAAAGGAGAGGCTGCAAGGTGTGTGAGCACATCCACAGGGCTCAAAGCTCTGTTACGTGGTTTCTCATCCAAACACCACAGCACTGTCCATAGGCGAACTGACCAACCCCGTAGACTGTGCCCGACGTCAGGCCAGATTTCAACAAACCATTCTACCTCTCTATCAGGCCTGCCCTGGTAGGATTATATGGTACATGAAATTTTCACTTTATTCCTAATTGCTGCACCCATTCTTGTAATGCATGTTCAGTGAAGTGGGTGCCTTGATCAATTTCAATCACCTGCGGCCGGCCATAGGCTGTAAAGAGATGCTCTAGGCCCCTCTTTGTGGTTTGCTGATCTGCACGATGTACAGGAAAAGTAACCAATAGTCCAGTAGCCGTGTCCACACAAGTCATGGCATACTGATAGCCTTCTGATATGGGCAGAGGCCCAATACAGTCTATCTGCCACCTGACAAGGGGTATCGGCCCCTTACTATTATCCCATGTTGCTGTGGGACTCGGTGTAAGTCCCTCTTAGAGCACAGAAGGCACTCCTTCCGGGCTCTGCTGACTTCAAAGGTCAATGGCAAGCCCCACTGATGGGCTACAGCCCACATTGTCTTTTGCCCCACGTGCAACAAACGCCGGTGAAGCCATTGGGCCACATCAGAGGCAGGCTTTCCTTCCAGCCAGTGCACCTGGGCCAATGAGTCTGCTTCATCATTGCCTGGGGATGCCAAAGGCAAATGGCCAGTCACATGATACACGGTAACAGTCTTAGTCTGACCAGAGGCCCTTAGGTCTTGCCACAACTCTTGCCCCCAAAGGGGCTGGTGACCAACCATCCAGTTGGCATGGTACCATGTTGGTAGCCACAGGGTCAAGCCCCGATAGATGGCCCAGCTGTCAGTGCAGACAACTATGGGGCAAGGCTCCTGGGTGATCACTGCCTGCAACTCAACCCATTGGCTGCTCTTCCCCTCTCCATCCTCCATCCATATTGTCTCAGTCTTAGGATGGAGAGCCACAGCCCTCCACTTTGGGGGCTGCCCACGACTGGAGCCGTGTGTACCAAGCATCTTCAGGTATAGAGCCTTTTTCCTCCAGATAAGGAGTCTAGTCTACCAAAGGCTGAAAAGCAAGTTCTTCCTGCTTTCCACTGGTATACGTCAAGGGCCCCAATAAGCATTGGAGTTCTCCACTTAAGGGGATAGTAGAGAGGGCACTGCACTGCTGTAAATATGTGCCCCATTTGGCCAGTGTAGGTGTCTGTGCCATGCCACTCCGTGACCTTTGTGTCCAGTCTCACACCCACCACGTGGTGGGATAGGTGGTTATTACCTTGGTTGGAGCTGTTCCAGCAATGGGCTCCATAGCCAGCAAGGCATGGTACACAGCAGCCAGTTGCTTCTCTATCTAGGTGTATTGGACCTCTGCTCCTTTCCATAGTTGTGACCAGAACTCAATAGGTTAGTGTGTCTGTTCAAGCAGCTGCCAAAAGACCCCATCCGTAACCATCTTCGGTTACATGAACATCAAATTCACAAGGCCTTGATGAGTCCATTACATTCAAGTACTGTACATCCTTGACTGCCAGCTTGGCAGCAGTAAAAGCAGCCACATGTCATCCCAGTCCCACCTGATGCCCTTTTGTATCAACCGGTATAAGGGCTTCAGAATTTGTGCCAAGTGTGGGACAAACACTCTCCAGTAGCCCATAAGACCCAAAAAGTCTTATAATCCTGCCACAGTGGTAGGGGTGGGGAAAGCCTGGACCTTGTTTATAACTGCTTCAGGAACAACTTTAGTTTTACCCAACCAGACAACACCTAAGAATTTCCCAAACAAACCAGGTCCCTGAACCTTGCTGTTCACAGCCCATCCCTTTTTTTAGATGTTGTAGCAGCCTAGGAACTGCTCCTTCTAAAGCTGAAAGAGAATCAGACGCGAGCATAATATCATCAATGTAGTGATACAACCGCACTGTTCATGGTTTCTTGCATGAGGCCAAGGCCTGGGCTACAAGCACATGAGATGGTGGGACTGTGGAGATATCCTGTGGAAGGACAGTGAATGTCCACTGCCGGCCTTCCCACACGAAGGCAAACTGTTCCTGGCTTTCCTGTGCTATGTCAAGGAGAAGAAAGCATTAGCAAGGTCTACTACATAATGATATGTTCCCAGCTCATGGCTGAGGGTGTCCAGAATATCTGCTATAGAGGGGACAGCAGCAAGCCAAGGGCGTGTGACTTTATTCAATTCTTTGTAGGCCAGTCAAAGCCAGGAGCTGTCTGGCTTTTTCACTGGCCACACTAGGGAATTAAAAGGACTATGAGTGGGCTTTATGATGCCCACCCTCTCCAACTCCTCTAGTTTCTCCAATTTCCTTGTGCCCCCTAGGCAATTTATACTGCTTAGTATTCATCACCCACCGAGGTACAACAGAGCTACAGGTGGGTGCTCAGCATGTCCCCTCAGAACTGCCTTTACCACACATACCCTCAGTCTGAACTCACCTGCAGGGGTCTGTAAGCACAGGCCCTGCAGCATATCTACCACCAAAATATACTCAGGGATGGGAGAAATGTACACGGTGTACTCCTTTGGGGGTAAACACCCTGTACCCAATGAGATCTGGGGTTTCTTCACTCTAATTGCCTTACGCCATAGCCATCTATTCCAGAACAGGTCCCGAGAAAACGCTCAGGGCTACCATGGATCAGAGAACACACTCAGCTTCTGTGCCCACCAGCACCAGGACACATTGTACATTCACAGAGGACCAATGAATTGCTAATTCTACATGTGGCCTCTGGTCCCCACCATGTCCTGCAAGGTGGGGACTTTGACCCCCCCCCTCAGTTGAACCGCGATGCCCAATCGTCCTCCTGTGGGGGTGAGGGCTCAGGTGAATCCTGAGTACTGTCTCCCATGAAGTTTTGCAGGGACACAGGCCGGGCATGAGGCCTTGACTCTGGTTTCTGTGTCCCAGACCTCAGGGCCTCGAACTGCTGCTCCGGCTTTAACTGGTGCCTCAGTTCTAACAATATTCTATTGGGCTGCCCATCGAGTTTTTCTCTCACTATCCGGCCTTTATCAAATCAACCCACACCTGGGTCCTCGAGACCTTCACGGGGCCTTTTGCACCTCTCCTCTCAGTCATGGCCCGTACTTCCCTCTGTGCCCTTATTGTTTCAACCTCCCCCAGATCTGCTAAAGTATGAGTAGCCTCCCTTATGGGGTGCCCTAGGTTGGGGGGCTAGAGTCTTCACTAGGGGCCCAAAGAGAGATGTGGGAGCTGTGTGCAGCACCAGGTTTCTCATTCCTATCGTGAACACCTCCTCATCAGGGCCCTGGGGGTCCATTTTATAGATGATATTTTTCATACCCAATTCCCGCAGTACCTATTGGAGCTCTGCATGGTTTCCAACTACTGGGAAAATATGGTGAATCACCCTGATTAGGTCAAACTACCCTGATGGCAGCTGTCAGCCATTCCAGGAGTTTCTTATTCCTTGAGGTGTGACGGGCATTTTGCAACCACTGCCGGAGGGAAGGGTGAGGCATCAGAGAAGCCAGTCTACTCATCTCAGTACCAGACACAACAATGTTCTCCACCCCCAAATCCCAGAGACGTAAAAGCCATGTAGGCAGAGATTCCAGTGGCCTCTGTCTACACCGGATGCTCATGTCCACCAGCTCATCCTGGGTGTAGCGGGGGAGCACAGAGTGGTCCACAACCTGGGGAAGGGCCTGCGGTTGTTTCATTTTTATTTTCTTAATTACAGCTGGGTGGGCCTTTAAAACAGGAGATGATGGTACCTCCAGAGGAGGCCTGGGTAGCAGATCCGCCAACGGCCCCGCCTCCTTCTTCTCTTCTTTGGGCTCCTTTACCACCGGCTCCTGCTCCACCATCTCCGGGCTGAAGGCACTACTCTTTCCTCCCCCTGCCCCATGGCCTCTTGCAATGCGGTTTTTCCTGTAGACTTCCCCCTCGTCGCTGCGAAGCAATCTTCTAGGAGGGTGACCTGCCTTTTCAGTGACTGTCTCTCTTCTTTAACAGCACCCATGGGTTATCGCCCAGGTCCTCCAAGTGATGCTGAGGTGTGTCTCTCTCCTGTATAAGTCACTCTCTCTCCTGTATAACATTTCCCACTATCTTGATGAAAAGAGACCCTACAGTGCCAGCCGCCACACGACCCCCTAAGGTCTCCAAGCAGTTTTCCAACTCACGGGGGGCTAATTCTGCAGCTTCCAGTGTTTCCACTCTTCCCCAGTTCTGGGGAGGCCCCACCTGTCTAAGAGGTACTTTTCCCTCGACCAATTCCCCACTAAGGGTTCCCAAATTGGAAGCCCCATAGCTGTGGGGATAATAACAGGTGAAGCTGCACCCCCTGCCACTGCATCCACTGGGGCCTCCCCACCATCCACAGGGGCGGTTCTGGGCATCTCCCCATCATCTCTAGAGGCGGCCGTCCCAAAGGTTGCACCCATTATGACAGATTTCGGTTTCAGAGGAATCCTGCCGACTAAAGCCAGATGTAAGTCCGGGGAAAGGAAATCCCGGGGCAAAATACCTCTGAAAACTGAAATTGGTCAAAGGAGGAAATAAAGTTTAAAACCCATTTATTGCTTGCAAACTGCAGCCTGGGCGTCTCTCTCTCCTGTTACCACAGAAGCAAGCAAGCAAGCCTCTCCCCCTAATGTCTCAGGTTCAGGTAAGCCCTTGGTTGCACAGGTAATTACCCATTGATATGGAGATGAACTTCTCTCCATCCCTGAGGATATGCAAATGCAATAAAGCCAGGCAAGATATTCTGGAAACATTACAATTTTACCCACACATTTAAGACAATCCAGTAAAAAAAGTGAACCAAAGATTTTCTATCCATCCTGCAGAACTGATTTACAAAAGCTTAACAGGCACATTTAAGAAGGAGGATGTTTGTTCCATGAGCCCTTCCTGAAGAATCTACTGGGGAACAAGGTTCATACAACCAAGGTGACTGTAAAAAACACAGAGCTGCTTATTGTGCTAAGCCTAAGTGAGGATTAGAGGGAGAAAGAATAGTACAGAATAGTTATATCCCTGAGGATGCAGAGATGGTGTAACTAATTTTCAATGGGGGAAATTGTCACAGACATGAGTTGCTGATGGAGGCATGACAACTAAGTGTCAAGCAGGATCCTGGAACAGGAAAAGGGCATTCATTAGGTAAAAACCCATCAAATCTGAGTAAGATACGAGCTTTATTCAATAATGATGTATTACCTTACCATACTAGGATAAGATACTCCTAAAGGGGAAACTGAGTGTGGGATATATAGGCAATCCCTGTATTATCTCTTCAATTTTTCTGTAAATAGAAAGCTATTCTAAAATTTAAAGGATGAATAATAAAAATGAGGAGACGGGGCATAGAAAATACAAAAAAATTCAACTGTTTTCAGTAGGCATGTTGGTGCTGATGGTATTAGGATTAGTATCAGAAGCTGTTGTGTGTTTAATTAGGGGAAAGCAAATGAGTAACTATGAGATATTCTAATTCAGTCATTCCCTGAGTCCTGGGGACCCAGGAAAGGAGGAGATGCAGGTATCACTTACAAGAGGTGCAGTTAAAAACCTGTAGTACTAATTTGAATTGGAAATTTCTGTATGAATTTATGCAGCATTTTAGTGTGTGTGTGCACCTGTCTGTTTCCTAGCCCAGCCCACTGAAAAGGTCTAGAAACAATGACCAACAGTGGCAACGAACATCCCCAGTGCCTCAAGTTAAAATATTTCCTGCCAAAGAAAACAAGGACTTTCTGCAGAACTGTTTATTCCAGGTCTGCAGAAGGAAATACATATAATAAGCCTGAAGTACCTTGTCACACTAGATTGTAAGGATGCTCTCAAAGACTATTACAGTGATGTGAAAATAAAGGCTCAAGAGTCAACTTGAAAAAGCTGCCATTTGCCCAAAATGGAGCAATTTGAGCTTCATTAAAGAAAGTAACTGCAACAGATTGAAACTCATCAAATATGTTAAAATCTATTTGCACATAATAATACTTAAAAAAACTAACTGGTAACATTCGGCAGACGATAGAACAGATTTACTAGTTTGAAAAACTGATAAATAAAAAGAAAGAATCAAGCACTTATGCTGCCTTTCCTATATGAATGTATCACTGGGGAACCAAATAGTAGCTGATGATTGGAAGTCTAGTGAATAGAGGACAGAAATGAAAGAATTCAAATATAACCATTTTGCAACTCCTATAGAATTAACAGACTAAGCAGCATTGAGCAGCAATGGCTGTTAACATCATGAAAACGGAAATTATCATATACAGGTGCCTCCTGACAAAAGAACACAGACGGGAATCACACTCAAGTCTGCTGAAGCCTCTGGATGAGGCTGCCAATCTGCAGAAAAGGCAGTGGACAGAGGAGCAAGGTGTGTCCTTGGCAAATCCCAGACTGTGGGAAGCTCTACAGTCCCACTGCCTCAAAAGATAATGTAAGGAAAAGAAAAGGATGGAGAGGTTAAAAGACTTACAACACATTCCAAATTTAAAAAAAGAGTAAGACTGTAGATGCATACTTGGTTGATAAGGCTGTTAAAAAACACAATCTGATTACTATAAAAATCCAGATGAGCTGTTTCTGAGGGAGGGACAGAGGCACCAGGTTGAGACAGGACACACAAAGTGATTCAGGGACAGCTGGCAATTTTATTTCTTAGGGAGGTGGTGTTTACAAGAGTGTTCAATTAATGGTTCATTAAGCTATAAATCTGTTTTGTATGGTTTTGTATCTGCTTTACAATAAAAAAAAATGGAAGAAAAAACACAGACTAAATGCAAGTACTTTATGATTACTTTTAAGGTGAAAACACAAGGCAAAGCCCAGGCTAAAGAGAGAGCCTAGGAGTTTCTAGGCCTTTACTAAAACCCTTTATTTTCTGTAGTCCTAAGCAGCAGCATTTTCCCTTTGAAATAATCTCTCAGTATATACAGGTTTAAAAGAATGTAGTCCTTAACCTTTCCACTCAGTATAGATGTGTTTTCAAACAAATTTCATAAGCAGATGGGGTCTAGCAGCCATAGATTAGTACTGGCTCTAAACATAATTTGTAGGAAATACTCCATTAACTATATCTTTGCCTCAGGAATCTAATAAAAAGGTTAATTTACACACATCACACAGATTTAAGAATTATTTCAAGGAAAACATCAAGAAGGCCCATCAAAAAAAAAACCTTCCATTCAGTTTACATTTCTGTATGATTACAATGACCAATTTGCCCCTGAAATTAGTGCCCCTGGGTGAAGGAACCTTAAGCATAGGAACTTCTAGTCCCTGGGTCTGGAGCCCCACCAGGTCCTGAGAGTCTAGAAGAGCAAGTGCCATAACTGCGACTGCGGTGAGTGTGGTTAGCCCAGCCTCTTGATGACTATTCAGCAAAAGGCCAAAGAGCAGCACAGAGGCCTATCACAGAGGGTACGGTTGAGGTAAGGGGTCAGAAGCTGACTCCCAGACTCCTGAGTGGCTCTAACCACACCGAAGCTTTCCCTTCCTTTCTTCTCCTGACCACCCCCCACCGCCTCCTACACCCAGGCACTGCTCTGGCTGTGGCATACAACAGGGAACAAAGCAGGGCCAAGCCCTTTCCCACAGATCTTACATTCAGTGGGGGCAGTTATCTCCCAAAACAACTGAATAAAATATCTGGCATGTTAGATGGTGGGAAGTGCTATGGGAAGGAAAATAAAGCAGAGGAAGAGATCAGGAGCACAACAGTTCAAGGCCGTGACTTTTCAAATAGGGTGGTGGGGAAGCCTCACTGAGAAGATGACGCTTGAGCAAAGACACAGAGAAGCAAGTCCTGGGCATACCTAAGAAAGAACTTTCCAAACAGAAAGAAAAGCAAGTGTAAAGCTGAGACGGAAGTGAGCCTGGTATGGTCCAAGAAGCACCAGGGGCCAGAGTGGCCACAGCAGATGAGTAAGAGGCTCTGGACTAACAGATAAGGGGACTGGAGACTGGGGAGGAGGCTTCTTTTGGGGTCTGGAAGTTTGAGCAACATGACAAGCCATTACAGGTTTTAAACAGAAGAATGACAAGATCTGACTTGAATGCAGATTGAACTAGAGAAGACTTAAAAATAAGAGACTCCCTAAATGTGAGAAACGCCCATATTTTGCTATGGCTATCTACTTAATACAAATGATGGATAGATATTACTTTTAGGAGAGCCTGAAACATACATTGTCCACAGATGTCAGAAAATCCTCCAATCCATTGTTTTTTCTAAAAAGAGCAATACCTGATTTTAAATAATTGCTAGTAAATTAAAACACACCACCATCCAGCATGAGATTAAGGTGAAGAAGGAGGCTCCCGAACTGCTTCTTTCTGTCCTGGATAAATATCCTTTTTTGGACTTTGTCAGCTCTGCACAATCACAGGGAGAAAGGCTCACCTCGGCCAGGGCCAGGGCAGAGAAGGGTGTATCTTCGGCAGGTTTCACCACGACGGTGCAGCCAGCTGCTAGGGCAGCTCCCACCTTCCGGGTGATCATGGCACTGGGGAAATTCCACTGGGGTCAGAAGAGCAGAGGAAGTGTGTGAGAGGAAGGGTTACCCAGTAGTTCAAAGGAAGGCAGGTGCGGGAGTCAGTCAGCAAATTCCACTGCACAACTGACTGGCAAAAGCTATGCTCTGGCTCTCGTGCGGTGAGCTCTTAAGCACCTGACGCCTGTCAACTTAAGGGACTCAGCAGACAAAGGTTCATAAAGACAGGAAACATTTTCAGAATTTAAAACAGTACAAAATTATTCACACTGGGGGTCAGCAAACTTTTTTTGTAAAGGGTCAGATAGTAAATATTTTAAGCTCGGAATGTAGTTTCTTTTGTAACCACTCAACTCTGTGATTATAATGCAGAAGCAGATATAGACAGTATGTATAGGAACAGGCATGGCTCTGTCCCAAGAAAACTTTATTTACAAATATGGGCAGCAGGCTGGATTTGGCCTGAAGGCCAGCATTTACTGCCCTTTGGAAGAAAATATTAGCAAATGTGATTTTGAAAAATGGCAAATGACTTATTACTTCCCTCCCTCTTTATATTTATAGGTATCTGCAGACATCTACATATCTATTTTAACAGTATTTTGATAAATACTTGTATAGTGCTTATTCTATGCCAGACCATGTTCAAAGCACTTTTAAATTATAATTAATGAAATCCTCATCACAACCCAATGAGCTCAGTATTATTATCTTCATCTGCAGATTTGGGGAAACTGAGGGCAGTTAAGCCAAGGTCACCCATCTAGTAAACTGAACTTTGAGTTAAACCTACTCAGTAAAGGCAATAAGAGCGTTATCCATCTCTAATTATGTGGAGCAGGGAAAGAATAGCCGTCTTGAGACCAGCAGGTGGACACAATGTTTATATGGGACCCAGTGGAAAGAGGCAGGTCCAAGAAAAGCTGGTCACTGTGAGAAAGCTGGGCACACCCACGAGTACACTTCAGCACCATCCAGGCAGACACAATATATTTCTTAGCCTTTTCCCCTCCAGAACCTGACCAGTGCCTGCTGGTAGTGCACAGATACTTTGCGGGTGATGACAGCCATAAAGTCAGCTTAGAATTTTCTCAAAACCATGGCACATTAAAAAATGTGTCATATCTTAAGTCTTTTAAAAAAATGATAAACCAGATCTTTTCAGATGTGCTAGGCAACATCAAGAAGCTTTTATGCCAGGACAGAAAAGCCTGCTGGGCGTGTGGGTCATCCCACTTCTGCAGCCATTAGAGAACGTGCATTCCCACACACCACCCCCAGACCTCACATTATCACAGAGAACCCGGAGAACACACCTCTGCACACAGCAAAGCAATCAGGAAACCCAGACCAGGTGATAAAAAGCTCACAGGAAGAGCATGCCTCCTCGCAAGGAAGAATGACTTGTTTTCCAGTCCCTACTCGATCTCCCTCCCTCAGATCTTGCTGATCCTGCCACATACCGGGGTAATGACTGCAGCTACACCAAGCGGCTGCTTGAGGACCAGAGCCCGCTTCTCTTTTGCCGGAGTATAGATAATGTCTCCGTAGATACGACGGGCTTCTTCTGAGAACCACTCTAGGAAAAGGGCGGAATAGAGAATCTCTCCCTGGGCCTCCTTCAGTGGCTTACCCTGAATTAAATCAGAAAAGGAGACATTCATTATCTTCTAATAACAACAGCAGGACTCTGTGTTTTTAAATTCTTCAAGGCTGCAAGCACAGTAAAAACGTCTCTCATTACAAAACCCACAGGGTTGTTGAGACACTTCTAACTTCAGCATGAGTCTTAGAAAGCAGAATTACAAATGGTGATGAAAATAAACATACCATTCTCCATGGTTTATAAATCCCCATTCTCCATGTTTACAAATTAGGGGAACACAACTAAAACTGTATCTTCTAATTCTTTTTCTCCTCCTAATATCTTCTAAATGTTGTGCCACAGTGTCAAGTCATTTATAATAGCTACAGAGAAACTACTGGTACATTTTTAAATGTACAAAAAACAACTTGAAAAAAATCAACCAAAATGGTCACACAGAAAAGCCTGTAATGGTGCAGTGTTCATGTAGTTACACTCAAAATCTATTTCTTGTATATTACTGAAGAACAGAACGTACAAATTGTTTTAACAAATATGAGTGCCTGGCACAACAGCTGTTATCGAACCATGAGGCAATTCACAGATCTGGCTACAGAACAGCACTGAAGTTACCAGCTTCCCCATGCATTAGCCTAAGAATTCCTGGACGATTAATTAGGGTAGCAAGTTAGGATCCTGAACTTACACTTTCAGCTGTAATTATCCTGGCAAGGTCATCCTTATTTTGTATCATTAAGTCATACCACTTCCGAAGTAATGAACTTTTCTCCTAAAAGAGAAATAAAAAGAGAAATCATGAAATGCCAAGTGTAAGAGAGAGTATTAAATAATCTTCAACTCCTAAAATATCTGCTCTGTGATCTCATTCTTGGGGAGACATGCATTGACCTTTCTTTTTTTTTATTGTGGCATGACTGACATATAACATTATGTTACTTTCAGCCATACAGACCTTACTTTGGTAAGTAATAACAAAGATCCATTTCAAGTTGTACTAAAGGGGTGAATGACTCCTAAGTCGTAAAAGAGAAAAGTTTTGTGGGACAGCTGTTATTGTTGTTTATGGTAAATACGAATAACTTGAATTTTACCACACAAAGGTATGTTCCTTATTTTTAAAATTATTTTTAATTGTGGTGAAATACATACAACATAAAATTTATCATCTTAAATGTGTAAGATGTTTTTTAAATATGTAATTTTAAAATATGTAATTCAGTGGCACTAAGTATATTCACATTGTTGTACAACCATTACCACAATCCATCTCCAGAACTTTAAACAGTATCTCCCCTGCCCCCAGCAACCCCAATTCGACTTTCTGTCTCTACGAGTTTGACGACTCCATGGCCTGACAGAAGTAGAATCCCAAAGATTTTTCCTTTTGTGACTGGCTTATTCCGACACAAAGTCCTCAAGTACAGTTCTTATTTTAACAACTCACTGGTGAGTTGGATTCATCCCAGACTGGGGTAGGGGTTTTGCAGTGTGTGATGTGTAAGAAAGGGTTTTATACATTTAGGAAGAGGACCCAGGCACAACACTGTGAAGGTACTTAATGCCACTCAACTGTACACTTCCAAATGACAAAATGGTATAAATTTTACAATTTTTAAAAAATCTCCAAAGATAAAAGGATAGATTGGATTATTAAGTATGTTATGGACAAAATGGTTTCTTTAAAAAAATTTAAAGAAAGGAATTTTGGAATTTGAAATTTTGGGATCTATAAGCCAAGCAGAGACACCTGGACAGACAGATCCTTCGTCCCTCAGAACCCTCAGCAGACGTCAACCCTGCCAACGCCTTGATTTTGAACTTCCAGCTTCCAGAGTTGAAATAATACTTTTCTGTTATTTAAACCACCAAGTTTGTGGTACTTTGTTACTGCAACCCCTGCAAACTACTACAGCCTTTATGAGGAGCTGTGTGAGGGCAAGAGTCAGACAGGGGTCCTGGGAGGCTCATAGTGGGTGGAGTCACCTGGGACTCATCCCAGATCCTCCTCATGAGCAGGAGTGAAGTGATGGTGAACCATGAGCCTTTCTCAGCCAGTCTCCTCAACCACAACATAGACCGAGCACCTAATTCATAGGGCCACTGACAGGACTAGATAAAACACACAGTACTCAGGTGTGGAAGGCACAATGAGGGCCCTCAAGGATGTCTTTATCCTAATCCCTGGAACCTGTAAACATGCTACCTTACATGGCAGAAGGGATTCTGCAGATGTGACTAAGTTAAGCCTCCTGACGTGAGGAGAGTAACCCAAACTATCCAGGTGGGCTCAGTGTGACCACAGGGATCACTAAAGGAGAGAGGCAGGCAGGCCTGAGTCAGAGAAGGCGAGGTTGGTAGGATGTGCGGCCACAGACCGAGGAATGGTGGCAGTTCCAGAAGCAGGAAAAGGCACAGAAGCCCCTTCCACAAGGAACTAAGCCCTGCCAACCTCCAGACCTGGAAGGGAATAAATTTGTGTTGATGTGTTAAGTTATTAATTTTGGGGTAATTTGTTATGGCAGCCGTAGGAAACTAATGCCTCAGCTTCTAAGGTGGTCAATAAATATCAGCTCCCTCCTTTCCCTGAACTCATCCAGGTGTTCACAAGGTGGGAAAAGGGTGGTCACAAACTATGTGAAAAGAATGATGTGAAACAATGCAAAAGCTGCCACGAAGAAGTGCAAGACAAGGTAGGAAGGGAAGGCCCCGTGGTCTGACAGGCTCAGTGGTAGGAGTAACAGATGAACTAGACTTCAAGAACAGGGGACATGAGTGGGCCTAAAGAAGGGAGTGGAAAACAGCCTGGGGTTGGGGGATGAGGGGAGACCCCAAAGGCCAGGGGGCAAGAGAGGGGTGAGTCACAGAGCAAGCTGTGTTAGTGCCCCCTCTCCCCCATCTCCTGGCTGCACAGGTGGACCTGTCTTCCTAGGGAAAGCTGATCCCACCGCTTCCTTATCAAGGTGCTTCACGATCCTCTCAAGAGGGAGGGGTCTCTGAGAAACAGAACTCCTGTAAGATAGAAGCTGACACCACATAAGTGTTCAAGGGCATTAGCATTAGCATAGGTGCTATGATGTGAACACAGGTGACAGGGCGAGTATCAGTGAGAGATCCCAGCACCAATCCTGAGGCTCCAACCAACTCCTGAACCACAGACGGGGCTGGAAGAGCTCCTATAACAGCACTGCAGGGCAGTTGTGGGCCCTAGTCCGGCTCCAAAGTGATGCCAGAGGCCCAGAGCTCAGCCTTGACCACCTCCCTTCCTGTGATCTCATCCCTCCCAGAGCTATGAGTGCATATGTGCATGACTCCCACGTTTCCATTCATAGCCAGGGCTCGGGCTCAACTCCACATTCCCATTGCCAACTGCCTGCTTACCGTCCTCACTTGGGTATCTGACAGACCTCTCAGACTCACTGTGTCCAAGACGGAGCTCTGATGTCTCACTCCTTTCTTCCAGGTACTCTGGCCAAAAGCCCCGGGGTCATTGTTGACTCCTCTCTCCCACACCCCACAGTAATGTGCCCGAGAATCCCATTGCCTCTACCTTCAAAGTACATCCTCTATCAGACCACTCCTCACCACCCCCATGGCCCCCCCGCCCCCGAGTCCAAGCCACCACCATCTCCTGTCTGAGCAGCCACAGCCCCCACGAACCTGTTTCCAGCACTGCCCCCGTCTGTTCTAGCACTGTGGCCAGAGAAGCCGTTCAAACGGCAAATTGGGTATCTCTGCTTAAAACTCTGAAATGGTGCCCCACCTCACTCAGAGTAAAACCCCAGTCCTAGAATGGCTGTGTACCCCACTCCGTCCAGCCTCTCCTTCCTGCACCTATGGCCTCCTATCCTGAACTCTTCCCTATCTGTTGGTTTACAGGAGACCCCAGCCTCCCTTTAGTTCTGCAAATGCATCAGGCATGCTCTCAACTCAGGATTTTTGTTTTAGCTGAATTCCCTCCCAATCTTCGGTCTTTGCCTCCTTTGTCCTCAATGAGGCTTACCCTGAAGTTGTAGGCTGTACTGTGTCCCTCTTCCCAAATTCGTATTTTAAGTCCCAACCCTCAGTACCTCAGAATGTGACTGTGTTTGGAGAAGACATGGTCTTGAAAGAGGTTATCAAGGTTAAATGAGGTCATTAGGGTGGGTCCTAACCAATGTGACTCGTGTCTTTGTAAAAAGACGAGATTAGGACACAGATACAGTGCGATGACTGTGGGAAGATGGCAGTCTACAAGCCAAGGAGAGGCCTTAGAGAAAATCAACCCTGTCGACATCTTGATCGTGTACTTCCAGCCTCCAGAAATGTGAAACAATACACTTCTCCTGTTTAAGCCACCCAGTCTGTGTTACTTTGTGTGGCATCCCTAGCAAAATAATACACCTGCCCACATTTAATTGCATCTTGCCCTTTCCTCCTAGGTCTGGTCCTTATTCTGCTATAACTTTTCCCCTCACAGTATTCCCCTCACTGCTAACATGTGTCTAGAAATCATACTTCACTTACAGTTCAGATCTTCTCTTAACCCACGTGAGCTGCATTAAGGGCAGGACTCTTTCCATTGTTCACTGCTGTACCTCAAGCTCCTCCAGCAGTGCAAAGCCGCAGGTGCTCAGTGACTATCTAATGGGTGAGTGAAGTAAGGCTCTTTCACAGCTTGGGTCTCAGCACTCGATGTGTGTTTGTGATGTGTGACTTCAGAGAAGGCTGCTTAAGTTAAGAATAGAAAATGATTTCACTAGGCTGGCCCTAGGGGCCACACAATAAATGAAAGAGAAAGAAAATCTTAGTTTCTTCTCTACTCTCTCCATCTAACATCCCACAACCCTCACCCTCACCCTCACTTTCCAAGTGGTCTGGGAAATACGCCAGTTAATAGCAGGATTTCTCTACTCAGGCCAAAACCCTGGAGAATGGTCCTGGGCTTCTCTCTTCCCCTGCACAAAACCCTATTTTTTCTACAGCTCTGTCCATGCCTCAGGTCATGTCTCTAGCCGGGGGCCCTCACTACCAGCCTCCGGCGTGCTCTCCCTGCGGCCAGGGAGGTACCGCAGATGCTCTCACGAGTCACAAGTGCTCATTCCCCGACACCCTGCGACCCCCTCCCCGCCCACACACGCCCACACACACCCGAGTCACAAGTGCTCATTCCCCGACACCCTGCCCCCCCCCCCACGCCTGCGCGGTCATGCCCTTCTATTTGTTCCTATTCTGCACTCCCCTACAGGGCATTTTATGAGGCTTGAGCATGGGGCCCTGTCCCTAGCCCAGGGCACAGTGCTTGGCACAAAGCTCACGCCCCAAACTTAATTTGCTGATTATCTCTTTCCTTGCTCCTCATGGTGTGTCCCGGAGGGCTGGGGAGAGGGAGGCGGCATGCGGCTGGTTTCACTATGGCGCAAGGCTCCCGTCCCCGCTGCGATCCGGTGCACACTCACCTTGGCCGAGACGCCCCTCCAGCTGCAGAAAGCTTCGTAGGCGGTGCGCACGGCGGCGCGGGCCTCGGGCACCCCGCAGTCGGCCACCATGCCCAGCTCGGCGCCGCTGGCCGGGTCGTGCACCGGGAAGGCGGCGGCGGCCGGAAGCCAGCGGCCGCCCACGAAGCCGTCTGTGCGCAGCAGCGCCGCAGAGAGGCCCGCCGAATCCCCAGCGTAGCCGCGGCCCCGGGTCCGGAGGCGCGCGGCCCGGCAGCTCCGCAGCCGCAGGCAGGTCGCCATGGTCCGGGGGCGGCGACAGCGGCCGGAAGCAGGCAAGCGAGCGCGCGCACCCGAGGGCTGGGGCCGGGAGCCGCGCGAGGAGCCGGTCGGCGGCGGCGCGCTGGGGAGGCGGGCCCGGGCTGAAGGTTGCGGATACGCCGAGCAGCGCCCTCTCCCCGCGCGCTTGCGCCGCGCCGCCGTGCTGGACCCCCGACCTCATCCTGAGCGCCGCGCAGTGCCCTCCCTGCGCCACCCGGGAAGGGCTGGGACGGGGGATGGGCAGGCCCGCCGGGAGATGTGTCTGCGGACCGTGCCTTTACCCCTAGCGAGTGTTCATGTTTAACGATTTCCTAGCCTCTGACCTTGGCAGGAGAACTACTTCTTCCTCCCGCCATCCCTCCAAACCCGCATCCCCCGCTACTGGAATTTGCTTCGTCCATGGAGCGCCTGTGTCCGTCCCAGCTGCAAAGTGCATGATCGCGTGTCTTCACCGCCACAGCAGCTGCGCATTTATGGTTTGGGGGCGAGGTTCTCTGAGGGGGCGAAGTGTGGCCCCAGTCTGCTGCTGCCCGATGCCCTTCTGGGTGTATGTCTAGGTGTTGTCTGTAGTACTCGGGAACAAGGAATGCCCCTCATCCGTAACGGCGCCTTTGGATACAGACTGGGATCCAAACTCATAATTCCTGGTCAACAAGCTGTGTGATCTTTGACAAAGTACTTAAAACCTCAGTCCTCCCATTGCACGATAGGTTTGTTGTGAGATAATGTTTAATGCTCAATACAGTTGCTGCGTTGTACTCAGTACAAAGTTCAAAATCATACGAGCTGCTCTAGGTCAAGCCACTAGTAAGATTAAAATTAAGCACCAACTAGTCAATGCGACCATTTACGAATCCATCAAGATGTAACCACAATTGGACATGGCTTAAAACACAGCAGCAGCAAGGAATCTTCAACTTTAATGAGAATAAAAATTAAAATAGCAGGCCTATACTCAAGAGTCCGTAAGTTCACACTTCCATGCATGGAGCCCAACTCTGCATTGGTTTACCATAGTAGGTCTCAGCATATTTTCCCTTCAACATTCCTACTGAGTTGAGAGTCTCTTGCAGGCTTTTCCAGAGCTGTGGGCTCTTCACCTTTTTATAGGATGTTGGATTTGGATCTGTAAAATGCCCAGGCAGTAAATTTTTACCTTGAGTAATACTGCCTCAGCAAAACACAATCTTGAGTTAGTCACATCTGGCAAAAGTGGAACAGCGGAGTTTCACCTTTTGTGTATGTTAATTCACTATTTCCTTCCGTATTTTATTAAGGGAACTGGAGAGAGAGGAAGTCCTGGTAGCAAGAGGGCTGCCAGGTGGATATCACACTCAAGACTGGGGAGCTGGCACGCTTCCTTCTACCGGCTGCAGAGGGAGTTCTACTGACAGCTGATGTCCACAGCTTTGGGGAGATAGTTCTGTTGTTGTTGAGGAAACTGAGGCCCAAAAAAGTGAAGACAGTGGTGGCTGCTCTCTTGATCCACAGTTAGCCTGCTTATCTTTTTAAGGTTCCATTTCAAACAGTACTCAGCTGACTTCTGTTAGGCACAGTGGGCCCAATGACTAGGAGCCCACAGTACTTTCAGGGGCACCCGAAAAGTTTAGTTTCTTCTAAAATTGTAAGGAAAATAATGAACTTTTAGTAACTACAAATTAATATTTATACCAATACAGATGTAAAAAGCATAATGTTTTTAATTTTTATGAAGGAAGGGGCCCCCAAAGGCAAAAGTGCCTAAGGCCTGGGAAATTCATGATGTCACCCTTCCTTTCCACCATGGTTTTGTGCCCTGTGCAAGTCCGCATTTGGAGTAGGAACATTGCCTCCTGGTTCCTGTGTTATTTCTAGGCTGCCCTGATGCCCCCCCAAGTCCTGCTGGGTGCTCACCAGGGTCTCCAAGGACAAGTCCACCAGGTGGCAGGGATCTTCCTTTCTCCTCAGCCTGCCCTCCACCTCCTAATTCTCATCTTTCTCCATGTCTCCCTCATTTGCTGTAAAGAACCATGATGGCAGCAACACATTAGACCTAAGTTTATAGAACACTAGCCCAGATAAAACATACCAGCTGATGGCCTATGGCCTAAAGGCAGTCAGGAGTAGCTGGGCCCAGTGCCCTCAAACTTGAGGCAGAGCTTTGGGATTCTTTTCCCTGGGCTTGCAGGTGGCTGAGCTAAGGTTACAGAGGAAACTCGGCAGACACTGAAGGGCCTCTGATCATCCCATCTTCTATTCTTCTCTTCCATTTGGCTAACCTGAGGATGAATACCATTTCCTCCCACTCTTTCAGGATCTCCCTTCTTGTTTTTAAGGTGTAATATGCACAATTAGGGTTTTAAGATCACCATCATTTCCATAGTCCAACCCAATTTTCCCCATGGAATAAATGCTATAGATTGGATACTTCATGACAAGTATATTCTGACCCTAGTACTTTCTGAATCTTTGTTTCTTAGTCCAGAAACTCTGCCCGCTCCCCTATACCAAGCAGAATAGGCATTTTTGCTTGGGCTGCAGGAATCTGACCATGCAACAATCTGGATAAACCCTATGAGAATAGTGTAGGGAAAATGGAAGTTCCATGGCCAGGATCTCACCTGACCCTAATATAGTTGCCCATTGTGCGTCTGCAATGCTCACTGGTGATTTCTTATGGTATCAAGAGCATTGAATCTCTCAAAAGACATGCTTGCACTCTTGTGGCACTGAGCTGTTATTGACTTTATATAAAGAGTGCCACCCAGTGTTCTGGGGCTGCGAGGCAGTGGAGAGGCCCAGCTTGCTTGTGCAGACTGCCCGGGAGGCAGATGGGATTCTAATGCTTGACCTACCACCACGGTGTAAGACCTTTTACCCCAAAAACGTTCCGTTGTCATTTTTCGGTCTCAGCCAATCCAGAGTGAACTTGCCCGGGTCTGAAACCCTCAGGTGAGACAAACAGCCGGAAGTAGAGACACCAGAAGTGGTTGCTCTTGTGTAATCACATGCAAATGTCAGTATCTGTTGCCAAACACTGAAAGAGAAGCCGGTACCAGCTGATCATCATAAAAGCTTTCCCAGCCTCGGAGCTTTCAGAGGCTGAGGAAGTAGAGCAACCTGTTTTTGTGTGGAAAGGATGCATAAGAGATCAGCTCTTGTAAGGTGAGTCGGTCCAGTGTATTGGGTATCAATATTGACGGGTGATTTTTTTTTTTTTTTGGGTGATTCTTTTTTAAGAAAGCAAAGAATATTTGGACACAACTTTGCTTGTGCCTTTGTTCAAATTTCATGTTAAAAACAAACCCAGAGAAAACCTTGGTCAGAAGATAGCAATGCTTCCACCTACAGGCACTTAGATTTCAGCTTATTGCTCATTTCCTCTCCCAGGTGGAGTTCGATTGTTGGTCTGGTGAAGTTAAACAGTAATTAACAGTTGACTTTACTGGAAAATGTTATTATTTTGAAATGAGGCTTGGTTTTCTGTGTCGGTGACCTGCGGAGAGGGAAAGCAGTGCGTCTGGGCCTGGGTTTCGGTCTCTGCGCTGCCCCAGCTCTGTGCATTCTCGACGCCAGAGGAGCAGAGAGTAATCAGAGCATGTCTGCTTTCAGGTTCTGGGCTGGGCTGCTGATTACTCTGGGTTCTCTCTGCTCTAGAGGTTCACCGTGTGGCATTTCAACACATGTAGAAATAGGTAAGTGCTGGTGATTTCTTATGGTATCAAGGGCATTGAATCTCTCAAAAGACATTAAGGAGAAAATTTAAAGTCTTTCTCATGTATTGATGAAAGTTCCCCTGCTGCAGTGAGGGGGTCCCTGGCTATTTCTCTGGATGGGAAAATAATGAGTTGGGAAAACTAGAGGCTGCCATGAAGCAGAAGAATTGATAGGACAAGAGGAGAGAGATGGGTAGGATATGACAGCATGAGGAACTTACTGCTGCTATTTTATATTGCCAAGCATATGTAAATAGCCACACCTGGCCATGGGAGTGGGTCCCCTGAATCAAGTGTTTTGAAAGTGGTTGGCTTCAGGGAGGGCAAGAAAGCAAAGGGGTTTGGATAGTCATTGGTGTTAGAGGAGCCCAGAATGATGACAGGAGTTGTGGAGGGCAGAGTACCTGTGTCCGCCAGCTCAGGGCTGAAGGCAGTTATCTGGACATATGGTAGCAAATGGTAGCACAAAGATTTGGTTCTTGTGTGAAGTGTATTTGTAATTTTTTTTAACTTAGAGGAAATATGAGCCAATTTGTAACATAATTAGTTATGATTATGTTGTATGGCAATTTTCGGATTAATTTCAGATATTCTTGACATCTGGTTTCCTTTAGATGAAAATAATAACAATATTATAGTTTTGCCTGCAGAATAGTTTTGTATTGTTTTGTACCTCCAGAAGGTACAAAGCACAACAAAATTACAAATAAAATATGAACATTTATTTGTGTAAAATAGACCTAGATCTTGAGTTCTGGTTGGTAACAACCTTATGATCACAGAATTTTACCATTTGAAGGGGTACTAAAGGTCACTGAGTCCAATTATCTTTTATTTTACATATCAGGACATTGATCTTAGGGCTTTTTATAGCTAACCTGCTTGTGGCCTGGCCTAGAATTACATTTCTTGATAGATAGTCCAATGGTCTTTCCCAAAACATTTATTGCTAAAATGAAGAAGACAGAGAATAATTGAAAAGAGAATCAGACTTAGGTTCTAGTACCAGCTCTGCTGTAAACTTGATGTGTGACTCTGAATAATGTACTTTCTCTTTCAATTCCTCTTCTGTAAAATGAGCGGTTTTCCATAAAAACCTCTTCTTAGTGAATTCTGAAGTATCTTCCAACTGTTAAGTTATTAGAAATTGAGATTGCTAAAATTACAGAAGTGGGCTGAAGAGGAACAAATATAAATGGAAATATTCTAGTTTTTAATCCTTAGAATTTAAACATTTACATAAAAATTTAATAATCCGAAAATTGCTTGCCTTTCTTCAGTAGGTACCAAAGGTCCTAATAAATTAATATATTAAAACTATACTTTAAACTAAGTATTTTATTATATATTATATATAATGCTTATGTGAAGATAATTGAAGGCAATTCCAAACTGCACAGATTTTAGAGATGTTTATGTAAAGGAGACAGCTCTAAAATTTGAAATTTTTTTCAAACTAAAATGATTTTATAAATATCTCGGTTCACATTTTCACTTCTTATATAGAGCCCGTGTGGAAGGTTGACACTGTGTGAATGAGTTAGAATTGGCCTCACTCAGTCATTCGGAAATCACTGGCATCCTACATACAGGTTATTTGTGTGGGCTGTGAACTTGTCTCTTATGTTATCAACACTTGTAGTAGTGGCTGTATTTTTTTTGTTGTATGAATTAAAAAATTGGATGTGATTCACAGTAGAAATAAGGTATCACTTTGAATGTGTCTTTACAAGGAATGTTCATCTTCCTGTTGATTCTAAGAAGATTCAGGGTATGAATGGGTATGTGGGTAGAGCAGGCAAACTTCTGAGATTTTATTTTTGTCCTTCTAAAGTGGCCCAATAATGAAAAAAACAGTTGAGGATCATTGATTCAATCCATGCTTAGGCCCTGTATCACATTTCCTACCTAGATTTATCTATCTCAGTGGACTGTTGAGGGAAAATATGATGACAGCTCTGTTCATTGTATCAGCCATAGTGTTTGTCACTTAGCACTTATTTTCTGTGATTCTCCCAAGAAACCTGTATGATGGGTATTGTTTACTTAATTTTACATAGGGGGGGACTGAAGCCTAGAGAGGTTAAGCAACTTACTCTGGGTCATAGAGCCAGTTCTGAAACCTTATATCACCATGCAAACTTTATTTGTATTATAACAATATAAATATTGTACAAATCTAATTATGCCTAATGAAAATTACAAGTGTACACTTAATTTTCATTTCCCACTTCTTTGATGGTTAAAGTGACGAAATTACATATTTTCCTTTTAAAATTATCTCTAGTAAGTTCTGTTTTTAGTTATAGTTGAACTTAAATGACTTACGTATTTATTTCTCTCAGGACACAGAGCTCTGGAGTTTCTTCACCTTCAGGGTGCGAGTGTTAACTACAAAGAGGTATAAAGTTTAATTTTTCTTTTATTCCTGTGCATTAATTTTCTTCCATAGCTGTCAAACAAAGGTCCTAACATATTTAAACAGTAATTTTAAGACTCATTTTATGTCTTTATAAAACATTAATATTTGGGGTTAAAAGGTGTATGGCCCCTCCAATGCTACTTGAACGTTATATATATTGAACTAGTATCATTGAAATATTTTAGTGATCATAATTTGAAAAATTTTGAGAATTTTTTAAATGGTACATCTTTTATTTTTATAAAGAGCAGTCATATCTGAGATAAATCATTTGTTTTCCACTTCTTGTCTCTGTGTGTTATATACAAAACATGTCACAACAAGGAGAAGGAAATATTTATACGGAAGTATGCTTTGAGATGCTTCTTTCAACTTCTCCCTTCTGTATTCTTCGTAGGACTCTGGCTTGCCTTTCAGCCATTCTCAAATTAGTTGAACCCATTCTGACTCTCTATACTACATCTAGTTCTATAGCTAAATTATACATTGTAACAAAGATGATTCTTAAATACTTACATTTGATAAGAGTGGTTAATCTCCACCCAGGACATCAGAATTGGATCAAATTATTGCCAGGGAATCTTGATACTCTAAGTATGGAAAGCAGGAAGATAAAATAACTGAAATCTACTACATCCTCAAACCACTTTTAGGCATGAATTTCAACTTCCTTACTCACCAGTTCAACAGCATTTATATTTGATTCTTTTCCATGTTGAACCTGATAGAAAGTAGTCAGGAAAGAAGAAGTGAAGTAAGAATCTGCCTAATTCATCACATGAGCAATCCAGTCCTGAGTGTGTGGAGTGATTTGCCGGTAGAGCTACTCAAGCTCGAATCATTAACTTAACTTAAAATATTTTAAATGGACACAGATACTTCCCCTCAGCAACAGTCCTGTGCAAAAACTGACACCCTCATTGGAAATAACTAAGTGCTCTGAGAGCTTACACTTCCCACTTTTAACTTACGAAGATAAATAGGGATTACTTTACCTCGGACAGTATTATCATATGCCTTTTCGAAGACTGATGATCTTTTTATATCTCCATATGTGGGAATCCTCTTTCTCCCTACTGACCTCTGCTCTTTGACTTGGGAACTCATTGGTATTGTTTGGTTAAGTGATACAGAGGGAAGTCATCTGAAGGATGCTAGCTGGCTATACAGGTGGATCTCTGCAGGCTGCCAATATTTTGGCAAGCTCTGCACATTCAGGGTCTGAATTTTGATGGTTCTGGGATTATCTTTTGATAGTATATCCAGAGGTGACTGTACTTCAAAGATGTTGACTTACACTAACTAAATGAATAAGAGGTTAATGCATAGAGATGAGAAAATCAGTTTATTAACTTATGAGAGCTATAAGAAGCAAGCTGACCTCACATTGGTGGTCATTATTTCCCTGACATTTACTTCCTTTCTATAAGAATAAATAGAATGTGGTGCGTTTACCATGGAATCAGAGCGGTAGTAGTTATTTGTTTAGTTGCTGTCTCCTCGTTGCCCTGCTTCTTCCTCCCCACTCATAATACAGTTTTTTTCTTTTCTAATTAGAAAACTAAAAGAAATTTTATTGTTTTTAAAAAAATGAGAGATAACCAGTGTTAACACTTGGTTTTATGTCATCCTATGTATTTTCCCTGCATTTATTAGCACTTAAAAAAAATTACACACTATTTTGTAACTTGATGTTTTTCCTTTCACATATTGTTGATATATTTACATGTCAATAGAAATCTTCATAATGATTTTAACAATTATACATTTTTCTGTTATCTAGAAGGTACCATAATTTATTTAACTAATTCTCTATTTTAACTTTATTTTGCAGTAACTTGAAATAGAAAACTTGAAAAACTAAACAAATAATTCCGGCATGCCTTTTACCCAGTTTCCCCAGTTGTTGACAGCTTATCATATTTGCCTTTTCATCTTCTGTTTATATATATTGATTTTTCAATGAACTATTTGAGAGTTAGTTGCTTATTATCCTTTAACACATTGTGTATAAAAACAAGGACACATATATATCACAATATAATAATCACAAGCAAGAAATCAACATTGAAATAGCACTCTCACCCAATCCTTAGGTCTCATTCAAATTTTACCAGTTGTCTCAATAAGATTTTTATGATTCCAGGACCATTTCAGGATTATGTGTTGTATATGTCAGTTCTTTTTAATCTCCTCCAACCTAGAACTGTTCCTCATGCCTAGACTGTCTATAATGATCTTGATATTTTACAAGTCCAGTAACTGTGTAGAATGTACCTTATTTTGATTTCTTCTGGTGATTCCTCATGATAGATTCTCCTGGAGATTATTTTTTGACAGAAATATCATAGAACATTGAAGTGAGGCTGTATTCTTCTCATTAAATCATGTCAGAAGGCACACAATATAATCCTGGACCATTTCCAGTGATGTTAACTTTTGTTTCAGCTATTTTATTTTTCAGTTCTAAAATTTCCATTTGCTTCTTTTTATCTTCTGTTTCTTTGCTGAGACTTGTTTGTTTCAAGTGTATTTCTAATTGTTTTCTAAGTTTTTTGTTGGTGGCTGCTTTGAAATGTTTGTCATAATGCTAAGATTTCTGCCATCTCAGTGTTGGCATCTACTGATTATCTTTTTTCATTCCTTTTGAGATCTTCCTGGTTTTTGGTATGATGAGTTATCTTTGACTGAAACCTGGACATTCTAGGTATTACATTATTAGACTTTGTATCTTATGTACATTTTCTGTTTCAGTTGACTTCTGGCAGTGAAAGGGGTAGGGAGACTTCTGTTAACTGGGAGTAGAAGTCAAGGTTTTCCACTGGGCCTCCACTAATACCCCCTGGCTGGGAGCCATAGGAGCGCCTCATTACTGCTCCTCACAGTGGCCTTTACTGATGTCAGAGGGCAGGTGTGGCACCTTATTGCTGCTGGTGGTAAATGTTCTCATCCCCTTTGGGTCCCTTCTGACACAACCTCATTGGGGAGGGGAGACTCCTCATTACTGCCAGTTAGAATTGAATGTCCAGGCCGTCTTCATGGTCTCTCCTGATTCTGAAGGATGGGTGTGAGGGCAGGATGGCAGGGTTGAATGTCCTGGCTCCCTCCTTGGCCTTCTCTGATGCCATTCCAGTGTGGGTACTGGGGCACCGCAGTGCAGCCTGGTGAGGGGGGAATCTGGGCTCCCCATTTAGCCTTAGCTGGTTGGGTGTAAGGGTAGGGCCACAGTTTTTTTCTATGGTGTTTGGCTGGAGTAAAGAGGTGGTTGTCTAAAAGTGGTTTTTTTTGTCATTAATCTACAATTACATGCAGAACATTATGTTTACTAGGCTCCCCCCTTCACCAAGTCCCCCCCTCACACCCCATTACAGTCACTGTCCATCAGTGTAGTAAGATGCTGTAGAATCACTACTTGTCTTCTCTGTGTTGTACAGCCCTCCCTGTACCCCCCCCCACATTATACATGCTAATCATAATGTGCCCTTTCTTTTTCCCGCTTATCCCTCCCTTGCCACCCATCCTCCCCAGGCCCTTTTCCTTTGGTAACTGTTAGTCCATTCTTGAGTTCTGTGATTCTGCTGATGTTTTGTTCCTTCAGTTTTTCTTTGTTTTTATACTCCACATATGAGTGAAATCATTTGGTACTTGTCTTTCTCCGCCTGGCCTATTTCACTGAGCGTAATACCCTCTAGCTCCATCCATGTTGTTGCAAATGGTAGGATTTGTTTTCTTCTTATGGCTGAATAATGTTACATTGTGTATATGTACCACATCTTCTTTATCCATCTACTGATGGACACTTAGGTTGCTTCCATTTCTTGGCTATTGTAAATAGTGCTGCGATAAACATAGGGGTGCATCTGTCTTTTTCAAACTGGGCTGCTGCATTCTTAGGGTTCCCCTTTCTCTGCAACCTCACCAACATTTGTTGTTGTTGTTTGTCTTTTGGATGGTGGTGATCCTTACTGGTGTGAGGTGATATCTTATTGTGGTTTTAATTTGCATTTCTCTGATGACTAGCTATGTGGAGCATCTATCTTTTCATGTGTCTGTTGGTTATCTGAATTTCTTTTTTGGAGAACTGTCTGTTCAGCTCCTCTGCCCATTTTTTAATTGGATATTTGCTTTTTGTTTGTTGAGGTGTGTGAGCTCTTTATATATTTTGGATGTCAACCCTTTATCAGATCTGTCATTTATGAGTATATTCTCCCATACTGTAGGGTACCTTTTTGTTCTATTGATGGTATCCTTTGCTGTACAGAAGCTTTTCAGCTTGATATAGTCCCACTTGTTCATTTTTGCTTTTGTTTCCCTTGCCCGGGGAAATATGTTCATGAAGAAGTCACTCATGTTTATGTCCAAGAGATTTTTGCCTATTTTTTTTTCTAAGAGTTTTATGGTTTCATGACTTACATTCAGGTCTTTGATCCATTTTGAATTTACTTTTGTGTATGGAGTTAGACAGTGATCCAGTTTCATTCTCTTACATGTAGCTGTCCAGTTTTGCCAGCACCATCTGTTGAAGAGACTGTCATTTCGCCATTGTATGTCCATGGCTCCTTTATCGTATATTAAATGACCATATATGTCTGGGTTGATGTCTGGAGTCTCTATTCTGTTCCACTGGTCTGTGGCTCTGTTCTTGTGCCAGTACCAAATTGTCTTGATTACTGTGGCTTTGTAGTAGAGCTTGAAGTTTAGGAGCAAGATCCCCCCACTTTATTCTTCCTTCTCAGGATTGCTTTGGCTATTCGGTGTCTTTGGTGTTTCCATATGAATTTTTGAACTGTTTGTTCCCGTTCATTGAAGAATGTTGTTGGTAATTTGATAGGGATTGCCTCAAATCTGTATATTGCTTTGGGCAGGATGGCCATTTTGATGATATTAAATCTTCCTAGCCAAGAGCATGGGATGAGTTTCCATTTGTTAGTTCCCTCTTCAATTTCTCTTAAGAGTGTCTTGTAGTTTTCAGGTATAGGTCTATTACTTCCTTGGTTAGGTTCATTCCCAGGTATTTTATTCTTTTTGATGCAATTGTGAATGGAATTGTTTTCCTGATTTCTCTTTCTGTTAGTTCATTGTTAGTGTATAGGAAAGCCACAGATTTCTGTGTGTTAATTTTGTATCCTGCAACTTTGCTGAATTCTGATATTAGTTCTAGTAGTTTTAGAGTGGAGTCTTTAGAGTTTTTTATGTACAATATCATGTCATCTGCAAATAGTTTAACTTCTTTACCAATCTGTATTCCTTGTATTTCTTTGATTTGTCTAATTGCTGTGGCTAGGACCTCCAGTACTATGTTGAATAACAGTGGGGAGAGTGGGCGTCCCTGTCTTGTACCCGATCTCAGAGGAAAAGCTTTCAGCTTCTCCCTGTTCAGTATGATGTTGGCTGTGGGTTTATCATATATGGCCTTTATTATGTTGAGGTACTTGCCCTCTGTGCCCATTTTTTTGAGAGTTTTTATCATGAATGGATGTTGAATTTTGTCGAATGCTTTTTCAGTGTCTATGGAGATGATCATGTGATTTTTGTCCTTCTTTTTATTGATGTGGTGGATGATGTTGATGGATTTTTGAATGTTGCACCATCCTTGCATCCCTGGGATGAATTCCACTTCGTCATGGTATACGATCCTTTTGATGTATTTTTGAATTTGGTTTGCTAATATTTTGTTGAGTATTTTTGCATCTATGTTCATCATGGTTATTGGTCTGTAGTTTTCCTTTTTGGTGGGGTCTTTGCCTGGTTTTGGTATTAGGGTGATGTTGTCTTCATAGAATGAGTTTGGTAGTATTGCCTCCTGTTGTATTTTTTGGAAAACTTTAAGGGGAATGGGAATTATATCTTCTCTGTATGTCTGATAAAATTCCAAGGTAAATCCATCTGGCCCAGGGGTTTTGTTCTTGGGTAGTCTTTTGATTACCCATTCAATTTCTTTGCTGGTAATTGGTTTGTTTAGATTTTCTGTTTCCTCCTTGGTCAGTCTTGGAAGGTTGTATTTTTCTAGGAAGTTGTCCATTTCTTCTAGGTTTTCCAGCTTATTAGCATATAGGTTTTCATAGTAGTCTCTAATAATTCTTTGTATTTCTGTGGGGTCTGTTGTGATTTTTCCTTTCTCGTTTCTGATTCTGTTGATGTGTGTTGATTCTCTTTTTCTCTTAATAAGTCTGTCTAGAGGCTTATCTATTTTGTTTATTTTCTCAAAGAATCAGCTCTTGGTTTCACTGATTTTTTTCTATTGTTTTATTCTTCTCAAGTTTATTTATTTCTTCTCTGATCTTTATTATGTCCCTTCTTCTGCTGACTTTAGGCCTCATTTGTTCTTCTTTTTCTGATTTCAATAATTGTGACTTTAGACTATTCATTTGGGATTGTTCTTCCTTCTTTAAATAGGCCTGGATTGCTATATAGTTTCCTCTTAGGACTGCCTTCGCTGTGTCCCACAGAATTTGGGGCTTTGTGCTGTTGTTTTCATTAGTCTCCATATATTGCTTGATCTCTATTTTGATTTGGTCATTGATCCATTGATTATTTAGGAGCATGTTTTTAAGCCTCCATGTGTTTGTGGGCTTTTTGCTTTCTTTGTACAATTTATTTCTAGTTTTATACCTTTGTGGTCTGAAAAGTTGGTTGGTAGCATTTCAATCTTTTTTAATTTACTGAGGCTCTTTTTGTGGCCCAGTATGTGGTCTATTCTGTAGAATGTTCCATGTACACTTGAGAAGAATGTGTATCCTGTTGCTTTTGGGTGTAGTGTTCTGTAGATGTCTATTAAGTCCATCTGTTCTAGTGTGTTGTTCAGTGCCTCTGTGTCCTTACTTATTTTCTGTCTGATGGATCTATCCTTTGGAGTGAGTGCTGTGTTGACGTCTCCTAAAATTAATGCATTGCATTCTATTTCCTCCTTTAATTGTTAGTATTTGTTTCACATATGCTGGTGCTCCTGTATTGGGTGCATATATATTTATAATGGGTACATCCTCTTGTTGGACTGAGCCCTTTATCATTATGTAATGTCCTTCTTTATCTCTTGTTACTTTCTTTGTTTTGAAGTCTATTTTGTCTGATACTAGTACTGCAACACCTGCTTTTTTCTCCTTTTTGTTTACATGAAATATCTTTTTCCATCCCTTGACTTTTAGTCTGTGCATGTCTTTGGGTTTGAGGTGAGTGTCTTGTAAGCAGCATATAGATGGGTCTTGCTTTTTTATCCATTCTATTACTCTGTGTCTTTTGATTGGTGCATTCAGTCCATTTACATTAGGGTGATTATTGAAAGATATATACTTATTGCCATTGCAGGCTTTAGGTTCGTCGTTACCAAAGGTTTCAAGGTTAGCTTCTTTAGTATTTTTATGTCTATCTTAACTTGCTTATTGAGCTATTATAAACACTGTCTGATGATTCTTTATTTCTCTCCCTTCTTATTCCTCTTCTTCCTTTCTTTATATGTCGGGTGTTTTATTCTGTGCTCTTTTGTGTTTCCTTTGACTGCTTTTGTGGGTAGTTCATTTTACTTTTTGCCTTTAGTTAGTATTTGTTTGGTCTGCTTTCTTTGCTGTGATTTCATTTTCTCTGGTGACATCATTTAGCCTTAGGAGTGCTCCCATCTAGAGCAGTCCCTCTAAAATACCCTGTAGAGGTGGTATGTGGGAGATAAATTCCCTCAACTTTTGCTTGTCTGGGAATTGTTTAATCCCTCCTTCTTATTTAAAATGATAATCATGCTGGCTACAGTATTGTTGGTTCAAGGCCCTTCTGTTTCATTGCATTAAATATATCATGCCATTCTCTTCTGGCCTTTAAGGTTTCTGTTGAGAAGTCTGATGATAGCCTGATGGGTGTTCCTTTGTAGGTGACCTTATTCCTCTCTCTAGCTGCCTTTATAACTCTGTCCTTGTCCTTGATCTTTGCCATTTTAATTATTATGTGTCTTGGTGTTGTCCTCCATGGGTCCCTTCTGTTGGGTGTTTTGTGTACTTCCGTGGTCTGAGTGACTATTTCCTCCCCCAGTTTGGGGAATTTTTCAGCAATTATTTCTTCAAATACACTTTCTATCCCCTTTTCTCTCTCTCTTCTTCTTCTGGTACCCCTATATTGTGGATATTGTTCCATTTCTATTGGTCACACAGTTCTCTTAATATTCTTTCATTCCTGGAGATCATTTTATCTCTCTCTGCATCAGCTTCTATGCGTTCCTGTTCTCTGGTTTCTAATCAATCAATGGCCTCTTGCATCTCATCCATCCTGCTTTTAAATCCTTCCAGAGATTGTTTTATTTCTGTATTCTCCCTCCTTAGCTCTTGCATATTTCTCTGCAAGTCAATCAGCATGGTTATGACCTTAATTTTAAATTCTTTTTCAGGAAGATTGGTTAGGTCTGTCTTCCCAGATTCCTTTTCAGGGGAGACTGTCTGGGTTAATCTGATCTGTATCAAATTCTTCTGTCTTTTCATGGCGATAGAGGTAGTCATGGGTAGTTGGCACGTGTCAGCTGGAAGAACGTCCCTTCTTGCTGGTTTGTGTCCCTCCTCTCCTGGGAGAACGGCGACCCCTAGCGGCTTGTGCTGGGCAGCTGCGCGCAGACGGGGCCTCTGAGTCTTGCCCTGCCGCTGTGGAGGAGGCTCCGTGTGTGGTTGCTGTGGGCGTGGCCGGCCTCAGGCAGCTCTGTTGCTATGGTGGGGCCGCCAGGCCAGAGTGGGAATGGGCAGGAGGCTGTTTATTGCCGTGAGGGGCCTTGGGGCTGCGCTGCCGCCCAGGGGGTTAGGGCGCCCAGAGATCCCCGGGTTCCCAGCTGTTGAGCTGATTGTACTTGGATGTGTCTGTTCAGCTGTGGGGCCCCTGTCCCTTTAAGCCTTTCAAAACACTCTTTTCTTTGTCCCAGGGGCACCGCCTGTGGGGACCCACTTGCAGGTTTTACTGTCCTGTTTCCCTAGTATCCAGCACCCCACGCACTGTGTCTGCGCTCTGGCCCGGATGGCGGGGGCTGGGTGTTCGGCCGTCCTGGGCTCCGTCTCCCTCCCGCTCCGACTCCTCTTCTCCCGCCGGGAGCTGTGGGGAGGGGCGCTCGGCTCCCGCCGGGCCGGGGCTTGTATCTCACCCCCTTCGCGAGGCGCTGGGTTCTTGCAGGTGTGGATGTGGTCTGGCTGTTGTCCTGTGTCTTCTGGTCTCTCTTTTAGGAGTAGTTGTATTTGTTGTATTTTCAAAAATATGTATGGTTTTGGGAGGAGATTTCCACTGCTCTACTCATGCCGCCATCTTGGCTCCTTGTCTAAAAGTTTTCTGTCTTGTTAGGCTGCCTAATTCCTGGTTCTATGGCAAGAAAGAGCAGGCTTTTCATTTTTATTTTTATTTTTTCTGTATCCATTGGGGTTTCTAGGTGGTTGGAATTTCTAGTATCCAGTTTGGGATATATAAGGCAAAAAGAAAACCCAGGGAATTCACCCCAATGAGGTCTTGAGTTCCTTGGCCACTCTGCATACTTATCTCCAACTTTCAGTCATCTTATGTTAATTTGTATACATGTCCAGGTTTTAGCAGCAAGAGAACTATGGAAAAGTACATCTACTCCGTCTTCCTAGAAGCAGAATTCCTAGTAATACTAATTTTTATTACTTGGCTTAGATGGTATCTGCCACATTTTTACACTGGAAATTTAATGAGCTATTTCTACCATTTAATTGATTAGCAAGTAAGTATTTTGTGGGGAGATATATTGAGGTAATATAAATATCCTGTTTCTCATCAAACTTTTTCCTACTAGTTTTAGCATCCATTAATTCTTGCCTGAATAATAAACAGTTTGGCGACCATCATAATAATGATCTGATTCCATCATTCCTTCTACATTTATTCGTTGGCATTCTGCTGTTAGGTAGAGCTTTCCCATCTTCCCCATTTATTTATTTATTTATATCAGTATACATTCATGGATTCTTATTTTATTCAATGGTTTATATTACATTGCTATCATTATTTATTTTAATGCTCAAATTCTCCCAGTTTCCACTTCAGGTTGGCTTTGTGTCTGTCTCTCCATTTAAAACCTGAGTTCACAGAAGTATCTCCGATTTCAACCCATTGCTACAGGATTTTTTCTAACCTTCTCTATGCCCATATCTGTAACTCCTTTCTCCAACAGTGAGAAACCTGGCCTCCATTATTCTTGATAGATATTCTCAGCAAATCCCTTTAGTCCTGGCACTGCTAGTTAAATCCAAATGGCACAGAAACAAATGAGAAAGCAAGTCAGGGAAGTCATTTATAACCAAGGAAGGGTTACTATTCTTAATTGAAACTTCTTGATAAGTAGCTTCAGTTTGGAAACAAATTTACTTTTAGGGCCTTTTTTTAATTAAAAAAATTTTTGCCAATATGGTAGGTGAAAATAGCATTTTTTATCATCTTAATTAGCATTCTAATTATTAGTAATGAGGTTAAGTATATTTTCAGGTGTTTATCATCTATTTCTATTACCTCTTCTGTGAATTGCCTATGCCATTTGCTCATTTGTCTATTAGGATGTTTATCTTTATGTTTAATAATGGCTTATTTATTAAAGATACTATCACATCATCCATCAAATAATTTCATGGTTATTTATTTTTCTCTTGATCTTTGTTTCTGGTGCTTTTTACCATGCAGAATACTTAAATTTTTGTGTAGTTAAGTGCATCAATTTTCTCTTTTCTGCCTGTATGTTTTGCTTAGAAAAATCATTCCCACTCCAAGATTATATAATTATTTGCTTACACTTTGTGGTGTTAATTTTATGGTTCCATTAATGACATTTTACTCCATAATTCAGCCTGCATTTATTTTGGCATAAAGCGTGGTAGGGATCCAGTGCCCTGTATTGGGAATGTCAATTTCAAGCCTGTGTTGCCCCGGATAATCATGGACGCCCCCTGCAAAAATGGAATTGTTGTCATGGTGAGATAGTGCCAATACCATTTCTTGATTATACCATCTCTCATTCATCTCTATCATACTTGTTACTATGTATGCTTCAGTCTGTTTCTTTACTCTTTATTCTGTTTCACTGATCTGTCTTGGTTCCAGTATCATACTATTATTTATTTCTGTAGCTTACAGAAGTACTATTTTTAATATCTGAAGGCTGCATCTTTCCTCTGTACTCTTTTTCCCCCCAGCAATTTCCTATTTTGCTGACACATTTACTTTTCAAATTTTACTTCAGAATTATTTTTTATGTTAAATAACAATATCTATCTCACTAGGAAATGCAGGTTCAAGTCTTAATATATATATAAAGTGACTAGAACAGTGGGTGGCAAGGTAAACATTCAATGAAGTTAATAAATGACAAAGGTCCAGCTCTAGCTACCTTTAGAAAAAAAAGGGCATGTTTCGTATAATTGATATCCCTGAGACAGAGCTGGATCCAGAGTTATAGATGGTGCTCTATCTCTCCACATGGACGACACTGGTCATCCAGGACTCCACTTGCAAGCTTAAAATCCCCAAAGGGAAGAGGGCATCTTGCCCCAGCTCCTGCTGAGAAGTCTTAGGGAAACTTCTCATTGAACTAGCTTTAATCAGATGTGCATCTCTGAGCCCAGCTTTGTGGTGGGAGTGGAAATGCTGGCCTCGTACCCCTGTAGTCAGCCCTACCTGATCAGCATGGAATTCTCCTCAAGCGAGAGTGATTCTGTCTCTGTAACAGAGTGGGAATGGGATACTTATTGGAAAATAAAAATAAAAAACCAAATGATACTCTATTTTGGATGTACTTCTTTGTTGCCTCCATGCATGGTCCATGTTGTTAGTAAGTCCTTATTGAAAAATTAAAAAGTTGGGTTGCCAACCTTTTACTTTGCCCATTGGGTCAATCAGAGTTCATTTGCAGATCATAGCTAGATTATGCTGAAAGGCGCTCGATACCAAGACTTAGGGAATTCAGTGCAGACAGACTGTGTCAACTGAAGGAGCAGGTGCTAGACTGAGCTCCAGAAAGGACACAGAACTGGCCTGCCAGGGCGACCTATGCCTAGTCAAACAACCACTGTCCATTGACTAGCTCCAGGTCCAACTTTCTCCTTCACAGTTTGGAAAGTAAGAAGCTGCCACTTTCACTGTTGGCTTGGGGACCTCATAACCTCAGCCATTCTAGTGATACCAGGGTTCTTGTTTGCAGAGTAGAAGAATGAGCTTAGCAAACACCCAAAGTAGGAGAGCCAGGGAAAGGCTTTTACTGAGAGATAAAGTGAGAGGACAGAGCTCCTGGCTCATGCCAGGAGGGGATAAGAGAGCCTGTAGTTGTACGTTGTCTAGGGGTTTTATAGGCAGTTGAGGATTTTTGGGAACGTGAAAAAAGGCTTAGGGGTGTGGACTGTTAAGTGGTCCTTGAATATTTAGAATTAACACAAGGAACTTCCTGCTCTGATTTCTCCCTGAGATACCTGCTTCTTGGTCTGGGAGCATATCAAACACTATCTGCTGAGCCCCTAATCTGGGCTGAGGTATTGTTTGCTAAAGAGTAAATTAAGAATCTTACTTCTTAACTTCCTGGGTATTAAAATGAAATCTTATCCTTAAGGTGGAATCCTTCCTGCCTTTTAGTATGTTGTTTATGGCAGGCCTTGCTTGCCATTATTAATTGCCCAGATTGCAAATCACCTCATCAGGTCTGAAGGAGGAAGGACAGCACACAGGCCTGGGCCTTTTAGCGTGCTAGAGTGAATCTTACACATCACACATTACAAATGATTAGCATGGAATATTAACTGATCTCACCGAAGAATGACTCTAGAGCTTAATGTTTAACATAGAGCTTTGGTAGGGGGTTTCCTTGCATGCAGTTATATTGCTCTGACTGTAAATATCCTGCCTTGCTTTTTCTGGAGGCCCTCACCCTACTCTGACTATACCCACGGCCCCTGTCTCACTAGCATTACTAGCAAAATGGATGCCCACTCTGCCTGGGAACACCAGGGCTCCTTGCTACTCCTGTGGAAACACCAAGCACTCCCATGCTAGCTGAAGAAGCAAAAGAGGGAGAAGTGGGTTCCATGGTGGATTCTGTAAAATGTACTCTTTGTTTTCTAGATTCTAGCATGCAGCTGCACTCACCATAAGCGAGTTGGAATTAGGGAATTAGCCAGACATCTGAGGGAGAACTTTGAAAGGAAAATCTCTGTCATCTACTTTGACATCATTTTAAAAAGGAAAATATATCTTCTTGCCCCTCAAAAAGCACAAAGGACATAATCTTACTCTAAAGACAGCTAGCAACTATAAACTGATTTATCTATACAGACATATATATACACACATATAATTGATATATATATATATATGTATATATATATATATATGTATTTATGGCTATATTTTTCTCACTTCACTGATCACAGAAAAACTTAACGCAAATCAGTTCTGGTTCCATGAAATTAGCCTTAGGGAAATCCTGCTCTACTAGCTGGACAGAGAAAATGAAAGGAGGTAAAATTCAAGTAGGTGATTTTTGCTACTTAATTAACCTGTCTGTATAGGAAAGAACCTGAAGTTATATATTGCAGGGTCTTGTCTTGTATTATGCATGAATTTTTATTTATTATGTTTTCCTTGCCTTCCTTCTTTACTTTCCTCCCCCATCCTCCCAAATTGTTTTGGAATCTCATAGCTGGAAATTGACTGGTCCTGCTTTTCCTAGGCTGTTTTGGCTCTTGCACCCTAATTTCTGTGTTTTCCTGTTCACCAGCTGTTACTTGAACACCAGGATGCATATCAAGCTGGGACCGTGTTCCCTGATTCCTTTTACCCCAGCATCTGTGAAGGAGGTAAGATGATTTGCAGACCAAATGATACCACTTTTAGTTGCTTAATAGGAATAGTTATGATTTAAAAAGCATGTAAATATTTTCCACAGTCATTGGTTTGTGACTTAGTTCACAAAGTTGCATTTTCCATTTCACTAAAACTTATTAGCTTAAGCATAGGAATTCTGAAAACTTTAAGTGCCCTTACTTTACTGCTTTGTGGCAGAAGAGAACATTTTCAAAGAGATCAAAAGATCTGTTTTTGTTCCTTCTATGTTGTCTACTAGCATGCGACCTTGAAAAAATCACTTCCAGGCTGAGTATCAGCTTCCATATCTTAACATAGTGATAATAATGCATGCCTTGCTTCTTCGCTGGATTTTTTTTGGCATTAATGCATACTGTTTTATCAAATGTTATGCAAATCTAAGGTAGTGTTATCAGTAAACTGGGCTGAGGGGTTGTATCAGTCAGGGCCCCAGCAGGCACAGAAGGTGCACTTAACTGAGTAATTTTGAAGGGAGTTTTATAAGGGGATCATTTACAAAGGTGTGGACAGGATGTAAGAAATTGTAAAGGATAGTACAGGGGAGGGAGTGTTTTCTGGAATCGCAGACAGAGAGCTACTTCAAGAGGGCTGCTTGATGGGTCCAGACCTTTAGGCAGACACACAGGCAGCCTGCTGTGACTCTATAGAAGGGAGCTGGGAGAAGAATACAATAACCTTTATCCTTTCTCTGCTGTCATATCCATTCCCCCCATTGGCCAAGCCCAACCCAGCCAAAGCCAGAAGGCAAAGAAGCCAGTTGAAGGAGGTCATCACCTCAGAGGCACAGTATAGAGCAGAAAAGGATGGAAACAAACGGAAGTCCAGATCTGGATCTGGAGGCACAAACAAAAGACATCCAGTACACTGGATCATCATAAACCATTTTTGGAGTCTCAGGGTCATTAGCCATTAGGCACTCCCCCTCTTTTTTTTTTGTTTAATACAGTGATGCATTTAGGATCAAAGAGCTATTTAGGGCTCTCACTCCTATAGTTACCATCCCAGGTAATTAAGTTTTTGTATTTCTCTTATTTGTAAGTTTTCTTTTTTGCTTGTTTCCTTCTTAGTCTGTTAATTATCACCTCTCAATCCTATTATTTTGCCTGATGTTGCACTTCTCTCTCTAACCTATTCTTTCTAATTTAATGTATCTTAAAATGCATTAGGGGGGCTCTAATGTCTCTTGAGATTTTAATAGTTCCTTGATATGTTTTATGTTTACATAAAAAATAAATTTAAAATGTTTCTTGTCAATTTGGGGAACATTGCTTAATAAATGCTTAGAAACAGACAAAAATACAATAATGAAATTCTGAGAAGAGTGTAAAAGGAATGCAAACTATCCAGAATTTTCCGCTTTTTACACAGTAGTAGATACCTTCTTATCTGATGTAAAGACTGGGACCAATGTGTGACAGATAAGCCAAAAAGGTCAATTAGAAAGAATTATAAAATGTATGCTGATTATAAGGAATTTGATGCAGATTCCTCTTAGATTTTTATGAACTTTTCTGAATCTTTGTCTCTTACATATCTTCTTCAACAGTATGTTTCTTTTTCTTCTTTGGTGATTCACCTGTATTGCACCTTTCAAAACCACTTAACTTTATTAGATATTTAGTTGCCAAAGAAACAACTTTGGTTTTTTACATCAGTTTAGCTAATATTGAATTAAATGCTGTAATTACAATAACAAGGACAACTGGTTTGAAGAGGATTAGAAGCAGATCTGGCTGACCCTCTGTAAGCTACAGCCCAGCTTGGAGAAAGAGGTGCTCAGGCCTGTGGGCAGTGCCCTGCCAGCTGTCAGCACCCAGTATGCCCCAGGGTTTGGCTTTCTTTTGCCTCTAGTCAGTATGATTTACAGAAGGAACAAAGAGCTTTGGTTAAGCTGGCAATTGGTAAGTGGAGGTTTGTGAAAAGAGCTACTGCTATACTTAATTCTGGAGGGTTTTTTACTGTATTCGGTAGAATACAAACTGTAAGTTCTAGCTCAAACAAGACTTGGAGCAAATCAAATTTCTTTGTTACAATTTACTTGAAAATCATTTTCAGAAGAACCAACGATTTAGACTAGTTAGGCTATTTTTACTTCAGTAACAACATAAAAAATTTAAACTGAGGAGTTTGCTTTCAGTTTCCTGCATGACAGTTAACACCCCATGAAGAGTTTTGTGGTTTTAGAGATTTAGAAAAGATGCCAATTCCTGTCTTTCCTACCCTTCCTGTGGAATGAATAAAGAGCTACAGGGGACACCCACTGGCTCACTCAGATGATGCTTGAGACGTGTGCTATTTTATTTTTTTAATTTTTAATTTTTAAAAGTTTTTATTAAGGTATTAATGATAGACACTTTTATGAAGGTTTCACATGAAAAAACAATGTGGTTACTACATTCACCCGTATTATCAAGTCCCCACCCATACCCCATTGCAGTCACTGTCCATCAGTGTAGGAAGATGCCACAGATTCACTGTTTGCCTTCTCTGTGCTACACTGTTCTCCCCGTGACCCCACACACCATGTGTACTAAACATAATACCCCTCAGTCCCCTTCTCCCTCCCTCAACACCTGCCCTCATGCACCCCTCCCCTTTGGTAACCACTAGTCCCTTCTTGGAGTCTGTGAGTCTGCTGCTGTTTTGTTCCTTCAGTTTTGCTTCATTGTTATACTCCACAAATGAGGGAAATCATTTGACACTTGTCTTTCTCCACCTGGTTTATTTCACTGAGCATAATACCCTCCAGCTCCATCCATGTTGTTGCAAATGACAGAACTTGTTTCTTTCTTATGGCTGAATAGTATTCCATTGTGTATATGTACCATATCTTCTTCATCCATTCATCTACTGATGGACACTTAGGTTGCTTCTATATCTTGGCTATTGTAAATAGTGCTGTGATAAACATAGGGGTACATCTGTCTTTTTGAATCTGAGAAATTGTATTCTTTGGGTAGATTCCAAGGAGTGGGATCCCTAGGTCAAATGGTATTTCTATTTTTAGTTTTCTAAGGAACCTCCATATTGCTTTCCACAATGGTTGAACTAGCTTACATTCCCACCAGCAGTGTAGGAGGGTTCCCCTTTCTCCACATCCTCGCCAGCATTTGTTGTTCTTAGTCTTTTCAATGCTGGCCATCCTTACTGGTGTGAGATGATATCTCATTGTGGTTTTAATTTGCATTTCCCTGATGATTAGTGATGTGGAGCATCTTTTCATGTGTCTGTTTGCCATCTGAATTTCCTTTTTGGTGAATTGTCCCTTCATATCCTCTGCCCATTTTTTCATCAGGTTATTTCCTTTTTGGGTGTTGAGGTGTGTGAGTTCTTTATATATTTTGGATGTTAACCCCTTGTCGGATATGTTATTTACAAGTATATTCTCCCATATTGTAGGGTGCCTTTTTGTGCTTTAGGTGGTGTCCTTTGCCATACAGAAACTTTTTAGTTTGATGTAGTCCCATGTGTTCATTTTTGCTTTTGTTTCCCTTCCTCAAGGAGATGCGTTCAGGAAGAAGTTGCTCATGCTTATATTCAGGAGATTTTTGCCTCTGTTGTCTTCTAAGAGTTTTATGTTTTCATGTCGTACATTCAGGTCTTTGATCCATTTTGAGTTTACTTTTGTGTATGGGGTTAAACAATAATCCAGTTTCATTCTCTTGCATGTAGCTGTCCAGTTTTGCCAACACCAGTTGTTGAAGAGGCTGTCATTTCCCCATTGTATATCCATGACTCCTTTATCTTATATTAATTGATCATATATGGTTGGGTTTATATCAGGGTTCTCTAGTCTGTTCCATTGGTCTATGGGTCTGTTCTTGTGCCAGTACCAAATTGTCTTGATTACTGTGGCTTTGTAGTAGAGCTTGAAGTTGGGGAGCATAATCCCCCAGCTTTATTCTTCCTTCTTAGGATTGCTTTGGCTATTCAAGGTCTTTTGTGGTTCCATATGAATTTTAGAATGATTTCCTCTAGTTCACTGAAGAGTGCTGTTGGTATTTTGATAGGAATTGCATTGAATCTGTAGATTGCTTTAAGCAGGATGGTCAATTTGACAATATTAATTCTTCCTATCCATGAGCATGGGATGTGTTTCCATTTATTGGTATCTTCTTTAATTTCTATCATGAATGTCTTGTAGTTTTCAGAGTACAGGTCTTTCACTTCCTTGGTTAGGTCTATTCCTAGGTATTTTATTCTTTTTGCTGCAACTGTGAATGGAATTATTTTCCTGATTTCTCTTTCTGCTAGTTCATTGTTAGTATATAGGAATGCCACAGATTTCTATGTATTAATTTTGTATCCTATAACTTTGCTGAATTCAGATACTAGATCTAGTAGTTTTGGAGTGGATTCTTTAGGGCTTTTTATGTACAATATCATGTCATCTGCAAACAATGACAGTTTTACTTCTTCCTTGCCAATCTGGATGACTTTTAATTCTTTCTTTTGTCTGATTGCTGTGGCTAGGACCTCCAGTACTATGTTGAAAAGAAGTGGGGAGAGTGGGCATCCTTGTCTTTTTCCCGATCTTAAAGAAAAAGCTTTCAGCTTCTTGCTGTAAAGTATGATTGTTAGATGTGGGTTTATTGTATATGGCCTTTATTATGTTGATGTACTTGCCCTCTATACCCATTTTATTGAGAGTTTTTGTCATGAATGGATGTTGAATTTTGTTAAATGCTTTTTCAGCATCTATGGAGATGATGATGTGGTTTTTGTCCTTTTTGTTGATGTGGTGGATGATGTCGCTGGATTTTCAAATGTTGTACCATCCTCGCATCCCTGGAATAAATTCTACTTGAGCATGATGGATGATCTTTTTGATGTATTTTTGAATTTAGTTTGCTAATATTTGTTCAGTATTTTTGCATCGCTGTTCATCAGGGATATTGGTCTGTAATTTTCTTTTTTTGTGGTGTCTTTGCTTGCTTTTGGTATTAGAGTGATGCTGGCCTCATAGAATGAGTTTGGAAGTATTCCATCTTCTACTGTTTGGAAAATTTTAAAGAGGATGGGTATTAGGTCTTCACTACATGTTTGATAAAATTCAGCAGTGAAGCCATCTGGTCCAGGGATTTTGTTCTTAGGAAGTTTTTTGTTTACCAATTCAATTTCATTGCTGATAATTAGTCTGTTCAGATGTTCTGTTTCTTCCTTGTTCAGACTTGGAAGATTTTTTTTTCTTGACAGTTGTCCATTTCTTCTAGGTTATCCAGTTTGTTAGCATATAATTTTTCATAGTATTCTCTAATACTTATTTGTATTTCTGTGGTGTTTGTAATGATTTTTCCTTTCTCATTTCTGATTCTGTTTATGTGTGTAGACTCTCTTTTGTTCTTGATAAATCTGGCTAGGGGTTTGTCTATTCTGTTTATATCCTCAGAGAACCATCTCTTGCTTTTATTGATTCTTTCTATTGTTTTATTCTTCTCGATTTTATATATTTCTGCTCTAATCTTTATTATGTCCCTCCTTCTACTGACTTTGGGCCTCATTTGTTCTTCTTTTTCTAGTTTCATTAATTGTGAGTTTAGACTGTTCTTATGGGATTGTTCTTCTCTACTGAGGTAGGCCTGTATTGCAGTATACTACCCCTTAGCAAGGCCTTCCCTGCATCCCACAGATTTTGCGGTGTTGAATTACTGTTGTCATTTGTCTCCATATGTTGTTTGATCTCTGTTTTTATTTGGTCATTGATCCATTGGTTATTTAGGAGCATGTTGTGAAGCCTCCATGTGTTTGTGGGCTTTTTCATTTTCTTTGCGTAATTTATTTCTAGTTTCATACCTTTGTGGTCTGAGAAGCTGCCTGGTACAATTTCAATCTTTTTAAAAATGCTGAGCTCTTTTGTGGCCTAGTATATGATCTATTCTGGAAAATGTTCCATGTGTACTTGAGAAGAATGTGTATCCTGCTGCTTTTGGGTGGAGAGTTCTGTAGATGTCTTTTAGGTCCATTTGTTCTAGTGTATTATTCAGTACCTCTGTCTCCTTACTTATTTTCTATCTGGTTGATCTGTCCTTTGGAGTGAGTGGAGTGTTGAAGTCTCCTAGAATGAATGCATTGCATTCTATTTCCCCTTTTAATTCTGTTAGTATTTGTTTCTCATACGTAGGTGCTCCTGTGTTGGGTGCATAGATATTTTTAATGGTTATATATTCTTGTTGGACTGACCTCTTTATTATTATGTAATGTCCTTCTTTGTCTCTTGTGACTTTCTTTGTTTTGAAGTCTGTTTTGTCTGATACCAGTACTGCAACACCTGCTTTTTTCTCCCTATTAGTTGCCTGAAATATCTTTTCCTTTTCTTCACTTTTAGTCTATGTATGTCTTTTGGTTTAAAGTGAGTCTCTTGTAGGCAGCATATAGATGGGTCTTGTTTATTTATCCATTCAGTGACTCTATGTCTTTTGATTGGTCCATTCAGACCATTTACATTTAGGGTGATTATTGAAAGGTATGTACTTATTGCTATGGCAGGCTTTAGATTCGTGGTTACCAGAGGCTCAAGGTTAACTTCCTTACTAAGAGTCTAACTTAACTCATTTAATAATCTATTACAAACACAATCTAGAAGTTCTTTTTTTCTCCTCCTTTTTCTTCCTCCTCCATTCTTTATATTTTAGGTATCATATTCTGTACTCTTTGTCTATCCCTTTATTGACTTTGGGGATAGTTCATTTAATTTTGCATTTGCTTAGTATTTAATGGTTTTACTTTCTATACTGTGGTTTTATTACCTCTGGTGACAGCTATTAAACCTTAGGAACACTTCCATCTATAGCAGTTCCTACAAAATACACTGTAGAGACAGTTTTTAGGTGGTAAATTCTCTCAGCTGTTGCTTATATGGAAATTGTTTAATCTCACCTTCAAATTTAAATGATAATCTTGCCAGATAATGTATTCTTGGTTTGAGGCCCTTGTGCTTCATTGCATTAAATACATCATGCCACTCTGTTCTGGCCTGTAGGGTTTCTGCTGAGAAGTCTGATGTTAGCCTGATGGGTTTTCCTTTGTATGTCATCTTATTTCTCTCTCTGGCTGCTTTTAATAGTCTGTCCTTATCCTTGATCTTTGCCATTTTAATTACTATGTGTCTTGGTGTTGTCCTCCTTGGGTCCCTTGTGTTGGGAAATCTGTGCACCTCCATGGCTTGAGAGACTATCTCCTTCCCCAGATTGGGGAAGTTTTCAGCAATTACCTCTTCAAAGTCACTTTCTTTCCATTTTTCTCTCTGTTCTTCTTCTGGTACCCCTATAATGCAAATATTGTTCCATTTGGATTGGTCACACAGTTCTCTCAATATTCTTTCATTCTTAGAGATCCTTTACTCTCTCTGTGCCTCAGCTTCTTTGTATTCCTCTTTTCTAATTTCTATTTCATTTATCATCTCCTCCACTGTATCTAATCTGCTTTTAGAACCTTTCATTGTATGTTTCATTTCTGATACTGTGCTCTGTAGTGATTGGATCTCTGACCAGAATTCATTCCTGAGTTCTTGAATATTTTTCTGTACCTCCGTGAGCATGTTGATTTTTATTTTGAAATCCCTTTCTGGAAGATTCATGATGTCGATTTCATTTGAATCTTTCTTAGGTGTTGTATTCATAATTTTGCTTTGAACCAGGTTCCTTTGGCGTTTCATATTTGTATATGGCTCCCTCTACTGCCCAGAAGCTCTATTCTCTGGAGCTGCTCAGCCCCAGAAGCAATGTCGGGGGTTGCAGGGGAGTGATATTGGTGCCTGTGGGGTGGAAAGAGCTCTTTCCTGCTCCCCAGCTGTTATGCCTGTCTCCACTGCCAGACCAAGTTGGCTGAGCACACAGGTGTAAGCCTCTATGCTTTGCATTTGTAGCTGCTGTAGACGGGGCTTTCCTCTGGCTGGCCTAATGCCAGGGTAGGGTTTGCTGGTTTGCGAGCCAGGTGCAGGCTGGCCAGGAGAAAGGTGTAGTAGGCTGCATATCACGGAGGGGGTCCTTGGAGCTGTGTAGCCATCCAGGGAGCTGGAGCACCTGAAGATCGTGGAAGTTCCCAACCTGCTGGGCAGAGTCCACCTGGACAATTTTGTGTACCTGCCCTTTCTCCTGAGCAGTAAGCTCTGTGCAATCCTTGCCCCTTTAGCAGCCCTCCTGCTGACAGGAAGTCTCTCAGACTGCCCTCCTTTCTTTTGTCCCAGAGCAACCAGATATGGATCCTTGCTTTCCATAATCAGCTGGAATCTCAGTCTCTCCCAGTATTCTGCCTTTCTTAGCTTTCCAACCCCCTAATCATGAGAATACCATTCAAGCACCATGAAATGTAGGTTTGTGCTCCTAGAGCAAAGCCCCATAGTTAGGTGTTCAGGAGTCCCAGGCCTCCACTCCCTTCCTGCTCCATTTCTCTTCCTCCCACCAGTGAACTGGGGTGGGGAAAGGGCTTCTTTCCTGCCAGGCCATGGCTTTAGTTCGTTACCCTGTTCCCTGAGGTTTATTCTTTTCTCCAGGTGTATGCTGTTTGGCACAGTCCTCTTTCCTGTTGCTCTTTCAGGATTAGTTATATTAATTATATTTTCATATTATATGCAGTTTTAGGAGGAAGCCTCTGTCTCACCTCTCATGCCATCTTCTTTAATCTCTGACCTGTGTTATTTTAAAACAATTGTTGTAAATTCAGATGCTTGGAAGTCTTTGGGTTATTTGCTTTTGTCTTTTGTGCTACTAGGGAGATGCACTGTGATGGACAAAGAAGATTAAAAACAAAAACAAAAACAGAAACCTATCTCCTTCCCTTTAGGGCACAGAAATTGAAAACAATTCCAGCCTTTATTGTATCCCAGGTGGTACATACTGTTGTCAGATGTGTCTGGATGGTCTTTCCCTGTGTACTAGGTGGGACATCTACCTTGGATGGGAGAAGGTTCTTGACACTTAATGAGAAAGAATTCTCAAGCAGGTCAGACGAGCATAGGTAAGGAAGGAATTCATTAGAGCAAGAATAGTAGGGAATGGCAGCTGCTTTGCAGACATCAGAGAACAAGAAAGAACAGAAGGAGGAAAGGGAATCTCATTGTTTTTTACTCAACAGAGTAAATGGTTATATCTTCATATGGCAAATCCCTTGCCAACTCCTAAATCCAGGGACACCTGGCGTCCACTGTCTGCTTGGGTCTGTACATCATGAGAACTAAGCCCCTACCACCCCAGGATTTGGGGGTGCCACAGAGTGCTGGATGGGGTGAGATTATGTTCTGAGAACTTCCCAAAGGTAAAGAAAGGGGATGTTTTGACAGGCTACTAAAGTGCATGATCATACAGCTGCAGTCTGTCTGGGCCACCCAGGTGAAGCAAACTTGAAAGCCCAAATCAGAGTAGCTTTTCCCTACTTGTCTGAAATAGGACAGAGAGTAAGGAGACTTAAGTGCTTAAGTCTGGAAAATAGAAAGAAATAGTGAGGTAACAAAGACACTTGCTACTGGAAGAACACAGAGACAAAACACAGTAAGTTGAACAGTGAGAAGTCTTTATTTAAGGCAAAAGGCACACACTCCAATGGAAGTGGGAACCAGCTCAGAGAGGAGGCATGCCTAGAAGGCTTATGATTATGTCTTTCAAGGCTTTCAAGAATGGGGCAGAGGACTGTGGGTGGGGGTGTTATTGGGCATAGGCTTGACCTGTGGTCTCATGATGTGTATCTCCAGTGAGAGACATTTTGTTGCCATCCACAGTCTGTCCTCTAGATGTTCTGTAAGATAACACAAGGAATGTCTTGATCCTGTTCTCCAAGATAGTGGTGACCCTCAAGCAGTGGGGAAATATCATTTAGGACTGCTCACTCGGCCTTTGGAGAGGGTCAATTGTTGGCTGATTACTATAAAATAGGTTAGGAATCTTACCTCCTAACTCCCTGGTTTTAAAATGGAATTTTAGCTTTAAGATGGAGTCCCTCCTGTTCTTACTATACCATTTGTATCTTGGCATTTTTCATCAAAGGCAGGAAAATTTAATCATGATGCTTGTTCCATGTCCCTGCCCTACCTCAATACGAGAAGTTGTGAGTCAGTTTAAGCTGTTTCTCTTTGGCTGGCTCTTCTGTTCTAGAGGCTTCCTTTGAACATCAACAGAACCAACTAAGAGGCTTGGAGGGAAGGAGGAGAAGGGACACAGCAGGCAGTTGTGGAAGAGTTGACTGAGAATCTCCAGCTTTTAAAGACAGAAGCCTGACTTCTGCTTCTGTTTTGTCAGGACAATTCCATGACATGTCTGAGAGCACTCACTGGACTCCATTTCTTAATGCAAGCATTCATCATATCCGAGAGAACTATCCCCTTCCCTGGGAGAAGGTAGGCAAGGCCCTGTAATCCTCAAAAAATTAAATTCCAGACCTGCCAAATCCTATTTTTGCACCTTCACTTTACTCCATTTGTCTTCCTGCCACCCATCCCCCACCTTGCCTTCCCTCCACAAAGCCCTGTTAAGGGGTACTCACCATAGTACCATCAATGTCAAACACAGTATGTGGTACATAGCGGATGGCTAGTTAATATTTGAAAAAGTTACTTTAAAAACAAAGTTTAGGGTATGGCACTTGTTGTTTTGCTCCAATAATAAATTATCTGAAAGCACTTCCAAGGCACTCAGAACATTTCAAAAAGTCCTTTGTGGTTTATACCTGCATCTGATTTTTTGTCTCAATAATGGAAACAAATTCATATTTATTAAAACACTTAATAGGGTTGTAATAAAATAACTAAACATACATGACTCTAATTTGCTTTCCTGATAGGACACAGAGAAATTGGTAGCTTTCTTGTTTGGAGTTACCTCTCACATGGTGGCAGATGTCAACTGGCACAGCTTGGGTATTGAACAAGGATTCCTTAGGACAATGGCTGCTGTGAGTATATATCTTTAGGCTAATGATTTTATGGGAGTGATACTGTCAAACCCAAGATCAAAATCTGGCCCTTTTGAAGGAAAGGAAAACTTTAGGTTACTCAGAGGTCATGTGGAAATAGAGTAATTGCCCAAAGCAGTATTTGTTAGATTTCTATCTGTTCTTACTATTCTTCTTAATTTCCTTGCTATCTGAGCAATTTCCTCACATGGGGCAGAATGACTAACTGTGCACTGAAAACAGCAATAGATGTGATGTTTCTTTGAAAATTGAGTCCATCTGTTATGCATCCATTGGGTTATGCTATTAATTGGGTTAGGCTGTCATCTCACTACCAGCCTGATTGTGCAGTAGGAGTTTGGGCTACAATTTGTGATTAATACCAGATGATTCTCTTTCTTTCTCAGATTGATTTTCATGGCTCCTATTCTGAGGCACATCCGACTGGTGATTTTGGTACTATTTATTTACATTTGCCAAGTTTTCTGCTATAGTTATGTTTCACTTGTAGTAAATTCATCACTGTACCCTAAATATGTATATATATTAAAATTTTTTTAATAACCTGCTTTCTCCTCAACTAAGACAATTTCACAGTAAATTAGAACTGGCTATGTGGTTCTGTTGAGTAAAAAATGTCATTTCATACTCCATGAAATAAGAATTAAGTCACTTGGTAGAATGTCTAATAGGCAGGTATCTAGATGACAAGAACCATAATGTTTCCAGGAGCATCTGCCAGCAAAGATGTGGTTCATTGTAGGTTTAGTGTATTACCTCTTTCTCATTTTTTTAATAAAAAATTTTTTGTTTTAAAAAATCAATTTATTTAAACTAAAAAGAAAAAATAAAACATTTATTTAAAAATTATGTATTTTTATTATATCTTATAGCTAGCTTTCTATTTTAATATTACAGTTCATTTAGAGTACAGACATACTTCATTTAATATAGGGATGTATTTCTGAAAAGTTGAGTATGTATAACTTTTTGCTTAAAAATCACATTTCATCATTGATTTCTGTCATAATTTCAGAAAAGGTTTTATATCAGATTAAAATTAATTACTTAGTGTCTCCTAATATTTTAGCTTTAAATTGATAAATTCCATTTTTTTCAGTGGTAAATTACCTTTAAATAGACAAAGTAGATGGTGAGTGGAGTTTATTTAAAAGAACCCTATAGTCTATCTTTCTTTCTTTAATGTAAAAAACTTTTAGTTATATGAGTGTTTCCTAATCCATATGTTTTACCAGCTAAGATTTTTTAAATCACATTTTCTTAAAGAAAATTCATGCCTGTGCCTAAAATAATGATCAGAAACCTGTGCTAATTTGTGTTGAAAGAAGCATGCTATGTGTTACTACTAATCCACCAACATGTAAATATTTTTCTCATGTCATAGGAGGAGATGTGTTGAGCCAGTTTGAGTTTAACTTTAATTACCTCTCACGGCAGTGGTAAGAGCAATATATATTTAAATTTGTGGTATTTAAATGGCATTTAGGAGGTTGATCCTTATTTTCTTTACAAAATAGAACTAACAATGTAATTAGGAGTCTTCTGCACTGAAAATTTTGAAAAGTAAAATTGCACATCTAAGTAGATTCTTTAAAGAATTTATGAATTTGCCAAACTTATAAAAGAATGTGTATCTATAAATAGAATAGGATGATGCACATACGTGTAGGTACTATCTAGCTGAAGAAATGGAGCATTACTGGTATCTTATAAGCTACTTGCCTCCCATCTATCACCTCACCTTCTCTTCCACCAGGAGTAATCACTTCCCTAAAGTTTCCTATTAATCATTTTGTTGCTATTCTCTGCAATTTTACTACATCTATGTATGCATCCATATACAAAATAGTATATGGTTGTAAACGTAGGTAAATAGAATTACCCAGCATGTAGTCTGCTAATTATTTTGCTTTAATATATGTTTCTGAGATGTAACCAATGACATGTTTGACTGTAGTTCATTCATTTGCACCATTACATGGTCCTCAATTGTATGGATCTACCAAATAACTACATTGCTAATGTTGATGGATATGAAGTAGGTTTATTATTATTAAGGCATCACTGATATACACTCTTAAGAAGGTTTCACATGGAAAACATTGTGGTTACTTCATTCACCCATATTATCAAGTCCCCTCTTACCCCACTGAAGTCACTATCAGCATACTAAGTTACCACAGAGTCACTACTTGTCTTCTCTGTTCTACACTGTCTTCAACATGACCCTGCACACCATGTGTATCAATCTTGATACCCCTCAATCCCCTTCTCCCTCCCCACCGACTCTCCTCCACCCCTCCCTTTTGGTAACTGCCAGTCCCTTCTTGGAGTCTGTGAGTCTGCTACTGTTTTGTTCCTTCAGTTTTGCTTCGTTCTTATACTCCACAAATGAGGGAAATCATTTGACACTTGTCTTTCTCTTTCTAGCTTATTTCACTGAACATATTGCCCTCTAGCTCCATCTATGTTGTTGTAAATGGTAGGATTTGTTTTCTTCTTATGGTGGAATAATATTCCATTGTGTATATGTACCACATCTTTTTTATCCATTCATCTACTGGTGGACACTTAGGTTGCTTCCATATCTTGGCAATTGTAAATAGTGCTGCAACAAACATAGGGGTGCATATGTCTTTTTGAATCTGAGATTTGTTTCCTTTGGGTACATTCCTAGGAGTGGAATTCCTGGGTCAAATGGTATTTTTGTTTTTAGTTTCTTGAGGAACCTCCATATTGCTTTACACAATAGTTGAACTAATTTACATTCCCACCAGTAGTGTAGGACGTTCTCCTTTCTCTGCATCCTCGCCAGCATTTGTTGTTTCTTGTCTTTTTGATGTCAACCATCCTAAATGGTTTGAGATGATATCTCATTGTTTTAATTTGCACTTCCCTGACAATTAATGATGAGGAGCATCTTTTCATGTGCCTGTTGGCCATCTGAATTTCTTCTCTGAAGAAGTATCTGTTCAGATCCTCCACCCATTTTTTAATCAGGTTATTTTCTTTTTGGGTGTTGAGGTGTGTGAGTTCTTTATATATTTTGTATGTTAACCCCTTGTCAGATATGTCAATTACAAATATATTCTACCATATTGTAGGATGCCTTTTTGTTCTATTGATGGTGTCTTTTGCTGTACAGAAGCTTTTTAGTTTGATGTAGTCCCGTTTGTTCATTTTTGCTTTTGTTTTCCTTGCCCGAGGAGCTGTTTTCAGAAAAAAGTTGCTCATATTTATATTCAAGAGATTTTTGCCTAAGTTTTCTTCTAAGAGTTTTTTTTATTTTTTTATTTTTTTTTATTTTAAATAATTATTTTTTATTGAAGGGTAGTTGACGCACAGTATTACATTACATTAGTTTCAAGTGTACAACACAGTGGTAGAACATTTATATACATAATTCTAGGTTCCAGCTATCGCCCTACCAAGCTGTTACAATATCTTGACTACATTCCTTATGCTATACATTACATCCCGGTTACTTACTTATTTTACCATTGGAAGTCTGTCCTTTTTTTTTTTTTTTTTTTTTGTGAGGGCATCTCTCATATTTATTGATCAAATGGTTGTTAACGACAATAAAATTCTGTATAGGGGAGTCAGTGCTCAATGCACAATCATTAATCCACCCCAAGCCTAATTTTCGTCAGTCTCCAATCTTCTGAGGCATAACAAACAAGTTCTTACATGTAGAACAAATTCTTACATAATGAATAAGTTACATAGTGAACAGTACAAGGGCAGTCATCACAGAAACTTTCGGTTTTGCTCATGCATTATAAACTCTAAACAATCAGTTCAAATATGAATACTCATTTGGTTTTTATACTTGATTTATATGTGGATACCACATTTCTCTCTTTATTATTATTATTATTATTATTATTATTATTATTTTTTAATAATTATTTTTTATTGAAGGGTAGTTGACATACAGTATTACATTACATGAGTATCAAGTGTACAACACAGTGGTAGAACATTTATATACATAATTCTAGGTTCCAGCTATCACCCTACCAAGCTGTTACAATATCTTGACTATATTCCTTATGCTATACATTACATCGCGGTTACTAATTTATTTTACCATTGGAAGTCTGTCCCTTTTTTTTTTTTTTTTTTTTTTTTTGTGAGGGCATCTCTCATATTTATTGATCAAATGGTTGTTAACGACAATAAAATTCTGTATAGGGGAGTCAATGCTCAATGCACAATCATTATTCCACCCCAAGCCTAATTTTTGTCAGTCTCCAATCTTCTGAGGCATAACAAACAAGTTTTTACATGTAGAACAAATTCTTACATAATGAATAAATTACATAGTGAACAGTACAAGGGCAGTCATCACAGAAACTTTCGGTTTTGCTCATGCATTATGAACTATAAACAGTCAGTTCAAATATGAATACTCATTTGGTTTTTATACTTGATTTATATGTGGATACCACATTTCTCTCTTTATTATTATTATTTTTAATAAAATGCTGAAGTGGTAGGTAGATACAAGATAAAGGTAGAAAACATAGTTTAGTGTTGTAAGAGAGCACATGTAGATGATCAGGTGTGTGCCTGTAGACTATGTGTTAATCCAAGCTAGACCAGGGCAATAAAACATCCACGTATGCAGAAGATTTCTCTCAGAACGGGGGGGTGAGGTTCTAAGCCTCACCTCTGTTGATCCCCAATTTCTCACCTGATGGCCCCCCTGCGACTGTGCCTGTCTTAGGTTGTTCCTCCCTTGAGGAATCTTACCCGTCTCTGGCTAACCAGTCATCTTCCGGGGCCATACAGGGAAATGTGAAGTTGGTAAGTGAGAGAGAAGCCTTATTGTTTGAAAAAGTTAGCTTTTTACTTCTTTGCATATTTATGCCCTGTGGCTTCTATGCCCAGCATTTGTCTTGAGGTATCTTTACCACTTGGAAGAATTATGATACTCGGTAAATTTGATATGAGGCACGAATTCTATTTAAGGGTTGTAATTAGGAAGGAAGAAGAAAAGCTATAGAAGTAGCAGGCGGAAGAAAACATGGGAAGATTGATTATTTCTTTGACAAATCTTCTTGTAGAGTAACTTCAGCATATATAGGTTTTAAGCTACTACTTAAATTGCGCACACACATTAACATAATAGGAGTATAGTTACATAACCAAAGCATATCTGTAATTACCAGCCATCTGCAGTGAAACCAAGAAAACCAGTTAGGCACCTTAGGCATTTGTGAAAACTTATCTATGATATGGTGGATATTGTCCAACTGAACTTGAACAGTCTGAGAGAAATCAGACAAATTAAAACAACCCATTCCTGGGGACTGTTCACATGCCATATGTTCTTTTAACAGTAAATAGTCTGTAGTTGTAAGACTTTGGAGCGCTACAATTTGCACTTCTCCAAATTCTTGGTTGAGTTCCAACAGTATAGATCCAGTCAAATTTGTTGTTTTACTGTATGCACAGGCCAGCTTAGATATCTCCTTCCTCATTCCCATTGCAAGTCCAGGAACTGGTGGGATGAGTGCATCTACAGCTGTAGTAGTGCGTGGATCTTTGTTGGTGTTTTTTGATGATCATCTTCTGGTATGAGTCTTCCAGAGAGTGCTGATGTTGGAAGTTCTTTTTCATATCGTATCTTAGTTCATTTTCGGGGTAGCCCAATTAGGCTTTGATCCTCTGTATAAACACAAACAGACCCTTTGCCTACACTTTTATATGCCCTTTATACCCTTGTGTAGAACTCGTTGGAGGTTACCACTCAGGAACTGCCCTTTTTTTTTTTTTGCTTTGTTTTTGGTATCACTAATCTACACTTACATGACGAATATTATGTTTACTAGGCTCTCCCCTATACCAGTTCCCCCCCTATAAACCCCTTTACAGTCACTGTCCATCAGCATAGCAAAATGTTGTAGAATCACTACTTGCCTTCTCTGTGTTGTACAGCCCTCCCTTTTCTCCTACCCCCCATGCATGTTAATCTTAATACCCCCCTACTTCTCCCCCCCTTATCCCTCCCTACCCACCCATCCTCCCCAGTCCCTTTCCCTTTGGTACCTGTTAGTCCATTGTTGAGTTCTGTGATTCTGGTGCTGTTTTGTTCCTTCAGTTTTTCCTTTGTTCTTATATTCCACAGATAAGTGAAATCATTTGGTATTTCTCTTTCTCGGCTTGGCTTGTTTCACTGAGTATAATACCCTCCAGCTCCATCCATGTTGCTGCAAATGATTGGATTTGCCCTTTTCTTATGGCTGAGTAGTATTCCATTGTGTATATGTACCACATCTTCTTTATCCATTCATCTATTGATGGACATTTAGGTTGCTTCCAATTCTTGGCTATTGTAAATAGTGCTGCAATAAACATAGGGGTGCATCTGTCTTTCTCAAACTTGATTGCTGCGTTCTTAGGGTAAATTCCTAGGAGTGGAATTCCTGGGTCAAATGGTAAGTCTGTTTTGAGCATTTTGATGTACCTCCATACTGCTTTCCACAATGGTTGAACTAACTTACATTCCCACCAGCAGTGTAGGAGGGTTCCCCTTTCTCCACAGCCTCGCCAACATTTGTTGTTGTTTGTCTTTTGGATGGCAGCCATCCTTACTGGTGTGAGGTGATACCTCATTGTAGTTTTAATTTGCATTTCTCTGATAATTAGCGATGTGGAGCATCTTTTCATGTGTCTGTTGGCCATCTGTATTTCTTTTTTGGAGAACTGTCTGTTCAGTTCCTCTGCCCATTTTTTAATTGGGTTATTTGTTTTTTGTTTGTTGAGGCGTGTGAGCTCCTTATATATTCTGGACGTCAAGCCTTTATCGGATGTGTCATTTTCAAATATATTCTCCCATACTGTAGGGATCCTTCTTGTTCTATTGATGGTGTCTTTTGCTGTACAGAAGCTTTTCAGCTTAATATAGTCCCACTTACTCATTTTTGCTGTTGTTTTCCTTGCCCGGGGAGATATGTTCAAGAAGAGGTCACTCATGTTTATGTCTAAGAGGTTTTCGCCTATGTTTTCTTCCAAGAGTTTAATGGTTTCATGGCTTACATTCAGGTCTTTGATCCATTTTGAGTTTACTTTTGTATATGGGGTTAGACAATGGTCCAGTTTCATTCTCCTACATGTAGCTGTCCAGTTTTGCCAGCACCACCTGTTGAAGAGACTGTCATTTCGCCATTGTATGTCCATGGCTCCTTTATCAAATATTAATTGACCATATATGTCTGGGTTAATGTCTGGATTCTCTAGTCTGTTCCATTGGTCTGTGGCTCTGTTCTTGTACCAGTACCAAATTGTCTTGATTACTATGGCTTTATAGTAGAGCTTGAAGTTGGGGAGTGAGATCCCCCCTACTTTATTCTTCTTTCTCAGGATTGCTTTGGCTATTCGGGGTCTTTGTTGTTTCCATATGAATTTTTGATTTATTTGTTCCAGTTCATTGAAGAATGTTGCTGGTAGTTTCATAAGGATTGCATCAAATCTGTATATTGCTTTGGGCAGGATGGCCATTTTAACGATATTAATTCTTCCTAGCCACGAGCATGGGATGAGTTTCCATCTGTTAGTGTCCCCTTTAATTTCTCTTAAGAGTGACTTGTAGTTTTCAGAGTATAAGTCTTTCACTTCTTTGGTTATGTTTATTCCTAGGTATTTTATTTTTTTTGATGCAATTGTGAATGGAGTTGTTTTCCTGATTTCTCTTTCTGTTGCTTCATTGTTAGTATACAGGAAAGCCACAGATTTCTGTGTGTTGATTTTGTATCCTGCAACTTTGCTGTATTCCAATATCAGTTCTAGTAGTTTTGGGGTGGAGTCTTTAGGGTTTTTTATGTACAGTATCATGTCATCTGCAAATAGTGACAGTTTAACTTCTTCTTTACCAATCTGGATTCCTTGTATTTCTTTATTTTGTCTGATTGCCGTGGCTAGGACCTCTAGTACTATGTTAAATAACAGTGGGGAGCATGGGCATCCCTGTCTAGTTCCCGATCTCAGCGGAAATGCTTTCAGCTCCTCGCTGTTCAATATAATGTTGGCTGTGGGTTTATCATAGATGGCCTTTATTATGTTGAGGTACTTGCCCTCTATTCCCATTTTGCTGAGAGTTTTTAACATGAATGGATGTTGAACTTTGTCAAATGCTTTTTCAGCATCTATGGAGATGATCATGTGGTTTTTGTCTTTCTTTTTGTTGATGTGGTGGATGATGTTGATGGACTTTCGAATGTTGTACCATCCTTGCATCCCTGGGATGAATCCCACTTGGTCATGGTGTATGATCCTTTTGATGTATTTTTGAATTCGGTTTGCTAATATTTTATTGAGTATTTTTGCATCTACGTTCATCAGGGATATTGGTCTGTAGTTTTCTTTTTTGGTGGGGTCTTTGCCTGGTTTTGGTATTAGGGTGATGTTAGCTTTATAAAATGAGTTTGGGAGTATCCCCTCCTCCTCTATTTTTTGGAAAACTTTAAGGAGAATGGGTATTATGTCTTCCCTGTATGTCTGATAAAATTCCGAGGTAAATCCATCTGGCCCGGGGGTTTTGTTCTTTGGTAGTTTTTTGATTACCGCTTCAATTTCGTTGCTGGTAATTGGTCTGTTTAGATTTTCTGTTTCTTCCTGGGTCAATCTTGGAAGGTTATATTTTTCTAGGAAGTTGTCCATTTCTCCTAGGTTTCCCAGCTTGTTAGCACATAGGTTTTCATAGTATTCTCCAATAATTCTTTGCATTTCCGTGGGGTCCGTCGTGATTTTTCCTTTCTCGTTTCTGATACTGTTGATTTGTGTTGACTCTCTTTTCTTCTTAATAAGTCTGGCTAGAGGCTTATCGATTTTGTTTATTTTCTCGAAGAACCAGCTCTTGCTTTCATTGATTTTTGCTATTGTTTTATTCTTCTCAATTTTATTTATTTCTTCTCTGATCTTTATTATGTCCCTCCTTCTGCTGACCTTAGGCCTCATCTGTTCTTCTTTTTCCAATTTCGATAATTGTGACATTAGACCATTCATTTGGGATTGCTCTTCCTTTTTTAAATATGCTTGGATTGCTATACACTTTCCTCTTAAGACTGCTTTTGCTGTGTCCCACAGAAGTTGGGGCTTAGTGTTGTTGTTGTCATTTGTTTCCATATATTGCTGGATCTCCATTTTGATTTGGTCATTGATCCATTGATTATTTAGGAGCGTGTTGTTAAGCCTCCATGTGTTTGTGAGCCTCTTTGCTTTCTTTGTACAGTTTATTTCTAGTTTTATGCCTTTGTGGTCTGAAAAGTTGGTTGGTAGGATTTCAATCTTTTGGAATTTTCTGAGGCTCTTTTTGTGGCCTAGTATGTGGTCTATTCTGGACAATGTTCCATGTGCACTTGAGAAGAATGTATATCCCGCTGCTTTTGGATGTAGAGTTCTATAGATGTCTATTAGGTCCATCTGCTCTACTGTGTTGTTCAGTGCTTCCGTGTCCTTACTTATTTTCTGCCCAGTGGATCTATCCTTTGGGGTGAGTGGTGTGTTGAAGTCTCCTAGAATGAATGCATTGCAGTCTATATCCCCCTTTAGTTCTGTTAGTATTTGTTTCACATATGCTGGTGCTCCTGTGTTGGGTGCATATATATTTAGAATGGTTATATCCTCTTGTTTGACTGAGCCCTTTATCATTATGTAGTGTCCTTCTTTATCTCTTGTTACTTTCTTTGTTTTGAAGTCTATTTTGTCTGATATTAGTACTGCAACCCCTGCTTTCTTCTCACTGTTGTTTGCTTGAAATATGTTTTTCCATCCCTTGACTTTTAGTCTGTACATGTCTTTGGGTTTGAGGTGAGTTTCTTGTAAGCAGCATATAGATGGGTCTTGCTTTTTTATCCATTCTGTTACTCTGTGTCTTTTGATTGGTGCATTCAACCCATTAACATTTAGGGTGACTATTGAAAGATATGTACTTATTGCCATTGCAGGCTTTAAATTCGTGGTTACCAAAGGTTCAAGGTTAGCCTCTTTAGTATCTTACTGCCTAACTTAGCTCGCTTATTGAGCAGTTATATACACTATCTGGAGATTCTTTTCTTCTCTCCCTTCTTGTTCCTCCTGCTCGATTCTTCATAGGTTGGGTGTTTTGTGCTGTGCTCTTTCTAGGAGTTCTCCCATCTAGAGCAGTCCCTGTAAGATGTTCTGTAGAGGTGGTTTGTGGAAAGCAAATTCCCTCAGGTTTTGTTTGTCTGGGAATTGTTTAATCCCACCGTCATATTTGAATGATAGTCGTGCTGGATACAGTATCCTTGGTTCAAGGCCCTTCTGTTTCATTGTATTAAATATATCATGACATTCTCTTCTGGCCTGTAGGGTTCTGTTGAGAAATCTGACGTTAGCCTGATGGGTTTCCCTTTATAGGTGACCTTTTTCTCTCTAGCTGCCTTTAACACTCTTTCCTTGTCCTTGATCTTTGCCATTTTAATTATTATGTGTCTTGGTGTTGCCCTTCTTGGATCCTTTCTGTTGGGGGTTCTGTGTATTTCCGTGGTCTGTTCGATTACTTCCTCCCCCAGTGTGGGGAAGTTTTCAGCAATTATTTCTTCTAAGATACTTTCCATCTCTTTTCCTCTCTCTTCTTCTTCTGGGACCCCTATAATACGGATATTGTTCCTTTTGGATTGGTCACACAGTTCTCTTAATATTGTTTCATTCCTGGAGATCCTTTTGTCTCTCTCTATGTCAGCTTCTATGCGTTCCTGTTCTCTGATTTCAATTCCATCAATGGCCTCTTGCATTCTATCCATTCTGCTTATAAACCCTTCCAGAGTTTGTTTCATTTCTGCGATCTCCTTTCTGGCATCTGTGATCTCCTTCCGGACTTCATCCCATTTCTCTTGCGTATTTCTCTGCATCTCTGTCAGCATGTTTATGATTCTTATTTTGAATTCTTTTTCAGGGAGACTGGTTAGGTCTGTCTCCTTCTCTGGTGTTGTCTCTGTGATCTTTGTCTGCCTGTAGCTTTGCCTTTTCATGATGATAGGAATAGACTGCAGAACTGGGACGAGTGACGGCTGGAAGGACTTCCTTTCTTGTTGGTTTGTGGCCCTCCTCTCCTGGGAGAACAGCGACCTCTAGTGGCTTGTGCTGCGCAGCTGCACGCAGACAGGGTTTCTGCTTCCTGCCCGGCTGCTATGGAGTTAATCTCCGCTGTTGCTGTGGGCGTGGCCTAGCTCGGGCAGCTACTCCAAAATGGTGGAGTCGCGTTGGAGAAGGAGCTGCTGGGAGGCTATTTATCTCCGTAAGGGGCCTCCCTGCTCCCTGCAGTCCAGGGTTTAGGGTGCCCAGAGATCCCGGATTCCCTACCTCTGGATTAAGTGACCCGCCCTGCCCCTTTAAGACTTCCAAAAAGCACCCGCCAAAACAAAACAACGCCCACCAAAAAAAAAGAAAAAAAAAGTTTTTCAATTAAAAAAAAAAAAAAAGTTTTTAATTAAAAAAAAAAGGTGGTCGTTCGTTTTTCTTTATTCTCCGGTGCCAGCCTCAGGCCTCTGCTCCCCGGTCAGCCTTTCTGCCCTGTTTCCCTAGTATTGGGGTCCCTATCCCTTTAAGACTTCCAAAAAGCGCTCGCCAAAACAAAACAGCAAAAAAGCAAAAAAAAATGGTCGCGCGCTTTTCTTATGTCCTCTGTGGCCCAGCCTCCAGTGCCTGCTCACTGTTCTTGCTGCCCTGTTTTCCTAGTATCGAGCGCCCTGCACTCTGGCCCGGATGGCTGGGGCTGGGTGTTCGGCAGCCCTGTGCTCCGTCTCCCTCCCGCTCTGCCTGCTCTTCTCCCGCCGGGAGCTGGTTGGAGGGGCGCTCGGCTCCCGCGGGGCCGGGGCTTGTATCTTACCCCCTTCGCGAGACGCTGGGTTCTCTCAGGTGCGGATGTGGTCTGGATATTGTCCTGTGTCCTCTGGTCTTTATTCTAGGAAGGGTTGTCTTTGTTATATTTTCATAGATATATGTTGTTTTGGGAGGAGATTTCCGCTGCTCTACTCACGCCGCCATCTTCTGCCCCTCCCCCAACATCTTTGCATGTTTATGCCCTGTGGCTTCTATGCCCAGCATTTGTCTTGAGGTATCTTTACCACTTGGAAGAATTATGATACTCGGTAAATTTGATATGAGGCATGAATTCTATTTAAGGGTTGTAATTAGGAAGGAAGAAGAAAAGCTATAGAAGTAGCAGGCGGAAGAAAACATGGGAAGATTGATTATTTCTTTGGCATATCTTCTTGTAGAGTACTTCAGCATGAATAGGTTTTAAGCTACTACTTAAATTGCGCACACACATTAACATAACAGGAGTATAGTTACATAACCAAAGCATATCTGTAATTACCAGCCATCTCCAGTGAAACCAAGTAAACCAGTTAGGCACCTTAGGCATTTGTGAAAACTTATCTATGACATGGTGGATATTGTCCAACTGAACTTGAACAGTCTGAGAGAAATCAGACAAATTAAAACAACCCATTCCTGGGGACTGTTCACATGCCATATGTTCTTTTAACAGTAAATATATAGTCTGTAGTTGTAAGACTTTGGAGCGCTACAATTTGCACTTCTCCAAATTCTTGGTTGAGTCCCAACAGTATAGATCCAGTCAAATTTGTTGTTTTACTGTATGCACAGGCCAGCTTAGATATCTCCTTCCTCATTCCCATTGCAAGTCCAGGAACTGGTGGGATGAGTGCATCTACAGCTGTAGCAGTGCGTGGATCTTTGTTGGGGTTTTTTGATGATCATCTTCTGGCATGAGTCTTCCAGAGAGTGCAGATGTTGGAAGTTCTTTTTCATATCGTATCTTAGTTCATTTTCGGGGTAGCCCAATTAGGCTTTGATCCTCTGTATAAACACAAACAGACCCTTTGCCTACACTTTTATATGCCCTTTATACCCTTGTGTAGAACTCGTTGGAGGTTACCACACAGGAACTGCCCTTTTTTTTTTCTTTGTTTTTGGTATCACTAATCTACACTTACATGATGAATATTATTCTTACTAGGCTCTCCCCTATACCAGGTCTCCCCTATAAACCCCTTTACAGTCACTGTCCATCAGCATAGCAAAATGTTGTAGAATCACTACTTGCCTTCTCTGTGTTGTACAGCCCTCCCTTTTCTCCTACCCCCCCATGCATGTTAATCTTAATACCTCCCTACTTCTCCCCCCCTTATCCATCCCTACCCACCCATCCTCCCCAGTCCCTTTCCCTTTGGTACCTGTTAGTCCATTCTTGAGTTCTGTGATTCTGCTGCTGTTTTGTTCCTTCAGTTTTTCCTTTCTTCTTATATTCCACAGATAAGTGAAATCATTTGGTATTTCTCTTTCTCCGCTTGGCTTGTTTCACTGAGCATAATACCCTCCAGCTCCATCCATGTTGCTGCAAATGATTGGATTTGCCCTTTTCTTATGGCTGAGTAGTATTCCATTGTGTATATGTACCACATCTTCTTTATCCATTCATCTATCGATGGACATTTATGTTGCTTCCAATTCTTGGCTATTGTAAATAGTGCTGCAATAAACATAGGGGTGCATCTGTCTTTCTCAAACTTGATTGCTGCGTTCTTAGGGTAAATTCCTAGGAGTGCAATTCCTGGGTCAAATGGTAAGTCTGTTTTGAGCATTTTGATGTACCTCCATACTGCTTTCCACAATGGTTGAACTAACTTACATTCCCACCAGCAGTGTAGGAGGGTTCCCCTTTCTCCACAGCCTCACCAACATTTGTTGTTGTTTGTCTTTTGGATGGCAGCCATCCTTACTGGTGTGAGGTGATACCTCATTGTAGTTTTAATTTGCATTTCTCTGATAATTAGCGATGTGGAGCATCTTTTCATGTGTCTATTGGCCATCTGTATTTCTTTTTTGGAGAACTGTCTGTTCAGTTCCTCTGCCCATTTTTTAATTGGGTTATTTGTTTTTTGTTTGTTGAGGCGTGTGAGCTCCTTATATATTCTGGACGTCAAGCCTTTATCGGATGTGTCATTTTCAAATATATTCTCCCATACGGTAGGGATCCTTTTTGTTCTATTGATGGTGTCTTTTGCTGTACAGAAGCTTTTCAGCTTAATATAGTCCCACTTACTCATTTTTGCTGTTGTTTTCCTTGCCCGGGGAGATATGTTCAAGATGAGGTCACTCATGTTTATGTCTAAGAAGTTTTTGCCTATGTTTTCTTCCAAGAGTTTAATGGTTTCATGGCTTACATTCAGGTCTTTGATCCATTTTGAGTTTACTTTTGTATATGGGGTTAGACAATGGTCCAGTTTCATTCTCCTACATGTAGCTGTCCAGTTTTGCCAGCACCACCTGTTGAAGAGACTGTCATTTCTCCATTGTATGTCCATGGCTCCTTTATCAAATATTAATTGACCATATATGTCTGGGTTAATGTCTGGATTCTCTAGTCTGTTCCATTGGTCTGTGGCTCTGCTCTTGTGCCAGTACCAAATTGTCTTGATTACTATGGCTTTATAGTAGAGCTTGAAGTTGGGGAGTGAGATCCCCCCTACTTTATTCTTCTTTCTCAGGATTGCTTTGGCTATTCGGCGTCTTTGGTGTTTCCATATGAATTTTTGAATTATTTGTTCCAGTTCATTGAAGAATGTTGCTGGTAGTTTCATAGGGATTGCATCAAATCTGTATAATACTTTGGGCAGGATGGCCATTTTGACGATATTAATTCTTCCTAGCCACGAGCATGGGATGAGTTTCCATCTGTTAGTGTCCCCTTTAATTTCTCTTAAGAGTGACTTGTAGTTTTCAGAGTATAAGTCTTTCACTTCTTTGGTTAGGTTTATTCCTAGGTATTTTTTTTTTTATGCAATTGTGAATGGAGTTGTTTTCCTTATTTCTCTTTCTGTTGCTTCATTGTTAGTATACAGGAAAGCCACAGATTTCTGTGTGTTGATTTTGTATCCTGCAACTTTGCTGTATTCCGATATCAGTTCTAGTAGTTTTGTGGTGGAGTCTTTAGGGTTTTTTATGTACAGTATCATGTCATCTGCAAATAGTGACAGTTTAACTTCTTCTTTACCAATCTGGATTCCTTGTATTTCTTTATTTTGTCTGATTGCCGTGGCTAGGACCTCCAGTACTATGTTAAATAACAGTGGAGAGAGTGGGCATCCCTGTCTAGTTCCTGATCTCAGAGGAAATGCTTTCAGCTTCTCGCTGTTCAATATAATGTTGGCTGTGGGTTTATCATAGATGGCCTACTCTTCTAAGAGTTTTATGGTTTTGTGAATTACATTCATGTCTTTGATCCATTTTGTGTTTATTTTTGTGTATGGAGTTAGACAATAATCCAGTTTCATTCTCTTACATGTAGGTGTCCAGTTTTGCCAACACCAGTTGTTGAAGAGGCTATTTCCCCATTGTATATGCATCTGGGTTATCTACTCTGTTCCATTTATCTATGGGTCTCTTCTTGTGCCAGTACCAAATTGTCTTGATTACTGTGGCATTATAGTAGAGGTTGAAGTTGGGTTGCATAATCCCCCAGCTTTATTCTTCCTTCTCAAGATTGCTTTGGCTATTAGGGGTGTTTTGTGGTTCCATATGAATTTTAGAACTGTTTGCTCTAGCTCATCAAAGAATGTCATTGATATTTGATAGGGATTGATTTGACTGTGTAGATTGCTTTAGGCAGGATGGCCATTTTAACAATATTAATTCTTTCTATACATGAGCACAGGATATATTTCCAGTTACTGGTGTCTTTAATTTCTTTCATGAGTATCTTGTAGTTCTCTGCTTATACGTCTTTCACTTCCTTGGTTCAGTTTATTCCTAGGTATTTTATTCTTTTTTATGCAATTGTAAATGGAATTATTTTCCTGATTTCTCTTTCTGCTTGTTCATCGTTAGTATATATGAATGCAACAGATTTGTGTATTGATTTTGTATCCTGCTACTTTGCTGAATTCAGCTATTAGTTCTAGTAGTTTTGGGGTGGATTCTTTAGGGTTTTTTATGTACGATATCATGACATCTGCAAACAGTGACAGTTTAACTTCTTCCTTGCCAATCTGGATGCCTTTTCTTTTTTTGTGTTGTCTGATTGCTGTGACTAGACCCTCCAGTACTATGTTGAAAAAAATGGGGGAGAGTGGGCATCCTTGTCTTGTTCCTGATCTTAAAGAAAAAGCTTTCAGCTTCTCACTGTTAAGTATGATTGTTGGCTGTGGGTTTGTTGTATATGGCCTTTATTATGCTGAGGAACTTGCCTTCTATACCCACTTTGTTGAGAGTTTTTATCATGAATGAATATTGAATTTTGTCGAATACTTTTTCAGCATCTATGGAGATGATCATGTGGTTTTTGTCCTTCTTTTTGTTGATGTGGTGTATGATGATGGATTTTCAAATGTTGTACCATCCTTGCATCCCTGGAATAAATCGTACTTGATCATGAAGGGTGATCTTGATGTATTTTTGAATTTGGTTTACTATTATTTTGTTAAGTATTTTTGCATCTCTGTTCATCAAGGATATTGGCCTGTAATTTTTTTCGTGTGTGGTGTCTTTGCCTGGTTTTGGTATTAGAGTGATGCTGGCCTCATAGAATGAGTTTGGAAGTATTCCCTTTTCTTCTACTTTTTTGGAAAAATTTAAGGAGAATGAGTATTAGGTCTTCACTTAATGTTTGATAAAATTCAGCGGTGAAGCCATCTGGTCCAGAGATTTTCATTGCTGGTAATTGGTCTGTTCAGATTTTCTGTTTCTTTCTGGGTCAGCCTTAGAAGATTGTATTGTTCTAGAAAGTTGTCCATTTCTTCTCGGTTGTCCAGTTTATTACCATATAGTTTTTCATAGTATTCTCTAATAATTCTTTGTATACCTGTGGTGTCCATAGTGATTTTTCCTTTCTCATTTCTGATTCTGTTTATGTGTGTAGACTCTCTTTTTTTCTTGATAACTCTGGCTAGTGGTTTGTCTGTTTTATTTATTCCTTGAAGAATGAGCTCCTACTTTTATTGATTCTTTCTATTGTATTATTCTTCTAGATTTTATTTATTTCTACTTTAATGTTTATTATGTCCCTCCTTCTACTGACTTTGGGCCTTATTTGTTTTTCTTTTTCTTGTTTGTTAATTGTGAGTTTAGACTGTTCACATGGGATTATTATTCTTTCCTGAGAGAGGCCTGTATTGCAATACACTTTCTTAGCATGGCCTTCACTGTGTCCCACAGATTTTGCTGTGTTGAATTATTGTTGTCATTTGTCTCCATATATTGTTTGATCTCTGTTTTTATTTGGTCATTGATCCATTGATTATTTAGGAGCATGTTGCGAAGTCTCCATGTGTTTGTGGGCTTTTTCATTTTCTTTGCATAATTTATTTCTAGTTTCATACCTTTATGGTCTGAGAAGCTGGTTGGTACAATTTCAATCTTTTTTAAAATACTGAGGCTCTTTCTGTGGCCTAGTATATGATCTATTCTTGAAAATGTTCCATGTGTACTTGAGAAGAATGTGTATCCTGCTGCTTTTGGGCGGAGGGTTCTGTTTATGTCTGTTAGATTCATCTGTTCTAATGTGTTGTTCAGTACCTCTGTGTCCTTACTGGTTGATCTGTCCTTTGGAGTGAGTTGTGTGTTGAAGTCTCTTAAAATGAATGCATTGCATTCTATTTCCCCCTTTAATTCTGTTAGTATTTGTTTCACACATGTAGCTGCTCCTGTGTTGGGTGCATAAATATTTATAATAGTTAAATTCTTTTTTTGGACAGACCCCTTTATCATTATGTAGTGTCCCTCTTTGTCTCTTGTGACTTTCTTTGTTTTGAAGTCTGTTTTGTCTCATACAAGTACTGCAACTCCTGCTTTTTTCTGCCTATTAGTTGCACGAAATATCTTTTCCATCCCTTCACTGTTAGTCTGTGTATGTCTTTGGGTTTGTATTGAGTCTGTTGTAGGCAGCATAGATGGGTCTTGTTTTTTTATCCATTCAGTGACTCTATGTCTTTTGATTGGTGCTTTCAGATCGTTTACATTTAGGGTGATTATTGAAAGGTATGTACTTATTGCCATTGCAGACTTTAGATTTTTTGTTACCCAAGGTTCAAGGGTAACTTCCTTACTATCTAACAGTCTAATTAAACCCACTTAGTATGCTATTAGAAACACAATCTAAATGTTCTTTTAATTTTTCTCCTTTTCTTCCTCCTCCATTTTTTATATATTAGGTATAGTATTCTTTTCTCTTTGTATATCACTTGACTGACTTTGGGGGTAGTTGATTTAATTTTGCATTTGCTTAATAATTAATTGGTCTACTTTCCTTACTGTGGTTTTATTTTCTCTGGTTACAGCTATTTAGCCTTAAGAACACTGCCATCTATAGCAGTCCCTCCAAAATATACTGTAGAGATGTTTTGTGGGAGGTATATTTTCTCAGCTTTTGCTTATCTAGAAATTGTTTAATCCCTTCTTCAAATTTAAATAATAATCTTACCAGGTAGAGTATTCTTGGTTCGAATCCCTTCTGTTTCATTGCATTAAATATATCATGCCACTCCCAAGGTTTCTGCTGAGAAGTCTGATGATAGCCTGATGGGTTCTTCTTGGTATGTCATCTTTTTTTGCTCTCTGGCTGCTTTTAATAGTCTGTCCTTATCCTTGATTTTTGCCATTTTAATTATTATATTTCTTGGTATTGTCTTCCTTGGGTCCCTTGTGTTGGGAGATCTGTGTACCTCCTTGGCCTGAGAGACTGTTTCCTTCCTCAGAGTGGTGTACTTTTCAGCAATTAACTCCTCAAAGACACTTTCTATCCCTTTTTCTCTCCTCCTTCTGGTACCCCTATAATGCAAATATTGTTCTGTTTGGATTGGTCACACAGTTCTCTCTATATTCTTTCATTCCTAGAGATCCTTTTTCTGTCTGTTTTCTCAGCTTCTTTGTATTCTTGTTCTCTAATTTCTATTTCATTTACCTTCTCCTCCACTCATCTAATCGGCTTTTAAATCCCTCCATTGTGTGTTTCATGTCAGATCATGTATTTTTCAATGTTTATATCTCATTCTTGAATTCCTCCCTGAGGTCTTGAATATTCTTCTGTAGCTCGGTGACTATGTTTATGATTTTTATTTGAAATCTCTTTCAGCAAGATTGATGAGTTCATTTTCACTTGGCCTTCTTTCTATTGTTTGTGGGATGTTGGTTTGAACCAGGTTCCTTTGACATTTCATATTTGTAGGTGGCACCCTCTAGTGCCCAGAAACTCCACTTTCTGGTGCTACTGAGTCCCTGGACTCAGTAGTGTTGAGTAGTGATGGTGTTGGTTGCAGGTGAGTGGCGATAATGCCTTCCAGGAGGAAAGAGCTCTTTCCTGCTTCCCAGTTGTAGTGCTTGCCTCCACTGCCAGGGCCAATGGGCCAAGCATGCAGGGAGGATCTTCTGTGCTGGGCACTTGTAGCTACCATAGGCGGGGATGCTATCTGGCTGGCCTGTTGCAATGGTGGGGGCAGCCTGTTTGTGAGCCAGTGCCAGCCAGGAGGAAGGAGCAGCAGGCTGCTTATTGCAGTGGGGGTACCTCATAGTTGCATTGCCAGGTAGGGGGATGGAGCACCTGAAGCTCCTGAGAGTTCCCAACCTGCGGGGCAGAGTGCACCTGGACAATTTTGTCCACCTATACTTTCTCCTGAGCAGCAAGCTCTGTGCAATCCTCACTCCTTTAGTAGCCCTCGCTGTTAAGAAGTCTCTCAGAATGCCTGCCTTTCTTTTGTCCCAGAGTGGCTAGTTGTGGGTACCTGTTCTCCACAAGCAGCTGGAATCTCAGTCTCTCCAAGTGTTCCGCCTGTCTTAGCTTTCCAACCCCAGTAATCTACAGAACACCATGTAATGTAGGTTTGTGCTCCCAGAGCATATCTCCAGGGCTGGGGTCCTAGCAGTTCTAGGTCTCAACCCACTCCCTGGTCCATTTCTCTTCCTCCTGCCAGTTAGCTGGAGTGGAGGCTTGGGTCCCACCACATCATGGCTTTGGTACTTTACCCTGTTCCCTGAGGTCTGCTCTGTTCCCCAGGTGTAGACAGTCTGCTGCAGCCTTCTTTCCTGTTGCTTTTTCAGTAGTATAGTAGTTTTATTTGCTATATTTTCATATTACATGCGGTTTTGGGAGGAGGTTTCTGTCTCATCTTTCATACTGCCATCTTTAAGCCAATTGGATATGAAGTAGTTTTAAATGTTTTTGCTTTACACATAGAGTTGCTGTGAATTTTTCTATAAGTACATTTGGGCACCAGAAGGGACTCTCTGAAGTCACCACCAAAAAATGTCAAATTCCTGGGTCACAGGACTTATGCAAGTTTAATTTTACAAAGCAATCCCAGACTCTGTAAAATGGTCTTCCCAGTTATTACTGCCATCAGCTTTGTATAATAGTTCTGCTTCAGCATTCTCCAATATTTTATATTGTCCAACTTAAAATTTTTTCTAACCTGTTTAGTGAGTGATGGTATCTCATTAGAGTTTTAATTTATATTTCCCAGATTATTAATGAGGTTGAACATTCTTTCATATTTTATTGATCATTTGTGTTTGATAGCAAGTGAAAATTTTTCTCAATTTTTAGCCTATTTTTCTGTTAGTTTGTCCTTTCTTTGAGAGTTCTGTGTATACTAGAGCTTTTTCTCTTTTGTCACCTCATTATTTACTTATCAGAACTATCTTTTTATAGTTTATGGCATGTTTTTTTACTTGTTTTATCATGTACCTTAATAAACAGAGTTTGTTAATGTAGTTGAATATTTGCAATTTGTACGTTTGCATGTCTTAAGAAATCCTTCCCTTAATTTACCTGGAATTAATTTTTTGTATATTCTGAGATAGAATCTAATTGCATTTTTTCCTGTAGAAATAATTGATTGTCCTGGACTCACCTACCAGTAGTCTTTATTTACTGATCTGTAATGACCTCTGTGACATAAATTAAAATTCCATATGTGTTTGGGTCATATTCTGGGCTATTTTGTTCTATTGGTCTAATTGACTATCTCTGAGCAGTACTGATTTTTTAAAAAATTACTGTGGCATCTATCAGGGGTGATACCCAAACTGTCCTTGTCTCCGACATATCTTGCCTACTCTTTACCTTGGCTCTTTCATATAAAAAGTAGTGATAGGACCAAGTTACTGTGTTCCAAGAAAAGTCTTGTTGGACTTTTAATGAAAATTTTATTGAATCTAGAAGTCAATCTGAAGAGAATGGACAATTTTGTAATGAGTTGTCTATTCCATAAATATGCTATTTATTTTATGTAAGTCTTTAATGATTTGAACTGAAGTTCTATGTTTTATTAGACTTAGCTGCAGAGATTTTGTAGTTTTACTTGTTACCATACACAGTAACTTTTGGTACGTTATATTTTCTAATTGATTGCTGGTGTATAGAAATGCAAGTAACTTTCTAATTTTGATTTTGTATCTAGCAGCATTTCTAAGATATCTTATGAATTCTAATAATTTATGTGGAGATTCTTTTGAATTTACCATAGACTCACAATTTAAAATCTATAAATTATAATTAGATTGCTTTTCCTTTCAATATAAATTACCTTTAATTTCTTTTTTCATGCTTTGTCACACTACCTAGTATTTCCAGTATAATAGAAATGGTGATATTGAGTATATTTATCTTGTTCCTGATCTTAAAGATAATTCTTTCAAAATTTCATCAATAAATATGTTTCTGTAGATTTTTATGAATATCCTTTATTAAATTAAGGAACTTTCCTTCTATTTCTAGTTTGCCAGTAATTTTTACTATAAATTTCATATGTATTGAACTTTTATTCTATATTTGTTGACATAGTTATTTCTTAATCTGCTAATATAGTGAATTATACTAATCTCTCTGCTCATATTAAATCAACTTTCCTTCCTGAGACAAAACTAATTTTGCAAAGGCATGTCATTCATCCTTTTAATATTTGTTGCATCTATTATTGCTTTTTAGCATTTTTGCATCTGTGTTTTTGAATGAGATTATACTGTAATTTTCCTTCTGTCCTTTGGTTTTGGTATCAAGGTTATGCTAGCTTCATGAAATCATGTGGGAAGTATTCCCTCCTTTTGTAATCTGGAAATTTGTATAAGATTAGAACTTTGATTCCTTGAATGTTTTGTAGAACTTGTCTGTAAATATATCCATGCCTGGTATTATTTTTGTAGGAAGTTTTTAAAAACAATCTTTAATTGTTATAAGACTATACAGTCTTATAATTTCTTCTTAAGGAGTTTTATGTTTTCTAGGGCTTCTCCACTTCATTTGATTTAACATTTTGGCATAAGGTTGATCATATCTTCTGTTTTCCTCATTTTGTACTTTATGTTCCCTTTGATCCATAATGTTATATTCCTGCCTGTTCATATTTTTAAACAACTAATCTTGTCAAATATTTTTTAGTTTTATTATTTTAAAGAGTAAATTTTTGGTGTTAATGATTCTATTATAAATTCATATTCTCTTTCACTACTTTTTACTCAGTATTTATTTTCTTCTGCTTTCTTTGATTTCCTATGAAACCGAGTCTTGATTTAACATCTAGCAAATGAACAATTTTTGTAAATATTCCACATGTGCTTGAAAAGAATGTTAATTCTCCAATTTTGGTTTTAACGTTATAGAGATGCTTATTAGCTTAAGCTTATTAAATTTACTATTCAAATAAGAAGATTTGTGAACTATAGATAGTCCTTTTATTTTTTATCAGGTTGACCTAAGAATTACTGAGAAATTTGTTAAAAAATATTCCCTGTAATGGTAGATTTTTTTTCAATTCCTCCTTTTAGTTCCATCAGAGTTTCCTGTATTTGTGTTTTGAAAAATGTTGTCAGGTACATTCAAACTTCAAAATATGGTATCTTTCTTGTGAACTGAACCTTTTATTATGATGTAGTGACCCTCTTTATCTCTAATAATGCTTACTGCCTTCAAGTTTACTATATCATATCTATTCTTAAACATAATAGTCCTTTTTTGGTTATATTCTTTGGTGTTTGAATTTGCAGTTGTTTAGAGTTGGTTGAATTTAGGCTTGTTTTAGACTTGTATTTCTCCAAAGAGGGTTGGTTCATTTTGGCTTCTTCAGGCTGCCTTGAAGGCATTATTAACCTGGGACCACATAGTTACATTTAACCCTTGAAGATTTTCTGACTACACAGATAGCATGAATGCAGGACAAAACATTTGTGGGGCCTGGTTAGTGTTACCAGTTCTATCCATTGACAAGATGAAGACAGGCAGGTTTCTTTGTTGTCCTTAAAGTACGTTGGGCTTATTTCTACCTAATGCTCATGCAGAAGGTATAGCCGTGGAGGCAGAGTCTCGTCTGCTATAACCCACTTTGCATGGTTCCAGCATTTCCTTTTCTGTTTCCTGCATACCCCAGACATCAAAAACTCTCCAGGCAGAGGGACAAGTACCAAGTGGTTTCACTCATGTGTGGACTATAGGAACAAAGAAGGGACTGGGGGAGCAGAACAGCAGTGGAGTCGCAGAGCCCAGGAGTGGACTGACAGTTGCCAAGGGGAGGGGGACTCGGGGGGAAGAGTGGGAGGGGAGGGCTGAAGGGGGAGGAAGAAAGGGGGCATTACGATTGGCATGTGTGATGTGGGGGGCACGGGGAGGGCTGTGCGGCACAGAGAGGATGAGTGGTGACTCTGCGGCATCTTGCTACGCTAATGAACGGTGACTGTAGTGGGGGTTGTGGGGGGGGGCTTGGTGAACGGGGGAGCCTAGTGAACATGGTGTTCCTCATGTAATTGTAGATTAGTGATGCAAAAAAGAAATTACACTAAAGATTAGGTATAGCCAAGTCAAAAAAAAAACTCTCCAGGCTTCCAGGGTTTGGCAGATGTCCTCAATGTTCCCACTCCCTCACCTCCTGAAGTTTCCAATTTTAATTTGTTTTTGGCTTTTGGAAATTTTTCACTTTCTTGCTAGCTTGGTGATACATATAAAATATATTTTTGTTATTTTGTCTAGCCTTGGAAGCTATTTTTATTGGGAAGACCATTCTGGTGTTCTTGTAAAAATAAAAAAAATGGACACCTCAATAGATTCTTTCTTATACTAAAATCAGGTTTTATTGGCATGAGTTTTGTACGGTATAATGTAAGGTTTTTGAAGTGAAGATAAAATATTATTTAGTACAAATGTAATTTTTAAGATGCTGTTCTTATTTCAACTGAAGTAGCTAATATCTGTGAACCAAGAGCCTTGCTTAGACTTTCTTTTTACCATCTTAACTCTAGAACTAGGATTTTGGGGTAAGAAACTATTTTTGGTGTCTTCAAAATAATGATTCTTGAGAATAATTCAACTCAAAAGAATAAAAGTAGTTTGTATTATTGCTCTTGAACTCAGAGTTCACAAAACAAAATATCCCTTTCGTACTTTATAGTTTGCTTCCTATCTTTGTACCTTCATAAATATTTGGTTTAGGTGCCTGATTGTTTGCTCTGCAACATTGGGTAGGTTCTTTAACTTTTCTGTGCCTTAATTTCTTCATATATAAATTGGGAATATGATAATACCCACCACCTTGGGTTGTTGATAGGATTAAATAAATAGTACATGTAAAGCCCTTTGCATAGTGTCCGACACGTAATAATTCTGGAATAATTGGAAACCACTCTTGCTGCTTTTATGTCTTTAACTTCAAAATCAAAACAACTCTTGCTTTATTCTGCTGCTTTTCTCAGGTATGTGCCCATCGAAGACCTACTGGAAATTTATAAGAAACTCTATGGCCGAGAAGTTATCACCAAAAATGCAATTGTTGACTGTTCATATCTTCAGTTCTTAGAATTGTAAGTGTAACCCAGAGGAAAATTTGCAGCTGATTTATTTCAAAAGTACACTTTCTGATGTTTTAGTTTCCTGTGTGTGGATTTTGGATTTATGCATTTTGCTTATTTAAAGGCAGTTTGATAGTGTATACATGCTGATGGAGTGTTTCTTCATTATTTGCTTCACTTCTTTATAGAAACTACATACAGCTCATGGTCAAAATTATTGTTTATGTTGCAGGTATGGTGAGGTCTTAGCTGTTTCCAAGGTAAAGACTTCATCCTTCATAATCTTAAGAGTTATGAAGATAGCAGGAATAGCACCTTATTTATTTACTTATTTTTATTTCTTTCTGCTACAGCTTTATCCCACTTATTCTAGAAGGTCCCCATTTTTGGTGGAACAATTCCAAGAATATTTCCTTGGAGGACTGGATGATATGGCGTTTTGGTCCACTAATATTTACAGTCTAACAAGCTTCATGTTAGAGAACGGGACCAGGTAAATTATTGATCTTATTTCTTCTACCAATCACTCCCTGGCTTGCTACTCCCTTCCCTAATATAACTCTCAGGTTTTTCATATGATTAAATGAAAAGGAAAAAGAAAGTCTCACAAAGTGAATCAAGGGGGAAAACAATGGAAACCCGGTCATTTCAAAACTCTGACTAGCTCCCATCGGGTTTTAGATCTACTTGTGCGTCATATTTCATGGGCAGAGAGGCCGGTGGGGCGGAATCAGCCTGCACTGCGGTGCTCCGTCTGTTTCCTCTGGGAGAACACGTGCTGTGGGCTGGGGTGCCCGCTCTCCACAGGCTCCAGCAACTGGGACATGGTGACTCTCCTCTCCACCCCCACTGACCTCTTAGAGTTCAAGGGCTTCAAAGGGCATGTCACCTAACTAGCCACACTCCACAATTCAGTCTGAAAAGAACGCATTTTTAAAGCACGGCCCTCTGTTGGAAGTTGACGTCTAGCCCAGATGAGACAGCTGCCCAGCCTCGCGCTCCTCCCGCTTCTCCCCAGAACACCCAGGATGAGTGTCAGGCAGACTCACACGGCACATAGACCAGGGTGGTCTGGTCGTGCCCACTTCCAGCTGTAGCGGACCTTTAGGCCCTTAAAGAATCTGCCCATGGCCTGGAGGAGACAGGCTTCCTCCCGGAGCGCGTTTCCAGCCATACCACTGTGTCGTCCTCCCACACGGCTGGATTGAGTCGGGTTGGGGTGAGGGTCTGGGTAGGGAGCATAGTGGGCAGCACCCAATGCAGGGAAAGGGCAGAGGGGAGGCAGAAGCAGCAGCAGTGGGAAAGAGGTTCTACGGCAGGGGCCGCACCTGGCAGCCCATCCGGGTAAGGATCAAAGGAGGGCCAGGGCTTCTAGGTTGGAGTGCCCTATATGTATAGATCTGGAATATTGTACCCTGGATAATGTTTCTTTGCCCTTAAAAGACTTGCTAATATTCAAATAAAGTTAACCATAATAATGTGTTGATTGGAAGCAAAATCCTCTTTGATGATAAATTTGACATTAGCCTGGTAAATATCAAACTTGTTTTAAAGACTCAGCTACGTTTGGCAGAGATAAACAATTCCATATAAATGCCATTTTTAATAGTGAAATAAGCCTCAAGTAAATCTCCATTATCTCCTCCTACAGCCATGGGTTTTTAGGTGTGTACAGGTGGTAGAGAAGATGGGCTTGGAGTTGGAGAGGCTTGCCACCCACTGCTGAGTCATCCTAATCTTGTGTTACACTTCCCTGAGCTTTGTTTTCTTATCTGTAAAATGGGAGTAGTAATAATTTTCTTTATCATAAGGTTGTGAGGAGGAGCAAATGAGATCACCCAGGCAATCTCGTGGTTTAGCAGGTAGTAAGTACTTTGTAAATGTTGGCTACTAGCATTATAATTAGAAGGAAGTTAAGTTTATATTGGAAGGTTTCATAACACATGTTAGAAGGAATAACCGGAATTTTATTTGTTTTATAGGGTCCATGCGTTGAAATGATCTTCAAACTGGAAAACATTTTTGGTGTTTGTTTTTGGTTAGGTTGTCCAAATAGCTAAGGACAGATGTGTAGCTTAACCCTATTCTTTAAGTAGGAGGAAAGAATTAAGAATGAACAGACTTCTTGTCTCTTGATCTCTGTCCTAATTTATCAAGATAGAATTGATTACATCTTTACACACAAATGCAAAGATTCATCAGAATCTATGGAACTTTTTGGGAAATTTGGAGAAGGCTCCAAAGAAAAATAACAGAAGTTTCATGAGAGAAAGAAAAGAAATGTACATATCTTCATATTATTTAACTTACTAATAGGTTATCTTCCAAAGCAAATTTATGTTACTTGAAACTCACAGTGTATTTTCCTAAAGAAACAGTGAAATAATGGTAGTTATATTCCCACCCACAATTGTACTTAACTCAAAAGTATTTGTAACTGTAGTGCTAATGTAAGGCTATCATCTTAATCCTGGTGATGAAGGAAAAAGAATACGAGGGAAAACCATCCCTCGGCTTGAATCTGACCCTCTGAAAGAACCTGATACGAAAAGTTTGCCTCCAGCATCTTTCCATCTCCTTTTCTGTAACCCTTTTCCAGCAACTAGTCCTCCTTGCCCCAGGCTTCCTACTACCATCTTAGACTGAACGTGCCTCAGTGACATCCATACAAATCTCCCTCTCCTTAAACATAGTTTTTGAGAAGAATAAAACAATAGCAAAAATCAATGAAACCAAGAGCTGGTTCTTCGAGAAAATAAACAAAATAGATAAGCCTCTAGCCAGACTTATTAAGAAGAAAAGAGAGTCAACACAAATCAACAGTATCAGAAACGAGAAAGGAAAAATCACGACGGACCCCACGGAAATGCAAAGAATTATTGGAGAATACTATGAAAACCTATATGCTAACAAGCTGGGAAACCTAGGAGAAATGGACAACTTCCTAGAAAAATATAACCTTCCAAGATTGACCCAGGAAGAAACAGAAAATCTAAACAGACCAATTACCAGCAACGAAATTGAAGCGGTAATCAAAAAACTACCAAAGAACAAAACCCCCGGGCCAGATGGATTTACCTCGGAATTTTATCAGACATACAGGGAAGACATAATACCCATTCTCCTTAAAGTTTTCCAAAAAATAGAGGAGGAGGGGATACTCCCAAACTCATTCTATGAAGCTAACATCACCCTAATACCAAAACCAGGCAAAGACACCACCAAAAAAGAAAACTACAGACCAATATCCCTGATGAACGTAGATGCAAAAATACTCAACAAAATATTAGCAAACCGAATTCAAAAATACATCAAAAGGATCATACACCATGACCAAGTGGGATTCATCCCAGGGATGCAAGGATGGTACAACATTCGAAAGTCCATCAACATCATCCACCACATCAACAAAAAGAAAGACAAAAACCACATGATCATCTCCATAGATGCTGAAAAAGCATTTGACAAAGTTCAACATCCATTCATGTTAAAAACTCTCAGCAAAATGGGAATAGAGGGCAAGTACCTCAACATAATAAAGGCCATCTATGATAAACCCACAGCCAACATTATATTGAACAGCGAGAAGCTGAAAGCATTTCCTCTGAAATCGGGAACTAGACAGGGATGCCCACTCTCTCCACTGTTATTTAACATAGTACTGGAGGTCCTAGCCACGGCAATCAGACAAAATAAAGAAATACAAGGAATCCAGATTGGTAAAGAAGAAGTTAAACTGTCACTATTTGCAGATGACATGATACTGTACATAAAAAACCCTAAAGACTCCACCCCAAAACTACTAGAACTGATATCGGAATACAGCAAAGTTGCAGGATACAAAATCAACACACAGAAATCTGTGGCTTTCCTATATACTAACAATGAACCAACAGAGAGAGAAATCAGGAAAACAACTCCATTCACAATTGCATCAAAAAAAATAAAATACCTAGGAATAAACCTAACCAAAGAAGTGAAAGACTTATACTCTGAAAACTACAAGTCACTCTTAAGAGAAATTAAAGGGGACACTAACAGATGGAAACTCATCCCATGCTCGTGGCTAGGAAGAATTAATATCGTTAAAATGGCCATCCTGCCCAAAGCAATATACAGATTTGATGCAATCCCTATGAAACTACCAGCAACATTCTTCAATGAACTGGAACAAATAATTCAGAAATTCATATGGAAACACCAAAGACCCCGAATAGCCAAAGCAATCCTGAGAAAGAGGAATAAAGTAGGGGGGATCTCACTCCCCAACTTCAAGCTCTACTATAAAGCCATAGTAATCAAGACAATTTGGTACTGGCACAAGAGCAGAGCCACAGACCAATGGAACAGACTAGAGAATCCAGACATTAACCCAGACATATATGGTCAATTAATATTTGATAAAGGAGCCATGGACATACAATGGCGAAATGACAGTCTCTTCAACAGGTGGTGCTGGCAAAACTGGACAGCTACATGTAGGAGAATGAAACTGGACCATTGTCTAACCCCATATACAAAAGTAAACTCAAAATGGATCAAAGACCTGAATGTAAGCCATGAAACCATTAAACTCCTGGAAGAAAACATAGGCGAAAACCTCTTAGACATAAACATGAGTGACCTCTTCTTGAACATATCTCCCCGGGCAAGGAAAACAACAGCAAAAATGAGTAAGTGGGACTATATTAAGCTGAAAAGCTTCTGTACAGCAAAAGACACCATCAATAGAACAAGAAGGATCCCTACAGTATGGGAGAATATATTTGAAAATGACACATCCGATAAAGGCTTGACGTCCAGAATATATAAGGAGCTCTCACGCCTCAACAAACAAAAAACAAATAACCCAATTAAAAAATGGGCAGAGGAACTGAACAGACAGTTCTCCAAAAAAGAAATACAGATGGCCAACAGACACATGAAAAGATGCTCCACATCGCTAATTATCAGAGAAATGCAAATTAAAACTACAATGAGGTATCACCTCACACCAGTAAGGATGGCTGCCATCCAAAAGACAAACAACAACAAATGTTGGCGAGGCTGTGGAGAAAGGGGAACCCTCCTACACTGCTGGTGGGAATGTAAGTTAGTTCAACCATTGTGGAAAGCAGTATGGAGGTACATCAAAATGCTCAAAACAGACTTACCATTTGACCCAGGAATTCCACTCCTAGGAATTTACCCTAAGAATGCAGCAATCAAGTTTGAGAAAGACAGATGCACCCCTATGTTTATCGCAGCACTATTTACAATAGCCAAGAATTGGAAGCAACCTAAATGTCCATCAATAGATGAATGGATAAAGAAGATGTGGTACATATACACAATGGAATACTACTCAGCTATAAGAAAAGGGCAAATCCAATCATTTGCAGCAACATGGATGGAGCTGGAGGGTATTATGCTCAGTGAAACAAGCCAAGCGGAGAAAGAGAAATACCAAATGATTTCACTTATCTGTGGAATATAAGAACAAAGGAAAAACTGAAGGAACAAAACAGCAGCAGAATCACAGAACTCAAGAATGGACTAACAGGTACCAAAGGGAAAGGGACTGGGGAGGATGGGTGGGTAGGGAGGGATAAGGGGGGGAGAAGTAGGGGGGTATTAAGATTAACATGCATGGGGGGGTAGGAGAAAAGGGAGGGCTGTACAACACAGAGAAGGCAAGTAGTGATTCTACAACATTTTGCTATGCTGATGGACAGTGACTGTAAAGGGGTTTATAGGGGAGACCTGGTATAGGGGAGAGCCTAGTAAACATAATATTCGTCATGTAAGTGTAGATTAGTGATAGCAAAAAAAAAAAAAAAAAAAAAGGGCAGTTCCTGTGTGGTAACCTCCAACGAGTTCTACACAAGGGTATAAAGGGCATATAAAAGTGTAGGCAAAGGGTCTGTTTGTGTTTATACAGAGGATCAAAGCCTAATTGGGCTACCCCGAAAATGAACTAAGATATGATTGATATGAAAAAGAATTTCCAACATCTGCACCCTCTGGAAGACTCATGCCAGAAGATGATCATCAAAAAACCCCAACAAAGATCCACGCACTGCTACAGCTGTAGATGCACTCATCCCACCAGTTCCTGGACCTGCCATGGGAATGAGGAAGGAGATATCTAAGCTGGCCTGTGCATACAGTAAAACAACAAAATTGGACTGGATCTATACTGTTGGAACTCAACCAAGAATTTGGAGAAGTGCAAATTGTAGTGCTCCAAAGTCTTACAACTACAAACTATTTATTGTTAAAAGAACATATGGCATGTGAACAGTCCCCAGGAATGGGTTGTTTTAATTTGTCTGATTTCTCTCAGACTGTTCAAGTTCATTTGGACAATATCCACCATATCATAGATAAGTTTTCACAAATGCCTAAGGTGCCTAACTGGTTTTCTTGGTTTCACTGGAGATGGCTGGTAATTACAGATATGCTTTGGTTATGTAACTATACTCCTATTATGTTAATGTGTGTGTGCAATTTAAGTAGTAGCTTAAAACCTATACATGCTGAAGTTACTCTACAAGAAGATATATCAAAGAAATAATCAATCTTCCCATGTTTTCTTCCGCCTGCTACTTCTATAGCTTTTCTTCTTCCTTCCTAATTACAACCCTTAAATAGAATTCGTGCCTCATATCAAATTTACCGAGTATCATAATTCTTCCAAGTGGTAAAGATACCTCAAGACAAATGCTGGGCATAGAAGCCACAGGGCATAAATATGCAAAGAAGTAAAAAGCTAACTTTTTCAAACAATAAGGCTTCTCTCTCACTTACCAACTTCACATTTCCCTGTATGGCCCCGGAAGATGACTGGTTAGCCAGAGACGGGTAAGATTCCTCAAGGGAGGAACAACCTAAGACAGGCACAGTCGCAGGGGGGCCATCAGGTGAGAAATTGGGGATCAACAGAGGTGAGGCTTAGAACCTCACCCCCCCGTTCTGAGAGAAATCTTCTGCATACGTGGATGTTTTATTGCCCTGGTCTAGCTTGGATTAACACATAGTCTACAGGCACACACCTGATCATCTACATGTGCTCTCTTACAACACTAAACTATGTTTTCTACCTTTATCTTGTATCTACCTACCACTTCAGCATTTTATTAAAAATAATAATAATAAAGAGAGAAATGTGGTATCCACATATAAATCAAGTATAAAAACCAAATGAGTATTCATATTTGAACTGACTGTTTAGAGTTCATAATGCATGAGCAAAACCGAAAGTTTCTGTGATGACTGCCCTTGTACTGTTCACTATGTAACTTATTCATTATGTAAGAATTTGTTCTACATGTAAAAACTTGTTTGTTATGCCTCAGAAGATTGGAGACTGACAAAAATTAGGCTTGGGGTGGAATAATGATTGTGCATTGAGCATTGACTCCCCTATACAGAATTTTATTGTCGTTAACAACCATTTGATCAATAAATATGAGAGATGCCCTCACAAAAAAAAAAAAAAAAAAAAAGGACAGACTTCCAATGGTAAAATAAATTAGTAACCGGGATGTAAGGTATAGCATAAGGAATATAGTCAAGATATTGTAACAGCCTGGTAGGGTGATAGCTGGAACCTAGAATTATGTATATAAATGTTCTACCACTGTGTTGTACACTTGAAACTCATGTAATGTAATACTGTGTGTCAACTACCCTTCAATAAAAAATAATTATTAAAAAAAAAAAAAAAACACAAAAAAAAACATAGTTTTTGTTCTAGAACAGACTCTGGCAATGTAATACCCAACTCCCTTAGTGCTTTGTTTAGAGTTAGGGGAAAGCTCATCTCTTAAATTCTCTCAGTGGCCTTTCACTTGTAGAAAAGGGATAATTACCTATTAGTGAGTTTATAAAATTTTGTTTTTAAAGAAATAAGATTGGGAAATTCAGACATATTTGAGCATAAGTGGGCAGAAGGTGACATAGTTGGGAATCCGTGTCTTTCACACTGTAACTTTGAGATGATGGTTCAGGTTAGTGTGGAACAGGAGGTGGAGCTAGGAGGGAAGGGCAAGGCTGTGAGCCTAGGGGACCAGCAGTGGGGGGCTGCCTGTATTACTGTAATGTTATCTGCAATCTGTTATCCACCCTTATCATGTAGGGCTTGGGCCTTTTACCAGTCCTTCTGGCTAAGTAACGAACACCTGTACACTCAATCTTTTGGAGGTTCTTTGAAGTGAACCACCAATTCTCAGTAAAATTCATGCTTGGAAAGAAGGTAGAAAAATGCCTAATTCATTTGTCTATTTCCCCAGTGACTGCAGCCTACCTGAGAACCCCTTGTTCATTGCATGTGGTGGCCAGCAAGCCAAGACCCAAGGGTAAGTGGATTATAAAATTGTTCATAGGAAAAACATATCATCTAGAAGGGTCTTAGTAGACATCAGAAGCATGGGATTTGGAGAAAGATACAACTGCAGGTACAGCTGTGTAATTTTAAACAGTTTGCTTAATTTTTTGGAGCTATAGCTTACTCTTTTGACAAAACACAAAAAATAAATATATATACATATTCCCAGACTTATGGTATATATTATGTACAAGAAGGGATGTAAAGCAATTAGGACACTAGTAAGTATTCACTAAATATTAAATTGTAGTTAATATTATTATTACTGTCAGTTTTATTACTCATAAACTTTACCCAAACTTTACGTGAAAAGTAATCAGGACAGGATAGGGAGAAGACCTCTCAGGTAATTTCTGATGAAGAGAGGCAGAGGGTCTGGTCTGTATTCCAAGAAGTGGTATTCCGAGCTGAGGCCTGGTACCACCACTATTCATTCATTCATGCACTTAACTATATGTGTATTCTAAATATTTGTTATTAATATGAAGTACACATAATAGAACTAGATCCTCATCCCTAGGTGCTGGGGACTAGTTTAGGCATGAAAGACCTCCTCGTGAACAAGGCAGAAACAGTTCCTGCTCTCACAGGGTGTATGCCTTGCAAGTAGGTGGGCACTGAACAAGAACTTGCAAATACTTTTCAGTGTTAGGAAGGAAAAGTGCCGGATGCTCTAGGGATGTACCTCAGACTGGTTTAACCCAGTTACATAAGAGCTCTTTCTGAGGAAGTGATGTTTCAACCAAGATAGTGAAGGGTAAGCAAGAGTTAGGTACTCAAAAAGAAGGCATTCCAGTGCAAGGCCCTAAGGTAAGACAGAAGTTAGAGCTTAATTTACTCGATGGTGTCTCACATGAGCCACTTCATTAATTTCTGTTGCCCTGCTTCCACTTCAATCATTTCTGAAACCTATTTGACTCCTCTAGGCATCTGTTTTGTAGGTTGGTTAACATATATGAACTTGAGAACACATTTTTATTGTATAATTAATTCTAGTATGTCTTTAAAGATAAATCAGGATGCCTGCATAACAGTGTCTAAAACAGCTATAGACCTATTTGACTGTTTTTATGAAATATTGAAATGCCTTCTTTTTTAGTAATCTGGAAGGAGGAATTCAAACCTTTTACACTATAGAACTTTTAGGCTATAGAAAGTACTTTTTATAACGATAGGAATTTAACCTTGGAAATATGTTCACTAAAAGATTTCATGGAGTCTCTAATGAAATTTTTTATTTTATTTTATTTTTTGTGTTGCTGTTTCTTATTTCAGATGTTAAAATTGTATGGTCTTTTAACCTGTGACCAACTTGACTATATTCTTCCACTCAGTTATTCAGGCGTTTGCTGTATTCTCAGACTTAACCATTTTATTCCTCTCTTTTCAACAGCTCAAAAATACAGAAAAATGATTTTCATAGAAATTTGACCTCATCCTTAACTAAAGATGTTGGAAAAAATATAAGATATACCCAAAGAGGAGTGTTCTTTGGTGTGGATTCCTGGACCTCAGTAAGAATTTTATTTCTAATGGGGAATGAGGCCCATGCTGTCTCCTGTGCTATCTTGTTTTATGAGTCTGGACCTCAGTGGCTTTTGGCAGGTCTGGTGAAGCCCAAGGTGACCTTGGGCATGGGGTCAGTCCTGCCCTGTCCTTGCTGCAAAGTGTGTCAGCAATCTCATAGGCTCACTGTGCAGACATTCATCCATGAGGTCATTTTTAAGTGTCAAACACTCTACCAGGAGGGTATAAAATGAAAGAGAAATAGATTCTAGAAAATGTCAGTCTAATAGGGGTGATAATTACAAAAGTAACCATATATAAGTAGGGTGCAGCAAATACTGCAGTGGTAGGGGTGGAATACTTAGAAAGTGGGGATACAATTTTTATCTTAGAGGCTATCACAGGAGGTTTCATGGAGGAGGTGGCATTTGGATTAGGCCTTGAATAATAGTATTTCAGCAAGGAACAGGTATTTCTAGTAGTAGGTGGGGAGAATTTCAGGATGTTTAGAAATCTGAGCAATCTTGTTTGCCTGGAACGCAAAATGAGGGATTGTGGGAGGATTGGGAAGGTAAGTAGGCATTGGATTGTGAAGGGCTTTTATCATCTGAGAAGGGTTTAGACAATGGTGTCTAAATGGTATCTCCAGGAGCTGGGCAAGAGCCTGGGCAGGGTCAGCTTCCTGGGTGTGCAACCGTTTGGTAACATAGAAGGGCCCCATGCTTGGTTTAATGCTCTGCTGTCACTACCTTGAAATTCTTTTTTTTTTTTTTTTTTTTTTTTTTAGATTATTATTTTTTATTGAAGGGTAGTTGACACACAGTATTACATTACATTAGTTTCAGGTGTACAACACAGTGATTCAACATTTATATACATGATAATTCTAGGTACCAGCTATCACCATACCAAGTTGTTACAATATTTGGCTATATTCCTTATGCTATACATTACATCCCGGTTACTTATTTATTTTACAATTGGAAGTGTGTACTTTTTTTTGGTTGTTGTTGTTAGGGCATCTCTCATATTTATTGATCAAATGGTTGTTAACAACAATAAAATTCTGTATAGGGGAGTCAATGCTCAATGCACAATCATTAATCCACCCCAAGCCTAATTTTCGTCAGTCTCCAATCTTCTGAGGCATAACAAACAAGTTTTTACATGTAGAACAAATTCTTACATAATGAATAAGTTACATAGTGAACAGTACAAGGGCAGTCATCACAGAAACTTTTGGTTTTGCTCATGCATTATGAACTATAAACAGTCAGTTCAAATATGAATACACATTTGATTTTTATACTTGATTTATATGTGGATACCACATTTCTCTCTTTATTATTTTTAATAAGATGCTGAAGTGGTAGGTAGATACAACATAAAGGTAGAAAACATAGTTTAGTGTTGTAAGAGAGCAAATGTAGATGATCAGGTGTGTGCCTGTAGACTATGTGTTAATCCAAGCTAGACAAGGGCAATAAAACATCCACATATGCAGAAGATTTCTCTCAGAACAGGGGGGGTGAGGTTCTAAGCCTCACCTCTGTTGATCCCCAATTTCTCACCTGATGGCCCCCCTGCGACTGTGCCTGTCTTAGGTTGTTCCTCCCTTGAGGAATCTTACCCGTCTCTGGCTAACCAGTCATCTTCCGGGGCCATACAGGGAAATGTGAAGTTGGTAAGTGAGAGAGAAGCCTTATTGTTTGAAATGGTTAGCTTTTTATTTCTTTGCATATTTATGCCCTGTGGCTTCTATGCCCAGCATTTGTCTTGAGGTATCTTTACCACTTGGAGGAGTTATGATACTCGGTAAATTTGATATGAGGCACGAATTCTATTTAAGAATTCGTTGTAATTAGGAAGGAGGAAGAAAAGCTATAGAAGTAGCAGGCAGGAGAAAACATGGGAAGATTTATTATTTCTTTGACATATCTTCTTGTAGAGTAACTTCAGCATGTATAGATTTTAAGCTACTACTTAAATTGCGCACACACATTAACATAATAGGAGTATAGTTACCTAACCAAAGCATACCTGTAATTACCAGCCATCTCCAGTGAAACCAAGAAAACCAGTTAGGCACCCTAGGCATTTGTGAAAACTTATCAATGATATGATGGTTATTATCTAACTGAATTTGAATAGTTTGAGAAAAATCAGACAAATTAAAACAACCCATTCCTGGGCACTGTTCACATCCCATATGTTCTTTTAACAGTAAATAGTCTGTAGTTGTAAGATTTTGGAGCACTACAATTTGCACTTCTCCTAATTCTTGGTTGAGTTCCAACAGTATAGATCCAGTCAAATTTGTTGTTTTACTGTATGCACAGGCCAGCTTAGATATCTCCTTCATTCCCATGGCAAGTCCAGTAGCTGGTGGGATGAGTGCATCTACAGCTGTAGCAGTGCGTGGATCTTTGTTGGGGTTTTTTGATGATCCTCTTCTGGCATGAGTCTTCCAGAGAGTGCTGATGTTGGAAGTTCTCTTTCATATCGTATCTTAGTTCATTTTTTGAAATTCTTAATCATTTTTGAACAAAGGGCTTTGCATTTTCATTTTGCAATGGGCTCTGCAAATTATGTAGCTAATCCTCAATTTGGGACTTCTGTCAAAGAACATACCATTTTGTCTTGCAGTTATTTGTTATCTGTCTCCTTTGCTCAAAATGACAAGTTGTGTAAGGGAGGGACTTTATATTGCCATGGTGCCTGGCATGTAACAGGAGCTAATCAAATGCTTCCTGGTTGAATGAGCAAACCAAACCTGGGCATTAGGATGAGCAATCTGTGTGTAGCCTGCCAGAAGCATCAGCATAGAAACCAGAAGCCTCGACCCCTTCCAGCATATAACTTGCACTTCCCTGGAGCCTGAGCTGTTCATGGCTGCGCCATGGCTCTGAGAAGATCCTGCTGTGTTCTAGGGAAGGCCTTGGAATTCTTGTTCAGTCTCATGTCACTCTTGAGTAGACTTAGAGTTGTATCCCCTTGAATGGATCTGGTATCTGGCCAGGTTGTTCAGGGCCACTCCAGTCTGTGTGTCTTGTGCAAGCACAGAAAGAACAATTGAGCACCAGTGTTGAGGTCATTTCTCATGCATGCTTGGCTTCTTTAGACTCAAAGCAAATACAGCAGCCTCTTTGTTTGGGTGTGGTTTGGAAGGTGTTTTTGGCATCCTGGTGTTCCAGTTTATTTGGGGAAAAGAAATGTACACACAGACACACACACACACACAAATTTAATTATCAGTCTAGATGGAATGGACTTGGCTTTTAAAAAAATTTTAGTCCATAAAAATTTTTTTGTTAGTCTCTACTAACCTGCAGAACCTATCCTGACTTATTTGGTTCAGGTTAAGTCTCAGCTAACTCTTTCTTCCCATGCTGGCCCCAACCTCTAGAGCTATACGTATCAACCTTCAGTGCACACTGGGGGGAGTGGTTTCACTCTCCTAATTGCCTGTCATAAGTGATAGTACTTGTTGATAGGAATTAATGTTTTATTTTTTAGCACTTGTTAAAACTCATTTATTTTACAGAAGTCCAATACTTTTGACAGGAAACAGTAGCTTTGCTGGTCATGCCACATTTCTTAATCTGTCAATAATGATTTTTTATTCTAGGATTCCCTAAACTTTATGTACCAGATTTTGGAAAAGAACATACGGACAATGTTTACAGACAGCTCTCAGCAGCCACAAAAGCATGTCTCCAGCCCCTTAGCGTCTTACTTCTTGGCATTTCCCTACACAAGACTTGGCTGGTAGGTATACATTTATCCCATTCGAGAATGTTATCAGTATTAATTTCATTCAGTCATTCAATAAATGTTTTAGGTGTCACGTGTTAGCACCTTCTATTCCAGTTCACCATCAACAAAAATAGTGTAGTGGCAAAGTTACTGTAAAGATGAAACACTGCCTTAAAATTGGTCAAGATATGTTTAAATGCAAGGAGCTTTTAGTTCACTAAATCACAATAATAAAGTATTTTATAGAATATTTGTAAAGCTTCGATATTCTTGGAGACACAGGTTACAGATTTTTTGAAATAGAATGACAATTAGGAAGAAATTAGCATATAACTCTTACAATGATTGGAATATCATAACTGCATATGCAAAAAGCTAGTGTACCACAATAATTTTATAAAAGTAATGTCATAGGGAGTCCTCTGAATTTAAATATCAACTCAAACTGAGCCCAACTATATAAATGTGACTATTTCCTGGAGGTTTTGGTGAAAGTTCTTTCTTAAATCCAAATGTCTCTTGGAACAATTCACTGGCAACTCTTCCTTTTTAGACCAGTAACACGTTCAGCTCCAGCAAAGGGAATGGAGGTGCATGCTGGGTTCACTGGCTGTTCACTTATGAATAATTGTACTCGGTTGCCTTCCTGAAAGATCCAAAAAAAAGGCCTCCTGCTGGAAGGAGCCACAGGGGGAGTACAGGTCCTTGCCCAGCTAGTGTGTGGTCTTGGGGTGCAGAGGACAGCAGCTTCTCCATGGGGTGTGTGTCTGACCCCTTGCACCATGTGTCACATGCTTGGGAAACTTCTTCTCTTTTTCTTCTGTTCTACCACTTACTTATGTAGCCATAAGAATGAGAATAAATTAATTATTTTTGGTCTTTTCAGTCTTAGCAGAGACATTTGAACCTTTGACTCAGTTTGCCCATCTCTGTAACTGTTAGGTAATGGAATCACATTTAGAAACATACATTAAAAGTGTTGGAGATTTAATTTTTTTCCCACTGCAAGGTATGCTATGTAGCCATGGTTGAAATCAAATGGTGTACTTAACAACAAGCTTGTCTTTGATCAGGAAATTGAAATGAGTTGAGTCAATCAGAAAGCAACCTGTGCCATTGGCTGGACAGGTTTGGCTGGGGGCCAATTTCCTCTCTGGTCTAGGCCAAGCCCGGGATTGTGCTTTGGCTGTTCTGGGTACTGCATGTACATGATGCTTTGTGAAGATGTTCTTATCTGCTTAGGTTATATAGTTCTAAAATGCCCAGAGGCCTTGATTTGTCCATTTTAGTTGTTTTTCTTTGACAGTAAGACTGAGTTACAAACAGAAATGAGTACTCACAATAGTCATGCAGAATGGAGAAATCAGTCAGAGGTAGTTAAAGTGTTGGATTCTAGAAGGGAAAGAATCAGGAGACCATTTTACACACAACTCTCAGTAGATACTGTTGTGGGGGAATTTTCTCTCTTCTCTGCAGGGCCATGATCTCGGCTGACCTCAACCAGGATGGGATTGGTGACCTGGTGGTAGGCGCCCCAGGCTACAGTCACCCAGGCCATATCCAGGTCGGGCGCGTATATCTCATTCATGGCAGTGACCTGGGCCTGCCCCCCATTGACCTGGACCTGGACAAGGAGGCCCATGTGATCCTGGAGGGCTTCCAGGTGAGGCACCAACCTCACATTTTCCCTTTTGGTGTCAATAATCCATTGTCCTTATTTCATGGCAAATTCTCCAGAATGAATAGCCAGAAACAAGAATAATGATAGTGATGAACAGCTGTTTACATTTGTGTAGCACTTTTCACTTTTAACAGCATGTTCACTTCATTTATCACAGTCTATCATAACTTCGAGTGTTTAGTCTAGTTCCTTCCAAAGACTCAGTTCTGTTTAGAACTGCTTTGAGTAGCCAGTCAGGATATGATTTCTTGGTAATACAAAACTTTCTCTTTTTTATATATAAATATTTTATTTTGTAAGAATTTTAGATTCACAGAAAAGTTTTAAAGACAGAAAAGAGAGTTCCCTTAGCCCCTTTACCTGGCTTCCCCTATATTATCATCTTAAATGATTATGGTATACTTGTCAAAATTAAGAAACCAACATTGGTACATTACTAGTAACTAAACTTTAGACTTTGTTCAGATTTCATTCCTCTGTTTTAAGAGATTATTCATCATCAGAAAAATTCTGTAATGACTGTGCAAATGCTCTGCTTGGAGTAGCATGAATTCCTCTTGGGTTCACTAGGAGATTTGGAGGGTTTTCCTCCAGGACACCATTGACCTTAGTTCTTCAAAGTGCAGTTAAGAAAGGCAGATAAGCCTGCTACTACTCACAGATGAGTGTGGGCGCTTTGGTGGCACTACATGCTCCAAATATCAAGCCCCAGGAGAAGGATCCCTAGACTCTAGGTTCTGAAGCAAACCACGGAAGCTTGCATTGTTCAGTTAATGCTGTGAAGAGAAAGAAGACAGCATGCTTAAATTTACTTAAAAAATGAAAAGTACAATGTTTTGTGACCTTATTTAAGCTCTGATGGAAGGAGCCCTGAATCCAAGAGGTGTTAATAAGTTTCTGACCAGTGTATGAAGTCACACAACACAGTCTCAGAGGGAAAACATTTTCTTGAACCTTCTGGCACATGATAAAGTTCCAAAATCAGCCTACCTATTTCTGTTGTTTCACTCCCCCTGAGACTTGTATGTAAAGTATAATCCTTTAGGCTCCTGTGGACAGGGAATAGGGGAGGCAGCTTCTTTCTGTGGGTAGTAAACTCAGACACTCAGGTAGAGGAAGGAGCTGGCTGCGTGCCCTCTTCTCCCAGTGACCTTTGATAACTTGGAAGATGGCCAGATTATGGCATGGACTAGGGACGGGAATCCTGCTTGCTGGCCCTGTTCTGCAGTTACACTTTCTGTATCCTTGCCCATAAAGGGGAGGATTAGGACAGATATCCAAAGCATTTGTCTGCTTTAAAATTCTGTTTGTATGTGACTGGTTAACCCTCAGGAGAGCTTAATGGTATGGCTGGTGGTGATGAAATGAGTCTGTCCTCAGTGGGCAGGGGCCCTCATTTATTGGCTCCACCCAGCCCCAATGTGTTTGTGTCCCAGGGCCAATCCTTCCTTTTTTATCAAGTGTCTGCCTTGTTGAAAGGCACAGTCTTCATACATGTCATTGCACACAAGTATAGAGCGATCAGCTAGTAAATAATAGATATGGGTTCTTGTGCATGTGTGCTGTGTGGTAAATATCACCTGTGCAAGGCCATCATTGTTATATAAGGTGTGAAAGTATAGGAGAACTAAATGACTTACTTTTAGGTCTAGGCTGACTCTAGATAGGAGGAGATGAAGGATCTAGAAAATTCACTTTGGAAGAAAATTGTCTCTGAATGGACTGAGTTTTCCATCTGTAAACTGTGAAAGTGAGGAATAATAAAAGTATCTACCTTAATCCATGTCAGACATGGATTAGAACCATATCTACAGTGGTGTTGTCAAACAAGACTTTCTGTGGTGATAGAGATGTCCTATGGCTGTGCTGTCCAATGTGGCAGCCACTAAATGCATTGACTTTTGAGCATTTAAAATGTGACTGGTGCACTTGAGGACCTGAAATTTTAGCTGGTTTAATGTTAATTAGTTTAAACGTAACAGCCACATTTAACTAATGGCTGATAGTACCGGACAGTCTGTCTCCAGAACATCCTGGGTATTCAACGATGTTAGCTACTATTGCTGGTGTTAGATGTTATTATTTCAGATACTTTCCAAGAGGAGTTTGGCACTTAATGTGGGGCACAGTGCACACTAGACTATTTCCTAAAAACCTAGGACTTGTGAGAACAGACCCTCTTCCCCTCAAGGCAGGCAAACATGTAAGCTGGTGTGGCAAATGTACCCACTACTGCAGTCCTGTTGCTCAGTGTTAGGTGGAGTCTCAGGCCTCTTGACTCCCAGGAGTCAGGAGTGCCCTTCTGAAGGTTGTGGCTTAGCCCTGGGGAGTCACTCATACCTCTTCAGCCCTCAGGTCGGTTTGGCTCAGCTTTGGCTGTGTTGGACTTTAACAAGGATGGCGTGCCTGACCTGGCCGTGGGGGCCCCCTCAGTGGGCTCTGAGCAGCTCACATACAAGGTAAGGGTGCTGTTGGTGGGGTTGGGAGAATGGGATGGGAGCCAGCACTGTACAGAGCAGAGTATTTGTGGGGAGATGCTCTTGGGCATTCAGGTCCTTGATGCAACCTTGGGTTGCCTGGCAGCACCTGGTCTTAGTTCCACAGATACTTACTCTTCTGCCTCCCACCCCCACCCCCTCCATGATGCTGAATGGGAGTGAAGGGAGACAGAAAGTCCAGCCAGTCCAGAGCTTCCTGTCATCACAGCACACAGAAGACTTCCCTGCATGTTTTCTCTCATGCAGAGACCCCAAGCTGTTCCCCATTTTCTTACCTAGAGCAGGGATCCTGGCCCAACAGGGTTCTCTTCCCACTTGTACCCAATGCCGTAGCAGGGTGTGAGCTTCTGCACCCATCCATTGCCCTCTGCGTACTGTAGGCTTGCCTCTTGTCCCTCTCTCCTTGAGTTATGTTTCTATATGGGCCAACACTTTGACATCTCCTGGACCCACCAGGAGCTCTCACTTTAGGACCTTTGCTCATATAGCTCTCTCTGCCTGGAAAGCCCTTTCTCCCTGTTTTTTTCCTTCAGGAGTGACATGTCATTTGCAAGAAGTGTTATCTAGCCCCTGGTTTAGGTGACACCTCATTGTCCTCACATAGCATCCTCTACTTGTATTTCCAGGCTGTTATGTGATAATTGCCAGTTTGCCAGCTTTTCAGAACAGAGATTGGTCTTATTTATCATTGTGTACCCAGTCCTTGGCTCATGATGAAAAATACATGCTCATTTAATGAATAAGAATGGAAAGGGGCAAGTTATAAGATAAGGACCAATTATTAACACAGAGTAATATAGCACAGAATGAGTCCCAAGGCAGATGAATGGTACAACATGGCATGTTAGTGTCCAGAAGAACAAAGCAACAAACCAGCATAGCCCTGAAACAGTGCACAACATGGTTTCCCATCAGTCACTGAGCTCCTGACCTTAGGGAGCTTAATGGTGATTTATTTAATTGTCAGCCCTTTGTCTTGCTGCTGTTGAAGGTTCTCAGGTCCCCACCTGAGCCTTATGGTGGCTCTGTGGTTTGCCTTTGCCTAGGGCGCTGTGTACATCTACTTTGGTTCCACCCAAGGAAGACTGTCTTCTTCCCCCAACATCACCGTCTCTTGCCAGGTATGTTTACCACCTTAGTCAGGTGCAGAAAACTAGAACTTGCTGTATTCTAATTGCCTCCAGGGCTGAGTACAATGTGGTTTCCTGGTTTATTTTTCAGGATACCTATTGTAATTTGGGCTGGACACTCTTGGCTGCAGATGTGAATGGGGACAGTGAGCCCGATTTGGTGATTGGTTCCCCTTTTGCACCAGGTGGAGGGAAACAGAAGGGAATTGTGGCTGCATTTTATTCTGGCCCCTGCTGGAGAGACAAAGGTAGTGCTTGAGAGAGAGTGGGTGGAGACCTTCACTGCTCTAATCTGTGGTGGTTTAACTTGCATGTGGGTTTATGTCCTTTTTCTTCATTCCATATCATTTCACCTGAATTTTCTAAAAGTCTCTTATTTTTTGAAGATATTCTGGTAAGTGATATGGATAGAGTCACTGAATTTACAAAAAGGGACCTGACTTCTAGATCCAAATCCAAAGGGAATCATAGGTTATTCCCAGTCTCCCAGTGTAAGAGTAGAAACTCTAAAGGCATCCTAGTGATGCTCTAAACAGTCCGACAGGGGCTGTCTTTACATAGCATCCTCTGTTCCACAGAAGTGGAGCTAGAAATTAATTTTTTTATATAAAGTGTAGATCCAGTTCTGACATAGGGGTACTGGGAAGAGCATGGTATCATGAGTTCTGGCAAAAAATGGCAGAATGAACCTGATTCTCATTAGCGTACAAAAAGTGCCCCCACTTTTCCTCTGGCAGTCATCCCACGTGAAGTAAATGGCACTGGTTGTCTTGTGTAGAAAAGTTGAATGTGGAGGCGGCGAACTGGATGGTGAGAGGTGAGGAGGACTTCTCCTGGCTAGGATACTCCCTTCATGGTGTCAGTGTGAACAACAGAACTTTGCTGCTGATTGGGAGTCCGACATGGAAGAATGCCAGTGGGTGAGCACTCGCATTGGGGCCCAGGACCACCGAGCACAAGGAGCAGCTGCCTGCTGCTGTGGGGGCCTGCGGTGGGCAGAGAAAGGGCCTCTAAGGACTTCTTACCATTCAAGGACAAGTTCTGGCTCTGGGGCAAGGTCGCAAATTGGGCAATTGGTTTTCCATTACAGAGTACCCCAGACTAAGTGCCTTAAACAACAGGAATTTATTTTCACATAGTTCTGGAGGCTAGAAATCCAAGATCAAGTTACTGGCAAGAGTTGGTGTCTCCTGAGCCCTCTTTCCTTGGCCTGTAGATGGCCACCATACCCTGTGTCCTTACACTGCCTCTTCTCTCTGTGTCCATCCCCAGTGTCTTTCCCTCTTATAACGACACTAGTCATATTGGATTAGGGCTTTAACCTAATGACCTCATTTTAACATAATTACTTCTTTAAAGACCCTATCTCCAAACAGCAAGCTGTGTAACATTCTGAGGTGCTAAGTAGTAGGACTTCAACATAGGGGCTGAACTGTGTTCCTCCAGTGTTCATAACAGTAGGCATCCCTATATTTGCTGTCAGTTGGGAGGCGAAAAGATGAGACTTGTATCTGGAGAGCCTTGATATTGGGATTCAATCTGAAAACGACTCCCATTCCCATGCCTAGGATCACAGGTAGCAAGAGCATACAGGGCATTGGGAGGGGTGAGACGGGCTGTCTTTCCTTGGACCTGACTACCTAGCCAGCTCTTGACCCTGTGCTTCAGTAGCTAAGCTCAGTGTGCTTCATTCCAGCCTGGACCGTTTCTTGCGCACTCATGATGAGAAACAGAGTCTTGGACGGGTGTATGGTTACTTCCCACCAAATAACCAAAGCTGGTTTACCATATCTGGAGACAAGGTATGATGGCTCCTCCCTCCCCAAGAGAGTGGACAGCACAGAGAAAGTTTTCTTAGCTGAACTATATTGATTTATTGTGTTTCACAGGCAATGGGAAAACTGGGTACTGCTCTGTCAAGTGGCCATGTAATGGTGAATGGCACCCCAACACAGGTGCTGCTGATCGGAGCCCCAACTCAGGGTAGGTCACACACCATGACACTTTGCTTCTTTTCAGTCGTGTGGCTCCTTAACCACGTCATAATAGGGGGGAATTATGAGTTCTGGAGACAGACAGACCTGAGTTGGAATATTTCCTTTCCTCATTAACAGCAAGCTGTGTAACCTTGGGGAAGCTACTTAACTTCTCTCAATGTTAATATCATCATCTGCAAAATACAGATTATAATATCCACTTCAAAGACTTGCTGAAATTCGCACATGAAAGTAATTTAGTGTGTTTTTAAAGCTCCTACCCCAGTGGTCTTGGAGCTAGAGAGGAGTCCAGCAAATTTTATAAATCAGTTCACCAGAAAATAAGTCCATATGATAATAAATATGTTAATGAACCATTATTTTGTTTACTTTATGGGAAAGAGAGTTAAAAAAACAAAAAACCTACTCCTTCCAAGATTATCAAAGTGAACCATGCTTATTGTAGAAATCTGTGAAAGTACAGAGGTATATAGATGAAAACAACTCCATCCCTTTTCCAGATACATAACACTTAAGCTTGAGATATATACATGCATATCGATAATTTTCACTTAATTAAAAATTTTATATTTTGAATATGTTCTCATGTTATTATTCTTCTAAAACATTATTTTTGATACCTGTATTACATATTTTTCCATATGCACGTCATCATTTACTAACACCATCCTATTGCTGGAAATTTAGGTGGTTTCCGATTTTTCACAAGGTATCATTGAATACGTATGCATGGAAATCTTCGGCTGCCTATGCACAGTGTTCTTAGATAGATAACTAGAGGTAGAATTCCTGGAGAAAAGGGTCTCATCTTAAGGCTCTTATATACAGCCAAATTATTTTTCAGGGAAATTTTTATTTGTTTCACACAATATTGTATTTGAATAATAAGTGGATTGGGCAAAGGAATGGCTAAATTTCTCATACATGATCAAGGACACAGCATTGTAACACCAAAAACTTGCTGAATTAGCTTTGTAATTGTTTATCTGTTGCTTTTTTTTTTTTTTGGTATCCTTAATATACAATTACATGAGGAACATTATGTTTACCAGGTTCTGCCCTTCACCAAGTCCCCCCACACACAACCCCCATTACAATCATTGTCCATCAGTGTAGTAAGATGCTATAGAATCACTACTTGTCTTCTCCGTGTTGCACAGCCATCCCCGTGCCTCCCCCCACATTATACATGCTAATCGTAATGCGCCCTTTCTTTCCCCCCCCTTTATCCCTCCCTTCCCACCCCTCCTGCCCAGTCCCTTTCCCTTTGGTACCTGTTAGTCCATTGATTCTGCTGCTGTTTTGTTCCTTCAGTTTTTTCTTTGTTCTTATACTCCACATATGAGTAAAATTATTTGGTACTTGTCTTTCTCCACGTGGCTTATTTCACTGAGCATAATACCCTGTAGCTCCATCCATGTTGTTGCAAATGGTAGGATTTGTTTTCTCCTTATGGCTGAATAATATTCCATTGTGTATATGTACCACATTTTCTTTATCCATTCATCTACTGATGGACATTTAGGTTGCTTCCATTTCTTGGTGCTTGTAAAAAGTGCTGTGATGAACATAGGGGTGCATATGTCTTTTTGAATCTGAGAAGTTTTATTCTTTGGGTATATTCCAAGAAGTGGGATTCCGGGGTCAAATAGTATTTCTATTTTTAGTTTTTTGAGGAACCTCCATACTGCTTTCCACAATGGTTGAACTAGCTTACATTCCCACCAGCAGTGTAGGAGGGTTCCCCTTTCTCTGCATCCTCGCCAACATTTGTTGTTCCTAGTCTTTTTGATGCTGGCCATCCTTACTTGTGTGAGGTGATATCTCATTGTGGTTTTAATTTGCATTTCCTTGATGATTAGTGATGTGGAGCATCTTTTCATGTGTCTGTTAGCTATCTGAATTTCTTCTTTGGAGCGAACCATCTCTTCATATCCTCTGCCCATTTCTTAATCGGGTTATTTGCTTTATGAGTATTGAGGTGTTTAAGTTCTTTATATATTTTGGATGTTATCCCCTTGTCAGATATGTCATTTAGAAATATATTCTCCCATACTGTAGGATGCCTTTTTGTATTGTTGATGATGTCCTTTGCTGTACAAAAACTGTTTAGTTTGATGTAGTCCCATGAGTTCATTTTTGCTTTTGTTTTCCTTTCTTGAGGAGATGGCTTCAGGCAGAAGTTGCTCATGCTTATATTCAGGAAATGTTTGCCTCTGTTCTTTTCTAAGAGTTTTACGGTTTCATGACTTACATTCAAGTCTTTAATCCATTTCAGTTTACTTTTGTGTATGGGGTTAAACAATAATCCAGTTTCATTCTCTTGCATGTAGCTGTCCAGTTATCTCAACACCAGCTGTTGAAGAGGCTGTCATTTCCCCATTGTATGTCCATGGCTCCTTTATCATATATTAATTGACCATATATGGTTGGGTTTATATCAGGGCTCTCTAGTCTGTTCCATTGGTCTATGGCTCTGTTCTTGTGCCAGTACCAAATTGTCTTGATCACTGTCGCTTTGTAGTAGAGCTTGAAGTTGGGGAGCATAATTCCCCCTGCTTTATTCTTCCTTCTCAGGATTGCTTTGGCTATTCAAAGTCTTTTGTGGTTCCATATGAATTTTAGGATGATTTTCTCTAGTTCATTGAAGAGTGCTGTTGATATTTTGATAGGAATTGCATTGAATCTATAGATTGCTTTCGGCAGGATGGCCATTTTGACAATATTAATCCTTCCTATCCATGAGCATGGGATGTGTTTCCATTTATTCATTATCTTCTTTAATTTCTATCATGAGTGTCTTGTAGTTTTCAGAGTATAGATCTTTCACTACTTTGGTCAGGTTTATTCCTGGGCATTTTATTCTTTAGATGCAATTGTGAATGGAATTGTTTTCCTGATTTCTCTTTCTGTTAGTTCATTGTTAGTGTATAGGAAAGCCACAGATTTCTGTGTATTAATTTTGTATCCAGCAACTTGACTGAATTCCAATATTAGTTCCAGTAGTTTTGGAGTGGAGCCTTTAGGGTTTTTTTTATGTACAATATCATGTCATCTGCAAATAGTGGCAGTTTGACTTCTTTACCAATCTGGATTCCTTGTATTTCTTTGTTTTATCTAATTGCTTTGGCTAGGCCCTCCAGTACTATGTTGAATAACAGTGTGGAGAGTGGGCATCCCTGTCTTGTTCCCGATCTTAGAGGAAGAGCTTTCAGTTTCTTGCTGTTCAGTACATTGTTGGCTGTGGGTTTATCATATACAGCCTTTATTATGTTGAGGTACTTGCCCTCTGTACCCATTTTGCTGAGAGTTTTTATCATGAATGGATGTTGAATTTTGTCGAATGCTTTTTCAGCGTCTATGTAGATGATCATGTGATTTTTGTCCTTTTAGTTTATGTGGTGGATGATGTTGATGGATTTTCAAATGTGTACCATCCTTGCATCCCTGAGATGAATCTCACTTGGTCATGGTGTATGGTCCTCTTGATGTATTTTTGAATCTGGTTTGCTAATAGTTTGTTGAGTATTTTTGCATCTATTTTTATCAGGGATATTGGTCTGTAATTTTTTTTTTTTTGGTGGGGTCTTTGCCTGGTTTTGGTATTAGGGTGATGCTGGCTTCATAGAATGAGTTTGGGAGTATTCCCTCCTCTTCTATTTTTTGGAAAACTTTAAGGAGAATGGGTATTGTGTCTTCTTTCTATGTTTGATAAAATTCTGTGGTAAATCCATCTGGTCTGGAGGTTTTGTTCTCGGGTAGTTTTTTTATTACCGCTTCAATTTCATTGCTGGTAATTGGTCTGTTTTGATTTTCTGTTTCTTCCTTGGTCAGTCTTGGAAGGTTGTATTTTTCTAGGAAGTTGTCCATTTCTCCTAGGTTATCCAGTCTGTTAGCATATAGGTTTTCATAGTATTCTCTAATAATTCTTATTATTTCTGTGGGGTCCTTTGTGATTTGTCCTTTCTCATTTCTGATTCTGTTGATGTGTGTTGATTCTCTTTTTCTCTTAATAAGTCTGGCTTGGGGTTTATATATTTTGTTTATTTTCTCAAAAAACCAGCTCTTGGTTTCATTGATTTTTTCTATTGTTTTATTCTTCTCAATTTTATTTATTTCTTCTCTGCTCTTTATTATGTCCCTCCTTCTGCTGACTTTAGGCCTCATTTATTCTTCTTTTTCCAATTTCAATAGTTGTGACTTTAGACTATTCATTTGGGGTCATTCTTCCTTCTTTAAATATGCCTGGATTGCTATATACTTTCCTCTTAAAACTGCTTTTGCTGCATCCCACAGAAGTTGGGGCTTTGTGTTGTACTTGTCATTTGTTTCCATATATTGTTTGATCTCTATTTTAATTTGGTCATTGATCCATTGATTATTTAGGAGCTTGTTGTTAAGCCTCCATGTGTTTGTGGGCCTTTTTGCTCTTTTTGTACAATTTATTTCTAGTTTTATACCTTTGTGGTATGAGAAGTTGGTTGGTAGAATTTCAAGCTTTTTGAATTTACTGAGGCTCTTTTTGTGGCCTAGTATGTGATCTATTCCTGAAAATGTTCCAGGTGCACTTGAGAAGAGTGTGTATCCTGCTGCTTTAGAGTGTAGAGTTCTGTAGATGTCTATTAGCTCCATCTGTTCTAGTGTGCTGTTCAGTGCCTCTGTGCCCTTACTTATTTTCTGTCTTGTGGATCTGTCCTTTGGGGTGAGTGGTGTGTTGAAATCTCCTAAAATGAATGCATTGCATTCTATTTCCTCCTTTAATTATGTTAGTATTTGTTTCACATATGTTGGTGCTCTGTATTGGGTACTTATATATTTATAATGGTTATATCTTCTTGTTGGACTCAGCCCTTTATCATTATGTAATGTCCTTCTTTATCTCTTGTTACTTCCTTTGTTTTGAAGTCTATTTTGTCTGATACTAGTACTGCAACATCTGCTTTTTTCTTCTTGTTTGCATGATATATCTTTTTCCATCCCTTGACTATTAGTCTGTTCATGTCTTTGGGTTTGAGGTAAGTCTCTTGTAAGCAGCATATAGATGGGTCTTGCTTTTTTATCCATTCTATTACTCTGTGTCTTTTGATTGGTGCATTCAGTCCATTTACATTTAGGGTGATTATTGAAAGATATGTACTTATTGCCATTGCAGGCTTTAGATTCATGGTTACCAAAGGTTCAATTTTAGCTTCTTTACTATTTTACTGTCTAACTTAACTCACTTATTGAGCTATTATAAACACTTATTGCGCTATTATAAGCACTGTGTGATGATTCTTTCTCTTCCTTCTTATTCCTCTCCTGCATTCTTTATATGTTATGTGTTTTATTTTGTGCTCTTTTGTGTTTCCTTTGACTGCTTTTGTGGGTAGTTGATTTTATTTTTTGCCCTTAGTTAGTATTTGTTTGGTCTGCTTTCTTTGCTGTGATTTTATTTTCTCTGGTGACATCTATTTAGCCTTAGGAGTGCCCCCATCTAGAGCAGTCCCTCTAAAATACCCTGTAGAGGTGGTTTGTGGGAAGCAAATTTCCTCAACTTTTGCTTCTCTGGGAATTGTTTAATTCCTCCTTCATATTTAAATGATAATCGTGCTGGCTACAGTATTGTTGGTTCAATACCCTTCTGTTTCCTTGCATTAAATATATCATGTCATTCTCTTCTGGCCTTTAAGGTTTCTGTTGAGAAGTCTGATGATAGCCTGATGGGTTTTCCTTTGTAGGTGACTTTTTTCTCTCTCTAGCTGCCTTTAATACTCTGTCCTTGTCCTTGATCTTTGCCATTTTAATTATTATATGTCTTGGTGTTGTCCTCCTTGGGTCCCTTCTTTTTGGAGTTCTGTGTGCTTCTGTGGTCTTAGTGACTATTTCCTCCCCCATGTTGGGGAAGTTTTCAGCAATTATTTCTTCAAATACACTTTCTATCCCTTTTTCTCTCTTTTCTTCTTCTGGTACCCCTATAATGCGAATATTGTTCCATTTCTATTGGTCACACAGTTCTCTTAATATTGTTTTATTCCTGGTTACCCTTTTATCTCTCTGTGTCAGCTTCTCTGCATTCCTGTTCTCTGATTTCTATTCCATTCACAGCCCCTTGCACCTCATCCATTCTGCTTTTAAGTCCCTCCAGGGATTGCTTTATTTCTGTAATCTCCCTCCCAACTTTATCCATTAGCTCTTGCATTTTTCTCTGCACCTCCATCAGCATGGTTATGACCTTTATTTTGAATTCTTTTTCAGGAAGATTGGTTAAATCTATCTCTCCATGTTCCCTCTCAGGGGATATCTGTGTGATTCTGGTCTGGATCCAATTCTTCTGCCTTTTCATGGTGCTAGAGGTAGTTGTGGGCAGTTGGCACATGTGTTAGCTGGGAGAACAACGTCCCTTCCTGTTTGCTCGTTGCCTTCCTCTCCTGCGAGAATGGCGACCTCTAGTGGCTTGTGCCTGGCAGCTGTGCGCTGATGGGGTCTCTTGGTCTGGCCTGGGTGACTGCGGAGGAGACTCTGCACGGCGGCTGTGGGCGTGGCTGAACTCAGTCTGCTGCTCCGCTATGTCAGTGCCGTGCTGGAGGGGGAACTGGCGGGAGGCTGTTTATCACCATGAGGGGCCTCAGAGCTGTGCTGCTGCCCAGGGGGTTAGGGTTCCCGGAGTTCCCCAGGATGCCCAGCTGCTGGGCTGAGTGTGCTGGTACACTTCTGTCCATCTGTGAGGCCCCTGTCCCTTTAAGACTTTCAAAAAGCCCTTGCTTTTCTTTTGTCTGTTGCTTTTTTACAGAGTCTTGGTAATGATTTCTTTTTTTTTTTTTTTTTTTTTAATAATTATTTTTTATTGAAGGGTAGTTGACACACAGTATTACATTACATGAGTTTCAAGTGTACAACACAGTGGTAGAACATTTATATACATAATTCTAGGTTCCAGCTATCACCCTACCAAGCTGTTACAATATCTTGACTATATTCATTATGCTATACATTACATCCCGGTTACTTATTTATTTTACCATTGGAAGTCTGTCCTTTTTTTTTTTTTTTTTTTTTTTTTGTGAGGGCATCTCTCATATTTATTGATCAAATGGTTGTTAACGACAATAAAATTCTGTATAGGGGAGTCAATGCTCAATGCACAATCATTATTCCACCCCAAGCCTAATTTTTGTCAGTCTCCAATCTTCTGAGGCATAACAAACAAGTTTTTACATGTAGAACAAATTCTTACATACTGAATAAGTTACATAGTGAACAGTACAAGGTCAGTCATCACAGAAACTTTCGGTTTTGCTCATGCATTATGAACTATAAACAGTCAGTTCAAATATGAATACTCATTTGGTTTTTATACTTGATTTATATGTGGATACCACATTTCTCTCTTTATTATTATTATTTTTAATAAAATGCTGAAGTGGTAGGTAGATACAAGATAAAGGTAGAAAACATAGTTTAGTGTTGTAAGAGAGCACATGTAGATGATCAGGTGTGTGCCTGTAGACTATGTGTTAATCCAAGCTAGACCAGGGCAATAAAACATCCACGTATGCAGAAGATTTCTCTCAGAACGGGGGGGTGAGGTTCTAAGCCTCACCTCTGTTGATCCCCAATTTCTCACCTGATGGCCCCCCTGCGACTGTGCCTGTCTTAGGTTGTTCCTCCCTTGAGGAATCTTACCCGTCTCTGGCTAACCAGTCATCTTCCGGGGCCATACAGGGAAATGTGAAGTTGGTAAGTGAGAGAGAAGCCTTATTGTTTGAAAAAGTTAGCTTTTTACTTCTTTGCATATTTATGCCCTGTGGCTTCTATGCCCAGCATTTGTCTTGAGGTATCTTTACCACTTGGAAGAATTATGATACTCGGTAAATTTGATATGAGGCACGAATTCTATTTAAGGGTTGTAATTAGGAAGGAAGAAGAAAAGCTATAGAAGTAGCAGGCGGAAGAAAACATGGGAAGATTGATTATTTCTTTGATATATCTTCTTGTAGAGTAACTTCAGCATGTATAGGTTTTAAGCTACTACTTAAATTGCACACACACATTAACATAATAGGAGTATAGTTACATAACCAAAGCATATCTGTAATCACCAGCCATCTGCAGTGAAACCAAGAAAACCAGTTAGGCACCTTAGGCATTTGTGAAAACTTATCTATGATATGGTGGATATTGTCCAAATGAACTTGAACAGTCTGAGAGAAATCAGACAAATTAAAACAACCCATTCCTGGGGACTGTTCACATGCCATATGTTCTTTTAACAGTAAATAGTCTGTAGTTGTAAGAGTTTGGAGCGCTACAATTTGCACTTCTCCAAATTCTTGGTTGAGTTCGAACAGTATAGATCCAGTCAAATTTGTTGTTTTACTGTATGCACAGGCCAGCTTAGATATCTCCTTCCTCATTCCCATGGCAAGTCCAGGAACTGGTGGGATGAGTGCATCTACAGCTGTAGCAGTGCGTGGATCTTTGTTGTGGTTTTTGATGATCATCTTCTGGTATGAGTCTTCCAGAGAGTGCAGATGTTGGAAGTTCTTTTTCATATCTTATCTTAGTTCATTTTCGGGGTAGCCCAATTAGGCTTTGATCCTCTGTATAAACACAAACAGACCCTTTGCCTACACTTTTTTTTTATTTTTTTTTATTTATTTTTTTTTTTATTTTTATTTTTTATTTTTTAGATAATTATTTTTTATTGAAGGGTAGTTGACACACAGTATTACATTACATTAGTTTCAGGTGTACAACACAGTGATTCAACATTTATATACATGATAATTCTAAGTACCAGCTATCACCATACCAAGTTGTTACAATATTTTGACTATATTCCTTATGCTATACATTACATCCCGTTTGCTTATTTATTTTACAATTGGAAGTGTGTACTTTTTCTTGGTTGTTGTTGTTAGGGCATCTCTCATTTTTATTGATCAAATGGTTGTTAACAACAATAAAATTCTGTATAGGGGAGTCAATGCTCAATGCACAATCATTAATCCACCCCAAGCCTAATTTTCGTCAGTCTCCAATCTTCTGAAGCATAACGAACAAGTTCTTACATGGAGAACAAATTCTTACATAGTGAATAAGTTACATGGTGAACAGTACAAGGGCAGTCATCACAGAAACTTTTGGTTTTGCTCATGCATTATGAACTATAAACAGTCAGTTCAAATATGAATACACATTTGATTTTTATACTTGATTTATATGTGGATACCACATTTCTCTCTTTATTATTTTTAATAAGATGCTGAAGTGGTAGGTAGATACAACATAAAGGTAGAAAACATAGTTTAGTGTTGTAAGAGAGCAAATGTAGATGATCAGGTGTGTGCCTGTAGACTATGTGTTAATCCAAGCTAGACAAGGGCAATAAAACATCCACATATGCAGAAGATTTCTCTCAGAACAGGGGGGGTGAGGTTCTAAGCCTCACCTCTGTTGATCCCCAATTTCTCACCTGATGACCCCCCTGCGACTGTGCCTGTCTTAGGTTGTTCCTCCCTTGAGGAATCTTACCCGTCTCTGGCTAACCAGTCATCTTCCGGGGCCACACAGGGAAATGTTAAGTTGGTAAGTGAGAGAGAAGCCTTATTGTTTGAAATGGTTAGCTTTTTATTTCTTTGCATATTTATGCCCTGTGGCTTCTATGCCCAGCATTTGTCTTGAGGTATCTTTACCACTTGGAGGAGTTATGATACTCGGTAAGTTTGATATGAGGCACGAATTCTATTTAAGAATTCGTTGTAATTAGGAAGGAAGAAGAAAAGCTATAGAAGTAGCAGGCGGGAGAAAACATGGGAAGATTGATTATTTCTTTGACATATCTTCTTGTAGAGTAACTTCAGCATGTATATATTTTAAGCTACTACTTAAATTGCGCACACACATTAACATAATAGGAGTATAGTTACATAACCAAAGCATACCTGTAATTACCAGCCATCTCCAGTGAAACCAAGAAAACCAGTTAGGCACCCTAGGCATTTGTGAAAACTTATCAATGATATGATGGTTATTATCTAACTGAATTTGAGTAGTTTGAGAAAAATCAGACAAATTAAAACAACCCATTCCTGGGCACTGTTCACATCCCATATGTTCTTTTAACAGTAAATAGTCTGTAGTTGTAAGATTTTGGAGCGCTACAATTTGCAGTTCTCCTAATTCTTGGTTGAGTTCCAACAGTATAGATCCAGTCAAATTTGTTGTTTTACTGTATGCACAGGCCAGCTTAGATATCTCCTTCATTCCCATGGCAAGTCCAGGAGCTGGTGGGATGAGTGCATCTACAGCTGTAGCAGTGCGTGGATCTTTGTTGGGGTTTTTTGATGATCATCTTCTGGCATGAGTCTTCCAGAGAGTGCAGATGTTGGAAGTTCTCTTTCATATCGTTTCTTAGTTCATTTTCGGGGTAGCCAAATTAGGCTTTGATCCTCTGTATAAACACAAACAGACCCTTTGCCTACACTTTTATATGTCCTTTATATTATTGTGTAGAACTCATTAGAGGTCACCACATAGGAACTGCATTTTTTTTTTTTTAATCATTAATCTACACTTACATGACGAATACTTACGAATACTTTGTTTACTAGGCTCTCCCCTATACCAGGTCCCCCCTATATACTCCTTTACAGTCACTGTCCATCAGCGTAGCAACCTGTTGTAGAATCACTACTTGTCTTCTCTGTGTTGTACAGCCCTCCCCTTTCTCCCACCCCGCTATGGATGCTAATCTTAATACCCCCCTACTTCTCCCCCCCTTATCCCTCCCTACCCACCCATCCTCCCCAGTCCCTTTCCCTTTGGTACCTGTTAGTCCATTCTTGAGTTCTGTGATTCTGCTGCTGTTTTGTTCCTTCAGTTTTTCCTTTGTTCTTATATTCCACAGATGAGTGAAATCATTTGGTATTTCTCTTTCTCTGCTTGGCTTGTTTCACTGAGCAAAATACCCTCCAGCTCCATCCATGTTGCTGCAAATGGTTGGATTTGCCCTTTTCTTATGGCTGAGTAGTATTCCATTGTGTATATGTACCACATCTTCTTTATCCATTCATCTATCGATGGACATTTAGGTTGCTTCCAATTCTTGGCTATTGTAAATAGTGCTGCAATAAACATAGGGGTGCATCTGTCTTTCTCAAACTTGATTGCTGCATTCTTAGGGTAAATTCCTAGGAGTGGAATTCCTGGGTCAAATGGTAAGTCTGTTTTGAGCATTTTGATGTACCTCCATACTGCTTTCCACAATGGTTGAACTAACTTACATTCCCACCAGCAGTGTAGGAGGGTTCCCCTTTCTCCACAGCCTCGCCAACATTTGTTGTTGTTTGTCTTTTGGATGGCAGCCATCCTTACTTGGGTGAGGTGATACCTCATTGTAGTTTTAATTTGCATTTCTCTGATAATTAGCGATGTGGAGCATCTTTTCATGTGTCTGTTGGCCATCTGTATTTCTTTTTTGGAGAACTGTCTGTTCAGTTCCTCTGCCCATTTTTTAATTGGGTTATTTGTTTTTTGTTTGTTGAGGCGTGAGAGCTCCTTATATATTCTGGACGTCAAGCCTTTATCGGATGTGTCATTTTCAAATATATTCTCCCATACTGTAGGGATCCTTCTTGTTCTATTGATGGTGTCTTTTGCTGTACAGAAGCTTTTCAGCTTAATATAGTCCCACTTACTCATTTTTGCTGTTGTTTTCCTTGCCCGGGGAGATATGTTCAAGAAGAGGTCACTCATGTTTATGTCTAAGAGGTTTTCGCCTATGTTTTCTTCCAAGAGTTTAATGGTTTCATGGCTTACATTCAGGTCTTTGATCCATTTTGAGTTTACTTTTGTATATGGGGTTAGACAATGGTCCAGTTTCATTCTCCTACATGTAGCTGTCCAGTTTTGCCAGCACCACCTGTTGAAGAGACTGTCATTTCGCCATTGTATGTCCATGGCTCCTTTATCCAATATTAATTGACCATATATGTCTGGGTTAATGTCTGGATTCTCTAGTCTGTTCCATTGGTCTGTGGCTCTGCTCTTGTGCCAGTACCAAATTGTCTTGATTACTATGGCTTTATAGTAGAGCTTGAAGTTGGGGAGTGAGATCCCCCCTACTTTATTCTTCTTTCTCAGGATTGCTTTGGCTATTCGGGGTCTTTGGTGTTTCCATATGAATTTTTGAATTGTTTGTTCCAGTTCATTGAAGAATGTTGCTGGTAGTTTCATAGGGATTGCATCAAATCTGTATATTGCTTTGGGCAGGATGGCCATTTTAACGATATTAATTCTTCCTAGCCACGAGCATGGGATGAGTTTCCATCTGTTAGTGTCCCCTTTAATTTCTCTTAAGAGTGACTTGTAGTTTTCAGAGTATAAGTCTTTCACTTCTTTGGTTAGGTTTATTCCTAGGTATTTTATTTTTTTGGATGCAATTGTGAATGGAGTTGTTTTCCTGATTTCTCTTTCTGCTGGTTCGTTGTGAGTATATAGGAAAGCCACAGATTTCTGTGTGTTGATTTTGTATCCTGCAACTTTGCTGTATTCCGATATCAGTTCTAGTAGTTTTGGGGTGGAGTCTTTAGGGTTTTTTACGTACAGTATCATGTCATCTGCAAATAGTGACAGTTTAACTTCTTCTTTACCAATCTGGATTCCTTGTATTTCTTTATTTTGTCTGATTGCCGTGGCTAGGACCTCCAGTACTATGTTAAATAACAGTGGAGAGAGTGGGCATCCCTGTCTAGTTCCCGATTTCAGAGGAAATGCTTTCAGCTTCTCGCTGTTCAATATAATGTTGGCTGTGGGTTTATCATAGATGGCCTTTATTATGTTGAGGTACTTGCCCTCTATTCCCATTTTGCTGAGAGTTTTTAACATGAATGGATGTTGAACTTTGTCAAATGCTTTTTCAGCATCTATGGAGATGATCATGTGGTTTTTGTCTTTCTTTTTGTTGATGTGGTGGATGATGTTGATGGACTTTCGAATGTTGTACCATCCTTGCATCCCTGGGATGAATCCCACTTGGTCATGGTGTATGATCCTTTTGATGTATTTTTGAATTCGGTTTGCTAATATTTTGTTGAGTATTTTTGCATCTACGTTCATCAGGGATATTGGTCTGTAGTTTTCTTTTTTGGTGGTGTCTTTGCCTGGTTTTGGTATTAGGGTGATGTTAGCTTCATAGAATGAGTTTGGGAGTATCCCCTCCTCCTCTATTTTTTGGAAAACTTTAAGGAGAATGGGCATTATGTCTTCCCTTTATGTCTGATAAAATTCCGAGGTAAATCCATCTGGCCCGGGGGTTTTGTTCTTTGGTAGTTTTTGGATTACCGCTTCAATTTCATTGCTGGTAATTGGTCTGTTTAGATTTTCTGTTTCTTCCTGGGTCAATCTTGGAAGGTTATATTTTTCTAGGAAGTTGTCCATTTCTCCTAGGTTTCCCAGCTTGTTAGCATATAGGTTTTCATAGTATTCTCCAATAATTCTTTGCATTTCCTTGGGGTCCGTCGTGATTTTTCCTTTCTCGTTTCTGATACTGTTGATTTGTGTTGATTCTCTTTTCTTCTTAATAAGTCTGGCTAGAGGCTTATCTATTTTGTTTATTTTCTCGAAGAACCAGCTCTTTTTTTCATTGATTTTTGCTATTGTTTTATTCTTCTCAATTTTATTTATTTCTTCTCTGATCTTTATTATGTCCCTCCTTCTGCTGACCTTAGGCCTCATCTGTTCTTCTTTTTCCAATTTCGATAATTGTGACATTAGACCATTCATTTGGGATTGCTCTTCCTTTTTTAAATATGCTTGGATTGCTATATACTTTCCTCTTAAGACTGCTTTTGCTGTGTCCCACAGAAGTTGGGGCTTAGTGTTGTTGTTGTCATTTGTTTCCATATATTGCTGGATCTCCATTTTGATTTGGTCATTGATCCATTGATTATTTAGGAGCGTGTTGTTAAGCCTCCATGTGTTTGTGAGCCTCTTTGCTTTCTTTGTACAGTTTATTTCTAGTTTTATGCCTTTGTGGTCTGAAAAGTTGGTTGGTAGGATTTCAATCTTTTGGAATTTTCTGAGGCTCTTTTTGTGGCCTAGTATGTGGTCTATTCTGGAGAATGTTCCATGTGCACTTGAGAAGAATGTATATCCCGCTGCTTTTGGATGTAGAGTTCTATAGATGTCTATTAGGTCCATCTGCTCTACTGTGTTGTTCAGTGCTTCCGTGTCCTTACTTATTTTCTGCCCAGTGGATCTATCCTTTGGGGTGAGTGGTGTGTTGAAGTCTCCTAGAATGAATGCATTGCAGTCTATATCCCCCTTTAGTTCTGTTAGTATTTGTTTCACATATGCTGGTGCTCCTGTGTTGGGTGCATATATATTTAGAATGGTTATATCCTCTTGTTTGACTGAGCCCTTTATCATTATGTAGTGTCCTTCTTTATCTCTTGTTACTTTCTTTGTTTTGAAGTCTATTTTGTCTGATATTAGTACTGCAACCCCTGCTTTCTTCTCACTGTTGTTTGCTTGAAATATGTTTTTCCATCCCTTGACTTTTAGTCTGTACATGTCTTTGGGTTTGAGGTGAGTTTCTTGTAAGCAGCATATAGATGGGTCTTGCTTTTTTATCCATTCTGTTACTCTGTGTCTTTTGATTGGTGCATTCAACCCATTAACATTTAGGGTGACTATTGAAAGATATGTACTTATTGCCATTGCAGGCTTTAAATTCGTGGTTACCAAAGGTTCAAGGTTAGCCTCTTTAGTATCTTACTGCCTAACTTAGCTCGCTTATTGAGCTGTTATATACACTGTCTGGAGATTCTTTTCTTCTCTCCGTTCTTGTTCCTCCTCCTCGATTCTTCATATGTTGGGTGTTTTGTGCTGTGCTCTTTCTAGGAGTGCTCCCATCTAGAGCAGTCCCTGTAAGATGTTCTGTAGAGGTGGTTTGTGGAAAGCAAATTCCCTCAGGTTTTGTTTGTCTGGGAATTGTTTAATCCCACCGTCATATTTGAATGATAGTCGTGCTGGATACAGTATCCTTGGTTCAAGGCCCTTCTGTTTCATTGTATTAAATATATCATGCCATTCTCTTCAGGCCTGTAGGGTTTCTGTTGAGAAATCTGACGTTAGCCTGATGGGTTTCCCTTTATAGGTGACCTTTTTCTCTCTAGCTGCCTTTAACACTCTTTCCTTGTCCTTGATCTTTGCCATTTTAATTATTATGTGTCTTGGTGTTGCCCTTCTTGGATCCTTTCTGTTGGGGGTTCTGTGTATTTCCGTGGTCTGTTCGATTACTTCCTCCCCCAGTGTGGGGAAGTTTTCAGCAATTATTTCTTCTAAGATACTTTCCATCTCTTTTCCTCTCTCTTCTTCTTCTGGGACCCCTATAATACAGATATTGTTCCTTTTGGATTGGTCACACAGTTCTCTTAACATTGTTTCATTCCTGGAGATCCTTTTGTCTCTCTCTATGTCAGCTTCTATGCGTTCCTGTTCTCTGATTTCAATTCCATCAATGGCCTCTTGCATTCTATCCATTCTGCTTATAAACCCTTCCAGAGTTTGTTTCATTTCTGTGATCTCCTTTCTGGCATCTGTGATCTCTTTCCGGACTTCATCCCATTTCTCTTGCGTATTTCTCTGCATCTCTGTCAGCATGTTTATGATTCTTATTTTGAATTCTTTGTCAGGAAGACTGGTTAGGTCTGTCTCCTTCTCTGGTGTTGTCTCTGTGATCTTTGTCGGCCTGTAGCTTTGCCTTTTCATGGTGATAGGAATAGTCTGCAGAACTGGGACGAGTGACGGCTGGAAGGACTTCCTTTCTTGTTGGTTTGTGGCCCTCCTCTCCTGGGAGAACAGCGGCCTCTAGTGGCTTGTGCTGCGCAGCTGCGCGCAGACAGGGCTTCTGCTTCCTGCCCGGCTGCTATGGAGTTAATCTCCGCTGTTGCTGTGGGCGTGGCCTGGCTCGGGCAGCTGCTCCAAAGTGGTGGAGTCGCGTTGGAGCAGGAGCTGCTGGGAGGCTATTTATCTCCGGAAGGGGCCTCCCTGCTCCCTGCAGCCCAGGGGTTAGGGTGCCCAGAGATCCCGGATTCCCTACCTCTGGATTAAGTGACCCGCCCTGCCCCTTTAAGACTTCCAAAAAGCACCCGCCAAAACAAAACAACGACCACAAAAAAAAACAAGAAAAAAAAAAAATTTTTTAATTAAAAAAAAAAAAAGGTGGTCGTTCGTTTTTCTTTATTCTCCGGTGCCAGCCTCAGGCCTCTGCTCACCGGTCTTTCTGCCCTGTTTCCCTAATATTGGGGTCCCTGTCCCTTTAAGACTTCCAAAAAGCGCTCGCCAAAACAAAGCAGCAAAAAAGCAAAAAAAAAAAAATGGTCGCGCGCTTTTCTTATGCCCTCTGTCGCCCAGCCTCCAGTGCCTGCTCACTGTTCTTGCTGCCCTGTTTTCCCAGTATCGAGGGCCCTGCACTCTGGCCCGGATGGCTGGGGCTGGGTGTTCGGCAGCCCCGGGCTCCGTCTCCCTCCCACTCTGCCTGCTCTTCTCCCGCCGGGAGCTGGGGGGAGGGGCGCTCGGGTCCCGGGGTGCTGGGGCTTGTATCTTACCCCCTTCGCGAGACGCTGGGTTCTCTCAGGTGCGGATGTGGTCTGGATATTGTCCTGTGTCCTCTGGTCTTTATTCTAGGAAGGGTTGTCTTTGTTATATTTTCATAGATATATGTTGTTTTGGGAGGAGATTTCCGCTGCTCTACTCACGCCGCCATCTTCCGCCCCCTCTCTTGGTAATGATTTCTAAAGTCTTGGAGCACATTACTAAATTAATTTGCTTCATCACTCTTTCTACCAGAGTGCTGTGAATTACAGCATCCCACACTTGCTTGTCATGTTGCACTTATTGGCTTATTAATTTTCTATTACAAAGTATTATATAAAATAAAAAATAAAAATTAAATTTATGTATTTATATATGTACTATATATAAATTAATGTTTTTGAAACAAGTATAAATTCCCAACCAGCTGTAAGAAGTAATAGTGATCCATGTTAACATTTTGTCCAATTGTCCCCAGTGATATCTCACAACCCCAGCAATGCCACAACTAGGTTATCGATGTTGATATAATCCACCAAACTTGTTCAGATTTTTCTTTCTACTTGTATTTTGCTTGTATTTCACCCATGTAATTTTTGGGGCCCAGCACAAAATAAAAATGCAGAGTTCTTTGTTAAAAAGTTATTTAGAATTTTCAGTTGGTGACAGGAGAGCATTAAGCGAAATACGGGGCCTTTCTAAGTGCAGGGCCTATGTGAGTGCTGCATAGGATGCACATGTATTTATGTCTTAACTTAGCTTTTTGTTACTGCACAACTTCTCAATCCAAGGAATCAGATTAGATACACCACTACTCTCATTTCCAATCCACGTTTTCTCATGGTACATGCACTTTATAACAACCCCTAAAATCCCAGTTTTGCAAAGACATGACATCCTTGAAAGGACTATAGGGGGGACCTAATGTTAAAACTGCAAACTGCCTCTGGCAGGTAGTTCATGTGGCGTCAGACAGATATTACTGTGTTACTGCAGATATTTTGAATTTCTGGAAGTATCCCTGTGTGTTAACTGAAGTGCTCAGTGTACAGTTTGGGGATCACAGCTGTATGGTACAGATTAACATAGATTTGACCTACATTCAGGGCACCCCTGAGAGGGTGGGCTGGAGTTTGTCTTTCGGGCCTGTCCCTTTCACCCTGTCCTCTGTTTCTGGCTCAGCAGAATCTTTGGTTCAGACTGTGGCCACCACACATATGTAGAGGGGATTTTAGGGTGCTGATTAATAAAGTACTTTTAGTATGAAAATGATAATACTCAATGATGGCCAGGTGGAGGTGAGATGGGCACTCATATGATCCTGGTGAAATATAAATTGATACAGCTTTTCCTGAAAAGTTGGAAAAATGTCAACAGCCTTAAAAATAATCATCCCCTTGGATACTATGTGGACCATTTCTCAGAATCTATTCTCAGAAAATATTCAGAACTGCAGGGAAGGGGTATATTTATCATAGTGTTAATTATAATAGCAAATGTTAGAAATAGCCTAATTGTAAAAAAAAAATTGCAAAAATATCCAATTTGTGTATGTGTGCATGCTTATCACTGTCCAGAAAGAAATACATGCATTATATAAATTTTCTTCTTTATAATTTCTTGGGTATTTTCCGCACCATTGATAATCATATGTAAAGCAATCTTGGTATTCACAAGTTTCAAATTCATAGTTTTGACTATTTCACAGTAATCCTGAAAGTCAATGACATGAAGTAATATAATTTATAGTTTCTCTGAGTTGCAAGTGTGAGCCACACTGTAAGGTAATGTCCTTCCTCTCTTCCATGGCTCGTGAGGGAGTCTAGTTGGTGAGATGCATTTATAATAGCTTTATAGTGCTTTATAATAGCTCTGTTGTTTTCTGCTGCCACTGTAAAGTTACTCTTAAGAAATAATTAAAACACCTGTGCGCGTGTATGTTTAAAAAATCACACCACCCAAAGAAATCCCTTGGGGTTAGTGCTCATGATAGAAATGAAGACAAAGTTGAGGTCTAAAAATAGTGATCCTTAGCCAGAAATTATAAACAAGCATCATGGAAGAAATTCTAGGTAACAGTAGGTTCTAGGATATGGAAATTCATAAAGGCCTCAGGATATACCCCTTTTAAAAACAAGGGTCTGCTGAGTTACTTTTATTACTCAAAATAAAAGATGTAGAAATGCTAAAGCATTGCCTTAGATTTTTTTCTTAATGGTCTAAAATATGTATGATAATCCATTGTTTCATCTGTATCAGGGAAATGAGGTATTAAAAAAATTTTTTTTGTTGAAGTGTAATTGACATACAATGTCTTGTTAGTTTCAGGGGTATGTTATAGTGATATGATATTTTTATACATTATGAAATGATCCCATGATAAATGTGGCTACCATCTATCAGGAATGAGGTGTTTTAAATGACTGAAATTTTAAAGTATCTGAATCCTTCCTTTTTTTTTTCTTTTTAAATACTTCAGTTTTAGAGCAGTTTTACGTGTAGAGCAGAATTGAGCAGCAAGCATAGAGAGTTCCCATATACCCCCCTACCCCTACATGTGTACTGCCTCCCTCACTACAGACCCTCTGCACCAGAGGGTTACGTTTGTTACAGCTGATGAGCCTGCATTAGCACAGTCATAACCAAAGCAGCAGGGATGGACTCAGGCCTGCAGCTAGAGGCCAAGGCCCACAGGCTCCACTAAAGCAGAAACCGCTGGATGTGCCCACGCTGCAGGAAGACAGAGCCTCAGGGAGACACACCGCCCCCTCCTCCCTGTGGCAGAAGGAGGCAGGGGAGTGGACAGAGAGTTCCCTCTAATACTATGTTCTCTCACTCCAGGGAGCTCAAGTTCCCTTGGGGAAGCATGAGGAGGGAATAAAGATTTTTCTTTTGTTTCAACCTTTCTTGATACTCTGGGCTTTCACCCTGAACATTAATGACTACTTTTTTAAACATGGTTCTCTAGGATATTGTTAGGTCAGGTTGTTTACCCTTATATGAAAGTACTATTTGTTTCCTATGGTTTTTTTCTAGCTGCTACTCCTGGCTATGCTTTGAGCTCTCAGTTGCTTCTAGTTGACAGCTAGCTGTTTATCAGGGAAGGTTATCCAAGAAAACAGTCAGATCAGTAACCTCGGTTTTACACACAATACTAAGTAGACACTGATGTGAGGTTGTACCTAGTCATGGACATATTACCTGGTTCACAAGGAGGACTCCCAGAGGACCTACAACTCCAACCCACAGAATGCCATTATGATTTTTGTAGAAGGTGCTCATTTCTGAAATCAAGGCTATGTTCCAAATGATTGAGTTTATAGGCAAAAATCTAGCTTTGTTTTGAAATTGTTCAAAATTCATTCATTTGTAAAACAAGTATTCAGAAAATGTACTGAACCAAGCAGTGCACTGCTAAGCACATTGTGTTACTAAGCCATGGGCCCATCTCTTATGGAATGGATACCCTGATGGGCATTCAGAAGGCAGCAGGCACAGTGTAGTACAGGGGCATTTGGGAGCAGGACCTGCTCTAGACCAGGAAGGTGTAAGGAAAGACATCCCAGCAGAGGGGACACCTGAGCCAAATTCTGAAGGGGGGCAGGGGTTAGCTGGCAGAGGGGTGTGGAGGAAGGGATGTCATTCCAGGCAGACAGCACATTGTGTTGAAAGGCCCAGACTTAAGAAATATAATGGGCTATGGTTTACATTTGTGTTGGGCAAAGGATGGGTTGAAGGGAGTCAACCCACTATAGCCATAAGTACAAGTCAGATTCTGTAAGATCTTTGGGCCTAAAGAAGGCCTTGTGAAGATTTTGGATTTTATCCAAAGAATTGTAAGTCAGGAGAGTGTCATAGGTAGTTTATGATTAAAAAAAAAAAAGTAGTGTGGAGGATGTGTTGGAGTGGGTACGATTGGAAGAAGGAACACCTGTTTGATGGGATTTCACTGTTTATCCAGTGTTTGGTCTACGGTGTCCAAGCTAGCAGTACCTTTCTAATGACCACGGTTAATCAGCACTACAACTATCTGTCCTGTAAGACTCTGAGGGACCCTCATCATTTATATAGAAGCACAAGAGGAGTAGTAAGATTCTTTTCAGCTTTACATCCTTCCTTTATTCTTGGGATGGCAGCAGGTACTACATACTGTGGTTTATTTCAGATGATGTGGCTAAAGTGGCATTCCTGAGCATGACCTTGCACCAAGGTGGAACCACTCGGCTATATGAACTGACACATAACTCACAGCCTTCTCTGCTCAGCACCTTTAGTGGAGACCGCCGCTTCTCTCGATTTGGGGGAGTTCTGCACTTGAGTGACCTGGATAATGATGGCTTAGGTAGGAAAGGAACCATGCCTTTGGCAAGAACTGAGTTCCTTTGCCCAACAGACTGGTCCCCTAATTGCATCGTCTAGGCTCTGCCTTCATAATTGATATCCTGTTGGCCCAAGGACCTTTAGATATATTTTGAGTCAGGTAAGACCAGAACCAGATGTACAGGATTGAACTGTACTTCTTGAAGGTGGTGACATAAGTCACGCACATCAGTTGTTATTGATGAATGATTGTTTGAAATCGCAAACAAAATTCTGACTATGTCAGGATGAAACTGGATAGATTAGTTAAAGCATACACTAAAATTAATGGGAGGTTGGGTTAGGATCCAGTAGTGGAACAATGGGAAGGATGGTGGTGAGATGTTAGGTGCTTCCTTCTGCTGATTTGTGTTGACAGATGAAGTCATCATGGCTGCCCCACTGAGGATAGCAGATGTAACCTCTGGACTGATAGGGGGCGAAGATGGCCGAGTTTATGTATATAATGGCAAACAGATCATGATTGGTGACATGACAGGCAAATGTAAATTATGGATAGCTCCATGTCCAGAAGAAAAGGTAAAGTGTCCTCATACAAAATGCTATACCACACTGGGAAAGGACAGCCACTTGCTGATTCCTTGTTAAATCACGGCCACTGTAGAACTCTTACAATGTTTACCGGGAGTTCAGAGCCCTGGGTTCAGGACACAGGCAGTCATTTTCCTGCATTTTGTCATTCTAAGCTGCCTGCCTTCCTGCAGTTGCCCCCATCACTAAAGTCCATTTGGACTTGGTGTCACATTGGACCTTAGTCAGAGCCTGACCTGTTTGGCTAGAAGCCCTCAGCCAAAGAAAACAGGCATGGCCATTGGAATTATCTTAAAATTCGTACTCTTTCATTTTGTTTCTTTGCTTTATTTTATTCCTTTTCTCAGGTGGGTTTCCTTTAAGCTTCATTAACTTAAGTGTTGGGCCTAAAATACTTGGCTGTTATTACTATAAAATTTTAAAATTATTCACTAAATCACAAAATTACTGAAAGCTTATTGCAAAAATTTTAGAAAATGCAGAAGTCAAAAAATTTTAAGTTCTCTTAAAATACCAATCTGCAGATATGCCAATTAACTCTTCGATGTATATTCTTCTAGTTTTTCTGTGAAAGCAATTGCTACTGTTTTTTGTGCATTTACTCTTTGCCTAGCATTATAAGCACTTACATATAAAATATATTTATAAATTATAATTATAAATATATATTATATAAATCCACATCAAATGTTCAGTTGGTATTATACCCATTTACAGACAAAGAAATTGAAGATCAGAAAGGAACTTGTTCCAGATCAGAATTGCTAGGAAATGGCAGAATAGGGACTTTAACCAAGAGCTGATTCTAAAATGCATTCCTAGCTATTATGTGTGTGCATGTTTTTATTAACAATGATACTTTGCCTTGATTTTGTTCAAAATTTTGTAGCTTGATTTTATCTACCAATACATTAACATTTTTCTATGCCTTTCTATAGGCATATACAATGTATTTACTGGATACCTAGTATTTTATCTGTAGATAAACCCTAGTTTATGTGACTATTACTCAACTATCACTAGTCACTTAGTCCATTTCTAACTTTCACTGTTATAATGATATATAAATATTCACATATGAACACTTTTATACACCTATTTTTCAGAGCTAAATTCCTGGTATTAAATGACATGCAAATTTTTAAGTGTTCTGTAGAAATGTAGAACTGTGAGTATAAGGGTGTTAATTAGAATTGGTTAAAAACACCCCACATGGATAATAATATTAAGTTCCCCTCTCTCACCATTTTCTCTTTCAGGCACAATATGTATTGATTTCTCCTGAAGTAAGTACCACTTAAAGGAATGAAGAAAGAAAAACTCTAAAAAAATACCCTTTTCTTTATTTTAAATGGATAAATAGTATGGTATGTTTTTAACAGACAGTCTGTTTTACAGGCAAGCTCAAGGTTTGGGAGCTCTGTGATCACTGTGAGGTCAAAGGAAAAGGTAAGTCTGGAGACTGTGCTCCTTTGATATTAATATTTGTTCTAAAACAGGAATTGTGGATGATCTTTGTTTATATTTTAGATTTTTTTATTTAAAAAATAGAGTAAAGCAAAAAAATCACATTCACATATAATCCCATCACTTTTCTGGTAAAAATTTTCCCTTCATGCCCTTCCAATTTCATCCTCTTCAGCAGGTTCTAGTTCACTGTTTTTGTATAGCCCATAATCTAACAGTGATCATTACATGTTTAAACGATTGGAGAAAAAATGGAATATTTTGTGGCAAACAAAATTTTTATGAACTTGTTTATGTTCATAGTTTTATTGGAGTATAGCCATGCTCATTAATTTCCTTATGGATGCAATTGCACTACAATGGCCATTGGTTCATTTTTTTGAGAGGCTAATGTCCCACAAAGCCTAAACTATTTATTACTTTGGCCCTTCACAGAAAAGTTTGTTGGCCCTTGCCATATCAGAAACCATTGTTGATGTTATACTGGTATGTTTTCTTCTAGGCTCTTGGGAGTTTTTATGACTCGAGAGACAGATACACACACACATACACTTTTCATTGTCATTGTTTCATTTTCATATACTTATGCATCTTTCCAGACAAGTACACATAGAGCTACATGATTCTTTGTAATGGTTACATGGTATTTTATTGTTCAGATACACCATATTTTATTTCTTTGGCTTTCTCAGACATTCACTCAGTTTTTCTTAGTTATTTCCAATTTTCTTACTATTACAGGCAGTGCTATAGTGAGCATTTTTGCATTATGTATCTTCATATAATTAATTGTGCAACTATCCCTGCTGGTTAAGATTTTTACAAAATTACTAGGTTAAAGAATATGTACATTTAGAATTTTAATAGATATAGCAGATTAAAGGGTTTTATCTTAAAATATAAGGCTAAACCACTATTCCATTTGTTCATTTACTTTAGGATATGATATTGTTGAGAACAGTGCTTGGCTACAAGAGAGAAAGAGAAAATATTAAGTCCCTGCTCTTATACAAAGGAAAAATATTTATACACGAGGGAAATTAAGTAAAATGCAAATTAGTATAGGATTAAGTGCTAAAGAGTAGTGTGAACAGTATTAACTGTAGGATGAAGGGGTGGGGAAGCCTTCATAGATTTGAGAGTACATAACCAGATCTGTAGGACTTGGGTGCTGAGGACCTGGCTCAAGCTTGTTAAGAATTGTGGTCAAATTGCCCTCTAGTAGTTAACAATTCAAGTGCCTCTTGCTCTAACCCATGTACAGGCTAGCCTAATAGCAAAAATTTAGGGTTAACCATAACAAAGAAGTTTATGGGAGGATTCTCAAAAAGTCTGACCATAGACATACTTTATAACCTTGGCTTGCATTTAAACACTTTTTAAAAATTAGACATTATAATATTAACCCATATATAAAAGTTATTTATCAACTATTATTTACAGCACCTGAGGGTAGTAGTGTAGATCATCTATAATTTGATTTTACTCATTTCTATACAAAACTGCAAATTCACCTATCTCATTATAGTTCACTTGTATCAATATTAAAATTATTTCAACTTACCCAGCACACACATACCTAAGACTAGGGGCATTGGAGCACTCTTGAGTATAAAGATAAATCAGGTTGTATTTAAAAAATGGACATTGATAATCTGAGGAATAGCAGAGTGGCCTTTTACTGAGACATGAGTTAAAATTATGATTTTGAGACTCCTATTCCTATGATATGTAAGCATTGAGTAATGAAATTAGTACTAACAAGCTAAAATTAGGACTTGGCCCTTTCACTTGAGCAGTGCTGCCCCTGTATTTCTGAATTCTCTAGTGGGGCTGCCTTCAGTCATCCCAAGCCCAGTAGAGCAGTGAGTAATGAGTACACATAATTACAACGGGGTACCAGAGGTAGACAGAAACCTGAGACATAGTTCCTGCACCCAGTGCTTATAGGCTAGGTGGAAAAATACACTCATGAGGCATTCCAGGTCAATATATGATGACCAAGAGCCAAAGGCTGTCAGCAACTGCAGTGGAAATCTATGCTGGTGGAGTCAGGGAAGGCCTCGAGGACTCCATCTGGCCTGAGTTGGACAGATAGGAGTAGACTGATGAGGATGAGAGGGCAGAAGCATGGAAGCTGACTTTACGAATAAATGTGGTTTAACCAGGAAATGGAGAGGAGACTTAATAGCTCACAGTCAAGCTACAGGCAGTTCTAATAAATGAGTAAATCTATAAGAGAGGGAGGCAAGTGTAGGTTTTTCCTCTTGGCAATGGGGTATATATATATTTAAAAAGATATACAAAGGGCTAAGCATTGTAGCTCATATATGGTAAAGGCATGTTAGGCATTATTTTTGGATTTCATTTGTATTTTTAAAAAATCAGTGACACAGTTTTCACAGGTTTGGTGATTTCATGGTCACACCCTATTCTGACCAAAACAATGTCAGCTAGTTTGATCACCCACACCCAGATTACCAGCCTTGGTTCAGAATAAGTTCTGGTAGTTTCCAAAAATCAAATTCAACCTCAAAGTATGTAGATTTGCCACCAATGAAAATGTTAAAAGACAATTCTGAAAGATGGTTCCTAAAATGCTTCAAGCTAGAGACTTTACAGTATACGTATAAACACAGACACCCCCCTTGTGGAAGTCCTTATTATTCCACCCCTAGAATTCACACCATGGGGTCTGGTTGATGTCTTACTCATCTCTGTATCTCCAGAGCATAACATGATGCCTGGACCATAGCAGAAAGTTAATAGACTTTATGAACAAAAAGTGAATTCTGTTTTGTGTCCTCTACAGAACCAAGTTGTCATTGCTGCTGGGAGGAGTTCTTTGGGAGCCCGACTTTCTGGGGCACTTCATATCTACAGCCTTGGCCTAGATTAAAGATTTCACTCCATTTTCCTCAACCTCCCCTCCCTCCCTCTTGCTGAGTCATTTCCAGGGTGAGCACTGCTGGACAAAGCACATCCAGTGGAGCCTTGGTAGATCCTGCTAGAGATGGAGCTCTTGGAAGTGAAGATATACACACACCAACAGCCAGACTATTTGGAAATATGATACAGTAAATGATGACTACATCAGAAGTATGTGAAATAGCAGATACTCTAAATATTCATGACCCCTTCCAAAGTTTACTTCCTTTGCATCTAAATTTATTTCTACCTTATTATTTGTACTCACACCTGTTGTACAACCTAGTTCCTCTTCCACATAAAAACCTGTCTTTCTGATGCCCAGAAAGGCCTCTGTGGTTCTCTCTCTGGACAGCTCCGTACAAAATCCCTTCTATAAATCTTCTTTTAAAATTGGTGACCCATTCCAATCAAAGTGAAACAATGCACAGTATATAGGAAAAATATAGAGGTGGTGGAGGAGAAACACTACAGTGAGGAAAAAGTACAGGGGTAAGGAATAACCTCAAAACTCCAAAATCACTTGTGAATGAGCTGGTTCTTATAGACAGTACCGCATTTGCAGTGTTTCACATAGTAAAGGATAAACAAAGACTAAAACTTTATCTTTCAGTACCCTCAAATGCTTCTGTAGACATAGCTGTTCTAACAGTTGATGAATCTAGTGATTCCACAGGTTTTAGTTTGAAGGCTCCCAAGAGGAGCCTTCATTACATCAGGTTGCCACAAGCTGTGCCAACAGAGCTACAGCAGGAAGAAGAGATTGGGTCTGAGCCAAAGGCTGTAAGAGACAAAGAAAGGAGTGATTATTAGGCCCTGGCTTCCCTTGTTCCTGGGCTGGTTTTAGTAGAGTAGATGTAACCTGCTAGGCCTGCAATGGAGTATGTTTAAGGCAAGGAATGTACCACAGGGTTCCAGCTTCACCAAAAATTTGTAGGCATTATTATCTGTCAACAGTAACTAGCTGGTTCTGTATCAATCAGGAAAGAACATATTTTCTGACACAAGTGGAATATACTAAAAGTGGGAGATAGTAACAAATGACAAGAGTCCTTCCTAGCTTCTCGAGAGGCAGAGTAGAGACTAGTCAAAGGAGATGGGAATCCAAGAGTAAAGTTAAATTAGAAATCAAACGCTACTAGAGTTAAAATTGTAAGTATATGGTGAAACAACCTAACAGGCACATACTCAGAACCTCTAGATCCTTCCGAGGACTCTCTCATTTTTCTTAAAGAGCTGGGCTAGTTGCCTGGTTCCCTTTGGCATAGCAAAAGGCACACAGAAACACTATTTGGTTTTGTTTTTGTGTAACAACTGGCAGCTCAACCAATTTGAAGAATTATTTTTAATTAAAAAAAGCTTATTTTCAGGGGACCAGAAATTACTTAGCTATATTCACTTAGAAGTTGAGAAGTCTAAGTACAGAACAGACTGATAACACTGCATCTTATTAAAGGAATGTTTCTCTCAGTACTGCATCTTTTTATTAGAAGGATACATACTTTCATATGGCTACTGCTACATGAAGTGCCCCTGTTGTTATGCTTCACTAAATAATATGGCCTGTGTTTAAACACAATCATTAGTTACTTAATAATTTTTATTTTTCTCAATGCCTGAACATACCAGATAGCAAACACCAGGTGAAAAGGTTCAAATTAATAGGTAGAAGCAAGTTTTCATATAGGATATTTATTTAACCCCATATTAAAAAATGATATAAATTGTACTCTTACTGTTGAAGGTCAACCAGTAACGCACATATGAAAAACTCAGCATATGGAAAAAAAATCTTAATATATGACAGTCTAATGTATTATCCCAACAGGTAGTCAAATTTTCATCCCACTAAGTAGGAATGAAACAGTAGTCCTAAGCACTGATTATGAAATGCGTGACAAAAATGGAAATACCTGGTAGGACTTGTAATCTTTCATTAACAAAAATTTGAACTTCATACAATTAACTCAAAATTGTCTTTATTTCAAGATATCAGAACATGTACATATTTGCACCTTTTGTCTATTACTATGGAACAACTTCCTTCAAGACTTCAAGATCAGAATTGTTTTAGGCCTTTGTATCAGACTTAAAGAGATATGAAGTGAGTCTGGGAGTAAATTTGGTTCTCTGCGTTCCCTATTTCATGTACCATTCGTTAGACTACTTCTCAAAGTATTAACTAAAGCAATAAAAGTAAATCCTTAAATCACAGTGTGAGTTTAATAATGTAATTCCAAAAAATAAAACTGTGTATAGCTCTTGGAATAGCTTTCTAATACATTGTTTAGTGGCTATTCATCAAAGCTTGTTTATGTTTATCAAAAATAAAGCAAATGTTAATAGCATCCTAAAATGACATTTTTTTTTTAGAGGTCACATTTTCTTAGAGGCCACCTCAAGACAAAGACAGTTAAGAATTATCATTCGTTGCACTTGTACATGTTAAAAAGGGATATGACTGCTTGCTTACACTTAACCAAATGTTTGATATTCAAAAAGATTGTGTTTAATCAAAATTTAAAGTAAATTTTTTTGGGGGGCATAGGCTCTGTTTTAAAAGAACTTTAATATAAGAAGCATTCTCCTATCACCAAAGCAGAGCTAGTTGATACTTTGAAATCATACTTGATCTAAACACCTTCAAGAATTTTATAAACTATCAGTAACTTCTTCATTATACTTATGAGGTAGCCGCAGTTACTTTCCCTTTTACTGATTTTTATTGATGGGATGATGTTATTTATAATTTTTTTATTACTCATCAAAAAAATTACCCCAAACTATAAGTAACTCTAAAAGGGAAAAAAGCCAAAATTCTATCCCATGCCTGACCTCAGTCAAATCAGATTTTGCTGTCTGAGCTTCCAATTCTCCATGTGTCACAGTTAAGTAATGTATTACATATTTTACAGTGATAAGATCCAAAACAGAGTGCTATGAGGTGGGCCAAAGTGCCCCATGACATCTAAGTATTATCAAAGATACTTTGTACAAACATATTAACAATACTTGCTTAAAAATCATCCAACAGGTTTATGATGCTAGAGGGTGCTATATATTCACATTCCAAGAGCCACACCATAAACTGTGCTCCTTACCTGCAAGGTGCCAAATGGGTCACTCAGTGCTCCAAGACAAGGGCAGTCTGGTTTGTGACATTCTATTCTTTAGCTTCCCTTTAATGGCTCCTCATAACGCCACATAGGAATGAGGAAAACTGCTTATAATTTTATCTGTTTCCTTTCAAATCACCTACTGAAATAACACTTTTATTCCTGTCACCATACCACTTGGTAATTGGACCCTTAAACTTATATGACATATTAGGATGTGAGGTAACCTCTAAAACATTAGGGTATGCATTTTTTTTTCTTATTACTACATTTGCGGTACAAGAGCTGCTCTGGATACTCTACTCTTCCATGCATGCTACTTTTGGAGGCAAATATAACATGTTCTGTTGCAGAGCTATATTTAACCTCTAGAAAATATAAAAATGGTAGTTAACATATTAAGTAGGATAGCAGCTTTGAGACATAAATCTCAGCTATTTTTTTAAAACTCAAATCTGATTGTGAAAACAGAAAGATCACAAACTCTGAAGTTTACGCTCATTTCAGAAAGCCCACCCATCAACCTCTGAAGGGTAGGCATACATTTCCCTTTCTTGGGAGAGGTATTGGGGTGACACATCCATCTATTCTTAAAATCAGGGAATGACCAAAGCAGCTTTATATAAAGTAACAGGGAATACTTTCTTTTAAATCTATTTCCAAAGGCTTTAATTATAGCCAAACAAAGAAAAACAGTTTCAGGGGTCAAGAAATTGGGACTCTCTTGTCCCCTCCTGGCTTGAGTCAGGAGCTCTGTCCTCTCACTTTCTCTCTAAATAAAAGCCTCTGCCTTGCTCTCCTAAAAAAAAATAAAAAATAAGAGAAACAAATTCAAACACACAAAAAAAGAAATTGAAGTATTAACTGTAATCTATATAAAGCTGTTATTTCCTTTTTATTTACCTTTTATAAAAAGAAGGCAAGTACAAAAAATAAGGTTATGTCAAAGACTGACTTAAAGCATAAACTTCCAGTTTGTTTTAAGGTTAATAAATATTTTGCTAGCTTTATAGTCACCTGAACATCAAGAAATTTGCAAGAATGTGATTCCGTACAGTAAGAACTACATCTACCTGATCCCATAACTGGGTGTGTTTCCAGGCTTTGTCTGGCAGGAGACTGCACTTTTCTTGATATGTATACATTAAATAAAACCTATACACAATCTATTCTTGTTTTGCTCTCTCCATGACTCACACCTTATCCATAAAAACAGCTTTTTAAGATTGTAGGAAATATAATTTTGGCCTTTTAGAAACCAAACACTTTGCTTCTTTACTCAAAATGTAATTAAGTTCTAGTATCGGACTGCCGCAATTTTATCATCAGACAAAATATCAGTGTTTTATTTTTTTCAAATCTTTGACTCTATTAAAATGTAGTAAGAGTTATCAGAAGTTTGTGTGACTACCATAAAAAAAATAATTCAGTTTCCACCAGGCTATTCGTAACGGTTTGTTAGGACACTCCTATTTGATCCAAGTCCATCTGGCCTTAAGCTGTGTTTCACTTCCATCCTTATATCTGCCTGAAGGGTCTTTTTAGGTACAGAGGCAATCTAAATAAAGCAGAAAAATTAATCATTTTTGTTTATGTCTTAAAAGAAAAGCCAGCAGCAAAATGATAGCTACTAACTGAAAGGACCGCAAGCCATGTATCAGTGTCTTAAGTACTTATTTCAGGGTGGTAAATGACAGGTAGAAAAAAGGAGATAAACTCTTCATGGGAACAGTATATTTTCTACATTTCCATTTTGGTTAAGACACAATCTGAACCAGAATTACATCTGTCTAAATGTATACTGCTTGTTACAATGTTCCACAAATACTTCTTGTTTATTGTGCCAGGCACTGTGCTAATAAATGCTTTACGTATCTTATTTCTCTCATTAACACTATGAAGCGGGTGGTACTAACTTAAATGACAGATGGGGAAACTGAGGGAGTCTTAGAGAAATAACTTGTTCAGGGTCACAAAGCCTTCAACAACTTAAGCCCAGGCCATATGACTTTTAGAGCCCATGAGGGTAACCCCTCTGCTAAACTGCTGGGAACCAGACCCTTCATACCATAGGAGGCAAAGGAACTTCTAGTTGTCGTCCAAGGAATGACAGCAAACGCCTCCACATTAGGCCACTTCCCATAAACATAATCCCTGTAATCAGCCAAAACAATCTATGGTCCTAAAAGAAAACACATATTTAATTTCAATCACAGAAAGCTAGGTTCCTTAGCAATAAAATTCCTGAATTATTATTTTCCTTTCTTGTTATAGAAAGGCACTAAGAACAAGTATCTTTATGACACCCAAAGATGAAGAATCAGGAAAACATCAAAAGAAAAACAATATAAAAGGGCTTAAATATTTTGAAATCTTAAACATAACTGCTTCACTTTGTGTTTTCCTCCAGTGTCTGTTTATATGCATACAAATTCCAGTAGTTATAATCACACAGGACAACCTCAATTTTTTCCTTATAGCCACAGTTCTCAAACTGAGCAGCAAGCGTCCTAGGTATCACAGCACCCCAGAATATTACAGGTTTTCAAGGAAAATGCAGTAACACTGGAATACCATGACAACTACTACTCTTAAGTTGTTTTGACTTACTTCATAAACTCTTAGTTAAGATAGCAGAAACTAAGCTCTGTTCTAGGGATGCTGTGAAAAAATTACTAAGACACTTAAAAGCATCATGAATGAAAAAAGTTTGGGAACCTCTGACTTTTAGTAAATATTTTTCCTTCACTGTCACTTTCAAAATCGTATTATTTTTGCAGTGTCATATCTTGTGTTGTTTATGTACAGAATCAGAATTTGTATTGAAACTCCCACAGAGAAGGAATCCCATCTGCAACTATGACATTAGTTGATTATCAACCATGGCTTAGTTAGTTCCAGTGATTGACAGCTCACTTCCCCCTAAGGTAATCTGTTACATAAGTGATCAGTTATCCACTGACTGAAATTCATGCCATAAATGAAGCAGAAATGTACCTCCTTTTAACATGAAGTTAAGATGTTAGACATAAGATATCAAGAAGACAAGTGCTAATATAAGTTAACCTTTTGTGGACTAGCACATTTCCAGTTAATCAAAACAGAGGGTCCTAATTTATCAAGTAAGAATTATGTTTAAATAAGATTTAGCATATAAAGATTACTGTTGTCTGTGCTGTAGATTGGTTCTGTAATCCCCTATAAATCAAAAGTCTGGGAATGTCAAAATGTGATAAACTTTACAGGTAAGCAAGTTCAAACCAACCTCAAAATTCCCTCTCTCATTACATACGCAAGTAAAGTATGTGACTTATAAGAAAGTAAGGGAAGGGACAAGTACCTGAGAGTTGGAGATTTAATGCTCCCTCCGCTTTTGGCATGTCCCGCAGTACTGCATGCATGCTTTTCATACTTTTGGTGCTCTTTATCCCCTCCACTGTTTAGTCAATCTATTCACTTAGAAGATACTTAGAATATCTTTATATGCCAGAGGCTAAAACTAAAGATTGATGGGGACATGTCAAAAGTACTCAGAAGCCAGCATGAAAGGCACAATTTGAGCACCATAATAAAGATAGTAATGAAGAATTCTAACTCACTGACTAAAATAAAACCACATGAACCCATAGAGATATAAATGAACAACTGTGAGAGAAGGGGACTGCTCTACCTTACAACTGATAAATGTAGGAGTAGTGTTAGAATTATAAAATCACCATTTGGTTAACTACCATAATAATATTTGATTCCAGCATGAATCAATGTTGGATCAGTTAGTGTAAGCTAAAACAAGAGGGCTAATGTATCTCCCTACAAAACACTTAATTCCACAGAGAAAAAGAGTAATTTCATAGAACAGAAAGTTGGCAAATACCACTACAACCAAATGATCAAGTATCACCAGTAATGGGACAGACTGACATCAGGTGTCTCCTAATGGGAAATCAATCAACATAAAGAACACACAATCAGAATCAGAATCTAATAAATGAAGAAAGAGTATCAAAGGTCAAATAACTGACCAGTATTTTTTTAATTAAAATATCATTAATATACAATCTTATGATGGTTTCACATAAACAACACTGTGGTTTCACCCTTCATCCATATTATCAAGTCCTTACCCCCTCTATTGCAGCCACTGTCTATCAGCAAAGTAAGGTGCTATAGACTGACCAGTATTTTTTTATGAATACAGACCATGAAAGACAAAAGACTGAAAAACTGGTCTGGATTAAAGGAGACATGACAACTATATCCAACATGTGATCTAAGATTTTCTATGAGATAAAGAGCTACTGAGATAAGGGACAAAATCTGAATAGGGTCTAAACTGAAAAACAGTGTTGTTTCAATGTTAATTTCCCGATTTTGACAGCTGTACTATGGTTATGTAAGAGAAGGTCCATGTTTTTAGGAAATATATACTGAAATATTTAGGGGTAAAGGGGTATCACATTTGTTGCTTGCTCTTAAATGAAAGAGCAAATGTGATAAAATGTTGGTTGGAAGAATCTGGCTGAAGGCTTTATGGGACTTCTTTGACTATTCTTGGAATAATCTGAAATTATCTTAAAAAGTAAAAAAAAAAGGTGAAAAAAATCTTTTTCTATCCTAGATTCAATACTGTAAATATTAACTAAACGGGAGCAGAGAGCTTTGATATCCATTGACTTAATATCCAACTATTCTTCAGGAAACTCAGAGATGTGTGATTTTAACTCTGATGAGGCACTGATCTGAACCTTGTTCTATGGGAGCTAATCACTCAGCTACTGAGCAAGCCTAGCTCACTACATATCACCTGCATCTCATTACAAGTGCTGCAAGTATCAGAAAGAATTTCTAAAATACTTTTATATAAAATAGGCATTAGAGAAAAATATTAGAATAAGTATCAAATGGCGTTAGCTTGTAGAATGAGTGTATGATTCTTAACAAAATGCAAAAATGATTTGGGAGAAAGATAGGAACTTACAGTCATAGAACAAGAACTTACGCAGTCATAAATCGGGGAATTTGCAAAGGTCTTTGGAAGTACCTTCTGGAATGGCAAGGATTGATCTATGTTGCACAAGATATTTTGGTTATTAACTTTTTAATAGTTTAGAGTTGGGCTCAAAAGCCTCCAGCAGGTTCCTATCACATTTAAAATAAAAGATGCTCCTCGGAAGTGACACAGGTTGAGACTGAGTGGTAAGTGGAAGTTAACTAGACAAAAAGAAGTGAGAGTTGAGATGTGTGTGAGCAGTGTGAATGAGAAGAAATATTGATGAAACAACTGAGAGTGAAGGCAAGGTAGCTGGAGACAAGATGGGGAGATAGGTGCAGCAGACCAGAAAAAGCCCAAAGGCCAAGGGGTTTAGGTTTTTATCTTAAGAGCATTCAGAAGCCACTGGACAGTTTTACACAGAAGATGACCATCAGATTTGCTTCTCTTAAAGACAACTTTTAAAAGCATATAGTGGTCCTGATAAGAGATGAAGTGGTTTGGATTACAGCAACATCCATAGAGATGGAGACTAGACATAGTAGATTAGGACCCAGAATCCAGTGCCAGTGTGCACCAAATGCATATGCAGATTCATTTGTAGAAATCTCTCACTGAGAGATAAGGCTATGATGATATGAAAAACCCTGGGAGTTTAACAGTACATTAGTGTGGAAAGGCAGTAGATTAAAGTGGAAAGTGTAAGTCTTGGGTTCAAATCCTGTTGTTATTTAGCTCTGTGCCTTGGGCAAGTTACTTAAATATCTTCTGAGCCTCAATATTCTCAGGTATTAGGCAGTGATAATAAATCCATTTTCAGAGTTGTGATGGTTGAGCCAAATAAAGCATGCAAACTGACAGGAACATTTCCTGACACATAAGAATGAAAAAGAAAAATTAATCCTTCATTAACACTGCCTTACAGTGTAATGCTGTTTTACCAAACCCTTCTATGTAGTTACATGTTTTGGGAAACATGAGGTAACCTAGGCTATAATTCTATCTATGTGATAATGGATATAATAGTACTGCCTTAATTTTATATGTATTACAGCATATTGAAATAATACATTCTCACCTCTTCAAGGGAAGATTCCAAATTCATTCCAAAAGCAACTCCCATTAGTCCAAACAGTGAAAGAGAGAAGGTTCCCATGGTCAACTGTAGATTCAACCTCATCATAACATTACGATGGCTGGAGGGAGAACACCTACTTAGATCAGCAAATTCACTAAGTAATCTATTGAAGACCACATGGATTAAATCTACACTTAAAAAGACATGCTTCCATGTAGTAGTTATAGATGACATAATTTATTCCAAAATGAGTTTCTTAAAAGCTTTACTATTTTATATAAGAATTACTTTATAAAGAATATACTGGTTGTTTTATACCATGCTTTCTTACCTGTCCAGATTGATAAATATAATACTCTGAGAATCATCAATCAGTACCCTAAGTTCCCGAGCTGCATTGGAAAGATCTTCAGCTAATCGGTAGTAGTTTTCCATCAGCAACTCCATCTCTTCTGCATGGTCAATTCCAGTACTGCTCTTTTCACTTAATTAAACGTGGGAGAGAAAGGGATGAAAAGTGCCTATATTCTCTATCCAGAGTTAATATGCCCCCAATATGCACACACATCAAACAGTTACTATCAAAAAACTTCCTGAATTGGAGTATTCAGCTACCAAGGAAAAACACTAGCCTTTGTCTTTTCTATTAGGATTGAGGGCAATCTGTGCATAGCTTTATCAGCTGATCATTAACATTATAAAGATAAGTCAGGGCACAGGGTTCCATCCCTAAATAGGCTCATCAGAGTCACTGTATGGCCCCAACTTGAGGGACTTTCCTGAAAATGCAAGCTACAAATTACAGGAAAATCCAGATTTGTGAATACTAATGAATTATTGCAAATTAGTGTAAATCAGGTAAAACAAAACCAAAAATGAAAGATGAACATACTGAGCATTTCCTTTCCAAGGTAAAGTGTAACACCATTTTCATATATGAAAAAAATATTTTTGAATGATGTCAATACATAGCTACTTTGCCCCCCTTAACTTATACCTTCCATCCTAGCAGGGAGGATAAGTGAGAATGAAGAACTCTGTAAAAGATATTTATATCGTAAATCATATTAGAGACAGACTGTCCTAATAAGCAAAGCAAACAAGAGTTACAAGTGTGTTCAGATTCCTGCTCCTATATCTATCTGCTATAATACCCCCTTTTACCTTAATGTTTCCTTGTTAAAATATAAATAACTAATTTCCCAAAATGCTTAAAAAATATCTATACAGACTGTGGAAACTACATTGTACAAAGGTGTCTATATTAATTTCTCATATCGGTCTACAAAGAAAAATGAAATATTTTAAGTACTTAAAAAGTATACATTTGAGTGTGCACAAGAAGAGTAAATGATTTCTAAATTCATAGAGATAAGAAGTTTTTAAGATGAGCATTTTCATATTACACCAAATTTATAGAAATATGCTGATACCTTACTCATCTTCCTTCATCCCACTCCTTCCCTCCCCCAAGTCATTCCTCTCTACCACTGTACTCTGTAGGTAACTTATATAGGTAGATGTGTAAACCACTCTGGCAGTTAGTCCCTTGAAGATAAAGGTAATGGTGTGCTTATCTTTATGTTTATTATAGGCATGCAGTGTTGTGTAAACAGTATGTATTAAATATATCCTTGTTAAACTGATTTAGATGAATATAGAATGGAGAAATAGTGAAACGATTGGGGATGAAAAGTGCCTATATTCTCTATTCCAGAAAAATGTTAGGTCCCCTATGAAAAATCATCCTGAAGAAGAAAAGACAGAAGATTAATCCAAAGAGAATAAATAACAAAGCATGATTACATACTTACAAGACTTGTGGGTCACTCCATTTTGTTAAACAAAGCTCTTCAAGCAACTCTTCTTCATCCAAGATTTCCAAAATTGACTCTTTGAAAGTTTTAATATCTGTTTCTAATTCTGAAAGACTGTAAGAGTAGTTCTATAGAAATGATCAATAACATAAACTTAAAAACATATCACTACAAGAATGGTGTCTTTTTAGGGTATCTTAACAAGTAGATCCATTTACACATTCACAGTAAACACCAACTTGTAAAAAAAAAATTTCAGTACTGACCAAGCAGATTAAGAATCAATTCCTAAACCAAAAATACATTAAAGAGCCTACTATATAGCCTTTCATGCAAAATAGACTTTCAATGAACATTAATCTGTGTGGCTCTTTTAGCCCCACCTTCCCAGTCTGTTTTCCTATTTTGAAGGCACTAAGAGTAAGTCATTACCATTCAGCAAGACTAGTTGATGTTTTTTAAAAACAGGTAATAATCACACTAATTTTGTATCTGAATTTATGCTAAACATTTCACAGTTAAGACTACTGAAAGATTAAGATATTTGTGTCTATCTCCCAACTTGGTAAATCAGCCATATTTACCTTTTGCCATTTTGTAGTAAGATGTGCAGTTTGCTTCTGTCTACAGAAGAATATTTGGGATCCACTAAAGCTTCCAATGTCTCAAGGATCAGTGGTTCCAAAATGCTAAGTCTTCCCTGCAGACTGTTGATCTAGATAATAACATGGCCTTTCATAAGAATTAAAACAGTCTTCTTACAATACTCATGGTCAGGGAACCTCTGATTAAATATGGAAATCTGTAACAGCTAGGAAGACTGGTAACATTTCACAACGTGGTCATTGCTGGAATGCCTATTCTAGATAATTCAAAACCTCAATCTCCTTGGTTAGAAGGTTAACTATGCATAATGTTGTAAGATTACATTTGTTTGACAAAGAATTAACTCCCAGAAGTCTTACCCCTACAAACCCTTATTATGAAAGGAATGCAGGATTGATTAATTAAAATAAAACCTGGCATTCTGTGGTCAAAACACAAACTTTACATTTGGTAAACAATATCTATGTTCTTTGTAAACAGAATACACAGTATGCCCTCAATATATCCCTGTCATTCCTATAAACAAAACTCTTCTGAAAACCAAAAAGTAACTTGGACTTTAAAAAATAAAATTAGTGTAAGGTCAGAGTATACTTCCCATTATTCAGGTTAATATGAGCATGGTTGATATTCAGCAGATTTGCATTTATATAGCTATACACTACTAGTTAAAATATTGAAATACTTCCTTACTAGTTGGTAAGCAACTGAATTAAGAACTGAATTAAGCTGTAAAATTAATGATATAAATTCCAGCACGTTTATTTCAGCGTGAGCTTCTAAGAGCTTACTCAGCCTGCATATCCGACCATTGTTTGTACCTCTTCCCCTGCTTAGCAACTGTGCTCTAATTAGTCACCATCCCTTTGGCTGGTACTAGTCAGTACTGTCACTTAATTAACCTGAGCAGGGAATGTAGCCATCTCCTACTCTCTCAGTAGAGCAAGGCTGGCAAAAGAGAAGAGTACCAGGTTCACCCAATCCCCATCCATCTCATGTTCCCTTCACTCTCCTCCTCCTCCCATTCTGGCTTGCAGCCAGTTCCTGACAGTACTATCCTAACTACTGGTAGGAGAAAAGATAATGAAGGATTTGTGGGGGCCAGGAAAGCAATAACCATCTTTGTTCAGGGCCTGACAGGATCCCCAGGCACTCAATGACTATCAGTATAATGGGGAATTCATTAGAAGAATTGTACATGATTCCTATTTCAATTTGGGTCTCAAACAGAGGTATCACTTAGCTGGATTTGTATACAGAAAGGATTGTACAAACTAATCAAGGAATGATTTTGAAAGAATTGGAATGATTTGTGCTATAATATTTATCCCAGGTGAGCAATTTTACAATATACATACTATTTAATTTAGAGAATAAAATGGAATACATTTAAAACTTTTTAGATACGTTCATTTATATCATTATCTAGGTTATTTTAAATTACCACCCTTGACCACAGTTATTAAAATTGTACAAAGGATAGCTAACTTGAAATGAGCTTCATTAAACGTCATAGATGACTCTCAGAGACTCTACATACTATGCCTAGAGACTTTAGATCTAATTGATTGGGTCATAAAGTTTAAGAATTAAGTACTTTCTCCATACATCATCCTTAGAGATGTTTTTGTTTTCGGGGGAGGGTGCGGTTAGGGAACGTGCCATTGAACAATACCAAATTGTCTTCCTACTCAATAGTATTTTAAACCCAGAACAAATTCAATAAAGTAAATAAAAACAGGCTTACCCAATATTGCAGGAGTGCTTCTATAGCTCTAAACTCAAAAGGTAAAGGGTATGTAACGAGTTGACCCTCTCCAGCTAACTGTGAAGGGAGTTCCCGGAATAGCCATTGCTCTAAATTTAAATTACGATAATCTAAAATCAGAAGACACTCTGGAGTTATCACAGCTTTCAAATACTGTAAAAAAGCGAGAAAAAAAAACATATGCATATATGCAAGTTGTAGACCTATAGGAAAAAAATAACATTCATAAAATAGGGCTTAATGCTTTATTAAATTTGGATAAAGCCTAAACTAAATCACTCATCATTTGGCTTAAAAAAAAAAACAAGACTCTTTTAAAAAAAAAAGTATCCCTAAAATATATGTAAATCTTGATATATCTAACTCACTTTCAACAGAATTGGAATTAAATCATATTTATTAAGACTTTGGGTAGTCATGAGAAAAACAGGGAATAAAGGAAACAGGGTATCCTAAAAGTCATGTATTCAATAGATTAGAAAAGAATCATGATTAGTTTGGCTGAAATGGGAAAGTTTCCTTTTTAAAATATCACCAAAACATATTAAACTATTTCAAATTATAAAAATAAAACATAACCTTAGTGCTCTAATATGGAACACTATGCAATTAGAAATTTATTCTAAAGAGAAAGAAAGCCTGGCATCTTTTGTTTAGAAGAGTAACATAGAAGGGTAGGCTGTGACCACTGTATTAGTGACATAAAAATTAGAGACTTTATATTCTCCCCAGCATTTTATTATGAAAATTTTTATATGGAAAAGTTGAAAAATTATACAGTGAACATCTGTATACATACCATTTATACAATTAACATTCTGCTAAATTTGCTTTATCACACATTTCTCTCACCATCAAAGAGATACTGTTTTGAAGGGTGGAGCTACTGATAACAAAAGAATGGTTTCTGGAGAAAATCATTTGGAAGACTGCTTTCACTTTTTAAAAAATTCTAGACAAATGGACAAGAACCTGCTATCAAAGACTTCCTTGAAGAAAGCAAGTCTTATGTCTACTTCAGGGACAATATCATTGAGACTTGTGTCTTCTAATCTATTTATGAACACCAAACTTTAGCTCACCAAAATAACATGTTCATATTAATTCTGAATCACTAAGGTAAGTCAAATTGTGTTAGGTGTAGGATGTAGTCAGGGGAGGATGCAATGTATTTTAGAAAGCTTAAAATTTTAGAAAATTTAAATTAGTATTATAAACTCTAAGGATATTCTGGGCTTTTTGGAAGAACAATACTTTCTTGGTAGCTGAAGTTACACTATAATTATGTACAACTTTATACAAATGAAAATGTCTATTATAAACCAAGATTCTCTTTCTTATCATGTCAGAAACTAGAGACTAAATTCAAACAGTGAGAATGGAGACCACAGTCATATATTTTTCCAACATAAAATAGAATGATGTTATGCCTGCTGAGTATATGCATTTAATCCACATTAAATGCATTCTATTCACAATAATGTTATATTATGAAGTATATTGTTTCACAGCTATTTTCATTACAAAATTACTTAAATCTAGATATTGATCAAGGTAGTTAGGAAGTAACTTTTATAGGAGCACAGTGGAGAAATGTATCTGAAATAAAATCATTTACCTCCATTCTCATGATAATCCTATTATTTCTGGTTGTGATGCTCATTAGATGCTGAAACCTCAAATCTCTGGCTTGAAGACCTAATTCTTGATGTAAATCAGTTTTCTTCCTTTCTATAAGACAAGTATTTTCAATAAATATGGTGGGCTAAACCAATAAAGAGTTTAAATTTTTATTTAATTGTACCCCTCCCTCCACTAAGATAATTTTCTATTACCAGAAACAAAAGTTAAAAGGAGTCTTTTTAATATCCATTTTTATCTCAAAAACATACTCAAGCTAAATCTGGTCAAATACTATTCTTCTCCCTTTGTATCCATACTTCATAACGTTTCTCTGTACTTAGAAAGGGACCAGTATCAAAACCACAGCTGTACATTATTAGAACTTACAAGATTAATTTCTAGTTCTAGGAATGTTTAATGTGAATTATACAGAGCTGTTTTCTATTTTTTCTAGCTACATTACCATCCTCAGTATTTTAAATCTGTGAACAGGTAAGTTCAATCTTCACCTTGGAATAATATAAAAATAGGAAAATTAAGTCAGTTCTCACACTAGATTCTCCTACCTGAAAACTAAATTTTATTACCTAAGAGAAAGTGTAACTGATGAAAATACTCCTGAAAATGATCCTGGTTACAGTAATATTTGTACTTATAGCATCAAGCAAAAGCTGAAACCTCAAAAAGAGCTAATTAGAGCTCGAAGGAGAACAATCTCTTAAAGGAGATATTGAGCAAAAAACACAAATTATCTTAGTAGGATCTCAGCAACAGCAGGAACAGGATCATGGGATTGGCAGTGATGGGAGATCTGAAATCTGCACATGAGGTTAGAGAGCAAATAACACTTAGTTTCATTTTTAATGTAACTGTCCATAAGAGCAATCATGGGCAGAGTTCCATCTGACTGCCATCCAGTGGCCTATCCCTCCTGTCTCTGCCACTGCACTGTCAGTAGTATTATGTGATTCTGCTTTAAACATGCTACTGGAATAGATGAATGTGAGTATGAGGGAAGTGAAAGGGACACTAAAGGGAAACAAAAGGGAAAACTGTTTGCTCCAGCTGCACACCAGCCTCTCTTCTCCAAAATATTCCTTTAATAGGAATATTAGGGCAAAAGGGGTTTCTAACAGGAAAAAAAACTCTGGAAGAATACATACAGTCCAATGATGAAGAAAGAGCTCCTTCAACACACCCATAAACACAAAGAATATTCTACGGAAAATCACGATTTCTTGATTTCCATCAGATTCATTCACTCATTGATTAAGAAAGTGATTTAGAAGAAAACTAAACTCACCAAAAGAAGTAACACTTCCCTCTTTGTCAAATTTTGTCTGAAGAGAGATAATAAAAACAAAACATTATTTTCTCCCAAATTACTATGCTATTTATGGGATTATACCACCATGGCATTGTATCTCCCAAATACTGAAATGCAGATATAAACAATAACTGCCCTTCTTTTGGTTAAATTCAGTTATGAGTTAAGGGTTAAAAAATTCCCTTTTCCCCAGATTTCCAAATCTGATCTTGGATTATCTTGGTTCCTCTGCAAATCTGAGAAGGGAATGTCAGTTGTCTTACTAAGCAACATTGCTTATGGTATAAATGCCCAGTGGTTGACAAACTGCACTGGACTGGGAAGACTATAAACCAATTAAGTAGATACCTGGTGGGAGGCTATAGTTTGCTTTACTCCTACTGTGGTGGCTCTAGTAACTGCCCCGTTCCTTCTGGGAGTCCTGGATGTGACTGAGATGATTGCAAGAGATACTGGCATTAGAAAGCGTGGGGATTCTAAGCCAAGGTGGATCTCACACCACCTTTGAGAATATTATCTCCTTGTACCTGAGATGTCACAGAGGGGGCCAGGGAAGCCTGGATAGCTATAAGGACTTCTTCTGAAGTGAAAACACCTGATGCTGTCCTTCTGCATTTCCTATCCTTTGTCTTTCTGAATAGTCTGCGACCAAGTGTGGTTTATCTTGTGAATCTAAGTATCTATTGGAGGCCAATGAAGTTTCTCTGGTGGGCACTGTGGAATCAGTATTTAGAGAAAGCTCTCTTCCAAATGAAGAAAGGACACAATGTAGAAAAAGTACTTATTTCCTGTAAAGCAAAGCAAAGCAAACATTTTCCTGTAATACTTGTTCACAGTCAAGTTTGAAAATGTCAAAAAATATTTAATGAATCACTATGTGCTGTGTTTCACTAATTACTATTAAATACACTTTCAGAAAGACACTCTCTAAAATACAGTTGTAGGTACAAGTCCTGTGTTATTACCATGGGAACATATGTGTGCTGTGTCAAAAACACACAAAAAAACAATATATATTTTAGCTTGCTTCTCATAAGCAAAGATAGATATGAATATATAACGAGTACCCTAAAACATTAGTGTTAAAGGGAAATTCACAATAAAGGAAGCTTCATGTTTTGGGTCATACAGACTAGCTTTTCTCTTTAAATTTATTTCACAAACACATATATCTGCAGCAGAAAATTTGAAAATACAGTAAAATAAAACTAATCACCTGAAATGATAAATTTTAAAGAAACTGATATTTTTCCAAATATCCTTCCAGACTTTATCCCATTAAATATATTCATTTTACACACACTTATTTTGAGTCTACCCTCACTTTCAACTTAACAACACATGTTGAATATTTTTGCATATTTACCTATATCTTTTCCTTTAATGGGATTTTTTCTGATTTAAAAAAGGTCATTCAAACTACCATTTTAAAAAAAGTTTACCTTGTAATGTCACTCACATTTCACAGAACTTAACTCTCATTATTTCATTATTTCAAATAGCACCAACTGATTTGAAGTGTACTTAGTAGACAATGATTTCTGCTACAAAGAACCTTATTTCGAAATTTAATATTTGATTTTGTTTTCGTATTTAACTACACTGGCCAACTCTTCCAGGCCATTGAGTAACAGTGGTAACTTTCACATGTAATTCTGGGGGCTATTCATTTTGTATAGTTTATAAAGAAAAGTTCTTATGTTAATAAGTCTAAATAATAATGATAATGGCTAATAGATACAGAATGATTACATGTGTGAAGCACTACTCTCAAAGGTTTTTACATATAGTACAAGTGAGTTAATTCAAACCTCACAACAATTCCATAAAGTAGGTATTATTATCCCCAGTTTACAGATGAGAAAACTAAGGCAGAAAGATTATCATAACCTGACCACGCCACCCAGTTAATAGTAAGAAGCAGAGCTGAGATCTGAATTTGGGAATGATGGCTCAGAGAAGCACACTTATTTTTTAATTAAGCCTTAAAAAAAAAAATTAGAAGCCTACAAAGAAGTTGCAAGAATATTACAATGAATTCCCTTGTAACTTTCATCTACACTCATCCTTTTTTAACATCTGGCCCTTGTGGCCTTTTTTCACTCTCTTTATGTGTGTGATGCACATTATTCTTGTTATTTTATTTTTTCCTGAATCATTTCAAAGAAAGTTGAAGAAGTCATGACCCTTCAACTCATGCACTCTTAAATACTACACTGTGCTTCATTCAAAATGTTTCTGTGTATATTATTTTTCACAGCACAGGTTCGAGCGCCTCTGTAACTAACAGCCTTCAAGGACTTCTAAATAGATCAGGGGACATTTTGAGTATTCAAGTAGGAAGCTCTGAACTGTGATTTGAACAACCTGATTAGCTAAAAGAACAGTAATTAAAAGAAGGGCTCCACAGTCATTAACAAAGTTTCAAGAGTGCTGCTAAGCAAATCTTGCTGGAATTCAGGTCAACAGCTAAGCAAAACACAAAGACAAAAGGACTTGTAAGTTTAATGATTCATTATAAAACAAAAAATAATATCTTGGCCCACGAGTCCAACCCAGTTAACTTAAGTATGGGAAGTACTTTCTGTAAGTTATCAAATGTACCATACATACTCACCACAGTAAACACGGGGGCTACACTGGCTAAAGTGGCTTGAGAGACATCAGAAGTTCTAGAATGGTACACTTCACCTGAAGAATGAATTAGAGAATTCCCTGTAACCAGACGACTATTTTTCACATATAGTAAGACACAACTCTCACAGTATGTAGAGGTCTTCAGACTATTTTACTGTTTTTTGAAACTTTTTTTCCAAGAGAAAAAATAAGAAACATACTTTTTGTTAATCTTCATATTTGTGATTATATAGGTTTGGTGGAGAATAACTTTTAAAAGAATGGCTTAGATGAGGCAATAGAATAATTCATGGATTCCAACCCCTATGTCCCCTAATTATTATTGATATCTCAAAGCTGGATGAACAATGTACAACACAGTGTTCTGAAAGTACAAGAAAATGTCAATTCTTTTTGCATACTTAAAAAGGCTCTTCATGCAAATTACATTGGTAGATAAATTCTAGGAAACATAAATCACAAATACCACCTAACCTTCCAGAATTCCAGTATCAGGATCCTACAGATTTTACTTCTATGTATTAAATTCTTTTCCACAGTACTTTACAGTGAATACTTATGAAATAACCCAGTGAATTAAGACAAATATTTATGTGAAAATAAATCTCTTTAAAACATTTGATTAGACTGAGTTGAGCTGAGCTCTGAAGTACAAGTAAATTTAATGACTGACAAAGAACACTGTAAAAATACTAAACATAAGTGGAATGGGCAGAAGGTATAAAAATATTACCAATTATTATATGTTTCCAAAGAAATCATGCTGATCCCACAGATGTTGACATATTGCCACTTTTGATTTTATTCCTTCCCATTACAGGCATCTGGATGCATGTAATCTTAGCATCTGAGGTATGTTGTTTCCCTTTTATAAAATACAAATTATAATAGCTGAATAAAAGTAAAAGAACTATATATCAGCATTTCCTAATCAGTTCTAGATTAGATAAAGTATTATCAGGATAGAGATTCTGAATCTCAATGTTTGGCTTTTAACATTACAACTGGTTTCCCAAGTATTACCGAAGGAGAGAGTATGGGATATACAACCCAATTCAGAAAGACTCTCCAGTGAGTGTGGAGAATGAGGTGGTGATGGTGAGTTACTCTGGGATGCTTTTCAGAGTACAACAGAAAATTTATATGAGGACAGTGCAATATTTTTGAGAAGCCATACATTTTAATGTCCTTTGTTTCTAAGCAATATTAGCACCCACATTCTCACACTATGAAAATGTTAATGTATCACCACAAACATTATAATAATAATGTTTCATTATTTGGTGAAAAAAAATACATCACTCTCCCCCCACACCCCCTGAGGCTATTGGTTACATGGTGCTTGAACAGAGATTTTTCTCAGGAGCATCTACCATGAAATCTCAACTTTTCGGCCTCATTTCTAGGTGTCTTCCCATCCCTTACCTGAGCGATGGGACAAATGCAGAAGTGTGTTCATAAGAAAGAGATAGAAGACAGAGAAAAGAAATTAATATTCATAAAAATACTCCAGGTAGATGAACCCAATCTTGACCTCAGAACTACCTTGACGAAAAAGGGTCTAACTCTTGTTAAAAACAAAACAAGGCAAAAAAAACCCCACAACTCTTCTCACAAGAGCACTTAAGCGGGGAGATCTACACCGAGGGGCGGTGAGTAAGGAGGGCTCGGCCGGGAGGTCCCTAGCAGGGCACACTGCACAGCCGCCCTCTGAGGCGGTGGGTCGCAGCGGGGTCTGTGCACCTGTGCAAGTTTGACAGAAAGCAGGGCCGCCCAAGGGCGCGCCGACAGGCCACGGCCTGAACAGTACGCGGGGCGGGGCGGCCACAGCCGAGCCCGGTCTGGCGGCAAGGTCAGAGACCTGAGTTCACTGCAGGACCGGAGGCTGCGGAACGGGGAGGGCAGTACCTTGCAGGCGGAGGTGGGGTCTGCACAGCAGCGCGGCCCGGGTCCTTCCCAGTGGTTTGGCTGGGGTAGTGCATGCGGCAGCAGGGCGGGCCATAGGCGTCAGGCCCAAGGCCAGAGCACACAGGCTGCGCTGAGGCGGCCACAGAGCGCGAGGCAGGAGTCGGGTCAGGCTCTGAAGGCATTCCATGGCGCTGGAGCGAGGAGGAGCCAGTATCGACACCCGAGCCCTTCATGCCGGAAGCTGGCGGTACCAGACGGTGGCGGGTCACAGGGCACTGCGCGACCCACACTAGCGCGAGCTCGCAAGGTACTTCCGCTGCGAACCAGGCATGCGCACGGAGCACGGCGCCCGCATCTTACTTTCCACGCATGCTCGGAAGATGGCTTTGGGGACACTTCTGGGTCCCGTGGCCAATCAGTTTGATTCCCATACCTGTGCGTGTACCGCTAGGAAAGCGGTATGCAGGTATCTCAAAAAACTGAAAATAGAAAAACACGACCCAGTAATTACAATTTTGGCAGTTTACCCGCACAAAACAAAATCACTAATGTGAAAACAAGTATGCGCTCCTATTTACTGCAGCACTTTATACCCTACCCAAGATATGGAAGTAGTCTAAATGTCCATCAATAGCTGAATGAATAAAGATGTGACCCATACATACAATGGAATATTCCTCAGCCATAAAAAGAATGTAATCCTGTCATTTGTGACAACATCCACCAAGGGACCTAAAAGGTATTATCTAAGTGAAGTCAGAGAAAGATAAATACCTTATGATTTCACTTACACGTGGAATCTAAAAAATAAAACAAATGAGCAAACAAAATGAGATAGGGACCATGGGCTTAGACAGAGTAGGGTGAGGGCCTCCGGAAAAAAAACAAAGCAAGAAAATCCATTGTGAGATTTACTTTGGCCTGCTGGGGGCCCAGTTAATTTTTTTGACTTTACCCAGGTGCTGCTTTTCCTCCTCCAGTCCTAATCAAGTGATTTGCAACCTGGGCAATTGATTTAGCAAGCAGGCCCAAACAATTTAGAAAAAACAGGAAAGATTCCATCTTGAAGATAAGATTGCATTTTAAAACCCAGTTAGTTAAAAAAGTAAGTTTCTTAACATACTCTTTAACAAAAAGACAATAACTCAGCCCACCTTGGGAGTAAAGCAGGCAGTCTTGATTGGTATGCTTCCAGACCAGGAAGCTGCTAGACTGGGAGGAAATCAGAGCAGTAAATTTCTTATAAATAACCTGGAAGACTGATAATAAATTTAATGTCTCTTCAAAGATAAACATTTTGTGACCACTTAGCACGTCTGCATCCCTAGTCCTTTGTCTCTTAACCGCCTGTATATTCCCTAGACAATGCACCACCCCAGGGCTCTCTTGTTCCCTCCTGGCATGAGCCAGGAGCTCTGTCCTCTCACTTTATTTCTAAATAAAAGCCTCTCCTTGGCTCTCCTACTTTGAGTGTTTGTGAAGTTCATTCTTTGAGTCCATGAACAAGAATCCCAGCATCAAAAACAAAACATGTAGACACATAAACAGAGAATAGACTGGTGGATGCCAAAAGTGACAGGCAGGGCAAAATAGGTGAATGTGACAAAGAGGTATATAGTCCCAGTTATAAACTCACAGTGATGGAAGTATAGTATAAGGAATACAGTCAATATCTACATATGTTGACAAATGGTAACTACACTTTTCATGATAAGCATTTAGAGATTTACATAATTGTCAAATCACAGTCTTGTATACCTGAAACAAATATAATATTGCATTGCCATGAAAAAGAAAAAAGAATGTTGAGGAATATAAAACTTGAACAAAACACATGAAAATACTTTTTGAACTTTAAAATAAACAAGGAAAGTAAAGGAATAGGCATACGAATTCGGAAATGGAAGTATCCATTACTGGAAAGAAGCATGTAAAGGAAGGAAGGAGATTAGAAACATCTTAATGTCTTCTTTGAAACAGATATAAAAAAATAGATGAACTGCTTTCAGACTTTCTATTTGAAACCAGAGAATATCTATTTTCCATAAATACATCTGATCTAAAATAAGAAGCCACTGTCTTGGTTCTTAAATATAATGGCTATTTAAGTCTTATGGATATTACATTTTATATGTTTTTTGCAGCATATAATAGATGGCAATACAAATAAATTATGTTTTGATTTTCTAAACTTGATTCATGAATTCTGCTTATTCTATCAAATAACAAATACTTTGTCTTGATTTGCTTATTTTTTTTTAACAGATTGACTCACACAGAGGTCCAGCAAAGAACATTGGGAATTACTGAAAAGATTTAGTATAGATAATTTTTTGACATGTAGACACTGAGTATATGCATTGGTTTTTTCCATAACCCAGCCATAACATCATCTTGACTATGCTTTCATGCCTGAATATTGTGATTAGTATCAAGTATAAAAATGTCTTTGTAATAGTAGTGAAGTACATGTAGTGGCTAAGACCCCAGGTTTTAGAGAGAGACAGTCCTGGGTTCAAATCACACATTTCTGTTCCTTATTGCCAATGCACCTCAGGGAATGATTTAACCTCACTGGGCATGTGATTCCCTCAATGGTAATATAGGGACAGTAAAACCCACCTTATAGGTAAAATGATTATGAAGATTAAAGTAAACAATACATTCAAAATACCTCGGACAAAACACAGTGCTTGGAATGTGGGGTGTAACTGTCATCCGTGATGGGAGCAAGAGCAGTGCTTGTGTCCATGGCACCCATTGTGTGAGGTGGTCATATGCCATGATTCCTAGCCTGGTGCCATAGCATAAAGGGAAGTCAGGACTGCTGGGCTGCAGAAGTGCCGAGAGTGGTTCAGGCTGACTCCTGTTTTAAGATTCTTTTAAGGAAAAAGAGATATTAAAAAATTTTTCTTAACCTTCACACCAAAGGAATTCTCTCTCCAAAAAGAAGTATAAGATAAGTTAAAAATTGTTTTAGAAACGGTATTTTGAAAGGATGCTTTTCCTATGTCTGGACATACTACTTGGGACTCTAAATAAGGTTATGTAACAGTGTATTTTTTTTTGATTTCCTTATGGACAACCAGCTCTCGATAATTACCTATGCACTAAGCAGGCTTATTCCTGTAATACACTAGCTTTATGCTGGTGTATGTGTTTCCATAAACCATTTTTTCCTCCCTCTCACTGTAGTATTTATAGAAATGAATATGTTACTGCTGAAGATTTAAATTAGTAACTGTAGAAAGGAGAATTATAATGGTATAAAAGGCTTGATCTGTCACCATCTCTATGTTCTTTTTTTTTATTTTTTATTTTTTATTTTTTTTTATTTTTAATAATTATTTTTTATTGAAGGGTAGTTGATGCACAGTATTACATTACATTAGTTTCAAGTGTACAACACAGTGGTAGAACATTTATATACATAATTCTAGGTTCCAGCTATCACCCTACCAAGCTGTTACAATATCTTGACTATATTCCTTATGCTATACATTACATCCCGGTTACTTATTTATTTTACCATTGGAAGTCTGTCCTTTTTTTTTTTTTTTTTTTTTTGTGAGGGCATCTCTCATATTTATTGATCAAATGGTTGTTAACAACAATAAAATTCTGTATAGGGGAGTCAATGCTCAATGCACAATCATTAATCCACCCCAAGCCTAATTTTCGTCAGTCTCCAATCTTCTGAGGCATAACAAACAAGTTCTTACATGTAGAACAAATTCTTACATAATGAATAAGTTACATAGTGAACAGTACAAGGGCAGTCATCACAGAAACTTTCGGTTTTGCTCATGCATTATGAACTATAAACAGTCAGTTCAAATATGAATACTCATTTGGTTTTTATACTTGATATATATGTGGATACCACATTTCTCTCTTTATTATTATTATTTTTAATAAAATGCTGAAGTGGTAGGTAGATACAAGATAAAGGTAGAAAACATAGTTTAGTGTTGTAAGAGAGCAAATATAGATGATCAGGTGTGTGCCTGTAGACTATGTGTTAGTCCAAGCTAGACCAGGGCAATAAAACATCCATGTATGCAGAAGATTTCTCTCAGAACAGGGGGGGTGAGGTTCTAAGCCTCACCTCTGTTGATCCCCAATTTCTCACCTGATGGCCCCCCTGCGACTGTGCCTGTCTTAGGTTGTTCCTCCCTTGAGGAATCTTACCCGTCTCTGGCTAACCAGTCATCTTCCGGGGCCATACAGGGAAATGTAGAGTTGGTAAGTGAGAGAGAAGCCTTATTGTTTGAAAAGGTTAGCTTTTTACTTCTTTGCATATTTATGCCCTGTGGCTTCTATGCCCAGTATTTGTCTTGAGGTATCTTTACCACTTGGAGGAGTTATGATACTCGGTAAATTTGATATGAGGCACGAATTCTATTTAAGGGTTGTAATTAGGAAGGAAGAAGAAAAGCTATAGAAGTAGCAGGCGGAAGAAAACATGGGAAGATTGATTATTTCTTTGACATATCTTCTTGTAGAGTAACTTCAGCGTATATAGGTTTTAAGCTACTACTTAAATTGCGCACACACATTAACATAATAGGAGTATAGTTACATAACCGAAGCATATCTGTAGTTACCAGCCATCTCCAGTGAAACCAAGAAAACCATTAAGGCACCTTAGGCATTTGTGAAAACTTATCTATGATATGGTGGATATTGCCCAACTGAACTTGAACAATCTGAGAGAAATCAGACAAATTAAAACAACCCATTCTTGGGGACTGTTCACATGCCATATGTTCTTTTAATAGTAAATAGTCTGTAGTTGTAAGAGTTTGGAGCGCTACAATTTGCACTTCTCCAAATTCTTGGTTGAGTTCCAACAGTATAGATCCAGTCAAATTTGTTGTTTTACTGTATGTACAGGCCAGCTTAGATATCTCCTTCCTCATTCCCATGGCAAGTCCAGGAACTGGTGGGATGAGTGCATCTACAGCTGTAGCAGTGCGTGGATCTTTGTTGGGGTTTTTTGATGATCATCTTCTGGCATGAGTCTTCCAGAGAGTGCAGATGTTGGAAGTTCTTTTTCATATCGTATCTTAGTTCATTTTCGGGGTAGCCCAGTTAGGCTTTGATCCTATGTATAAACACAAACAGACCCTTTGCCTACACTTTTATATGCCCTTTATACCCTTGTGTAGAACTCGTTGGAGGTTACCACACAGGAACTACCCTTTTTTGTTTTTTGCTTTGTTTCTGGTATCACTAATCTACACTTACATGAACAATATTATGTTTACTAGGCTCTCCCCTATACCAGGTCTCCCCTATAAACCCCTTTACAGTCACTGTCCATCAGCATAGCAAAATGTTGTAGAATCACTACTTGCCTTCTCTGTGTTGTACAGCCCTCCCTTTTCTCCTACCCCCCCATGTATGTTAATCTTAATACCCCCCTACTTCTCCCCCCCTTATCCCTCCCTACCCACCCATCCTCTCCAGTCCCTTTCCCTTTGGTACCTGTTAGTCCATTGTTGAGTTCTGTGATTCTGGTGCTGTTTTGTTCCTTCAGTTTTTCCTTTGTTCTTATATTCCACAGATAAGTGAAATCATTTGGTATTTCTCTTTCTCGGCTTGGCTTGTTTCACTGAGCATAATACCCTCCAGCTCCATCCATGTTGCTGCAAATGATTGGATTTGCCCTTTTCTTATGGCTGAGTAGTATTCCATTGTGTATATGTACCACATCTTCTTTATCCATTCATCTATTGATGGACATTTAGGTTGCTTCCAATTCTTGGCTATTGTAAATAATGCTGCAATAAACATAGGGGTGCATCTGTCTTTCTCAAACTTGATTGCTGCGTTCTTAGGGTAAATTCCTAGGAGTGGAATTCCTGGGTCAAATGGTAAGTCTGTTTTGAGCATTTTGATATACCTCCATACTGCTTTCCACAATGGTTGAACTAACTTACATTCCCACCAGCAGTGTAGGAGGGTTCCCCTTTCTCCACAGCCTCGCCAACATTTGTTGTTGTTTGTCTTTTGGATGGCAGCCATCCTTACTGGTGTGAGGTGATACCTCATTGTAGTTTTAATTTGCATTTCTCTGATAATTAGCGATGTGGAGCATCTTTTCATGTGTCTGTTGGCCATCTGTATTTCTTTTTTGGAGAACTGTCTGTTCAGTTCCTCTGCCCATTTTTTAATTGGGTTATTTGTTTTTTGTTTGTTGAGGCGTGTGAGCTCCTTATATATTCTGGACGTCAAGCCTTTATCGGATGTGTCATTTTCAAATATATTCTCCCATACTGTAGGGATCCTTCTTGTTCTATTGATGGTGTCTTTTGCTGTACAGAAGCTTTTCAGCTTAATATAGTCCCACTTACTCATTTTTGCTGTTGTTTTCCTTGCCCGGGGAGATATGTTCAAGAAGAGGTCACTCATGTTTATGTCTAAGAGGTTTTCGCCTATGTTTTCTTCCAAGAGTTTAATGGTTTCATGGCTTACATTCAGGTCTTTGATCCATTTTGAGTTTACTTTTGTATATGGGGTTAGACAATGGTCCAGTTTCATTCTCCTACATGTAGCTGTCCAGTTTTGCCAGCACCACCTGTTGAAGAGACTGTCATTTCGCCATTGTATGTCCATGGCTCCTTTATCAAATATTAATTGACCATATATGTCTGGGTTAATGTCTGGATTCTCTAGTCTGTTCCATTGGTCTGTGGCTCTGCTCTTGTGCCAGTACCAAATTGTCTTGATTACTATGGCTTTATAGTAGAGCTTGAAGTTGGGGAGTGAGATCCCCCCTACTTTATTCTTCTTTCTCAGGATTGCTTTGGCTATTCGGGGTCTTTGGTGTTTCCATATGAATTTTTGAATTATTTGTTCCAGTTCATTGAAGAATGTTGCTGGTAGTTTCATAGGGATTGCATCAAATCTGTATATTGCTTTGGGCAGGATGGCCATTTTAACGATATTAATTCTTCCTAGCCACGAGCATGGGATGAGTTTCCATCTGTTAGTGTCCCCTTTAATTTCTCTTAAGAGTGACTTGTAGTTTTCAGAGTATAAGTCTTTCACTTCTTTGGTTAGGTTTATTCCTAGGTATTTTATTTTTTTGGATGCAATTGTGAATGGAGTTGTTTTCCTGATTTCTCTTTCTGCTGGTTCGTTGTGAGTATATAGGAAAGCCACAGATTTCTGTGTGTTGATTTTGTATCCTGCAACTTTGCTGTATTCCGATATCAGTTCTAGTAGTTTTGGGGTGGAGTCTTTAGGGTTTTTTATGTACAGTATCATGTCATCTGCAAATAGTGACAGTTTAACTTCTTCTTTACCAATCTGGATTCCTTGTATTTCTTTATTTTGTCTGATTGCCGTGGCTAGGACCTCCAGTACTATGTTAAATAACAGTGGAGAGAGTGGGCATCCCTGTCTAGTTCCCGATCTCAGAGGAAATGCTTTCAGCTTCTCGCTGTTCAATATAATGTTGGCTGTGGGTTTATCATAGATGGCCTTTATTATGTTGAGGTACTTGCCCTCTATTCCCATTTTGCTGAGAGTTTTTAACATGAATGGATGTTGAACTTTGTCAAATGCTTTTTCAGCATCTATGGAGATGATCATGTGGTTTTTGTCTTTCTTTTTGTTGATGTGGTGGATGATGTTGATGGACTTTCGAATGTTGTACCATCCTTGCATCCCTGGGATGAATCCCACTTGGTCATGGTGTATGATCCTTTTGATGTATTTTTGAATTCGGTTTGCTAATATTTTGTTGAGTATTTTTGCATCTACGTTCATCAGGGATATTGGTCTGTAGTTTTCTTTTTTGGTGGTGTCTTTGCCTGGTTTTGGTATTAGGGTGATGTTAGCTTCATAGAATGAGTTTGGGAGTATCCCCTCCTCCTCTATTTTTTGGAAAACTTTAAGGAGAATGGGCATTATGTCTTCCCTTTATGTCTGATAAAATTCCGAGGTAAATCCATCTGGCCCGGGGGTTTTGTTCTTTGGTAGTTTTTGGATTACCGCTTCAATTTCATTGCTGGTAATTGGTCTGTTTAGATTTTCTGTTTCTTCCTGGGTCAATCTTGGAAGGTTATATTTTTCTAGGAAGTTGTCCATTTCTCCTAGGTTTCCCAGCTTGTTAGCATATAGGTTTTCATAGTATTCTCCAATAATTCTTTGCATTTCCTTGGGGTCCGTCGTGATTTTTCCTTTCTCGTTTCTGATACTGTTGATTTGTGTTGATTCTCTTTTCTTCTTAATAAGTCTGGCTAGAGGCTTATCTATTTTGTTTATTTTCTCGAAGAACCAGCTCTTTTTTTCATTGATTTTTGCTATTGTTTTATTCTTCTCAATTTTATTTATTTCTTCTCTGATCTTTATTATGTCCCTCCTTCTGCTGACCTTAGGCCTCATCTGTTCTTCTTTTTCCAATTTCGATAATTGTGACATTAGACCATTCATTTGGGATTGCTCTTCCTTTTTTAAATATGCTTGGATTGCTATATACTTTCCTCTTAAGACTGCTTTTGCTGTGTCCCACAGAAGTTGGGGCTTAGTGTTGTTGTTGTCATTTGTTTCCATATATTGCTGGATCTCCATTTTGATTTGGTCATTGATCCATTGATTATTTAGGAGCGTGTTGTTAAGCCTCCATGTGTTTGTGAGCCTCTTTGCTTTCTTTGTACAGTTTATTTCTAGTTTTATGCCTTTGTGGTCTGAAAAGTTGGTTGGTAGGATTTCAATCTTTTGGAATTTTCTGAGGCTCTTTTTGTGGCCTAGTATGTGGTCTATTCTGGAGAATGTTCCATGTGCACTTGAGAAGAATGTATATCCCGCTGCTTTTGGATGTAGAGTTCTATAGATGTCTATTAGGTCCATCTGCTCTACTGTGTTGTTCAGTGCTTCCGTGTCCTTACTTATTTTCTGCCCAGTGGATCTATCCTTTGGGGTGAGTGGTGTGTTGAAGTCTCCTAGAATGAATGCATTGCAGTCTATATCCCCCTTTAGTTCTGTTAGTATTTGTTTCACATATGCTGGTGCTCCTGTGTTGGGTGCATATATATTTAGAATGGTTATATCCTCTTGTTTGACTGAGCCCTTTATCATTATGTAGTGTCCTTCTTTATCTCTTGTTACTTTCTTTGTTTTGAAGTCTATTTTGTCTGATATTAGTACTGCAACCCCTGCTTTCTTCTCACTGTTGTTTGCTTGAAATATGTTTTTCCATCCCTTGACTTTTAGTCTGTACATGTCTTTGGGTTTGAGGTGAGTTTCTTGTAAGCAGCATATAGATGGGTCTTGCTTTTTTATCCATTCTGTTACTCTGTGTCTTTTGATTGGTGCATTCAACCCATTAACATTTAGGGTGACTATTGAAAGATATGTACTTATTGCCATTGCAGGCTTTAAATTCGTGGTTACCAAAGGTTCAAGGTTAGCCTCTTTAGTATCTTACTGCCTAACTTAGCTCGCTTATTGAGCTGTTATATACACTATCTGGAGATTCTTTTCTTCTCTCCCTTCTTGTTCCTCCTCCTCGATTCTTCATATGTTGGGTGTTTTGTTCTGTGCTCTTTCTAGGAGTGCTCCCATCTAGAGCAGTCCCTGTAAGATGTTCTGTAGAGGTGGTTTGTGGAAAGCAAATTCCCTCAGGTTTTGTTTGTCTGGGAATTGTTTAATCCCACCGTCATATTTGAATGATAGTCGTGCTGGATACAGTATCCTTGGTTCAAGGCCCTTCTGTTTCATTGTATTAAATATATCATGCCATTCTCTTCTGGCCTGTAGGGTTTCTGTTGAGAAATCTGACGTTAGCCTGATGGGTTTCCCTTTATAGGTGACCTTTTTCTCTCTAGCTGCCTTTAACACTCTTTCCTTGTCCTTGATCTTTGCCATTTTAATTATTATGTGTCTTGGTGTTGCCCTTCTTGGATCCTTTCTGTTGGGGGTTCTGTGTATTTCCGTGGTCTGTTTGATTACTTCCTCCCCCAGTGTGGGGAAGTTTTCAGCAATTATTTCTTCTAAGATACTTTCCATCTCTTTTCCTCTCTCTTCTTCTTCTGGGACCCCTATAATACGGATATTGTTCCTTTTGGATTGGTCACACAGTTCTCTTAATATTGTTTCATTCCTGGAGATCCTTTTGTCTCTCTCTATGTCAGCTTCTATGCGTTCCTGTTCTCTGATTTCAATTCCATCAATGGCCTCTTGCATTCTATCCATTCTGCTTATAAACCCTTCCAGAGTTTGTTTCATTTCTGCGATCTCCTTTCTGGCATCTGTGATCTCTTTCCGGACTTCATCCCATTTCTCTTGCGTATTTCTCTGCATCTCTGTCAGCATGTTTATGATTCTTATTTTGAATTCTTTTTCAGGGAGACTGGTTAGGTCTGTCTCCTTCTCTGGTGTTGTCTCTGTGATCTTTGTCTGCCTGTAGCTTTGCCTTTTCATGGTGATAGGAATAGTCTGCAGAACTGGGACGAGTGACGGCTGGAAGGACTTCCTTTCTTGTTGGTTTGTGGCCCTCCTCTCCTGGGAGAACAGCGGCCTCTAGTGGCTTGTGCTGCGCAGCTGCGTGCAGACAGGGTTCCTGCTTCCTGCCCGGCTGCTATGGAGTTAATCTCCGCTGTTGCTGTGGGCGTGGCCTGGCTCGGGCAGCTGCTCCAAAATGGTGGAGTCGCGTTGGAGCAGGAGCGGCTGGGAGGCTATTTATCTCCGTAAGGGGCCTCCCTGCTCCCTGCAGTCCAGGGTTTAGGGTGCCCAGAGATCCCGGATTCCCTACCTCTGGATTAAGTGACCCGCCCTGCCCCTTTAAGACTTCCAAAAAGCACCCGCCAAAACAAAACAACGCCCACCAAAAAAAAAGAAAAAAAAAGTTTTTCAATTAAAAAAAAAAAAAAGTTTTTAATTAAAAAAAAAAGGTGGTCATTCGTTTTTCTTTATTCTCCGGTGCCAGCCTCAGGCCTCTGCTCCCCGGTCAGCCTTTCTGCCCTGTTTCCCTAGTATTGGGGTCCCTATCCCTTTAAGACTTCCAAAAAGCGCTCGCCAAAACAAAACAGCAAAAAAGCAAAAAAAAATGGTCGCGCGCTTTTCTTATGTCCTCTGTGGCCCAGCCTCCAGTGCCTGCTCACTGTTCTTGCTGCCCTGTTTTCCTAGTATCGAGCGCCCTGCACTCTGGCCTGGATGGCTGGGGCTGGGTGCTCGGCAGTCCTGGGCTCCGTCTCCCTCCCGCTCTGCCTGCTCTTCTCCCGCCGGGAGCTGGGGGGAGGGGCGCTCGGCTCCCGCGGGGCCGGGGCTTGTATCTTACCCCCTTCGCGAGACGCTGGGTTCTCTCAGGTGCGGATGTGGTCTGGATATTGTCCTGTGTCCTCTGGTCTTTATTCTGGGAAGGGTTGTCTTTGTTATATTTTCCTAGATATATGTTGTTTTGGGAGGAGATTTCCGCTGCTCTACTCACGCCGCCATCTTCTGCCCCTCTCTATGTTCTTAGTCATCTTTTTCTCTTTATCTATTTCTTTTAAATCTTAAGAAAGATTATTTTCAGGGACCATTTACTATCTTAGTCTTAGAAATTAAGAAAAAAAGAATAAACTCCTTTTTATGCATAATTTCTGAATGACAACAAAGCATAGGAATCAAATGATATAAATTGTATTTGCTTTTCCTAAGGAAAAGTTTATTGAGAAATATACTTCTTTTTTTCCTCACCTACAATTGTTTCGATTGTTCAGTGAATTAAACTTTTAATACAAGCTTCAGATTTTCCTAACAATCCATTTCTCATTTTATGAAATCCTGGAGTCTGAAGATAGCCTGATACATGAAACGCCCTTAGAAAGTATTTATAAATGTCAAAAGCAAAAATGTAAATGATGTCATTTGTCAGGTGAATTTTGGACACTAACATATTCTGTTCCTTTTTTGACACAGGTATATTTTCCTAGCTGAATAAAATATAACTGTAAAAATTATAACTGGATTAAGAAAAGGTTAATAGATTGAACCCTTGAAATTTAATCAAAAGCTCCCCATGCTGGTGAACATAAAACTGTTTTGCTGGCTTCCTTCTTAGTGTTTTTTTTTTTTTAATAGTACGAAGTCTTTATTCTACACTGGGCCCTCTGCTAAGCACTTTACATACATTTCCTCAAGCAGTGATCACAACAAATCTATGAGATACATAGTCATTGCCCCTTCTTACAATTTTACATCAAATGTCATACGTACACAAAAGGAAGGAAAAATATCATAATGAACCTCCATGTAGCTCCAGCAGTTAACAGTGTTTTGTCGGTTCTGTTCCATCAACACCCATGCCCCAAATTGGTTTTGCTCTTGTGTTTTAAAGTACAAACATGTTGTTTCACCTGTAGGTACTTCAGTGTATTTTAAAAACTTTTTGAACATTAATAACCACAGTACCTCTATTCCTCTGAATAATAATGACTTAATGTTAGTTATTATCACTCCAATTTGCCCTTATTTCCCTGTCTTATTACAGGTACTTTGAATCAGGGGCTAAAGATCAACTTATTGCATTTGGTTCACATGTCTGTTAGACTCCTTTTTTTTTGAGCATTAAAGTTATTTAATTAATATATGTAACAAAAAATCTGAAGGTAAGATTTTTTCACTGATGGAAATTTTTTTTGAGCATTAAAGGTATTTAATTAATATATGTAACAAAAAATCTGAAGGTAAGATTTTTTCACTGATGGAAATAATGATTTTGACCTACTGCATAAGATAGTTGTGAGGTAGGACATATATAATGTTCAAGAGTTTACTTTGTCCATAGTAAACATTCAAGAAGTGCCACCTATTACTATTATTTTAAATAAGTACAGTCATTTAAATTTCAGGGGACTTAATTCACACTCAGAGTTTCAGACTTAACATTATATAATGCTATGTATGATGGCCTAACAAGCAGGCAGGGTAAAAATAATCTTAAACTTTTTAACAGATCATTTTATATTTTTTAGATGTACCCTTTTTTGCTTATAATCTAATTCTGTTGCTTTGAAATTAAGCATGTTTTCACATAGTGTAACCTCAGTCTTGAGCAGTAGTTATGTTTAAATTATTATAAAGTACTTTTGTATCACAACATAAATACGTTGTCCTCATAGGATTGAAATTCAGTCATAGAGAAAATGAAGGACTTATAATTGTACATTATCTTCACTTTAACCAGTAGCTTAATGTACATATCATTTTATTAAAAAGGTTATTCATTGAAAATCATGAGGTATTTATTGTATAGATACCTTTAAATGGGTTTTAAATATAGGTTTTGTTTTTTCTTATACTAGAAATGTTCATTAGTTTATCTTAATTTGAATTACTGCTTATTTTAACATGTTGCCTGTAACATTACCCTTCGAAGTTGAATTATTCTTTTCACGGGGCATGAAGAAAAATTCAGCAGTCAATTGACCGAAAACAGGTCAGGTCAGGTTTCTAAATGCTTGTCACTTGTGGTAATTTAGACAACTACTTTTTTTTCCTCAGGTGTTTTATTGTGTATTAAAGCAAGTACTGATGGTTAACTTAATTTACACTGTTACTTGCTGAGTGTATTGTTAGCAATGTGGCTAGTGTTCTTAAACTGTTCAATGGCTTACTTAAAGGGTTGCAGTGATGTGAGACGAAGACGGACCTGCCATAAAAGGCATGGAATTGGGTTCTGATAATGACTGAGCTTCTGTACTTTTCTACTTTGTTGTATATAATAATTGCTGGAATGTTAAGATAACTTGTGCTTTTTAAAATACTTAACTGTTTGTTTGTACAGGAAATGTTTTCCTAAAGCACGGTTCAGAACTGTGAATTATTCCTAGAGATTGTGTTGCAAGTTGCTAATATCTGCTATATGGAAACCTAGGACTACCTTTCAAAATAAATATTGGTATTGTTGTAATTTGAAATCAGGCATTAAAGTACTGTGAAAACACCAGTAGTTGACAAAATAATGAAAGGCAACTCTGTCCTTTCTGTGCTCACACTCTTCATGTGAAGGCAGGCTTGGGTGTTGAGGGTACCGTCTCCACAGAAGATCATTGCCTTTCACTGCTGCCTCTCAGCACCGGCCTATCATTCGTTCAGGGTCAGTGGGTTCTCCAACTGCGTTTTGTATATGGAAGATGCTTCTGATGATTCTTTCTGCAAAGTTGCAATCTTCCGGCTGGGGAGCCGCAACCCAGGGACAGGCGGCGCGGGAGCGGCCGGAATGCGAGCCCGCTCCACAAGCCCAGCCATGTGTCCGCATCGCCGCTGAGTTTGAAACATCCAGAGAAAACGCAGGACGCCGGAGTTCACGCAGCCGGCCGTGCCTGGGCGGAGCGAGGATGCTCAGAACGCCGCGTCGGGGGCGGGGCGCCGGGGGCGGTGCGAACCTCGGGGCCGCGAGGCCCGCCGATCCTCGGGGGCGGTGTCCGCATTCCCATGGCCTGCCGCGCAGCCGCGCAGGGAGGCTTCACCATGTCGCGGGCAGCTGCGGGGACTGCCGCGGGAGGCGCGAGCCCCACGGCGACTCCGCCTCCCCGGGCCCGCTGCTCAGGCCAGCCGACGGGCCCGGCGAGCTCACCGCGAGCCAGCCGCCCTCCGGCCAGGTTAGTGGCAGAACCCTTCCGTGGTCCTGGGGGCGCGCCAGACACACCCCCGGGGCGCGCCGGCCCCGCCAGGATGCCGGCCTCCCCTGGTGCCAGGACCGGCTGCCAGGGCCTCGGCCCGCTCCAGGAGCCGGGCCCCCAGGCGGCAGGTCGCCGGCCTGACAGCGCCCCCTCCCCGGGCTCTTTAGGCCCCGCGCGGCTGCCCGGCTGGCGCCCCCTGGCGGCCTCCAGGTGTCAGCCCCCACCCCCACCCCCCGCGCTCTGTCCCCGCGGCCGCCGCCACCGCCGCAGGCGCACGGGTTGGGGCGGCGGCCGCCCGCCCTCCCCACAGGCAGGGACGTCGGGCCTTTCTTAGGCTCTTAATCTATGATACTACTACTAAGCTTTTTCTTACACTTTTGAAAAAACAGTCATTTTGTTCTATAGAGTTTACTACGTTCTGGATTTTGTTTTCATCGTCATGGTGTCATTTTAACATGTACTCTATCCCTATTTTCCCCGTAAATGGGCAGTTGGCTCCTGAGGCTTGATTAGTTTCAAGTTCTGTGATTTGGGCAGAGTATTGCGTAGGCGGTGCTGTGCACTTCTGCTGGCATTACATTGGGAGCACGTGCTGTGTGCCTTTTGCGATGTTAATGTTGATCCCTGGGCTCAGGTGTCAGTCTAATCCTTCCACTTACTGTTCCTATGAGCTTTTCAGCTGCTGATTTCAGTGGCCATTAATCACCTTTGTCTGTGTCCATTGTGGCAAAGCGGTGATGTTCTAATTCTGTCCTTCCGTCTGCATTTGTTAGTTGAAGGTCTGTGTAATTCTAGATAGAAAGAACATGCCGTACCTATAGGAATGGTAGGATAATAAGCAGGCACTGATGCCATAGCTAACTCCAAAGGTGACCGGTGAGGTTCTTGCTGTGTTATCTTTATGAACTGATGATATATATATTTTTATTCATAATTTGAAAAATTCACTTTGTTATCATTAATGTACAATTACATGAAGAACATTATGTTTACTAGGCTCCCCCCTTCACCAAGTCCCTCCCACAAACCCCATTACAGTCACTGTCCATCAGCGTAATAAGATGCTATAGAATCACTACTTGTCTTCTCTGTGTTGCGCAGCCCTCCCTGTGCACTCCTCCAACATTATACATGCTAATAGTAAGGCCCCCTTTCTTTTTCCCCATTCTTATCCATCCCTTCCTACCCATCCTCCCCTTCTTAGTGTTTTATGGTGTAAAAATGCACTTAGTACAACTGCTGTTCCTACTGACTTCATTTGAAATCTCAGCCAAAATTCTCTCCTCAGGATTAATATTTAAAATGGGAATTACTGAAAATGTTTAGTATGGATATTTTTTTGACATGTAGACACTGAGTATGTGCATTGGTTTTTTCCATAACCCTGCCATAACATCATCTTGACTATGCTTTCATCCTGAATATTGTGATCAGTATCAAGTATAAAAATGTCTTTGTAATAGCAGTGAAGTACATATAGTGGCTAAGACCCCAGGTTTTAGAGAGAGACAGTCCTGGGTTCAAATCACACATTTCTGCTCCTTATTGCCAGTGCACCTCAGGAAATGATTTAACCTCAGTGGGCCTGTGGTTCCCTCAATGGTAGTATGGGGACAGTGAAACCCACCTTACTAGGTAAAATGATTATGAAGATTAAAGTAAACAACACATTCAAAATGCCTCAGACAGAGCACGGTGCTTGGACTGTGGGGTGTAACTGTCATCCGTGATGGGGGCAAGAGCAGTGCTCGTGTCCATGGCACCCATTGTGTGAGGTCATCATATGCCATGATTCCGAGCCTGGCTCCACAGCATAAAGGGCAGTCAGGACTGCTGGCTCTGGCTGCAGAAGTGCCCAGAGTGGTTCAGGCTGAATCCTGCTTTAAGGTTCTTTTAAGGAAAAAGGAACACTACAAAATTTTTCTGAACCTTCACTCCAAAGGAATTCTCTCTCAAAAAAGAAGTGTAAGGTAATTTAAAAATTGTTTTAGAAAGGTTATTTTGAAAGGTTGCTTTTCCTATGTCTGGACATAATACTTCGGACTCTAAATAAGGTCACTTAACACTGTATTTGTTTTGATTTCCTTATGGAGGACAACCAACTCTTGATTATTACCTATGCACTAAGCAGGCTTATTCCTGTAGTACACTAGCATTATGCTGGTGTATGTGTTTCTGCGAGGAGACTTATGGCAGGAAATCTGAAATATCACAAAAGTAGGCAAAATAATGTACATCATGTACCTATCATCAGCTTTAGAAATTAGCATATGAACAATAGTGTTTTACATATATTCCCATCTACTACTCCTCTTCCATAATTTGTTGAAGCAAATCTCAGACATCGTACTTCATCTGTAAATGTGTCTAAAAGATAAGAATTCTTGTTTCCTACAAAAGTATCACAATGCCATTATCATACTTTAAAATGATAATTTCTTGATATCATCAAATATCAGACATTGTTCAAAATTTTCATTGTTTAAATTCTTTACTCTCAGAATTTCCTGAACAGTTTGTCTATTTGAATCAAAATCTAGGTAAGATCCAAACACTGGGCATGTTTGATACATCCTTTAAGGCCCCTTTAATCTTCTCACAGTGTTTTCAATTCTTGAAACTTATTTATTGAATAAACTGGATAATTTGTAGAGTTTCCTACAGATGACGGGTGAGTTTTTGACCATTTGTGTAAATAGGAATTTTCCTATGTAATGTCAACTCTGTACTATAAGTAAATGTATTCTTTCATCTTTTTTATGAATTGATTTGCATTGTCTTTACTTGAAAGACAATGAAAGCTAAACCTTTAGTAAAGATGGATAACTCTGAAGCATGGATGTTGATTTGAAACATTATTTTCTCTAGGATGATCCTTGCTGACATGGTAACTTGCCTCAGCAAGGAGTTGAGAAAAGGAAAAACAGAGAAAAACACATGTGACTTGTCCAAACTACCAACTTTTAGTTCTGTTAAGACACCAAAACTAGAACACTCTAAGGATCTGACTCTTTGCTGGTATTATTTCTGTGTTCCTGTCCTGTATGTTCATAGCATCCCCTTGTATTTCTTTAGAAACCTTCCACCATACTAAAGGTGACTTTTTGACCGTTTGCTTAAATAGGAATTTTCCTTTGTAATGTCAACTCTGTACCATAAGTAAATGTATTCTTTCATGTGTTTTTATGAATTAATTTGCATTGTCTTTACTTGGAAGAGAATGAAAGCTAAACTTTTACTAAGCATAGATAACTCTAAAGCATGGATATTGATTTCAAACATTATTTTCTCTAGTACGAACCTTAATGAAATGGAAACTCATCTAAGCAAAGAGCAGAGAAAAGGAACAACGGAGGAAAACGATTCGGGTTACGTGTCAGAACAACCCAGTTGTACCTCTATTAAGAAACCGAAACAAGAGGAGTCTCTGTACCTGACTAATTGCCGGTAGTATTTCTGTTCCCCTTTCCTGTATATTCATAAAATCCCATTGTATTTGTTTAGAAACCTTCCACCATACTAAAGGTGACTTTTTGACCATTTGTGTAAATAGGAATTTTCTTATGTAATGTCAACTCTGTACTATAAGTAAATGTATTCTATTGTCTTTTTATGAATTAAATTTGCATTGTGTTTACTTGAAAGAGAATAAAAGCTAAACTTTTACTAAAGATAGATAACTCTAAAGCATTGATATTGATTTCAAACATTATTTTCTCTAGTATGATCCTTACTGAAATAGAAAATCATGCGGACGCATGGCCTTTTCATCTTCCTGTAAATTTGAACTTTGTTCCTGGTTATACCAAAGTTATTAAGAAGCCTATGGATTTTTCCACAATTAGAAATTAATTAGTGGACAGTAAGTACATCATTTCTGTTAAGTGTTTATTGAATGTTTGTTAAGTGCTCACTACTCTTATAGAGAGCCAAGAATACATTAATTACAAGCCCTGCCTTTAGAGACAGGATATATATGTGTGTGGTTAAGGTAGTATGATACGGAAGACAAGTCAATTAAAATTATATCAGTGATTAGAAATAGTGTAATAAAGCTGTTTTGACATTGGAAGACCACCAAACCTAGCCTGGGAGTTAAGGAAAAGTATCAGGGAAGCCTCCCACAGTGACTAAGTGACATGGAAGCTGTAGCTTGTATTGTGCATCGTTGGTATATCAATACCATTTCATGTGCATTTCACAAAAATTGATTTCATAATATTTTCAGATTATTATGAGATGGATCATTGGAAATTTTAAATAATGAAAGCTTTAAAATGAATCATAGATTACAATAAAGGCATTTGTTAAAAGTAGAAGAAAACTATTATTTGCCCCTGTCTCTGCCCCCTATGTCTTTGTGATCCTATCCAAAGGGTAAAGTGGCTTCCTGGTCGCAGTTAAGGATTTTTGTTAAAACCACTTCAGACTCCTGCCAGGGAGTGACCACTGTCAGTGGGCTTTAGTTGGTTCTGGATACTGGACTCCTGTGGAACCACAGGAAGGAATGAGGCTGTTTGTTTACAGAACAAACCCACATAAAGCATTTCACGTGAGAATGGCCAGGAGCCGTGGAGCTGCATGGGCCCTCTACTCCATTCTCCCCGCTCCCTTTATTCCTATATACTGATTTTGATTAATGCAGCTTGTGCCCATAACTGCAGGCAAATTCTCCAGTAATTCTGGAGAAAAAAGGAACTTTACATGAAAAATAACCATAAAATATATATTTTTATTACATCCTTACTGTGTTTTTTAAAAGCATTATTTAACAGTGTATTATTTGATCCCTCCTGGATATTCCTTGGGAGAAAATGACCGTGTTTTATAATTTATATTCAATTTAGAAGTGTTGAGTAGAACTTAACTCATTGATGACCAACATTCTTCTCATATGTATCAAAGGATTTAAGAAATTGTACAAATGACTGATTTATTTGTTTGTAGGCTGAAATGCCAGTCTTTCAAAAGATTCTATTTACCTTTTAAAAAATTAAAATTCAGAAAACATTTAAGACTGTTAAAATATTGGTTCTATTGTGAACCAAACAGCAGAAGCTGGTGTTTAGGTAGGAACTAGTTCTTTTGCTTTTTTTATCAAAATACTCAGATAGATGTTTAGGTGGGTAGCACATGGCCAGGACAGACTTACACAGGAAGACTTTACCAGTGTTTAAATCAACTCTTGACTTTATCTTCTGCGATTCTCCAGTCCCTGGGTGGAGGATGAACTTCAGCCTCAAAATCCCCAAAACACACAGGTTCAAACATTAAAACAGAGCTTAGACATTACCAAAAATTGGAGCTCCCTTTTGAGAATGAGTCCTGCTGAATGGAGGAGGAACATAGCAGAGGGAGGCAGGCGGAGGGGAGCAGTTCTGTATGATTCCGTTCATGACGCCAGCTGTGTCGGAGGCAAAATTCAGTGGATTCAAGCTCCTCTAACTTCAAGTTGTTCGATTAAGCCCAAACTAATGAGCTGGAAACAAAACTCACAACAATATTTCAAATATTTAAATCAGAAATTTATAGAACAGAGAGGAGGAGGTGCCTAGTTTAATGAGTCTGGGTTCCGTCCGCTGCCCTGTCCTGTGAAGAAGGGACGGCAGAGATGTGAGCACCGCACTCACCGCACCTAGAATCTCACTGAGAATTCTTTCCTGGATTCCAGTCTTCCTGACATTAATCATTAACCTTTTCTTGTAGTAAGGAAGAGTCTAAAGAGAGAAATATTTCTCAAAGTAACATTAAAATATTTTTTAAAAACTCTTCTCATATGTTGTATGATTATATTTTTATGAAATACCCAGAATAGGTAAATCCATAGATTTGTGGATCCATATTACCATTACCAATAGGTAATCCATATTAGGATACAAGAAAAACAGATTAGTTGTTTCCAGGGACTGGGATAGGGAGGAATGGAGAGTAACTGTTTAATGGGTTGGGTATGAGGTTTCACTTTAGGGTAACGATAATGTTTTGAAACTAAATAGAGGTGGTGGTAGTAGAATGTGTGGAATATACTAACTGCCACTGAATTATCTACCTTAAAAGGGCCAATTTTATGTTATGTGAATGTCACCTGAATAAAAATAATTCCCAGAAGAATAGGAAAATGGGTGAGGTTACATAAGTACTGACTTAATTCTCTTATTATTGCATATATCATAATGAGAGAGTGAAAAAGACTATATGCAAGGTATTTGATGAAAGAAATAGTTCCACTTTTACCAGGTCTCAGAGCTCCAGTGTGTACTTCATAGGTATTTCTAAAAGGTAAATTAGTGTTCAGCTTATCATACGTCATATATTAGAAGTAATTTAAAGTTGGATATCCAAAAGCCCTCCTTCAAAATGTATTGATTTGGCTTGAGTTGGCTTGAAACAAGGCAGTCCTTTTTTTACCAAAAAGCTTTGGCAGGTGCATTCACCATTCTGTCTTCTCTGTGCTCTTACAGAGAAAGAGAATCAGGTTTATCACACCAAAAAAGCACAGACGCCACAGTGCTTCCAATGGAAGGGCAGATCCTCGTAGTGTTTCTCTGTGAAGGGATAACACATGCTGTTTTGTTGTTGGGATCATCATAATCCATTGCTTGAGAAAAGAGCACGGTTGGAAAGAAGAGAAAGAGGAAATGGAGAAGATTTAACACAGAGTGGCCTGTCCTGGGATGTAGGTGAAGGCTCCAGGGCAGTTGTAATGTGTATCGTGCATAGGAGGCATTGACATTATTTCTAATGGAACCAAGTTGTTTTGAATGTGGGTCATAGGGTACTACAAGTGCTACAATTGGTCAGAAAAGTTAAACTAGTCAAGTGGGATGAGTCCTGGGATGAAATTGTGATTCCAGTCAAACAGGAAATTGGATGGGGGGAGAAATGCTAGTTAGTTGAAATATATCTTGATCTTCTGAGAAATCTGTTTTTTCCATTTAACCTGTCTATATTCTTTATAGTCCAGAACACATGGAAGTTTTAAAATGTTCCATTTGTAAGAGGATATAAGGTGTTTTATTTCTGCTTAAATGCAATTATCTTTTTTTTTCTCTTACCTTTTCAGTTTTACTTTTTATTTTACCTTTTATTATCATTTCATTTGTTTACAAAACAAAGCCACCCTACAGAAGAACCTCTAAATCATGTGTTTTCTTTCAGGTATCCAAACCTGGAAGCCTTTGATGTCAATGTCAGGCTTGTTTTTGACAACTGTGAAGCATTTAATCAAGATGATTCTGATCAGGCAGAGCTGGCCACAGTATTAGGAAGTATTTTGAGAAAAAGTGGACAGATACTCTCAAAGTGAGCCGAAGCTACAATAATCTCTTTTCTCCTTTTCAATAAGGATGAATAAGACCAGCAATGTCAACTGTATTTTACATAAATGTGCAAGGCACACGCATAATGACTTTCTTTCTTAGTAAAAGTATCACACACAAAAACAATATCAGAAGAATGAAACCATTTTTAAAGGCTTCACTCCTGCAACAACCAAGGCCTTTGGTTATTGGTTTGTGTGATTAATCAGCTAATTTAGGTAGAACAGGGAAGCACACCCAAAGAATTTTCAAAGGTAAGGGTGTTATAGAGTAACAGCAATTAAAATACATCAAATCACACTTAATATTCAACACCAGAGCTCTAATGTGGGAGATGGTTCTCCTTTCCCTCTCAATAAATATCTACTTTTCCTTTCTTTATTTTGTAGTTTATTTTTTAGTGAATATATTTAATTTTATGAATTATTCATGATTAAACCACATTCAGAATCTTTGTTTTCTGTGAAAAGGAGGAACTAGAAGATTGCTTTAAATCTTGAAAATATGAGGAATGTTTTAGGAGGAATGTCTCTCAGCAGGACAGACCCCTCATGGCCAGGCATTTCCTCCTAGTGCTGAGTGGCCCTGGACCTGCCCTGGTGGTGGCCACACAGTGGGTGGGCGTGGATTCTCAGAGCAGAAGCCCACCGACCCAGGGCACCAGGAGCCAGGCTGGCTGTTTCCCGCCCCCCTCCCAGTCTGCTCCCTGGGATGTCCATGGGGCAACTAGCCCTGTCACTGTGCCCCCCATGCCTGCTGAGCCCCCCAGACCAGACAGGTCTTTCGGGTTGCCAGTGGGTTGAGGTCTCCACACCTCTCTGGGGCCTTGTCTCACTGTGTCTGCAGGAGTTCTGGGATTGGCCGAGGTCAACCACTCCTGCCCGACCACCACCTGCTTCTCTGCCCCCTCCACTTAGGCCCATCATCTCCCACATTCACCCCACCCAGTCCCCTTTCCCTCCCCTCTGCCTTCCCCCCTTCCCTCCATCCTCCATTCCCCCTGTGCTCATGGGGAGTCCTGCCCATGGGCCTCTGTTCTCATTGGGGACCCTCTGCTCATGGGACCCTGTGCTCACGGGCCTTGTTTTCATGGGGGGCTCATGTGCCTCAGCAGCTTGTTTGGGGAGTGTGGCTTTGTCTTTTGGTCAGGTTTTAATCCCCCTGGTTGCCTGACCTGGGGTTGGGGAGGCATGTGTCCCACTCCAGTCCCCATCTGCAGCCACACATTCCTGCGTTGTCCCTCTGTCCCAGGTCTGAGGCCTTGATTTGGGGAGCAGCTCTGTTGTGGTGAACAGTGGGAAGAGCTCTGGGCCCTTGGTACACCTCTGTGCGAGTTGGGACCATTGCAGGCTCATCAGAGCCTGGTGGGGGCCCGCTGGTGTGCAGAGCCGTGGGGTCACCCATGTCAAGCAGCTGGTTCATTTTGGGGTTTTTAGCATCTCTTCCAGGTCGGGTCCCCTCCAACTCAGCCAAGCCCCTCTCCTGCATTTGCCTTGATTTGGGACTGGATCACACATGACAGTGGGCTCCTGGCAAAGACACTCTCTCCGGGTACACCTTCTATGTGTCCTGCTCTCCCCACTCCAGGTGCTGGTGTTTAGCAAAATCCACAGCCCTTTCCTCTGAAAGCCTTAGAGCTTATGCCCCAGACAGTAAAACCACATTACAGTAAGGTTTGTTTCCACGTTTACTAGGAAGAAAAAGTACAGTGTGAACTTGGCCATAAAGAAAGAGTATTTTTAATTGTAGTAAAAAGCATAGAACACAAAATGTACCCTCCCAGCAGTATTTAAGCACATTTTAGGACCATTGACTGTATCCCACTGTTGGGGAACATATCTCCAGAACATTGTCATCTAGTAGAGCCGAACTCTGTCCCTCTGGAATGGCTCCCCACTCCCCTCCCCAGACCCTGGCAACCAGCCCTTGCTTTTGTTTCTGTGATTTTGATGATGGCAGGTATCCCCTATGAATGGAATCATACAGGACTTGTCCCTCTGTGTCCGGCTTGTTACACTCAGCATCATGTCCTCATGTTGTGACATGTGACGGGATTTCTTTCTTTAAGGCTGAACAGTGTTCCACTGTGTGGTTGGACCGTGTTTCCTTTGCCCATTTGCCAGCGGACACTTGTGTTGCTTCCACTGCTTGGCCACCACTGTGAATAATGCTGCAGTGAACAGGGCTGTGCAGATGTCTCTGAGATCCCGCTTCCAGTTCTTTTGGACATGTACCCAGAAGTCTCATTGCTGGGTGATGATGGTAATTGTACGTTCAGTGTTTTGAGGAATTGCTGTACTGTCTTCCACAGCAGCTGCACCATTTTACATTCCTGCCAGCAGTGCACACGGCCTCCAGTTTCTCCACCTACACTTGTCTTTTGGCTTTTGATAGTGGTTATCCTACTGGGTGGAAGACGGCATCTCACTGTGGTTTTGGTTTGCTTTACTGTCGTGATGACAGGTGTTAGCACCCTTTCATACATCTGTTGGCCAACTGTGCTTCTCATTGGAGAAATGTTTCTGGTCCTTTGTCCACATTACAGGTAGGCTGCCTGGGCTCCCCGTGTCTCCTGCGGGTCTCCTTCCCACTGAGTGGCTTGTTTCCACTGTGCAGAGCTTCTCAGTTCGCTGTGACCTCCTTCGTCTAGTGTTGCTGTTGTTACTTGTGCTTAAATGTCCCTTTTATCACCTGAGATAAAGGCAGGTGTGACTTCACCAGTTTCATCACATTCATCCCGAAGGAATCGACACCATTAGTCAGCTAAGAATGCCTTATCAAGCATGAAAATACAATGTTTGCTGAGAATTTTTGTTGATGTTTATTTTGACATAATGATAGCCTTTTAGAAGGGCAACAATAGGTTACCAACAGATCTTATGCATCGTCCATTCACAGTCCCCAAATCTCAGCATTTAATGTTATCTTTTTGCTGCATCAGAGCACAGAGGAGGGCATGCTGTTTCCCCGGCTATGTTTTCATGTCTGCAACAACACATTACATAAACTAGATGGCTTATAACAGCAGGGATTTATCTTCTTTCAGTTCTGGAGACCACACGTCCAAACTCCAGGTGTGGGCAGGGCCATGCTCCCTCCTTAGGCTCCAGGGGAGGCTCCTTCTGGCTTCTAGCTCCTGGGGTGCTCCAGGTGGCCCTGTGAGTGTGGCCACATCCCTCTCATCTCTGCCTCTGTGTCCACATGGCTTCTCTCTGGGTCTCTCCTCTTCTGACTCCTATAAGGGTACCAGTCACTAGATTACTGGCCACCCTCATCCAGGATGACCTCATCTCAGATTTTGCAGTTAATCCCATCTGCAAACACCCTTTTCCCAAATAAGGTCCCATTCACATGTCCTGGGGGAATATCTTTCTTGGGCCCAGAAAATGATGCTTTATTTTAGGAGATGACCAGGGCCCTATATTGACTGGCACTGCCAGCAACTGTGTGGGATGGGGTGGGGGCAGAATGAGGACCCTGGCAGCACCTTTGATGGGTGGGATCAAGGCTGGGCTCAGTCAGAAAGTGACTTTCTACCTTGAGGCTCATGAAAGCACTTAGGCCACCCTTTCTCTCAGCAAAAGGGACCTAGCGCTGAGTCCAGAGTAGTTACCTCAGAAAGCATCTTATGGAATCTTGCCACTAATAGCATATGGCATCAATAATTACAGGTATAGAAGAATCAGTCGCTGGACAAAATGACAGCACTGTCACTTTAGGTTCAGCAAGGCTGAAGCAGGAGTGTTTGAAGCTGGAAAGCTTGGAAAATTGAGAAAGATGGTTGTCAAGGAAAGGGAGCAGGCCTGTTAAGGTTGTCAAGGAAACTTCTCAGGGCAGAAGGCAGGAATTGGGGAGCTGGACTCCCTGTGGTCCCCCTAAAGGTGCCACTGCTTTTAAGCAACATTATCTGAATGGTGATCTGAGAGTCATCTTTTCAGTGTGGGCTCTGGTTTCAGAACTGCAGGTTAAATCAAGCCTTATTTTCTGTTACAGTTGGAGACAGGCTTGCAAAGCACCTTTCTTTTTAGGGCCAAAGGCTGCTACTGCAACAGAGTGTGCCAGCACATGAGGGGCTGAGAGGTCAAGAACCACTCCCTTCACACGAGCGCCTGGGGCAGGTGGGTCTCAGAGTCCCACTGCATCCATCTTGTTTTTCCTTCTTCCTCCAGGCTGGAGGGTTCCAGCCAGCAGGGGTTATAGGGCTGCGAGAGGTCCTCATCAAGCCCACCCACTTCCTCATTGGAAACCTAGAGACATGGTGCCCACCCTGCTGGTGGGGATGGGCTGGGAAGTGCAGTGTAGACACCAGCAGAAAAATGGAAACAGGCTCTGGCCAGCAGCTGCAAGGCTCCCCCACAATGGGATCACCTGGATGCACATGCAGTCTTGGGGCCTGTGAGCTACACACTACTATGGACTCCAATGTTCACTGCTCTGGAAATCCAGTTTTCCAGGACACTGGCAAAACAAGAGTCATGAATTTTTGGGTCCATGCAGATCCAAGCAGACACTGGATGCCAGATGGCACAGGCTTCAGGAGTTAGCAGGGGATGTTCCATATGCTGAGCAGCAGTTCAGTGAGCACCCCTTTATGTCTCTATTTTTCCTTATGCTCTGCTGCCTGCAAGGCAGCTGTCATTCCCTGATACTCAGGTTTTAATGAATTCCTTCCTCACCTCATACTCTGACTTCCCTGCATCTGCAAACCAAATTTCTCCCCAACAGGAGTGGCAGAGATAGCTTGCATTAGCATCCAGGAGTTGGTGTAACAAAGTACCACAAACATAGGAAATCAGTGCCTCACTAAAGCGTGAACTGGAGGCATTGGCAGGATGGGGCTTTCTAAGGGCTTGCAGGGAGAAGTGTTGTAGGGGCCGGCCTACGGCCGAGGCTGAGTCCCACTATGGCTGAACACCGCCCTTCCACTCTAGTTGACCAATGCCCTAAGGTGGCGCACGCTTCCTGGGCACCACCCTGCCTGGTTTGGTGGCATTAGCATAAGGAAGTTGCTCCTATAGGCTTGATGACCATAGGCCAGCTTCCTTTATATAAGGCATAAGCAGGAAAGAGAAGCACTCACTCACTCACTCACTCACTCATTCTCTCTCAATCTCTGTCTTCCTCTCTCCCCTCACTCTTCTTCTCATTCGCTCCCCCCGGCTGTTGCTTCTTCTCACTCACCTTCTCCCGGCCTTCCGAGCAACAATAAACAACTGAAGTGAACCAGGTCTGTGTACGTATCGCTGTTGTCACCGCCACAAGGGGCGAACGCGGTATCTGGTGCCGAAACCCGGGAGTTTTTCTCCAACCACCCAGAGGAGAATCTGCCGGACGCGGACGCCATAGAGCTTCTTACCCTGAAGCAGTACCTGTGGACCCCGTTCGGAAGGATTGCTCGGGAAGGCGCCTCAGATGAGAAGGGTGAGTGGACCAACGAGCAAAGCAAATGTAGGAGTAGGAAAGGAGATAGCAAGCGGCTGTGGTGGGGATTTCTGTTTTGTCTGTCCGTCATAGTGTTCTTTGTTATACTGTTTTGTTTTGTCAAAAATGTTATGAAAAGTTAGGGCGCCAGTGAAAGTTTGCGGGATAGCGACGAAGCCAGGAAAGTTCGCGGGAAAGTGACGAAGCCAGGAAAGTTCGCGGGAAAGCGACGAATGCAGGTTAGCGATAAGAGTACCCTTTACCCATAAACTTAGAAGTAGCCTTTTATCCTTTAATCGCTAACATGGGATCTGAAGAGTCTCGAATTAGAGTAGAAGAGCCTTTGAGAGCACTCCTGAGGGCCAACGGAACCTCATTAAAAACAAAAACCGCAAGGGCTTTCCTCCACACGGTGGAGAAGCATGCTCCGTGGTTCCTAGATGCAGGAAGAATCACTACCCCCGTGTGGGAAAAGTTAGGCGAGGATCTGCGCAGCGCAGATCGCAGGGAGCCGCTCCCGGCTGGGACGCTCCCCATATGGGGGCTGGTTAAGAGCTGCCTAAAGGAGAATAAACCTAGTTGTAGAGAAGCCATAAGGGAGGGAGAGGAGATTCTTGAGGAAGTGAAAGAGGAAAGAGCCTCTGCGAGAGCATCTGAAAGTGGATCTACACAGGGGGGGTCCTCTGATGAGGAAGAGGACCAAGAATTATCAGAAGAGTTAGAGGCTAGGGCTGCTCAGAGAGGACATCGGCCCACATTGTGCTCCTCACTGAGCCGACTGAGAATAAGCAGAGAGGAAGGAGAGACTAGCTCAGCCCCTCTCCCCAATAAGAGCAGTAAGGTAGAAGAGATTGTGCCAACAGCCCCAAATTATCCATTTTGCTCTCCAACCTATAGAGCAGAGCCACCCCTTTACCAGAGTTACTCATGTTGTGGTGGCCAGGGGTGCCAAGAACAATTGGGCAAGAATAGATGGAGGGAATGGCTAACCATGGAGGGGAATGCAGCCTTCCCAGTAATAGAAGATCCAAACACCCAGCAAAGATACCATCAAGCCCTAGATTTTAAGCTTGTTAAAAGCCTAAAGGAAGCTGCCATCACCTATGGAGTGCAAGCAGCGTTCACTGTGGCCATAGTGGAGTCATTAGCCACTCAGAATCTAACACCAGATGATTGGGCTAATGTAGCCAGAGCATGCCTTACTGGAGGTCAGTACCTGCTATTCAAAACTGCGTGGGCAGAGCTTTCTCAAGACACTGCCCGGCGCAACGCTGCCGCAGGGAACAATCAGTGGAACCTAGAGATGCTAATGGGCACAGGACCTTACCTAGGACAGCATAATCAGATAAATTACCCGCCTGCTGTGTATATGCAAATAGCTACAGCAGCTGTCAAGGCCTGGAAAGCACTCCAGGGCATTGGTGATTTACAGGGTCAATTATCTAAAGTACTCCAAGGACCAAATGAGCCTTATGCAGACTTCTTGGCAAGGTTGATGCAAACTGCAGGCCGAATATTTGGAGATGTTGACACAGCAATGCCCCTAGTAAAACAGTTGGCCTATGAGCAAGCAAATAAATGGTGTAAAGAGGCTATCAGGCCTTGGAAAAATAAAGATTTAAATGTGTACCTCAAAGTTTGCAGGGACATCAATGACACTGTAGTGCAAGGACAGGTAATGGCTGCAGCCATAACTCAGGGACTGTGGTCACTGGTGACCAATCTTGGACATGCAGTTTTCCAACCACTTCAGCCCAACAAACAGAGCTGTTGGCTGTAGCACAAGCCTTTACGCTTTTCTCACAGAAACCTTTTAACCTTTTAGCAGATAGTCAGTATGTAGTGACTGCTGTGTCCATCTTAGAGAATGTAAGTTATATTAGCCAGTCTTCCCCCGTTGCCAACATTTTTAGAAAGCTACAACAACTAATATGGACTCGATCAGAACCTTTCTTTATTGGACATGTAAGAGCCCTCACTTCCCTCCCAGGACCCATTGCTGAGGGAAACAGACGTGCCGATGCCCTGACCCGTGAGTTTAACATCTTAGCTCTATTTGACCCTGTAGAACAAGCTGCTCAATTTCACAAACAATTCCATGTCAATGCACATACCCTTCGCCTAAAATATAATATTACTAGAGACCAAGCAAGAGCCATAGTAGTCAGTTGCAAATGGTGTGTCACACTCCTACCCTCCATCTCAGAAGGAGTTAATCCAAAGGGGCTACTCCCCAATCACATTTGGCAAATGGATGTTACCCATATTCCAGAATTCGGTAAGATGAAATATGTCCATGTGTCTGTAGACACCTGCTCAGGCATCATTTTTGCCTCTTGCCATACAGGAGAAAAATCTAGAGATGTCATATCTCACTGCCTCCAGGCATTTTCGGCCTGGGGAAAGCCCAAACATTTAAAAACTGACAATGGGCCAGCATATACATCCCAATCGCTCCTCAGCTTTTTAAAAACAATAGATATCACCCACACCACGGGCATTCCCTATAACCCTCAAGGGCAAGGTGTGGTAGAGCGTTCCAACCTGACCCTTAAAAATGCTCTCTATAAACAAAAAGGGGGAATAGGGGCAGACTTCAGATCCCCCAGAGACAAACTTAACATCTTATTGTTCATTTAAAATTTTTTGACATTGGACAAAGATGGCCACAGTGCAGCAGAGCGGCATAATCGCCGTTCCAGGCCTAAAGACATGCCCGCAGTTATGTGGAAAGATGTATTGGAAGGATCATGGAAAGGCCCGGATCCAGTGTTAATCTAGAACCGAGGCTCTGTTTGTGTTTTCCCACAGGACCGAAACAATCCCATCTGGGTGCCTGAACGCCTGACACGGAGAGTGGCAAGACCAGAACCGGAAGTGCGAGATGCCGATGCCACTGATGCTCATCCTGCTACTGATTCTTCAGCAGGCGATAGCGGAACCCAGAGAACTATGGGGTCTGGTGAAGGCTTGGCCTATTCCACTCCCGGTGACTGAAACTGCACATACCTTTCCTGCCTTTTTCTCTACCTATAGTACACTTAATCTCCCATATCTGCCTTTTGACAGCTCTATGTGTTACTGGCATTCCTTTCATAACCTCTCTAAAGCTGCCAATCTGTCCAGGGAATTAGGCAAGATGTTATCCACCAATTGGTCCAGTGAGTTTGATGTGCTCACCACTCAGCTATGGCAAGAAACATTGAATGTTAGTCCCCAAAAGGTAGAGGCGTTGTCTGTAGCTCAGTTTGCTGAAGCCGTGCTAAATGCCACCAAAGCCTGGTCAGGCATGGGTGTTCTGTTCCATGCAACGGCAACATCGGTAAGTGCGGATGGCTCTGGTGCAGGCCATGGCAGCTATAGAAGAAGGCATCTCCCCTAGGGTGTAGCACAATATGTTGGACCAGTAGTCAAAGACGGGTAAGATCAGGAGGTACGCATACCAACCTAAGACAGGGTGCAGACCTTAGCTGTCTGTTGCCTTATGACGGGTAAGGATGCTGCACCTCCCTGACAACCTAAGACAGGCATGGTCCCCGAGCCTCATTGTGTTAAAAAACAAAAAAGGGGGAGATGTAGGGGCCGGCCTATGGCCGAGGCTGAGTCCCACTATGGCTGAACACCGCCCTTCCACTCTAGTTGACCAATTCCCTAAGGTGGCGCACGCTTCCTGGGCACCACCCTGCCTGGTTTGGTGGCATTAGCATAAGGAAGTTGCTCCTATAGGCTTGATGACCATAGGCCAGCTTCCTTTATATAAGGCATAAGCAGGAAAGAGAAGCACTCACTCACTCACTCATTCTCTCTCAATCTCTGTCTTCCTCTCTCCCCTCACTCTTCTTCTCATTCGCTCCCCCCGGCTGTTGCTTTTTCTCACTCACCTTCTCCCGGCCTTCCGAGCAACAATAAACAACTGAAGTGAACCAGGTCTGTGTACGTATCGCTGTTGTCACCGCCACAAGGGGCGAACGCGGTAAGTGTGGGTGCCTCTGTGCTCCCTGTGGGACCCCTGGGTGTTCCTGTGCCTATAGAGGGTCATCTCATTGAGTGTCCCCCCATTATCCTCCCCCTACATTTGCCCGTGTGTAATGGGTGGAGGCCAGACTGCAGCAAGGCTGGGACTAGAGCACCCAGGCTCCGAGCACTTTGTTGCCATTCCCTGGAGGACCGGGAAGAGCACACTGGGGTGCACCCTTCGGTGTTGTGGTGTAACTGCAAAGACATGGCTCTCGAGTAGCTTAAGCAAGGCGTGAATGTGCTGGAGGGGCCACGGACACCTGTAGAAGCAGGGAACCGTGCAGATCCGAAAGGAAGGGCCGATCTAGACCTGGAGCTGGGGGCACGGGCTGGGGCACTGGGCCGCCTCCGCCTGCTCCTTTTCTGCTTGGTCCTCACTGCAGAGCATGTGCACACCGTTCGTGCAGCCGCTGCAGGGACTGCGTACTTGGGGCTGCCTTGCAGAACACGGAGGGTTTGGCGGGGCGGGGCATCATCTTGCAGAGTCGGGTTTGGGGGATGGAGAGTGCGGGGCTGGCGGTGGGTGCAAAATGCCGAAAGTGCTTATGTCGCCGAACGGAGCCACTAGACACGGTCAGCAGGGTAGATGGTTAAATGTTAGCACCATAAGCAGAAACTGCTCCTTGCTCGCTCTGGAGAATGACGGTACCATAATGTCAGGCTCGGGCGCGAAGTTTGAGGGGGGAGGACATGGCGCCCCAACCCAGGCTGGGGAGGCATCAGGTCCCTGGAGCCACGCCTGTGGGGTCGAGATGCGCTTGCGGACCTGTGAGTGGACGAGCGTGAACCTGCACGTCAGGTCTCTAGTGAGCCGCCAGCTCTTCTCCGTCTTTTTCCGTTACTTCCCGTCTCTCTCCGCCATTCTCCGCCTCTTTCCATCAGTCTTCGTTCTCCCTCGCCTCTCCTCGCCAATCTCCGTCTCCGTCAATTTCTGCCTCTGTCCGTCTCTCCCCACGCAGGTCCGCCGGTGGCCGTGGCTCTCCGTAGATTCCTGTGTTCACAGGCCCACGGTTCACTCTGCTCCTGGCGCGTCCTGCCTCTGTGCTGAGGCGCAGCAGCTCGTAGCCGGGTCAGCCGCCCTTTGCTGTCTGCGTGTCTGTCCCTTCTGCCCTGCAGCCTCCCCCCGTGGGCTCCCTTCCGGTCCGTCCCCGCGCCGCGCGGGGCTCCGTTACCTACTGGCCCGGGAGGGGCTCGGCTCGTTCCCTGCCCCCGTCGCCCACCTGTCGCCGGCGGGCAGTTCCCCGTCCTGTCACTTTGCCGCCTCCCCTCCCACACCTCCTGGACTCAGGACAACTCCTGCCTTCCTCCTGCGGCTCCCTCACCCTCAGCCCCGTGCTCTTCGCCGGGCTCCTGGACTGCGGGCGCCGGCGGATCTACTGTCACCAGGGCGGCGGGGAGGGAAGTCTAGGGGTCAGGGTTAGGGTGCGGATCAGGGAACAGGTACTGGTCAGGGTACGGGTTAGGGTATCTGTGGGAGCTGCATGTGCTCAGTGGACCACGCAGGGGAATGTGTGTATGTGTGTGTGTCACAGTCTGTGTTGCCAATCTGAAAAGAAACACCTGCAGAGAGGCAACCTAGAGTTTAGTTGGGATTACATAATTTCAGCTTGGAGAGCGCAGATTCAGGTAGGTACCCAAATAGTGTTCCCAGTTGTAGGGTGAAACAAGGGGTCCTATGAGAAAAAGGAAGACGGGCAATTAAATGAACTAAAAAGAGAAAAGAACTTTCTATGGGTGTTAAGACAAGCCGATCTACTCTGTGTTACATATTGGCCACTGAGTCTATCTTGTGGAAGTCCACATCCATCACACTTGTCATCAGATGCCTGTCCTCCTGCTGGCCACTCAAACAATGGCTGTTTTGCGCATTCCAAACGTTTTGGCCCAGTTCAGACAAAGGTGGGTGAGGCGGCTTCTCGCCAGCTGCCGCTCCACCTCCGTTCTGACATGGCTCCAGAAGTGCCCGTCTTTCACAATGTTCACGCACCTAGCTATAAAGATTTGTGTGTGGAGCTTCCGACATCCACACCAAGCTGCAGGTCTCCAACTTGATCCATGATCACATAGATCTTGTAACCTTCTCCCCTTGTTTACCTGTAACTTCTGCCTCCAACAGGGAGAAACCTGGCTCCAACTATGTGTCACTTACATAATCCACTGTTCATCCTAGATTACAGATGTAGTGTTTTCAGGGTTGTCAGCAAGGACCTGCATCGAAATAGCTGATAAAACACAGTCCCCTATCTGTGTACAGTACATTTTCCCTTTAATCAACAGATTCTGTTCATTTCCCAGTTTCCTTAGGTCTCACCACCAACAGTGAGCTTTCCCCCAGACATTTCTAATACAGTTAGATTCTTTGTTAAATTTTGTATTCCACCCTTGGACACTCTCACATCCTAACTGACTTAATTTGAATAGATTATGATTTAATTGTTGGGCTCTAAGGATCTATGGGTTTAGACAAACACATAGTAGCCAGTGTCCCTCACTGGAGGGTCCCATGGGACACTCCAGACTCCCCACCATGACCCGTTTACCACCTCCATAGCTGTGCCTTGTTCAGAGCGTCATGTACACGGGGTCCCACAGTGTGTGGCCTCTTCAGGTTGGCTCCTGTCACTTAGCATTATGCACACAGATTCACCCACGTCTCTGCATGGGTTGGCAGTTCCTTCCTTTCTGTTGCTGAATAGTTTCCATTCCTTGTGTAAGGGAGGCAGAATATCCCCCCTGCCCTTCTCGGTTCCTGCCTGAGACAGCTGCTCCTCCTGCCCACAATAAAGAATGCTCAACAGAAGAAAAGCAGACAGAAATGTAATGACATGTATACTTCCTGTGTGCATGGGAGATACCCAGAAACAATGAGTAGCTCCCCAAAATGACCCAAGTTACCACCTTAAAAGCTATCTTCAGCTAAAAACCAGAAAGGTGTTAGGGAAGGAGGGAAGCTAGGTTACTGGGAGGTTATCAGGCAAAATAGGATAAACACAAGTACATGGTTGTCATGCAAATTTGAACTGAGGCCAAACTCCACTGATAAAAGTTTCTATAGATTTGGTTATCCTTCTTTTCCTAGTACAGAGGGAGGCACCCTTACACATGTGGATTTCCTGCATAAAAGCAAATGCTCCTCATAACAGGGCAGCTTTTCAATTTCCAGAGATTATCCTATGCTTTTAAAAATAGTTAATCAGCTGAACATAATCCTGTTCCAAAGAGGCATAGTCTGCTCCCCTTCCCGTGGGTGTACCACACTTTGGGTATACATTCATCTTCCGGAGAACATTCTGACATCTCTAAGTTTTTAGTCATTGTGCTGCTGCATAAAATTGCATGATGGTTATGGCTGGGATGGTGTTTCAAAGCAGTTGTTTAAATATGGGAGGTGCACCTCTGGGATCCTAAGGTGAGAATCTTTTTCTAATGGTAAAATGTTTTTTAATGGTTCTTTTTTGTTTTATGGATTTCTGTATATCTTGAATACGAATCCTTTATCAAATACATATTCTGTAAATATTTTCTCCCAGTTTCCATCTTGTCTTTGGGTTCTCTGAACAAGGTCTTTTGGAGTAGACAATTTTAATTATATAAAGCCCACGTGATTAGTTATTTTTCTTTTGTGGATAGACTTTTGGTGTTGACTGTTAAAAGTCATCAGCAAGATTGTGTAGGTTTTCTAGCTTTTAACTAAAATTTTTATAATTTTACATCTAAAATTTGTCTATGGACAATTCTGAGTGAGTTTTGGTGTAAGCTGTAAAGCCTGTGTCTACCTTCATTTCAGTCCGTACGGTCTCCAACGAATTGGAGAAGACACGGAACAGTCCTGCCCATTGGGAGTTTGAATTAACAGAGATTTGTGGTTCATCCGTTTAACCACGAGGTGGCGCCTCTGCTCCTATCAGGTCCCGGGACTGCCGCTCTCCTAATGGGAACCGGGATTCCTTCGGCTCCGCTGCGTCCCCGGGACCCCGCCGGCCGCGTCCACAGTGACAGCTTGGTTTCCTCCGGAGCCGCGGGACAGAAAGGTGAGGAGAGGCTTCTCATGCACTGCCTGCCAAGCGCTCCCCTACAGGGGCCAGGGGAGGAAAGGCCTGCAGCTGGAAACGGGGTCTTCGCGGAGTGTGGGGGCACGGCGGGCGCGGGTGATTTCGGGCTGCAGGCGTGGTGGGCTGTGCTCGGGGCGAGTTCGGGGCGCGGGTGAGTTCGGGCCGGGGCACGGCGGAGCTGAGGCGGGTGCGCGGCACCCAGCGCGTCCCCGGGAGCCTGTGTCTCCGCGCCGCGCGCCCCGGGCCCCGTGCGGCGGGTGGATTGGCCGCACCTGTGGGACACCCTCCAGCTCCAGGCGTCCTTCCTAACGAGGCTCTGAGACGGGAGTGGGTTCAGGGAACTTGGCTGCTGAGGCGGCCTGTTTACCGGGGCCTCAGCTCTTGCTGTGCGCCGAGCACACCAGGCGGTTTCCTGGGAAGGGCCCCCGGGGAGGGGGTCGCCTGGGAGACCCCTGAGGCGCATTGAGGTGCTGACCCAGCCTGGCTCCCCAAGGACGGCCCCTACCCACGGCCTGGGACCAGGGCTTCGTGGTCGGCTCCTCAGGCAGAGCGGGTTTTGGGGGGCTGAGGGTGCCCGGTGCCTGTTTCCACACTAGCATCTGCCTCGGCGCCACGCGGGGTCTCAGTTGCTGCAGCACCGCAGTGTAGTGGGAAGTCTGGGCACGACGCCCCAGCTCTGCTTTCCAAGGATGGTTGTGGGGTTGGGGTCCTGTGGGGTTCCATCCAACCTGTAAGGTGTCTGCTTCTGTGAGAAGTGCGATGGAATTTCAGTGGGGGTGGCACGGATTCTGCACGTTGCTGTGGGCAGAGGAGACCTGTCATAGTCTAATTCTTCCCATCCACGTCCGCAGCGTCCACAGTTTTCAGATCTCAGGCCTCCCGTGTCCTTGGTTAAGTTTCTTCTTAGGTACTTGTAACTCCAGGGGAAATTTCTGGGGCAAAGTACCTTTGAACCGAAATCAGTCAAAGGGAGAAATAAAGTGGGAGAAACCAGTTTATTACTTACTAGCAGCCATACACTACTGCTCGCCAGTGTCTCTCACAACCTGGCTGCAGAAGAAGGGGCCCCACCCAACTTCTCCAGAGCAGATATGCCCTCCCTCACCCTTGTAATTACCTGTTGATATAGAGATGGACTACTTCTCTGCACCCCTTGGAAATCACCTACTGATGAGATGCACTGAGGCCAGGCAAGAGATTCTGGAAATACTGCAATTTTACCCACAACACTTTATACTTTATGATGCAGTTTTAAAGAGCATTGCTTTCTTAATCTCTCTGATGGTAGGTTATTAGTGAATACAAGCAACCGATTTTTTTATGTTGGTTTCGTATCTTAGAAGTTTATTGAATTCATTTTTAGTTCTAATAAGGTCTTTGGTGGAGGGTGTGGGAAACTGGAATTCTAAAATCCCACTGTTTGTACAGCAGGTCATCCCAATGCCTAAGGCCCAGGGGCTACAGGGGATCCTCTAATGACTCCTGGACCCCTGTAAGGTGAGTAGCGCCCCCTTCGGGTGAACTGGATGGGGAGGGCTTGGCCCCTGTTGACGTGGTGTGATGCTTTTCTCATGGTTGTTTTGCAAAGTAAATTAATTTCCAGCAATTTCAAGCATACAGAAAACTTGCAGTATCAGTACAAATTCTCTTTATACTGAATTCCCCAGCGCCTCACTTTACCACAGTTGCCACTTCACACAAAATGCTGGAGCGCCTACCCCAAACAGGGACACATTCCCAGGGAACCACCACCTGACCCCAAATGAGGGAAGTCTTAGGGTCTCCACATGATAATCCAATGCACAGACCCACCGCAGCTGTCACCATGCGCCCCAGCTGTGTGCACACGGATTTCTATCCTGAGGCAGTTTCCTTTTTCTGGAACTGTTCCCGAGACTTTACCTCAGTTGGGCTTTCCAGGACCCCACATAAGTGGGATCACATAATATTTGTTCTTCTTTGAGGGGTGCATTTCACTGAGCATAAAGGTTTTAGGGTCCATCTGTGTAGTATGTTCTAGGACTCCTTGTTTACTTTGCTGTGTAGAAACCATATTTTTTTCATGTGTCTCTGGACACCCAGGTCGTCTCCACCTTTTGGCTGTTGTGACTCATGCAGCTGTGAACATGGGTGTGCAAATATCTAAGTCCCTGATTTCATGTCATTTGAGCAAATGCCCAGAAATGGAATTGCTAATCATATGTTAATTCTGTGCTTGAGTTTCTGGGGATGCCCCCCCCACTGTTTTAATTAATTAATTAATTAATTTTTATTAAGGCATGATTGATATACACTCTTATGAAGGCATGAAAAACCAATGTGGTTACTACATTTACCCATATTATCAAGTCCCCACCCATACCCTAATGCAGTCACTGTCCATCAGTGCAGTAAGATGCCACAGATCCACTATGTGCCTTCTCTGTGCTACATTGTTCTCCCCATAACCCCCACACCATGTGTACTAAACATAATACCCCTCAATCCCATTCTCCCTCCCTCCCCACCCGCCCTCCCACACCCATCCCCTTTGGTAACCACTAGTTCATTCTTGGAGTCTCCGAGTCTGCTGCTATTTTGTCCCTTCAGTTTTGCTTCATTGTTATACTCCATAAATGAGGGAAATCATTTGGCATTTGTCTTTCTCCGACTGACTTATTTCACTGAGCAAAATGTCCTCCAGCTCCATCCATGTTGTTGCAAATGGTACCTACACACCGTTTTCAAAGCCGCCTTTGACCATTTTTCTTTATTTCTATATTTGGCAGAATAATGCAGTTTATGGATCAACCCTGTTTTGTTCATCCATTCACCACTTGAAGGGCATTTGAGTTGTTTCTACATTTTTTTTTTAAAATAATTATTTTTTATTGAAGATTAGTTGACGCACAGTATTACATTACATTAGTTTCAAGTGTACAACACAGTGGTAGAACATTTATATACATAATTCTAGGTTCCAGCTATCACCCTACCAAGCTGTTACAATATCTTGACTATATTCCTTATGCTATACATTACATCCCGGTTACTTATTTATTTTACTATTGGAAGTCTGTCCATTTTTTTTTTTGTGAGGGCATCTCTCATATTTATTGATCAAATGGTTGTTAACGACAATAACATTCTGTATAGGGGAGTCAATGCTCAATGCACAATCATTAATCCACCCTAAGCCTAATTTTCATCAGTCTCCAATCTTCTGAGGCATAACAAACAAGTTCTTACATGTAGAACAAATTCTTACATAATGAATAAGTTATATAGTGAACAGTACAAGGGCAGTCATCACAGAAACTTTCGGTTTTGCTCATGCATTATGAACTATAAACAGTCAGTTCAAATATGAATACTCATTTGGTTTTTATACTTGATTTATATGTGGATACCACATTTCTCTCTTTATTATTATTATTTTTAATAAAATGCTGAAGTGGTAGGTAGATACAAGATAAAGGTAGAAAACATAGTTTAGTGTTGTAAGAGAGCAAATGTAGATGATCAGGGGTGTGCCTGTAGACTACGTGTTAATCCAAGCTAGACCAGGGCAATAAAACATCCACATATGCAGAAGATTTCTCTCAGAACAGTGGGGGTGAGGTTCTAAGCCTCACCTCTGTTGATCCCCAATTTCTCACCTGATTGCCCGACTGCGACTGTGCCTCTCTTAGGTTGTTCCTCCCTTGAGGAATCTTACCCGTCTCTGGCTAACCAGTCATTTTCCGGGGCCATACAGGGAAATGTGAAGTTGGTAAGTGAGAGGGAAGCCTTATTGTTTGAAAAGGTTAGCTTTTTATTTCTTTGCATATTTATGCCCTGTGGCTTCTATGCCCAGCATTTGTCTTGAGGTATCTTTACCACTTGGAAGAATTATGATACTCGGTAAATTTGATATGAGGCACGTATTCTATTTAAGGGTTGTAATTAGGAAGGAAGAAGAAAAGCTATAGAAGTAGCAGGCGGAAGAAAACATGGAAAGATTGATTATTTCTTTGACATATCTTCTTGTAGAGTAACTTCAGTATGTATAGGTTTTAAGCTACTACTTAAATTGTGCACACACATTAACATAATAGGAGTATAGTTACATAACCAAAGCATATCTGTAATTACCAGCCATCTCCAGTGAAACCAAGAAAACCAGTTAGGCACCTTAGGCATTTGTGAAAACTTATCTATGATATGGTGGATATTGTCCAACTGAACTTGAACAGTCTGAGAGAAATCAGACAAATTAAAACAACCCATTCCTGGGGACTGTTCACATGCCATATGTTCTTTTAACAGTAAATAGTCTGTAGTTGTAAGAGTTTGGAGCGCTACAATTTGCACTTCTCCAAATTCTTGGTTGAGTTCCAACAGTATAGATCCAGTCAAATTTGTTGTTTTACTGTATGCACAGGCCAGCTTAGATATCTCCTTCCTCATTCCCATGGCAAGTCCAGGAACTGGTGGGATGAGTGCATCTACAGCTGTAGCAGTGCGTGGATCTTTGTTGGGGTTTTTTGATGATCATCTTCTGGCATGAGTCTTCCAGAGAGTGCAGATGTTGGAAGTTCTTTTTCATATCTTATCTTAGTTCATTTTCGGGGTAGCCCAATTAGGCTTTGATCCTCTGTATAAACACAAACAGACCCTTTGCCTACACTTTTATATGCCCTTTATACCCTTGTGTAGAACTCGTTGGAGGTTACCACACAGGAACTACCCTTTTTTGTTTTTTGCTTTGTTTTTGGTATCACTAATCTACACTTACATGACCAATATCATGTTTACTAGGCTCTCCCCTATACCAGGTCTCCCCTATAAACCCCTTTACAGTCACTGTCCATCAGCATAGCAAAATGTTGTAGAATCACTACTTGCCTTCTCTGTGTTGTACATCCCTCCCTTTTCTCCTATCCCCCCATGCATGTTAATCTTAATACCCCCCTACTTCTCCCCCCTTATCCCTCCCTACGCACACATCCTCCCCAGTCCCTTTCCCTTTGGTACCTGTTAGTCCATTCTTGAGTTCTGTGATTCTGCTGCTGTTTTGTTCCTTCAGTTTTTCCTTTGTTCTTATATTCCACAGATGAGTGAAATCATTTGGTATTTCTCTTTCTCCGCTTGGCTTGTTTCACTGAGCATAATACCCTCCAGCTCCATCCATGTTGCTGCAAATGATTGGATTTGCCCTTTTCTTATGGCTGAGTAGTATTCCATTGTGTATATGTACCACATCTTCTTTATCCATTCATCTATTGATGGACATTTAGGTTGCTTCCAATTCTTGGCTATTGTAAATAGTGCTGCAATAAACATAGGGGTGCATCTGTCTTTCTCAAACTTGATTGCTGCGTTCTTAGGGTAAATTCCTAGGAGTGGAATTCCTGGGTCAAATGGTAAGTCTGTTTTGAGCATTTTGATGTACCTCCATACTGCTTTCAACAATGGTTGAACTAACTTACATTCCCACCAGCAGTGTAGGAGGGTTCCACTTTCTCCACAGCCTCGCCAACATTTGTTGTTGTTTGCCTTTTGGATGGCAGCCATCCTTACTGGTGTGAGGTGATACCTCATTGTAGTTTTAATTTGCATTTCTCTGATAATTAGCGATGTGGAGCATCTTTTCATGTGTCTGTTGGCCATCTGTATTTCTTTTTTGGAGAACTGTCTGTTCAGTTCCTCTGCCCGTTTTTTAATTGGGTTATTTGTTTTTTGTTTGTTGAGGCGTGTGAGCTCCTTATATATTCTGGACGTCAAGCCTTTATCGGATGTGTCATTTTCAAATATATTCTCCCATACTGTAGGGATCCTTCTTGTTCTATTGATGGTGTCTTTTGCTGTACAGAAGCTTTTCAGCTTAATATAGTCCCACTTACTCATTTTTGCAGTTGTTTTCCTTGCCCGGGGAGATATGTTCAAGAAGAGGTCACTCATGTTTATGTCTAAGATGTTTTTGCCCATGTTTTCTTCCAAGAGTTTAATGGTTTCATGGCTTACATTCAGGTCTTTGATCCATTTTGAGTTTACTTTTGTATATGGGGTTAGACAATGTCCAGTTTCATTCTCCTACATGTAGCTGTCCAGTCTTGCCAGCACCACCTGTTGAAGAGACTGTCATTTCGCCATTGTATGTCCATGGCTCCTTTATCAAATATTAATTGACCATATATGTCTGGGTTAACCTCTGGATTCTCTAGTCTGTTCCATTGGTCTGTGGCTCTGCTCTTGTGCCAGTACCAAATTGTCTTGATTATTATGGCTTTATAGTAGAGCTTGAAGTTTGGGAGTGAGATCCCCCCTACTTTATTCTTCTTTCTCAGGATTGCTTTGGCTATTCGGGGTCTTTGGTGTTTCCATATGAATTTTTGAATTATTTGTTCCAGTTCATTGAAGAATGTTGCTGGTAGTTTCATAGGGATTGCATCAAATCTGTATATTGCTTTGGGCAGGATGGCCATTTTAACGATATTAATTCTTCCTAGCCACGAGCATGGGATGAGTTTCCATCTGTTAGTGTCCCCTTTAATTTCTCTTAAGAGTGACTTGTAGTTTTCAGAGTATAAGTCTTTCACTTCTTTGATTAGGTTTATTCCTAGGTATTTTATATTTTTTGATGCAATTGTGAATGGAGTTGTTTTCCTGATTTCTCGTTGTGTTGGTTCATTGTTAGTATATAGGAAAGCCACAGATTTCTGTGTGTTGATTTTGTATCCTGCAACTTTGCTGTATTCCGATATTAGTTCTAGTAGTTTTGGGGTGGAGTCTTTAGGGTTTTTTATGTACAGTATCATGTCATCTGCAAATAGTGACAGTTTAACTTCTTCTTTACCAATCTGGATTCCTTGTATTTCTTTATTTTGTCTGATTGCCGTGGCTAGGACCTCCAGTACTATGTTAAATAACAGTGGAGAGAGTGGGCATCCCTGTCTAGTTCCCGATCTCAGCGGAAATGCTTTCAGCTTCTCGCTGTTCAATATAATGTTGGCTGTGGGTTTATCATAAATGGCCTTTATTATGTTGAGGTACTTGCCCTCTATTCCCATTTTGCTGATAGTTTTTAACATGAATGGATGTTGAACTTTGTCAAATGCTTTTTCAGCATCTATGGAGATGATCATGTTGTTTTTGTCTTTCTTTTTGTTGATGTGGTGGATGATGTTGATGGACTTTCGAATGTTGTACCATCCTTGCATCCCTGGGATGAATCCCACTTGGTGATGGTGTATGATCCTTTTGATGTATTTTTGAATTCGGTTTGCTAATATTTTGTTGAGTATTTTTGCATCTACGTTCATCAGGGATATTGGTCTGTAGTTTTCTTTTTTGGTGGTGTCTTTGCCTGGTTTTGGTATTAGGGTGATGTTAGCTTCATAGAATGAGTTTGGGAGTATCCCCTCCTCCTCTATTTTTTGGAAAACTTTAAGGAGAATGGGTATTATGTCTTCCCTGTATGTCTGATAAAATTCCGAGGTAAATCCATCTGGCCCGGCGGTTTTGTTTTTTGGTAGTTTTTTGATTACCGCTTCAATTTCGTTGCTGGTAATTGGTCTGTTTAGATTTTCTGTTTCTTCCTGGGTCAATCTTGGAAGGTTATATTTTTCTAGGAAGTTGTCCATTTCTCCTAGGTTTCCCAGCTTGTTAGCATATAGGTTTTCATAGTATTCTCCAATAATTCTTTGCATTTCCGTGTGGTCCGTCATGATTTTTCCTTTCTCGTTTCTGATACTGTTGATTTGTGTTGACTCTCTTTTCTTCTTAATAAGTCTGGCTAGAGGCTTATCTATTTTGTTTATTTTCTCGAAGAACCAGCTCTTGGTTTCATTGATTTTTGCTATTGTTTTATTCTTCTCAATTTTATTTATTTCTTCTCTGATCTTTATTATGTCCCTCCTTCTGCTGACCTTAGGCCTCATCTGTTCTTCTTTTTCCAATTTCGATAATTGTGACATTAGACCATTCATTTGGGATTGCTCTTCCTTTTTTAAATATGCTTGGATTGCTATATACTTTCCTCTTAAGACTGCTTTTGCTGTGTCCCACAGAAGTTGGGGCTTAGTGTTGTTGTTGTCATTTGTTTCCATATATTGCTGGATCTCCATTTTGATTTGGTCATTGATCCATTGATTATTTAGGAGCGTGTTGTTAAGCCTCCATGTGTTTGTGAGCCTCTTTGCTTTCTTTGTACAGTTTATTTCTAGTTTTATGCCTTTGTGGTCTGAAAAGTTGGTAGGTAGGATTTCAATCTTTTGGAATTTTCTGAGGCTCTTTTTGTGGCCTAGTATGTGGTCTATTCTGGAGAATGTTCCATGTGCACTTGAGAAGAATGTATATCCCGCTGCTTTTGGATGTAGAGTTCTATAGATGTCTATTAGGTCCATCTGCTCTACTGTGTTGTTCAGTGCTTCCGTGTCCTTACTTATTTTCTGCCCAGTGGATCTATCCTTTGGGGTGAGTGGTGTGTTGATGTCTCCTAGAATGAATGCATTGCAGTCTATATCCCCCTTTAGTTCTGTTAGTATTTGTTTCACATATGCTGGTGATCCTGTGTTATGTGCATATATATTTGAATGGTTATATCCTCTTGTTTGACTGAGCCCTTTATCATTATGTAGTGTGCTTCTTTATCTCTTGTTACTTTCTTTGTTTTGAAGTCTATTTTGTCTGATATTAGTACTGCAACCCCTGCTTTCTTCTCACCGTTGTTTGCTTGAAATATGTTTTTCCATCCCTTGACTTTTAGTCTGTACATGTCTTTGGGTTTGAGGTGAGTTTCTTGTAAGCAGCATATAGATGGGTCTTGTTTTTTTATCCATTCTGTTACTCTGTGTCTTTTGATTGGTGCATTCAACCCATTAACATTTAGGGTGACTATTGAAAGATATGTACTTATTGCCATTGCAAGCTTTAAATTCGTGGTTACCAAAGGTTCAAGGTTAGCCTGTTTAGTATCTTATTGCCTAACTTAGCTTGCTTATTGAGCTGTTATATACACTGTCTGGAGATTCTTTTCTTCTCTCTCTTCTTGTTCCTCCTCCTCGATTCTTCATATGTTGGGTGTTTTGTGCTGTGCTCTTTCTAGGAGTGCTCCCATCTAGAGCAGTCCCTGTAAGATGTTCTGTAGAGGTGGTTTGTGGAAAGCAAATTCCCTCAGCTTTTGTTTGTCTGGGAATTGTTTAATCCCACCATCATATTTGAATGATAGTCGTGCTGGATACAGTATCCTTGGTTCAAGGCCCTTCTGTTTCATTGTATTAAATATATCATGCCATTCTCTTCTGGCCTGTAGGGTTTCTGTTGAGAAATCTGACGTTAGCCTGATGGGTTTCCCTTTATAGGTGACCTTTTTCTCTCTAGCTGCCTTTAACACTCTTTCCTTGTCCTTGATCTTTGCCATTTTAATTATTATGTGTCTTGGTGTTGCCCTTCTTGGATCCTTTATGTTGGGGGTTCTGTGTATTTCCGTGGTCTGTTCGATTACTTCCTCCCCCAGTGTGGGGACGTTTTCAGCAATTATTTCTTCTAAGATACTTTCCATCTCTTTTCCTCTCTCTTCTTCTTCTGGGACCCCTATAATACGGATATTGTTCCTTTTGGATTGGTCACACAGTTCTCTTAATATTGTTTCATTCCTGGAGATCCTTTTGTCTCTCTCTATGTCAGCTTCTATGCGTTCCTGTTCTCTGATTTCAATTCCATCAATGGCCTCTTGCATTCTATCCATTCTGCTTATAAACCCTTCCAGAGTTTGTTTCATTTCTGCGATCTCCTTTCTGGCATCTGTGATCTCCTTCCGGACTTCATCCCATTTCTCTTGCGTATTTCTCTGCATCTCTGTCAGCATGTTTATGATTCTTATTTTGAATTCTTTTTCAGGGAGACTGGTTAGGTCTGTCTCCTTCTCTGGTGTTGTCTCTGTGATCTTTGTCTGCCTGTAGCTTTGCCTTTTCATGGTGATTGGAATAGTCTGCAGAACTGGGACGAGTGACGGCTGGAAGGACTTCCTTTCTTGTTGGTTTGTGGCCCTCCTCTCCTGGGAGAACAGCGACCTCTAGTGGCTTGTGCTGCGCAGCTGCACGCAGACAGGGTTTCTGCTTCCTGCCCGGCTGCTATGGAGTTAATCTCCGCTGTTGCTGTGGGCGTGGCCTAGCTCGGGCAGCTACTCCAAAATGGTGGAGTCGCGTTGGAGCTGGAGCTGCTGGGAGGCTATTTATCTCCATAAGGGGCCTCCCTGCTCCCTGCAGCCCAGGGGTTAGGGTGCCCAGATTTCCCGGTTCCCTACCTCTGGATTAAGTGACCCGCCCTGCCCCTTTAAGACTTCCAAAAAGCACCCGCCAAAACAAAACAACGCCACCCCAAAAAAAAAAGAGAAAAGAAAATTTTTTTTAATTGAAAAAAAAATATATTTAATTTAAAAAAAAAAAAAAAGGTGGTCGTTCGTTTTTCTTTATTCTCCGGTGCCAGCCTCAGGCCTCTGCTCACCGGTCTTTCTGCCCTGTTTCCCTAGTATTGGGGTCCCTATCCCTTTAAGACTTCCAAAAAGCGCTCGCCAAAACAAAACAGCAAAAAAGCAAAAAAAAAATGGTCGCGCGCTTTTCTTATGTCCTCTGTCGCCCAGCCTCCAGTGCCTGCTCACTGTTCTTGCTGCCCTGTTTTCCTAGTATCGAGCGCCCTGCACTCTGGCACGGATGGCTGGGGCTGGTGTTCGGCAGTCCTGGGCTCCATCTCCCTCCCTCTCTGCCTGCTCTTCTCCCGCCGGGAGCTGGGGGGAGGGGCGCTCGGCTCCCGCGGGGCCGGGGCTTGTATCTTACCCCCTTTGCGAGGCGCTGGGTTCTCTCAGGTGCGGATGTGGTCTGGATATTGTCCTGTGTCCTCTGGTCTTTATTCTAGGTAGGGTTGTCTTTGTTATATTTTCATAGATATATGTTGTTTTGGGAGGAGATTTCCGCAGCTCTACTCACGCCGCCATCTTCCGCCCCTGTTTCTACCTTTTTGCTGTGGTGAGCAGTGCTGCCAAGAACTCATGGGCCAGTTTCTGTTGGAACAGTTTTTTCATTTCTTTGGGGTATTTATCTAGGAGTGTGTGTTTAGCCACAATTAGGTAATTGTATTATATATTATGAGGAAATGCCAAGCTGTTGTATACAAGTTGCATGTTTTATATTTCCACAAGTAAGTGTTAGGGGCTCCAATTCTTCTACATTCTTGGCAACATGTGATTTTGAATATTTCTGAGTATGGCCACTGCTGTGTGCTTGCAGGGGGTGGTCACTGTGGTTTAATTTGCATTTCCATAGCAAGTAATGCTGTGTTCATGTGCTTGTTGAACGTTTGTATGTCTAGCTTGAAATTTTTCATCCTCTCTAAACATTTGGGTGTTTTCTTGTTGCCTTGTACAAGTTTGTGGTGTTTTCTGGGTTACAGGCTCTTGTCACATGTACAATGTGCAGATATTTTCTTCCATTCTGTGACTGTTTTTCACTTTCTGGTTGGTAACTTTTGATGCAGAAAAGTTTTTAATTTTGGGGAACTCTAATTTATGCTTTCTTCTGTTGCTTGTCCTTTGGTGTCAGATCTGAGAATCTTCTTCTAGAGTCTATACTTTTACCTATTATGTAAGCCCTTTGTTTTGAGTTAATTTTTGTATGTGAAATGAGTTAAGGGTTCAGTTTCATCCCTCCGTACATGGACAGTCATTTGCCCAGCACCGTTTGCTGAAAAGACCATTCTTTCCCTAATTTAATGTTGTCCACCCTTGTTAGAAAGCAATTGACTGTAGATGGTTGGGGTCACTTCTGGGCTTTCCACTCAGTTTTGTTGATTTATACATACAGTTGACCTTTGAACAACACGGGGGTTTGTGTAGCTGACATCCCACAGAGTCAGAATCCACATAAAATATCTCACTCCCCCAAACTTAAGTATTATCCTAAATCTGATTGCCTATTTTGACTGAAAGAGTTACCAATAATATAAAACAGTCAATTAACACATATTTTGTACATGATACATGTTTTGTGCTGTATTCTAACAGTCAGGTAAGCTAGAAAAAAGCAAATGTTTCAAATCGCCTTAAGCCTTTAAACATTTTTTCTATATATTTGTGGAAAAAAATCCCCTCAAGTGGACCTGGGCAGTTCACACCCCTGCTGTCCGTGGGCCAGCTGTGTATGTTTATGCCAGTGTCACAGTGTTTTATTTACTGTTACTTTGTACTAAGATTAGATATTGGGGGCCATGAGCATTCAGCTTTGATTTTCTTTGTCAAGATTGTTTTCAAGGGCTCTTTGGGTTCCCTTGAAATTCCACGTGTCAGGATCAGCTGGTACATTAAAGCCTGTGAATTTTCAAAGAAATCATGTTGACTCTGTAGGTTGCATTTACATTTTGCTATGCTGATGGACAGTGACTGTAAGGGGGTTTGTGGGGGGAGCTGGTATAGGGGAGAGCCTAGTAAACATAATGTTCTTCATGTAATTGTAGATTAATGATAAAAAAAATAAAGAAAAGGGGGATTACTCCTTGATAGGATAAAACTAACTGCAAATCACCAATTAATGCATGCTTTGAATATCCTTAATTTTGATCATTTAAAGGGTGTCAGATGATCAGCTATGGAAGTACATTTTTATGATAATATTCCTTTTTCTTAAAAAAAAGAAAAAAAGGCAGTTCCTGGGTGGTGATCTCCAATAGGTTCTTCATAATGGTATAAAGGGCATATCAAAGTGTGGGCAGGGGGTTTGTTTGTGTTTATACAGAGGATCAAAGCCTAACTTGGCTACCCAGAAAATGAATTAAGATACGATATGAAGAAGAACTTCCAACATCAACATTCTCTGGAAGAGTCATTCCAGAAGATGATCATCAAAAAACTTCAACAAAGATCCTGGCCCTGTTGCAGTTGTAGCTGCATTCATCCGACTGGTTCCTGGACTTGCCATTGGAATGAAGAAGGAGATATCTAAGCTGGTCTGTGCATACAGTAAAACAGCAAATTTGACTGGATCTATACTGTTGGAACTCAACCAAGAATTAGGAGAAGTGCAAGTTGCAGCACTCCAAAATCGTGCGACTATAGACTATCTACTGTTAAAAGAACATATGAGACGTGAACAGTTCCCAGGAATGTGTTATTTTAATTTATCCGATTTTTCTCAAACTATTCAAATTCAGTTAGACAATATCCATCATATCATTGATAAGTTTTCACAAATGCCTAGGGTGCCTAACTGGTTTTTTTGGTTTCACTGGATATGGCTGGTAATTGTAGGTCTGCTTTTGTTAGGTAGCTGTATTCCTATTATGTTAATGTGTGTACACAATTTAATTAGTAGTTTAAAACCTATACATGCATATGTTACTCTACAAGACGATATGACAAAAAAATAATCAATCTTCCCATGTTTCCTTCTATCTGCTACTTCTATACCTTTTCTTCTTCCTTCCTAATTACAACCCTTTAGTAGAATTCGTGCCTCATATCGAAATTAGTGAGTATCATAATTCTTCCAAGTGGTAAAGATATCTCAAGACAAATGCTGGGCATAGAAGCCACAGGGCATAAATATGCAAAGAAGTAAAAAGCTAACCTTTTCAAAGAATATTGCTTCTCTCTCAGTTACCAACTTTACATTTCCCTGTATGTCCCCGGAAGATGACTGGTTAGCCAGAGACGGGTAAGATTCCTCACGGGAGGAACAACCTAGACAGGCACAGTCTCAGGGGGGCCATCAGGTGAATAATTGGGGATCAACAGAGGTGAGGCTTAGAACCACACACACCCCCTGTTTTGAGAGAAATCTTCTGCATCCATGGATGTTTTGTTGCCCTTGTCTAGCTTGGATTAATACTTAGTCTATAGGCACACACCTGATCATCTACATTTGCCCTCTTATAGCACTAAATTATGTTTTCTACCTTTATCTTACATCTACCTACCACTTCAGCATTTTATTAATAATAATAATAATAAGGGAGAAATGTGGGATTCACATTAAATCAAGTATAAAAATCAAACGAATAATCATATTTGACCTGATTGTTTATAGTTCATGATGTGTGATCAAAACCGAAAGTTTCTGTGATGACTGCCCTGGCACTGTTCACCATGTAAGAACTTACTCACTACGTAAGAACTTGTTCACCATGTAAGAACTTGTTCGTTATGCTTCAGAAGATTGGAGACTGTTGAGAATTAGGCTTGGGGTTGATTAATGATTGTGCATTGAGTCCCCTATACAGAATTTTATTGTTGTTAACAACCACTTGATCAATAAATATGAGAGATGCACTCTCAAAAAAATAATAATAAATAAAAAATAAATAAAATAAAATAAAATAATATTTTACAATTTAAAAAAAAGTCTCACGTTAACATCCAAGAATTACATCACCAGTATTCAGACAACTGCTTTGAAAAACTATGCCGCAAAAATGCCACCATGCAATTTTACACAATAGCTCTATTCATAAAGGCTGAAAACTTAAAGAAATCAGGATGTGTTTCAGAAGATGAATGCTTTGGCAAATTGGGGTACATCCACTATATTTCACTATGACTTGTACAGTGAACTGTACAGTGATTTGCCCAGTGAAGCTGGTGCCTTCATCACTGGAGGTTACAGGTCTACCCCACGTGAGAAATGGTTTCCAACAGCTTCGTTGGGATTATGAAGGTATCGGCCTTGGGCCAGCAGAAGGCTTTGTTCTTCCCTGTGCGGTTGGAACGCATCGCCCTCCCAGTACACAACATGGATGCCTTCGCCAACCTGGAAGTTCTCCAAAATCCATATTTTGAGACACTGGTATGAGGTATTATTAACTCCATTTTTATCCCCTCCACTTTCTATGGAGAATGGAGGGGTGAGACTGAAAATCTCAAGCTTCTAATCATGGCTTGGGCTTTCTGCCTGTCAGACACCCCCAGCAGAACCCACCCAGAACCACCTACTAGGAACAAAAGATGCCGCTATTACTCAGGAAATCCCTAGAGCTTTAGGAGCCCAGTGTCAGGATTGAGGCGCAGACCAACATACATTTTTTCTACTGTACTTCCATGTTCACGGTAGCACATCCCAGGGAGAGGGTTGGCAAGTTGTGTTTCCACTATCCCAGGAGAAGGAGGATTTAAAACAGAAACTAAATTGAGTTATACAAAAAATATAACATATAATGTGTGACCCAAAGATGTACAGACTGAGATTCCAACTGAAAGGCCAATTTAGCTATAGTGACAAGTATCAGCTTCCCCGGCTATTTGAGGGCCTGACAGGCTGCGTCTCTAACTGTCTGTTTGCAGCTCTGGGTGGGGAGTGAAGGCCCCTCCCCCGGGGAGATGGAAAGAGCCTTGTGCTCAGAGGAGAAGCCTGTCTTTTTTTAAATTACACATTAAATAATGTGATCATTAATAAAATACTAAGAATAGACTTAAGGTGCAAATGTTGTATATTGAAAATTATAAAACATTGATAATTTTAAAACTAAGAAAGATTTAATACATGTAAAGTCTACTCATGTTGATGGAAATACTTAAATACTGTTAAGGTGGCAATGACACAAATGACCCTCTAGCTCCATCCATGTTGTTGCAAATGGTAGGATTTGTTTTCTTTTTATGGCTGAATAATATTCCATTGTGTATATGTACCACATCTTCTTTATCCATTCATCTACATATGGACACTTAGGTTGCTTCCAATTCTTGGCTATTGTAAATAGTGCTATGATAAACATAGGGGTGCATCTGTCTTTTTCAAACTTGAGTGCTGCATTCTTAGGGTAAATTCCTAGGAGTGGAATTCCTGGGTCGAATGGTAGGTCTATTTGCGCGTTTTGAGGAACCTCCATACTGCTTTCCACAATGGCTGAACTAATTTACATTCCCACCAGCAGTGTAGGAGGGTTCCCCTTTCTCCACAACCTCACCAACATTTGTTGTTGTTTGTCTTTTGGATGGTAGCCATCCTTACAGGTGTGAGGTGATAACTCATTGTGGTTTTAATTTACATTTCTCTGATAATTAGCGATGTGGAGCATCTTTTCATGTGTCTGTTGGCCATCTGTATTTCTTTTTTGGAGAACTGTCTGTTCAGTTCCTCTGCCCATTTTTTAATTGGGTTATTTGTTTTTTGTTTGTTGAGGTGGGTGAGCTCTTTATATATTTTGGATGTCAAGCCTTTATCAGATCTGTCATTTACAAATATATTCTCCCATACTGTACGGTACCTTTTTGTTCTATTGATGGTGTCTTTTGCTGTACAGAAGCTTTTCAGCTTTATATAGTCCCACTTGTTCATTTTTGCTTTTGTTTTCCTTGCCCCGGGAGATATGTTCAAGAAGAGGTCACTTATGTTTATGTCTAAGAGGTTTTTGCCTATGCTTTTTTTCTAAGAGTTTTATGGTTTCATGACTTACATTCAGGTCTTTGATCCATTTTGAATTTACTTTTGTGTATGGGGAAATACAATGGTCCAGTTTCATTCTCCTACATGTAGCTTTCCAGTTTTGCCAGCACCATCTGTTGAAGAGACTGTCATTTCGCCATAGTATATCCATGGCCCTTTATCAAATATTAATTTACCATATATGTTTGGGTTAATTTCTGGAGTCTCTAATCTGTTCCACTGGTGATAGAGAGATGGACTACTTCTCTCCACTTCTTGGAAGCACCTACTGATGTGGAGATGCACGAAGGCCAGGTGAGATACTTTGGAAATACTGTACTTTTTTCCACAGCACTTTAGTCTTATTTATTTATTTTTTTGGTATCATTAATCTACAATGACATGAGCAACATTATGGCTACTAGATTCCCCCCATCATCAAGTCCTCAGCACACACCCCATTACAGTCACTGACCATCAGAGTAGTAAGATGCTGTAGAATCACTAGTCTTCTCTGTGTTGGACAGCCCTCCCCATACCTCTCCTGGCACATTATGTGTGCTAATCATAATGCCTTTCCCCGCTTACTCTCTCTTCCCACCCTCCCTCTCTAGTGCCTTTCCCTTTGGTAACTGTTAGTCCATTCTTGTGTTCTATGAATCTGCTGCTGGTTTGTTTCTTCCGTTTTTTTCTTTATTCTTACACTCCACGTATTAGTGAAATCATTTGGTACTTAACTTTTTCCGTCTGGCTTATTTCACTGAGCATAATACCCTCTAGCCCCATCCAAGTTGTTGCAAATGGTAGGAATTGTTTTATTCTTACACAACACTTTCTTCTTTATGATGCACTTGTAAAGGGCATTATTTTCTTAATCTCTGATGGTTGTTTATTAGTGAATACAAGCAACTGACTTTTGTAAGTTAGTTTGGTATCTTACAAGTTTACTGAATTCACTTTTAGTTCTAACAGGTCTTTGGTGAAGTAGGGCGGGAAATTGGAATTCTAAAATCCCACTGTTTGTACCCCAGATCTTACCAACGTCCAAGGCCCAGTGGCTGCAGGGGATCCTCCCACAGGCCTTCTAATGAACCCTGGACCCCTGCAAGGTGCCGTTCGTTTGAACTGGGTGGAAGGGCTTGGCCTCTCTTGACAGGGTCTTATGTCTGCTGTGCCTTTCTTATGGTTATTTTGAAAACTAATTTACTTTCCAGCAATTTAAAACATACAGAAACTTGTAGTGTCAGTATAGATACACTTTATACTGAATTTCCTAGCATCTCACTTTACCACAGTTGCCACTTCACACAAAATTTCTGTGGTGTCTGCCCCAAACAGGGACACGCTTCCAGGGAAACAACACCTGACTGCAAATGAGGGAAGTATTAGGGTCTCCACATGAAAATCCAATGCACAGAACCACCGCAGCTGTCACCGTCCGCTCCAGCTGTGTGCACATGTCTTTCTATCCTGATGCAGTTTCCTTTTTCTGGAACTGTTCCCAAGACTTTACCTCAGTTGGTTTCTCTGGGACCTTGAATAAGGAGGATCACATATTTGTCCTTCTTGGAGGGGCGCATTTCCCTGAGCATAATGGCTTTATGGTTCCATCTGTGCAGCAGGTTCTAGGACTCCTTGTTTACTCTACTCTGTAGAGACCACATTTTTTTCATCTGTCTGTGGACACCCGGGTCATCTCCACCTTTTGACTGTTGTGAATCATGCAGCTGTAAACAGAGGTGTGCAATATCTACATCCCTGCTTTCATGTCATTTGGGCAAATGCCCTGAAATGGAATTGCTAGTTATATGTTAACTATGCTGGAGTTTTGAGGGACACTCTTCACACACAGTGTTTTCAAATCAGCTTTGACCATTTTTCTTTATTTCTATATTTGGCAGAATAATGTAGTTTATGGATCAACCCTGTTTTGTTCATCTGTTCTTCCCTTGATGGGCATTGAGTTGTTTCTAACTTTTTACTGTGGTGAGCAGTGCTGCTCAGAACTCTTGGGCCAGTTTCTGTTTGAACAGCATTTTCATTTCTTTGTGGTATTTATCTAGGAGCGGTTCTTTACCCACAATTAGGTAACTGTATTATATATTATGAGGAAATGCCAAGCTGTTGTATACAAGCTGTATGTTTAATATTTCCACAAGCCAAGGTTAGGGGCTTTAATTCCTATGCATCTTTGGTAACATGTGATTTTGAATTTTCCTGAGTATGGCCAATGCCATGTGCTTGCATTGGGTGGGGGTCACTGTGGTCTAATTTGCATTTCGATAGCAACTAATGCTTTGTGAGACCTCTTCATGTGCTTGTTGAACATTTGTATGTCTTACTTGGAATCTTAATCCACTTTAAACATTTGTCTTGTCTTGTTGCCTTGTACTACTTTGTGGTGTTTCCTGGGTTACAGGCTCTTTTCAGATGTACAACGTGGAGATATTTCCTTTCATTCTGTGACTGTTTTTCACTATCTGGTTGGTGACTTTTGACGCAGAAAAGTTTTTAATTTTATGCTCTCTTCTGTTGCTTGTCCTTTGGTGTCAGATCTGAGAAATCATGGCTAAATCCAAGGTCATGAATGTTTATCCTCATGTTTTCTTCTAGAGTCTGTTTTTTTTTTACCTATTATGTAAGCCCTTTGTTCTGAGTTAATTTTTGTATGTGATATGTGTTAAGGGTTCAGTTTCATTCATCTGCACATGGACAGCTATTTGCCCAGCACTGTTTGCAAGGAAGACAATTCTTTCCCTAATTTAATGTTGTCCACCCTTGTCAGAAAGCAAGTGACTATATGGTTGGGGTCACTTCTGGGCTTTCCACTCAGTTCTGTTGATCTGTGCATACAGTTGACCCTTGAACAAAATGGGGGGTTGTGTAGCTGACATCCCACAGAGTCAGAATACACATAAAACATCTCACTGCACCCAAACTTAAGTATTATCCTAATCTCATTGCTTATTTTGACTGGAAGACTTACCAATAATATAAACAGTTAACACATTCTTTGTTCATTACACATGTTTTGTGCTGTATTCTAACTGTAAGGTAAGCTAGAAAAAATCAAGTGTTTCTAATTGTCTTAAGTCTTATGTGAGAGGTACCCTCACTATACCAAGAGGAAAGAAAAATCCTTTTCTTTGAAGACAAAGGGACAGAAAGAAGAATCTTAATGAGCAGGCCTTGATAAGTTCCCCCTATTTACGACACTATCTCATACTCCTTAACCTGTCATATTTCTCCACAACTGTCCACTCCTTATCAAACCCAGCACAAAAATGCTCAGGGCCAACTGCTTCTCTGGGTCTTCACTTCCTTGTGTAGTCTCCCATATCACATAAAACCTATTAATAAACGGGTGTGCTTTTCTCTGGTTAATCTTTGTCAGTTTCATTTTCAGACCCAGCAACCCTAAGAGGGTCAAGAACAACTCCCCCACCCCTTGCAGTGGTCCCAGTTGATACTAAGCACAGCACTCTACAGTGGGCGTCATTCTATCTTTCAGATGAGGAAATTGAAGCTCCAAGCATTTAGATGACTGGCCTAAGATAGGGCTGCCAGTCTTGGGGTAAAAACACAGGATATAGTTCAGATGATAGCAAGAATTATTTTAATATAAGTATGTCCAAAAAATTATTTGTTCTCTGAAATTCAAATTTAACTTGTGTTTCTATGGCAACTTTAGACCAAATTCCCAGTTCTGGTGTAAGATCGGCTTTTTCTCTGAGCCCAGGGCTCTTTCCACCACTCCAGGGGAGGGGCCTACACTCCCCACCCAGCCCTGCGAATGGACAGTCATAGAAACTGCCTCGGTCAGACCCTCAAATAGCTGTGGAAGCTAATATTTGTCACTACAGCCATATCAGCCTTTTAGTTGGAATCCAATCCGTACACCTTGAGGTAAAACATTATAACGTTTTAAATAAGTAAACAGTTTTTGTTTTAAATCCTCCTTATCCTAGGATAGCAGAAGCAGAACTTCCTGACCCTCTTCCTGGGATGTGCCACCATGAACACAGAAATACATCAGAAAACATATCCTGGTCTTTGCCTCATTCCTGATCCTGGGCTCCTAAATCCCTGGGAATTTCCTGGGTAAGAGACTCTTTTATACTAAGTAGGTGGTTCTGGGTGGGTTCTGCTCGGGTGTCTGACAGGCAGAAAGCCCATGCCATGATTAGAAAGTTGGGATTTTCAGCCTCACCCCTCCATTCTCCAGAGAAAGGGGAGGGGATAAAAATGGAGTTAATAATACATCATACAAGTGTCTCAAAATATGGATTTTGGAGAGCTTCCAGGTTGGCAAACACATCCATGTCGTGTTCTGGGAGGGCAATGTGTTCCAACCCCACAGGGAAGAATGAAGCCTTCTGCTGGCCCAAGGCCGATGCCTTCACAATCCCAAAGAAGCTGTTAGAAACCATTTCTCATGTGGGGTACACCTGTGATCTCCAGTGATGAAGGCACCAGCTTCACTGGGCAAATCACTGTACAGTTCACTGTACAAGTCATAGTGAAATATAGTGGATGTACCCCAATTTGCCAAAGCATTCATCTGCTGAAACACATCCTGATTTCTTTAAGTTTTTAGCCTTTATGAATAGAGCTATTATGTAAAACTGCATGGTGGCTTTTGTTGGGGCATAGTTTTTCAAAGCAGTTGTATAAATACTGGCGATGTAATTCTTGAAAGTCAAGGTGAGAACTTTTCTTAATTGTAAAATATTTTTAATGGCTCATTTTTGTTTTATGGATTTTTGTATATCTTGAGTACAAATCCTTTATCAAAAATGTATTTTGCAAATATATTCTTTTAGGTTGTGTCTTGTGTTTGGGTTCTCTTAGCCAGGTCTTTTAGAGTAGAAATTATAACTCTATAAAGCACATGTGTTAATTTTTCTTTTGTGGACAGGCCTTTGGTGTTGGGTTCAGCGAGGTTGTGTAGATTTTCTTGCTTTTACCTACAAATTTTATAATTTTGCATCTAAAATTTGCCTATGAAGAATTTTTTTATGAGTGTACCACTAAAAATTTTTTAAAATTAAAGTATTATTGACATACACTCTTATGAAGGTTTCACATGAAAGAACACTGCGGTCACTACATCCACCCATATTATCGAGTCCCCTCCATGCCTCATTGCAGTCACTGTCCATCAGTGTAGTAAGATGCCGCAGAGTCACTGCTTGTCTTCTCTGTTCTACACTGTCTTCCCTGTGGTCTCCCACACCATGTGTGCCAATCATAATACCCCTCAATCCCCTTCTCCCTCCATTCTCACCTGCCCTCCCACACACCTCCCCTTTGGTAACTGCTAGTCCCTTCTTGGAGTCTGTGAGACTGCTGCTGTTTTGGTCCTTCATTTTTACTTTGCTGTTATACTCCACAAACGAGGGAAATCATTTGGAATTTGTCTTTCTCCACCTGGCTTATTTCACTGAGCATAATATCTTCCAGCTCCATCTATGTTGTTGCATATGGTAGGATTAGTTTTTTCTTATGGATAAGTAGTATTCCATTGTGTTTATGTACCACACCTTCTTTATTCATTCATCTCCTGATGGACACTTAGGTTGCTTCCATATCTTGGCTATTGTAAAAAGTGCTGCAACAAATTTCTTTGGGTAAATTCCTAAGAGAGGAATTACTGGGTCAAATGGTATTTCTATTTTTAGTTTTCTAAGGAACATGCCTATGGGGAATTTCGAGTTAATTTTGGTGTAACTTGTAAAGCTTTTGTCAAATTCATTTCACTCATTTCACTCTCAATCAAAGTGGAGAAGACAGGAAATTTGTGCCCATTGCGGCTTGAATTTCCAAAGATTTGTGTTTCATCAGTTTAGCCACAAGGGGGCACCACCTTCCCTGAGCTGTAAGCACGCATCCTGCAATGCTCACTGTGACCCGCAAGCGGCACCTCTGCCCTCTTTGTGGACCAGCTGGGCTCATGCACGGTCAGGACGCAGGCCTTTTCTCCTGGCTCTGACCGGTGCTGGAATTGCTCCGGCTCCCCTGCAGCTCCGTGACACCGCGGGCCGCGTCCGCAGTGACAGCTCGGTTTCCTGAGGAGCTGTGGTAGGGAAAGGTAAGGAGAAGCTTTCCGTGCATCTCCTGCTGAGCGCTCCTCTTCAGGGGCTGCGGGAGGAAGGCCTGCGATGGGGAATGGGGTCTTTGCGGAGTCTGGGCCAAGACGGGTGCGGCTGAGTTCAGGGTGTGGTGGGCGGCACTCAGGGAGAGTTCGGGAACAGGCTGGGGCAGGTATGTGGTGTCCAGCGCTTCCCTGGGAGCCTGTGTCTCCACGCTGTGCGCCTCGGGCCCCGTGCAGTGGGTGGATTGTCCACACCTGCAGGACACCCTCCGGGCTGCAGGCATCCTTCCTAACAAGGCTCTGAAATGGGAATAGGGGTGGAGGGGACTTGGCTGCTTAAGCGGCTCGCTTACCTGTGCTTCAGCCTTTGCTGTGCGCCCAGCACACAGAGTGGTTTCCCGGGAAGGGTCCCCGAAGTGGGGTCCACCTGGGAGGCCCCCCTGGGCACAGCATGGGGCTTACCCAGCCTGGCTCACTGAGGGTGGCCCACACCCATGGCCTCCAACCGGGGCCTCATGAGCCAGTTCTTCATGCCGAGCAGGTTGGGGGATGAAGGGCGCCTGGTGTTCTGTTTTGACACCGGCTTCTGCTGGGAGCCAAACGGGGTCTCCATTTCTACAGGTCCACAGAGTAGTGGGAGGTCAGGGCACGATGCCTGGGCTCTGCTTTCTCAGGACAGCTGTGGGGATGGGGTCCTGTGTGGTTCCATTCAGCCTGTAGGGTGTTTACTTCTTTGTGAAGTGTGGTGGAATTTCGATGGGGGGCTCCCATGGAGTCTGAAGGTTCCTGTTGGTGGAGAGGACTTGTAATAACCTACCACCCCCCCGCCCTGTCCTGGTCTGCAGTGTCCACAGTGTTCAGGCCTCAAGCTTCAAGCCTCCCACCTCATTGGTTAGGCTTGTCCTTAGGTACTTCATTCTTTATGATGCAGTTGTAAAGGGCATTGTTTTCTTAATGTCTCTTCCTGATGGTTAGTTATTGGTGAACAGAAGTAAACAACTTCTGTATATTGATTTTGTATCCTGCAAGATTATTGATTTTATTTTTAGCTGTAACAGGTTTTTGGTGGAGTAGTGTGGAAATTGGAATTTAAAAATCCCAGTGTTCCACTCCATGTCGTCCCAACACCCAAGCCCAGTGTCTGCAAGTGAATTTTACCACGTGTCTTGTAGTGACTCCCGCAGGCTAAGTAGTGGTCCAGTTCGGGTGAACTGAATGGGGATGGCTTGGCCTCTGTGACAGGGTGTTATGTCTGCTCTGCTTTTCTGGTGCAGGACTGACATGGTTGTTCTGCAAAGTAATTTACTTTCCAGCAATTTCAAACACACAGAAAACTTGCAGTGTCAGTACAAACACTCTTTACACTAAATGACCCATGGTCCCACTTTACCACACCTGCCATGTCACACAAAATTCTCTTGGCCTCTACCCTAAATAGGGACAAGTTTATAGGGAGCCACCACCTGACCCTAAATGAGGGAAGTATTAGGGTCTCCACATGATAATCCAGTGCACAGACCCAGCACAGCTGTTTCCACCTACCCCAGCTGTGTGCAAATGTCTTTCTATTCTGATCACATTTCCTATTTCTGGAACTGTTCCAGGGACTTTAGTTCAGATGGGCTCCACCAGATCTCACATAAGTGGGATCACATAGTATTCATCCTTCTGTGACTGGTGCATTTCACTGAGAAAATTGGCTTTAGGGTCCATCCATGCAGCAGGTGCCAGGATGTCCTTGTTCACTCCACTGTGTGGAGACCACACTTTGTTCATCCATTTGTCTGTGGACACGTGGGTCTTCTCCACATTTTAACCATTGTGAGTGATGCAGTTGTGATCATAGGTGTCCAAATTTCTAAGTCCCTGCTTTTGGCAGATGCCCTGTGGTTTGGGCAGATGCCCTGATATGGAATTGCTGCTCATATATTAACTGTATGTTCAAGTCTCTGGGGACACCTTCCCCCCTCCCCACAATGTTTTCCAGGATGCTGTGGACCATTTTCCTTTCTGTGTATGGCAGAAAAATGCAGTTTATGGATCAACCCGTTTTTATCCATCCATTCACCCCTTGATGGGCATTTGAGTTGTTTCTGAGTTTTTGCTGTGGTGATCAATGCTGCCAAGAACTCGTGGGCCAGTTTCTGTTTGAACATCGTAGTCATTTCTTTGCAGTATTATCTAGGAGTGGGTGTAGAACCACAATTAGGTAATTGTATTTTATCTTTATGTGGAAACACGAAGGTATTTTACACAGGCTGCACGTTTTACATTTCCACAAGCAAAGGTTAGGGGCTCTAGTTCTTCTGCATCCTTGGCAATGTGTGTTTTCAGTTTTCTTGATTATAGCCATTCCCATGTGTGTGCAGGGCATTCTATGTGACACCTTTCCATGTGCTTGTTGGAGCATTTGTATGTCTTGGAGTCTCTCATCCATTTTAAAACTTGGGATGTTGTCTTGTTGCACTGTACAAGTTCGTGGTGTATTCTGGATAACAGGCTCTTGTCAGATGTACAGTGTGCAGATATTTTCTTCTATTCTGTGACTTTTTTCACTTCTTGGTTGGAATCTTTTAATACAGAAAAGATTTAATTTGGGGGAAATTAATTTATTCTTTCTCTTGTTGCTTGTACTTTGGTTTCAGATCTGAGAAACCATAGCTAAATCCAAGGTCATGAACATTTATCCCCATGTTTTACCTATTACATGTAAGCCCTTATGTATTTTGAGTTAATTTTTGTATGTGATATGAGTTAGGATTCATTTTCATTCTTCTGCGTGTGGACAGCTGGTTGCCAAGCACCATTTACTGGAAAGACACTTTCTCTCCATAAGTTAATGTTGTCCACCCTTGTCAGAAATCAATTGGACATTGGTGGTTAGGGCCATTTCTGGGCTTTCCATTCAGGTACGTTGATCTGTATATACAGTCGACCCTTGAACAACATGGGGGTTAGTGGTGCTGGCACCCCACAGAATCCCAGTCTACATAAAACATCTGACTCTGCCAAAACTTTGTTATCCTAAAACTGATTGCCTGTTTTGACTGGAAGCCTTACCAATAATATAAACACTCGATTAACGATATTTTGTACATTATACATATTATGTGCTATATTCTTACAGTAAAGTAAGCAAGAGAAAAGGTAATGTTTCAAATTGTTGACTTAACATTTTCCCAATATATTTGTGGGGAAAAATCAGTTTAAGTGGACCTGTGGAGTTCACATGCCTACTGTCGAAGGGTCAACTGTGTATCTTTATGACAGTGTCACAGTGTTTCATTTACTGCTCACTTTGTACTAAGATTTTATTTTGGGAGGCCTGTGCCTCCAGCTTTGATTTTCTTTTTCAAGATTCTGCTCAAGGGCTCATTGCGGTCCCTTGCGATTTAATATGTGACAGGATCAGCTGGAGCAATTCTTCCCAAAAAGCTTTGGGAATTTTCATAGGAACCACATTGAGTCTGTAGGGTGCATTTGTGCCATTGACATCTTAGAGACATTAAGTCTGCCATCACCACAGCAGGACCTTACATTTATTTTGCTTTTCTTTATTATTCCTATTATCAATGTTTTATAATTTTAAATGCATAATACTTGCACTTTAATTAAGTCTGTTCCCATGTATATTATTAATGTTGACATTATTTAACAGTGAATTAAAAAATTCCTTTTGTGATTATTCATTGCTAATGTATACAAAGAAAACATGTTTGTGTAATGTTCTTTTTTCTTGTAACTTCACTTAGTTAATTTAGAAGCTTACATTTGGAATTTAAGGGTTCAGAGCTTTGGGATTTAATAATTTAGATATTTAGGATTAAAATAATACTGCCTAATATTTAATAAATGGAGGATTGGAACACAGTGAAGAGTAGGGTTTGTCGTAGGGGTTTTGTTTGAAATAAGACAATAGGAAGAGAAGGGGTTAGAACTATGGATAGGGTACAGGAATGGGTTAGGGTATGGGAATGGGTTAGTGTTAGGGTTAGGGTAATGTGATAGAGTGAGGCTATCAAATACAGCTAGGAGGCTTCAAACAAAATCCAACCCTTTTTGACATCTTCCTCAGACTTTGCAGGCATGAAAGGGTCTCAGGCTGCCTGGTAGTTCTGCTGGGTTCAGAACCCTAGGTGGGAAATCTTTCTGGCCACCCAGATTTATTATCATCTGCTCTCCAGTGCTGCAGTGGACAAGTCTGAGGTCGTTTTCCTTGATCTTTTGCATGTTTTTGTCATTTTATACTGTGCTAGTTTTTTAGGTCTCTTCCTCATGTTTATCCTAGAAATTGTTCGTGAATTAACCACAATGTAAACTATTTTCCCTTCATTGAGTTGAGTGCTCAGTGGGTTCTTATAACCTAAGAATTATGTGGTTGAGTTATTGAATATGTTCTTATAGTATTTCCTTTGAAGATTTTCTCCTGTTTCTGTTTTTTTTGACTGCATGTTAATTTTGGTATAAAACATTTTAACATTGATTTTCCAGTGTTCTTACCTTTTTTTTTGTAATGTCCACTTCTCTAACTTTTTGTTCTCCTCTCCGTGAGATTATTCTTTAACTAACTTCTGAATCCTTTCCTTGAATTTTTTGTTTCTTTTCCATTCTTCCTGATTTTTTTATTTTTAATAATAGGCTCTTATGAGATGAATGCAGTATCTTAGCTCAATGGAGATATTAAATATGATTTCTTTGAAGTTTTCTTCTTTTCCCAGTATTGTCTGTTTCCACTGTTATACTTTTTTCACATTATTTTGGTCTTTTCTCCTAATTATTGTGGGCTTACTCAGATGTCTGGTGATCCTTCTCTTTGGCTTATTTAAGAGGTGAGGCACTGGAGATCTATCAAGAAATGGAGTGTTCCCATTTGGGCCACGTACGCCTATATGTCTGCGGTCTTGTTTTCTGCTGGACTTTGTAGGGTGACTGGGTCCCCAGGTGGCATTCTCATTGCAGATACTGATAGTTTATCTGTAAGTCTTTTCAGTAGATTGGTTAATTTTCCCAGAGGATGGCCCCTTGGTCTCTTGTTTTGGGAATATCAGCCCAGATACAGGAGTTCTTGACCTATGTGAAGAGAGTTCCTGTAGGCCTGGAGGATCTCATCCTCTGACATACACATGTTTACTTTCTAGCCTTTTTTTCACCCCTATTTTCTTCACTGCTGGTGTTACAACTTTGTTGCTCTACAACAAAGGGGACAGTGGAGTAGCCTTGGAGTCTAACTGCTCCTTGTACAGGCTTTCAAATGGTCTCACTGTTTCTGCCTTTGCCCACATGTCACCTTCACAGGTGGTCCCTGCAGCCTGTTTATGTTGATGCTGCCTCCTCAGTCACTGAGGTTTGGCCATCCTCTGTGTCTCACATCCCTTAGCATTTCAACATACATTTTGCATATGCTGTGGTGCATGGATCTAGATGTCTCCTAGTTTTAATTTTAAAAATGCAGTTCAATTTTTTAAAAAGCCTTCTTCTGTTGACTTTTCAAGAAAATAAAGGTGGTAGAGACATCTTTGCTCTATCATCATAAAAGTAGAAGCCCTTTGAACAGAGGATTTTCAAAGCCTTTTCAGTAGAGAAATGTATTGAATGAATATGAGAATGTAATGTTATGAAAGTTCTCTGTCCTTACTTTCACCTCTTTGTGACTTTCTAAATCTCTGTGCATCTTTGCCCTACACTATCTATGGGAGTTTCTTCAGATAGACTGGAAGCTGGTTAGAGGCTTTCATATTGGCCAAACTGTGCCAGATAAATGGCATATTTTCTGCTTGGGTATTGTTAGCCCCATAATGCTGGGGTGTACACTCTGTCCTTACTCTGTTCTGGCATGAGTTTGGAAGACAGTGTCTGCTCTGATCAAGGTCAAGCAGGTTTGAAAGACAAAAGCAAAAGGCTTAGAGGGCAACTAATCATGGCCTCATTCATTCCACCTGCTTTTGTGCAGCTTGCTTAACCCATGATGGTCTATGACTAGACTTACCTGGTGTTAATGTGTGGAAACCTACCACATTGCAAGTGGCAGGATCCAGTCAGCATGAAGATTCTGTTTCCTTTAACTGGCTGGAAACTTACTTATTTTAAATGGAATGAGCTAGGCTTGCAGACATAAATGGCTGCTAAGCTCCTTGGTATCCAGTGTTGAAAATTGCCTTCTCTCTGTCCTCAGCATTTGAATATGCTGCCTATTGGGAGGAATTTTCCACTGAAAAGAAGCTCCCTGGCATGCCCAGTCAGTTCTTCCCACCCCAGAGTCTGAACACTGAGGGAACAGTACAGAAACACAGGACCAGTTGGAGGTGGTAGTAAGTGCACAGGGGTGATGGGCTGATCCTGGGGTAAGGTCAGGTGTGTTCTGGGGTACAGTCATGGAAATTCCTTCTAAGTAAACTGGTTGTCTGCCTTTAGTGTGAACTCTGTGAGCTCCTACTGTACCACCACGGTTTCCTTTCCATTTAAATTGCCAGTGTTCATTTCTGTTGTTTGTAGTTAAGAACCGGATTGGCACAGACTGGTTGTTCTTGCTCTTTCCCTCTGGTGTCCCACTGTGAGCTAGATTTCTCTCTTGAAATGGGGTCCCAACACCTAGTCTTTTCTGAGAATCTTTAGTGTCTGATTTGGACTTTAGGAAACTCAGGTCATCATGTTCAAGGTTTTTAAACTTTGTTGTTTCTCTGTGGAACTCGCATGTGTGGAATGCACCAGAAATGAAAACACACACATCTACTACACAAAAGGAGAATATTTGCTCCCCATTCATTTCTCGTCTTATCTTTTCAGGGAAAAAATGATGTGGGTTTCATTAAATATTTTTTTAATTTTGTTTTTCATTAAAAATTTTTCTTGTGGTAAAAACATATTACAGAATTTATTATCTTAACTGCTTTTAATTGTACATTTCAGTAATGTTAAGTTTATTCACATTGTAAAACACATTTCCAGAATTTTTTCACGTAAGTGTTGTTTGATCATAAAGAGAGGATGGGTCAGTTGAGAGAAAGAAGACTGTTTTTATAGAAGAATAACCTTTTGGCCATTTTCCATGAAGCAAGTTAAAAAATTATTTATCTTTTAAAACTTTTGAATTTTTGTAATTTTAGATGATACTTGAGGAGTATTAATTTTGTACCTATGCATTAGTTATAATGGTAACCAAATAAGTTTATATAAAAGTTTCCTTGTGTAAATAATGATTTGGGGCCAACTGTGACAGCATTTCCCCATTTTACTTTGTTAATTGGAGCCTGAAGTAGACTGGAGATGGTTGCAGCTGGTCTTGAGGAGGTGCAGAAAGGCTCATTACCCAGCAGTGGTTCATTGTGGCATCTCTTCTCCTTTTCTTTTCCATGAATGGAGACAAGATGTATTAGCATCTTCTAACCACTGGTGGAGGCTCAGAAGTGCACCACAAAATCTCCTACGTTTTATGAAGCTGTGTTGTTCCCAAGTGAAGTGTTTATGTAAGACTTTTGGGAAGATCATTGTGAGGAATATATTTAGAGTATTTGGGGTTGTCTTTTGAGGAATGAGGAACCAACTCTCTTAATTAGCAGTTTTTCAAATCCCTGATTCATACATAGATTATTCAAAAGAAAGAGTTATTCATATGTATGTGTGTCACACACACACATACCCACACATAAATATATGAAATGCTGTATATACCATTTTGTGCCCGCCTTTGTTGTCTAACAAAAATAGTTTCCAAATGCAGGTAACTTATTATTAGATACATGTCATTCCTTTAAAGGATTATTATCGTTAATGTAATCATTTCTCTGCTATGGGCTATTTAGTTTGTTACTAGCCATACTAGTTTGCAACTGGCAAGCTATTCCAAAGAGTTTGTTAAATAGAATGTTATTTTAGAAAGTACATTTTCATATTAGGCTATTTCACTATTTGTTTTAGTGCTCTGTCAAAAACAAAAATACTTTGGTGCATACTGTTGTCAGGCTATGATGGGTTATGTTGGTGGCCCCGGATGAGTTCAAGATCAAGAAATAGTCACTTGGTGAAATGGAAACTAGGAAAAGTTAAGATGATTATTATCTGTGTTGCTGGCAAAACCATAATTGTTTTTCTCAGGGCCTAGGACTTCCCAAAGTCACAGAATAAAGATAGCTCTCTGCCCAGAGCATCCGTTTGACTTGATAATTTTGAATACATTGAGAAACATAACAAGTTTTAGTAGCAAGACAAACACAGATACATCGTGGGGCAGGATGCCTTGACTGATTTCCCTGAATTTTTAAGATTAAAATGCCATATTCAATTTAAGAAATTTAAGATTTAAGAAATTTTACATTTGCAAGGGCTACTTCAAAGTATATCATCCAATCCCAGATATCATGAGTTGGGCCATTTGGTGAATACTTTAGACTTTGTATGCCACATAGTTCTCTGCTGCATATTCTGTTTGGTTCTTTGTTTTGGTTTCTAACCCTTTAAAAATGACAACAGCACACTTGCTCACAGGCCCATCCATTGCTGACCCCTGCTGTAGACAGTCCATTCACATTTCCTGCTACCTCCTGGGGCTCCTCAGTGATCACACTTGAGAAACACAGGCTTAGCTGTTCCCAAACTCTCCTTCATGAAAATTAAGCATATTTAGGCAGAATGGAAAAGAATTTAGTGATGGACAGAAATTTTGACCTATGTTGAAGCCCAACTGGCTGCAGCAGTTATGTGCTAATAGAACTGTTCAGAGACAAAAAGGGAAGCTAAAGTTCCAAATTTTATTGTTGTTCACAGGAGATTTTGCTCTGTCTTTAAAATGTAGACATTATTAACATAGGGTTAATGGCTACATTTACAGAGTGAAGCCCTGTAAGTAGCCCCACCCCATTTGCCTCACCTCATTACCCAGTTGGTTGCCAAATCCTGTCTTTTCACCTCCTGCATAAGTCGGTACTGTTTCTGTCTCAAAACCCAATTTGAGCAGGCCTTGTTGTTGATCTTCCTCTAATTGACCAGGACTCTCATTATTTCTCTCTCCCCCGTGCCCAGAAAACCTTATTACTCTTAGGACATTTATTATCTTGGAGTGTTCTTTTTCATGTCTTTGCCTTCAGCTAGGCTCTGAGTGCCTTGTGCTTCTCCTCAGCTGGCTCTGTGGTGTCTTTACTGTAGTGTCTGTCACCTGTTGATGCTAGGAACACAGAACGTACTCAACAAAAATTGTTATGTGAAGGGGCAATAGCTACAGGTGTTTTCAGCTGAGTGTGTGTAACCAGTTCTTTTTTGTCTTGCCTCATCCAGCATTTGCACTCATGTTCTAAAAGCAGTCAGAGCCAAGTGTCTCCAAAGCAAGCTTCCTGAACCTTCTGGTTTTTATGATGAAATCTGTTTGGGAAATTACCTCAATTAGATGCTCGCATATCCTGCAGTTAATATTTTCTTAGTAAATTTGATCTGAATTTAAAAATCAGTATTACTCTGTCTAAAACATCACTTACGTAATCAAGGAGGTCTTCACTTGTCTTACCTTCTGTCCGAATGTTTAATCTTCCATTTTCACTTTACTGAGATGTCTGCCACAGTGTTCTACAGCGATGAGGCCCTGGTGCATGTGTTCCTTAAAAACAATGCCTTGTGCTGTGACTATTGAAAGGCCACCCTGGTTGTTCTTCCAGCCATTTTTCTTAAGTAATCCAAACTGGTGATTTTCTTTCCATTAAAATTTTTATCTCATTCTTAGACTTATGCAGCAAAGTTAATGAAAAGGTAACAAAACGCTTAAGATACTAGAGTCATGTTGATGCCAATGTTCAGACAGTAAATCCTATTGACAGGAGGGTCAAAGGTAAAGAGTAAGTTTTCCTCTGCCCATATTTTCATGTGACCTCTCCCAGGTCCCCAAGATGTATCTTCTTTATGAGGTTCTGCTTGCAGTTTTATGATCACCCTGTCCCTCATACTAGTGTCTATAATCTGTGATTTTAAATTTGGACAGTATTTACTTCTTTCTTTAAAAGATGACAAATTTGCATTCTTAGAACTTCTCTCATCTCACCCATACTTTGATTTATACATGCAAGACTGTTACTTTTTAAGTCTCATTCTCTTCAGTAACTGTAGTAACTATTATAAAGTAAAAATACAACACATGTTATATTTGTATTGTTTTAGAGATGTAAATACTGTTCTCTACAGAGCTGTTCAGTTGTGTGAGCAGTGAGAGGAGAGCAAATAATCCTATTTTACTAAATTACTGTGGTTTAAGAAGGACATAAATGTCAATAGCCAAGAGATTATCTTTCTTAATTGATTTTGTTCTTTCCACTTACTCCTCTGATATTTCTTAAAATTTTATTGCTGGTTTCTTTTCCTGTTGATCTCAAGAAAACTTTTCCCATGCAATTTCAGTTGGTTCTTGTAGACACACCTGCTTGCTCTTCCATCTTGTACCAGTAGGGTTTGAATTGGGAATTTAAAATCCTCAGCAGCATACTCTTTTTTTTTTGTATTTGGCATAAAAATTGCTGAATGAAGCTGTTTCAGACAACTGCATCGCACATATCGTACCAGGATTAGAACTGCCAACTGTGTTTTCCTTCTATACTCAGATTCCATAAAATGGAATATAGCATTAATGATCCTTATCCACTAAATGAGGAAACTGCCCAGAGGCTACCCTCATGCTTAAAAGACTTTTTTAGAAGGAGCCTGTGGTCATTTTCCACAGCTGCAGCAACTCATAGTCTTAGAAAGAATGTCTTTAAAAAATTCTGTGGGAAACAAGATTTGCTGTGGCTCACTGAGAACCTGTGGCTGAGACTGTTCATTCGGGCCTCATGCTTTTCTTGCTCTTTGTACTGTTCTGTCAGTGAAGTGTCACGAGAGAGCATGGGTTGTGGGACAGCCTTCCAGTGTGTCTGCTGTGGGCCCTCCTCACTGCTCCTGGGGCACTGGGTGGATGGAGCACATCCCTGTCTCTGTCTGAGATGGTTTTTGAGCACATGACCATCCCATTGAAGAACCGGGAGTTCCCTAGTGAGCTCTGAAGAAAGGCTCTTGTGGGCTCTGCCAGTTGTAGATTTTATCAGGAGCTTATGAATGTCTCTCACACTGGTTCTCACTGGAACACAAGCAAGTACAGGTGAAGTAAGCTTTTTTTCTTTTCCTTTTCAACAGCTGTTTAGCTTGCTTTATTCTTAAAATTGTAGTGTTTCAGTAAATGTGCCATTAGGAAAAGTGTCAGTTATGCTGATATCTATATAATTCAGAAATTTTCTTTTCATAGGCAGTTGGCACTACAAGCAAAGTGAATTTATCATCCCTTTTCCTAAATGAAATAAAAATGTATTGTCTTCTGAAATGGGGCAAATTTATCTTGAATACACTTTGTGTGTCTGTGCCTTCTCAAAAGACATATTATCTGATCATTGTTGTTATAGTTACAGAAGGTTGATTGCCCAGAATGTGCAATTTGCAGGTGTGCATTTACAAGCACTTCAGAGACAGTATCTTTGAAAATAAGAAATTCAGCAAGGCTATCTAGAGACTTAATAGTGAGTTTTTAAAGTATTGTATTTTTAACTTTCATAGTATGAACTCTAATATATATATTTAAAAATAGATGCCTGATAAGTGAAGTGAATATAAGAAAACAGATCTTCCTCTTTTATTGGGCAATGCCTCAGGACAAAATATAAGAATGTATATCTTAATAGGTTGTGATTTTTAAATTTCTATTTTAAACTATTTCACATCATACTATATGTTATTATCTCTGAAAAGAGGTATTAACTATTAATAAATCATAGATTTTAGATTATCACTCCCCTACTCTGCTTAAATGTGACAAAAAAAATATAACCTCTTATTTCAGATTCATCAGTACACTCAAAAACTTTTGAATGTCAGAAAGTTTTTTTTTTACACAATTCTTTAAAACCTGTAGTTAATAGAGTAGAAATCGGATTTACTCAAATTATGTTACTAGCATGAGGTTAATCTAAATCATGGCACATTGGAGAGTGTTGGAAGATGGCGTCATGAGTAGAACAGTGGAAATCTCCTCCCAAAACCACAAATATCTATGAAAATATAACAAAGACAACCCCTCCTAGAATGAAGACAAGAGGACACAGGACAATATCAAGACCACATCCACAGCAGAGAGAACGCAGCGCCTCATGAATGGGGTAAGATACAAGCCACAGCGCGGTGGGAGCCAAGCGCCCATACCCCCAACTCCCGGCAGGAGGAGAATAGGCAGAGCGGGAGGGAGATGGAGCACAGGACTACCGAACACACAGCCCCAGCCATCCGGGCCAGTGTGCAGGGCCCTGGATACTAGGAAAACAAGGCAGCAATAGTGAGCGGGCACCGGAGGCCGGGCCCCAGAGGACATAAGAAAAGTGAGCCAAATTTTGTTTTTTTCTGTTTTGTTTTGGCTAGCGCTTTTTGGAAGTCTTAAAGAGATAGGGACCCCAATGCTAGGGAAAGAGGGCTGCAAGACCGGTGAGCAGATGCCTGAGGCTGGCACCGGAGAATAAAGAAAAACGAGTGGCCACTTTTATTTTTAATTAAATTTTTTTTTTGTGGTCGTTGTTTTGTTTCAGCGGTTGCTTTTTGGAAGTCTTAAAGGGGCAGGGCGGGACACTATATCCAGAGGTAAGGAATCTGGAGATCGCAGGGCAGTCTAACCCCTGTGCTCCAGGGAATAGGGAGACACCTTACAGAGATAAATAGTCTCCATGCCGCTCCCTCTCCAACGCCACTTCACCACTTTGGAGCAGGGGCCCGAACCAGGCCACGCCCACAGTCACAGTGGAGATAAACTCCATAGCAGCCAGGCAGGAAGCAGAAACTCTGTCTGCACACAGCTGCCCAGCACAAGCCACTAGAGGTTGCTTTTCTCCCAGGAGAGGAAGGCCACAAACGAACAAGAAGGGAAGTTCTTCCAGCCGTCATTTGTTCCAGCTCTGCAAACTATTCCTATCAATATGAAAAGGCAGAGCTACAGGCAAAGATCCCAGAGACAACACCAGAGAAGGAGACAGACCTAACCAGTCTTCCTGACAAAGAATTCAAAATGAGAATCATAAACACGCTGACAGAGATGCAGAGAAATATGCAAGAGAAATGGAATGAAGTCCGGAGTGAGATCACACATGCCAGAAAGGAGATTGCAGAAATGAAACAAACTCTGGAAGGGTTTATAAGCAGAATGGATAAGATGCAAGAGGCCATTGATGGAATTGAATCCAGAGAACAGGAACGCATAGAAGCTGACAGAGAGAGAGATAAAAGGATCTTCAGGAATGAAACAATGTTAAGAAAATTGTGTGACCAATCTAAAAGGAACAATATCCGTATTATAGGGGTTCCAGAAGAAGAAGAGAGAGGAAAAGAGATGGAAAGTATCTTAGAAGAAATAATTGCTGAAAACTTCCCCAAACTGGGGGAGGAAATAATCGAACAGACCACGGAAATACACAGAACCCCCAACAGAAAGGATCCAAGGAGGACAAAACCAAGACACATAATAATTGAAATGGCGAAGATCAAGGACAAAGAAAGAGTTTTAAGGCAGCTAGAGAAAAAAGGTCACCTATAAAAGAAAACCCATCAGGCTAACATCAGACTTCTTGACAGAAACCATACAGGCCAGAAGAGAATGGCATGATATATTTAATACAATGAAACAGAAGGCCTTGCACCAACTATACTGTATCCAGCACAACTATCATTCAAATATGATGGTGGGATTAAACAATTCCCAGACAAACAAAAGCTAAGGGAATTTTCTTCCCACAAACCACCTCTACAGAACATCTTACAGGGACTGCTCTAGATGGGAGCACTCCTAGAAAGAGCACAGCACAAAACACCCAACATATGAAGAATCGAGGAGGAGGAATAAGAAGGGAGAGAAGAAAAGTATCTCCAGATAGTGTATATAACAGCTCAATAAGTGAGCTTATTTAGACAGTAAGATAATAAAGAAGCTAACCTTAAACCTTTGGTAACCACAAATCTAAAGCCTGCAATGGCAATAAGTACATATTTTTCAATAGTCACCCTAAATGTAAATGAACTTAATACACCAATCAAAAGACACAAAGTAACAGAATGGATAAAAAAAGCAAGACCCATGTATATGCTGCTTACAAGAAACTCACCTCAAACCCAAAGACATGCACAGGCTAAAAGTCAAGGGATGGGAAAACATATTTCAAGCAAACAACAGCGAGAAGAAAGCAGGGATTGCAGTACTAATGTCAGACAAAATAGACTTCAAAACAAAGAAAGTAACAGACAAAGAAGGACACTACATAATGATAAAGGGCTCAGTCCAACAAGAGGATATAACCATTCTAAATATATATGCACCCAACACAGGAGCACCAGCATATGTGAAACAAATACTAACAGAACTAAAAGGGGAAATAGACTGCAATGCATTCATTCTAGTAGACTTCAACACACCACTCAACCCAAAGGATAGATCCACTGGGCAGAAAATAAGTAAGGACAGGGAAGCACTGAACAACACAGTAGAGCAGATGGACCTAATAGACATCTATAGAACTCTACATCCTAAAGCAACAGGATACACATTCTTCTCAAGTGCACATGGAACATTCTCCAGAATAGACCACATACTAGGACACAAAAAGAGCCTCAGAAAATTCCAAAGATTGAAATCCTACCAACCAACTTTACAGACAACAAAGGCATAAAACTAGAAATAAACTGTACAAAGAAAGTAAAGAGGCTCACAAACACATGGAGGCTAAACAACACGCTCCTAAATAATCAATGGATCAATGACGAAATCAAAATGGAGATCCAGCAATATATGGAAACAAATGACAACAACAACACTAAGCCCCAACTTCTGTGTGACGCAGCAAAAGCACTCTTAAGAGGAACGTATATAGCGATCCAGGCACACTAGAAGGAGCAAGAACAATCTTAAATGAATAGTCTAACATCACAATTATCAAAATTGGAAAAAGAAGAACAAATGAGGCCTAAATCAGCAGAAGGGGGACCTAATAAAGATAAGCGAAGAAATAAGCAAAATTGAGAAGAGTAAAACAATAGCAAACATCAAAGAAACCAAGAGGTGGTTATTTGACAAAAACAAAATAGATAAGCCACTAGCCAAAGTTGTTAAGGGAAAAAGAGAATCAACACAATCCAACAGAATCACAAATGAGAACGGAAAAATCATGACAGACTCCACAGATATACAAAGAATTATTAAATACTACTATGTAAATCTATATGCCAAAAAGCTGAAAAACCTAGAAGAAATGGACAACTTCCTAGAAATATACAACCTTCCAAGACTGACCAAGGAAGAAACACAAAAGTTAAACAAACCAATTACGAGCAAAGAAATTGAAACTGTAATCAAAAAACTACAAAAGAACAAAATACCCGGGCAGGATGGATTTACTTCAGAATTTTATCAGACACACAGAGAAGACATAATACCCATTCTCCTTAAAGTTTTCCAAAAAATAGAAGAGGAGGGAATACTCCCAAACTCATTCTATGAAGCCAACATCACCCTAATATCAAAACCAGGCAAAGACCACACCAAAAAAGAAAATTACAAACCAATATCCCTGATGAATGTATATGCAAAAATACTTAATAAAATATTAGCAAACCGAATACAAAAGTATATCAAAAGGATCAAACTCCATGACCAAGTGGGATTCATCCCAGGGATGATAGGATGGTACAACATTCAAAAATCCATCAACATCATCCACTGCATCAACAAAAAGAAAGACAAAAACCACATGATCATCTCCATAGCTGAAAAAACATTCGACAAAATTCAGCATCCATTCAAGATAAAAACTCTCAGCAAAATGGGAATAGAGGGCAAGTTCCTCAACATAATAAAGGCCATATATCATAAACACACAGACAACATTATACTGAACAGCGAGAAGTTGAAAGTTTTTCCTCTGAGATCGGGAACTAGACAGGGATGCCCACTCTCCCCACTGCTATTTAACATAGTACTGGAGGTCCTAGCCATGGCATTCAGACAAAACAAAGAAATACAAGGAATCCAGATTGGTAAAGAAGAAGTTAAACTGTCACCATTTGCAGATGACGTGATATTGTACATAGAAAACCCTTAAGACTCCACCCCAAAATTACTAGAACTGATATCGGAATACAGCAAAGTTGCAGGATAAAAATTAACACACAGAAATCTGTAGCTTTCCCATACACGAACAATGAACCAATAGAAAGGGATATCAGGAAAGCAATTCCATTCATAATTGCATAAAAAAGAATAAACTACCTAGGAATAAATCTATCCAAAGATGTGAATCACCTATATTCTGAACACTACAAGTCACTCTTAAGAGAAAATAAAAGGGACACTTACAAATGGAAACTCATCCCATGGTCGTGGATAGGAAGAATTAATATCGTCAAAATGGACATCCTGCCCAAAGGAATATACAGATTTGATGCAATCCCTATCAAATTCACAGCAACATTCTTCAATGAACTTGAACAAATAATTCAAAAATTCATATGGAACCACCAAAGACCCCAAATAGCCAAAGCAATCCTGAGAAAGAAGAATAAAGTATAGGGGATCTCACTCACCAATGTCAAGCTCTACTATAAAGCAATAGTAATCAACACAATTTGGTACTGGCACAAGAACAGAGCCACCGTCCAGAGGAACAGACTAGAGATTCCAGACATTAACCCAAACATATATGGTCTATTAATATTTGATAAAGGAGTCATGGACACACAATGGCAAAATGACAGTCTCTTCAACAGATAATGCTGGCAAAACTGGACAGCTACATGTAGGAGAATGAAACTGGACCTTTGTCTAACCCCATATAAAAATGTAAATTCAAAATGGATCAAAAATCTGAATGTAAGCCATGAAACCATTAAACTCGTGGAAAAAAACATAGGCAAAAACCTCTTAGACATAAACTTGAGTGACTTCTTCTTGAACATATCTCCCCGGGCAAGGAAAACAACAGCAAAAATGAACAAGTGGGACTATATTAAGCTGAAAATCTTCTGCACAGAAAAAGACACCATCAATAGAACAAAAAGGAACCCTACAGTATGGGAGAATATATTTGTGAATGACAGATCAGATAAAGGCTTGATGTCGAAAACATATAAAGAGTTCACACGCCTCAACAAGCAAAAATCAAATAATCCAATTAAAAAATGGGCAGAGGAACTGAACAGACAGTTCTCTATAAAAAAAATGCAGATGGCCAACAGAAACATGAAAAGATGCTCCACATCACTAATTATCAGAGCAAAGCAAATTAAAACTACAGTGAGGCATCACCACACACCAGTAAGGATGGTTGCCATCCAAAAGACAAACAACAACAAATGTTGGCGAGGCTGTGGAGAAAGGGAACCCTCCTACACTGCTGGTGGGAAAGTAAACTAGTACAACCATTGTGGAAAGCAGTATGGAGGTTCATCAAAATGTTCAAAACAGACTTACCATTTGACCCAGGATTTCCATTCCTAGGAATTTACCCTAAGAACGCAGCAATCAAGTCTGAGAAAGACAGATGCACCCATATGTGTATCACAGCACTATTTACAAAAGCCAAGAATTGAAAACAACTTAATGTCCATCGGTAGATGAATGGATAAAGAAGATGTGGTACATATACACAATGGAATACTACTCAGCCATAAGAGGGCAAATCCTACCATTTGCAGCAACATGATGGAGCTGGAGGGTATTATGCTCAGTTAAATAAGCCAAGCGGAGAAAGAGAAATACCAAATGGTTTCACTCATCTGTGGAGTATAAGAACAAAGGAAAAACTGAAGGAACAAAACAACAGCAGAATCACAGAACCCAAGAATGGACTAACAGGTATCAAAGGGAAAGGGACTGAGGAGGATGTGTGGGTAGGGAGGGATAAGGGTTGGGAGGAAGAAGGGGGGTATTAAGATCAGCATGCATAGGGGGGTGGGAGAAAGGGGAGGGCTGTACAACACAGAGAAGACAAGTAGTGATTCTACAACATTTAGCTATGCTGATGGACAGTGACTGGAAAGGGGTTTATAACGGGGATCTGGTATAGGGGAGAGCGTAGTAAACATAATATTCTTCATGTAAGTGTAGATTAAAGATAACAAAAAAAAAGAAAAGGGGGATTATTCCATGACAGGATAAAACTAACTGTAAATCAACAATTAATGCATGGTTTAAATATCCTTAACTTTGATCACTTAAAGTGTGTCAGATGATTGGCTATGGAGGTACACTTTTGCGATAATATACTTTTCTCTTAAAAAAATAGCAGTTCCTGTTTGGTGACCTCCAATGTGTTCCACACAATGGTATAAAGGGCAGATCAAAGTGTGGGAAAAGGGTCTGTTTGTATTTATGCAGAGGATCAAAGCCTAATGTGTCTACCCAGTAAATGAACTAAGATACGATGTGAAGACGAACTTCCAACATCACTCTCTGGAAGAGTCATACAAGAAGATGATGATCAAAAAACCTCAACAAGGACCCAGGCGATGCTGCAGTTGTAGCTGCATTCATCCCACTGGTTCCCGGACTTTCCATTGTAATGAAGAAGGAGATATCTAAGCTGGCCTGTGCATACAGTAAAACAACAAATTTGACTGGATCTACACTGTTGGAACTAAACCAAGATTTAGGAGAAGTGCAAGTTGTAGCGCTCCAAAATCTTACAACTACAGACTATCTACTGTTAGAAGAACATATGGGATGTGAACAGTTCCCAGGAATGGGCTGTTTTAATTTGTCTGATATATCTCAGACTGTTCAAGTACAGTTGGACAATATCCATCATATCATAAACAAATTTTCACAAATGCCTAGGGTGCCTAACTGGATTTCTTGGCTCACTGGAGATGGCTGGTAATTGTACATCTGCTTTGGTTATGTAACTGTACTCCTATTATGTTAATGTGTGTGTGCAATTTAATAGGTAGTTTAAAACCTATAATGCTTAAATTACTCTACAAGAAGATATGTCAAAGAAATAATCTCCCCATGTTTTCTTCCATCTGTTACCTCTGCAGCTTTTCTTCTTCCTTCCTAATTACAAACCTTAAATAGAATTCATGTCTCATATCAAATTTACCGAGTATCATAATTCCTCCAAGTGCTAAAGCTACCTCAAGACAAATGGTGGGCATAGAAGCCACAGGGCATAAATCTGCATAGAAGTGAAAAGCTAACCTTTTCAAACAGTTATACTTCTCTCTCAATTCCCAACTTTACATCTCCCTGTATGGCCCCAGAAGAAGACTGGTTAGCCAGAGACAGGTAAGATTCCTCAAGGGAGGAACAACCTAAGACAGGCCCAGTCACAGGGGCCCCATCAGGTGAGAAACTGGGGATCAACAGAGGTGAGGCTTAAAACCTCTCCCGCCCTGTTTTGAGAGAAATATTCTGCATGCATGGATATTTTATTGCCCTTGTCTAGCTTGGATTATCACATAGTCTACAGTCACACACCCGATCATCTACATTTGCTCTCTTACAACACTTATCTAAGTTTTCTACCTTTATCTTACATCTACCTACCACTTCAGCATTTTATTTAAAATGATAATAATAATAATAATAATAATAAAGTGAGAAATGTGGGATCCACATATAAATCAAGTATAAAAATCAAACGAATATTCATATTTCACATGATTGTTTATGGCTCATAATGTGTGATCAAAACTGAAAGTTTCTGTGATGACTGCCCTTGCACTGTTCACCGTGTAAGAACTTATTCACTATGTAAGAATTTGTTCACCATGTAAGAACTTGTTCACTATACTTTAGAAGATTGGAGACTGTTGAGAATTAGGCTTCGGGTTGATTGAGGATTGTGCATTGAGTCCCCTATACAGAGTTTTATAGTTGGTAACTACCATTTGATCAATAAATAAAATATATGCCCTCTCAAATATATATATTTATTACATCAGCAATTTCTCTGGAAACTGTTGATCTATAAAAAGTGGATCCTAGTATTTAACTTAGTTTTCTTGATTTCACTTGACCATTCAGAAACAGAAGCTCCATGGGGGTACACACGGATTCAGCCTACCATTTTCCAGTGTCTGAGATGTTCATCCTGAGCCAGGGTGGAAGTCCATGGGGCAGCGTTTGAGCCTCCCGTTCAGAACCATTCTGCTTTATCCCATCTTGTTGTTCATTTTTTGTCCTGGAAATCGCTCACTCTGAACCTGCCCTGTGAGGCCCAGGCAGCACTCGCAGCTACAGGCTCTGAAAGGTGGAGCCCCTTTCCTACCCTCCCTGCAGTACATACACGTGAGAGGGCCAGAAAGCCCACCCAGAGACAGATACAGATAGCATGAGTGTGCATAATTGCCCCTACACAGGCAGGACAGAGCATCTCATGGCCTGCAGGCCCTGTGTGGGCGTGGGGCAGTTCTCAGAAGTGGACAGGGCAGGAGGTAGGTGGTCACAGAACACAGGCCATATTGGCTCTGGGTGTTTGTCTGGCACAGAATTCTAAAGTAATTTAAGTGGGTTGCTTTTATTTAAAATACAGATTTCTCCCTTTTTTTGAGAAATTGGAAGGCAAGGAAACCCTGGCAGGACCCACTTCCTCTTGTGGCTGGTTGGCCAGTAGTGGGCCCACCATGTTCCTAACCCAGAGAAAAGGAAGCCTTTTCACTCATAATTTTCAGGAAGAAAATCATCAAGTATGTTACTTTGGTAGATTCAGGTATTGCCAGAAATAAAATTTTCTACTTCCCTGCCTTTCAGGGGGAGAATCAAGAGACAAGACAACTGGTAAATCCTGTCCTGGTCCCAGTAGCTAGCAGCTGACCATGAGCCACCCTAGGGATGGCCGGTGTGCTCCTCGTGTGTGTCCGACCTCGGCTGGCCCTGAGTAGGGCGGCCCACAAACACCTGCCCCGCCCCTGAGCCCACGGAGAAGCACCTCTGAGGAGTCAGCAGGGGTTGGAAATGAGGTTTCCTTTCCACTTTTACATCTGGTAGGTCAGGAAGGTGAGATTTAAATCTGGCCTCTGGGTTAAGTTTATCATTTTATGTTGATTCCCGATATCTCTGTTCATTACATTTACAATGGTACTGCTAATGTGAATTTTCTCGTCAACACAATCCAGTAACTGACTTTTTAAAAATAAATAAGTGGAACCTTAGGGAAAACAAGTGGAAGATGATGTAGGTGCATGTTGGAGCTTCCGTGGTACTCAGCACACACCTGCGTACCTGGTGTGTCACTGGGACAGAAACCACGTGCACCACCGGTAACTTTGCTTGCTGTTAGAAGGTGTTTTTGGTAGACATGGGAATAGTAGGACTGCATGATTGCTTTCAACCAAATCAGGACTGTGTTGGGTTTTTTATTTATATTTATATTTGTATTTTATTTATTTTATTTTTTGTAGATAATTATTTTTTATTGAAGGGTAGTTGACACACAGTATTACATTAGTATCAGGTGTACAACACAGTGATTCAACATTTATATACATGATAATTCTAGATATCAGCTATCACCATACAAAGTTGTTATAATATTTTGACTATATTCCTTATGCTACACATTACATCATAGTTACTTATTTATTTTACAATTGGAAGTCTGTATTTTTTATTTTTTTTTGAGAGGGCATCTCTCACACTTATTGATCAAATGGTTGTTAACAATAAAAATAAATTTCTGTATAGGGGGGTCAGTGCTCAATGCCCAATCATGAATCCACACCAAGCCTAATTTTCGTCAGTGTCCAATCTTCTGAAGCATAACAAACAAGTTCTTACATGCAGAACAAATTCTTACATAGTGAATAAGTTACATGGTGAACAGTACAAGGGCAGTCATCACAGAAACTTTCAGTTTTGCTCATGCATTATGAACTATAAACAATCAGTTCAAATATGAATATTCGTTTGATTTTTATACTTGATTTATAGCTGGATACCACATTTCTCTCCTTATTATTATTATTTTAAATAAAAAGCTGAAGTGGTAGGTTGATGCAAGATAAAGGTAGAGAACAGTTTACTGTTGTAAGAGAGCGAATGAAGATGATCGGGTGTGTGCCTGTAGACTATGTGTTAATAAAAGCTAGACAAGGGCAATAAAATATCCACGGATGCAGAAGATTTCTCTCAGAACAGGGGGGTTGAGGTTCTCAGCCTCACCTCTGTTGATCCCCAATTTCTCACCTGATGGCCCCCCTGCGACTGTGCCTGTCTTAGGTTGTTCCTCCCGTGAGGAATCTTACCCGTCTCTGGCTAACCAGTCATCTTCCGGGGCCATACAGGGAGATGTAAATTTGGTAAGAGAGAGAGAAGCCTTATCGTTTGAAAAGGTTAGCTTTTTACTTCTATGCAGATTTATGCCTTGTGTCTTCTATGACCAGCATTTGTCTTGAGGTATCTTTAGCACTTGCAGGAATTATGATACTCGGTAAATTTGATATGAGACAGGAATTCTATTTAAGGTTTGTAATTAGGAAGGAAGAAGAAATGCTATAGAATTAGCAGGCAGAAGAAAACATGGGAAGATTGATTATTTCTTTGACATATCTTCTTGTAGTGTAACTTCAGCATGTATACGTTTTAAACTACTAATTAAATTGCGCAGACACATTAACATAATATGGGTACAGTTACATACCCAAAGCAGACCTATATTTATCAGCCATCTCCAGTGTAACCAAGAAAACCAGTTAGGCACCTTAGGCATTTGTGAAAACTTATCTATGATATGGTGGATATTGTCTAACTGAACTTGAACAGTCTGGGAGAAATCAGACAAATTAAAACAACCCATTCCTGGGGACTGTTCACATCCCATATGTTCATTTAACAGTAAATAGTCTGTAGTTGTAAGATTTTGGAGTGCTACAACTTGCACTTCTCCTAATTCTTGGTTGAGTTCCAACAGAATAGATCCAGTCAAATTTGTTGTTTTACTGTATGCACAGGCCAGCTTAGATATCTCCTTCTTCATTCCCATGACAATTCCAGGAATTGGTGCAATGAGTGCATCTACACCTGCTTTTTTTTTAATCATTAATCTACACTTACATGATGAACACTTTGTTTACTAGGCTCACCCCTATACCAGGTCCCCCCTTTACATTCACTGTCCATCAGCGTAGCAAAATGTTATAGAATCACTATTTGTCTTCTCTGTGTTGTCCAGCCCTCCCCTTTCTCCCACCCCCCGGAAGATGCTAATCTTAACACCCCCCATTTACTCCCCCCTTTTCCCTCTCTACCCACCCACCCTACCCATTCCCTCTCCCATTGAAGTGAGTGTTGTGTTGAAGTCTCCTAGAATGAATGCATGGCATTCTATTTCCTCCTCTAGTTCTGTTAATTTTTGTTTCAGGTATGTTGGGGCTCCTGTATTGGGTCCATATAAATTTAAAATGGTTTTATTCTCTTGATGGACTGAGCCCTTTATCATTATGTAATGTCCTTCTTTGTCTTTTGTTACTTTTTTTATTTAGAAGTCTGTTTTGTCTTATACCAGAATTGCAACACCTGCTTTCTTCTCTCTTTTGTTTGCATGAAATATCTTTTTCCATCACTTGACTTTAAGTCTGTGCATGTCTTTGGGTTTGAGGTGAGTCTCTTGTAAGCAGCATATGGATGGATCTTGCTTTTTTATCCATTCTATTACTCTGTGTCTTTTGATTGGTGCATTCAGTCCATTTACATTTAGGGTGATTATTGAAAGGTATGAATTTATTGCATTGCAGGCTTTAAGGCTGTGGTTACCAAAGCTTTAGGGTTAGCTTCTTTACTATCTTACAGTCTACCTTAACTCGCTTGTTGAGCTATTATAAAAGCGGTCTGATGATTCTTTATTTCTCTCCCTTCTTATTCCTCATCCTCCCTTCTTCATATGTTGGGTGTTTTGTTCTGTGCTCCTTTTAAGAGTGCTCCCATCTAGAGCAGTCCCTGTAGGATGCCCTGAAGAGGTGGTTTGTGGGAGGCAAATTCCCTCAACTTTTGCTTGTCTTGGAATTGTTTAGTCCTTCCTTCATATTTAAATGATATTTGTGCTGGATTCAGTAGTCTTGGTTCGAGGCCCTTCTGTTTCATTGTATTAAGTATATCATGCCATTCTCTTCTGGCCTGTAGGGTTTCTGTTGAGAAGTCTGATGATAGCGTGATGGGTTTTCCTTTGTACTTAAACTTTTTTTTCTCTCTGGCTGCCATTAATACTTTGTCCTTGTCTTTGATCTTTGCCATTTTAATTATTATGTGTCTTGGTGTTGCCCTCTTTGGATCCATTGTCATGGGAGTTCTGTGTACCTCTGTGGTCTGAGAAGCCATTTCTTCCCCTACTTTGGGGAAGTTTTCTTCAATTATTTCTTCAAAGACACTTTCTCTCCCTTTTTCTGTCTCTTCTCCTTCTGGTATTCCTATAATGCCTATATTATTCCTTTTGATTGGTCACTCAGCTCTCTTAAAATTCTTTCATTCCTGGAGATCCTTTTATCTCTCTCTGCATCAGCTTCTCTGTGTTCCTGTTCTCTGTTTTCTAGTCCATTAATGGTCTCTTGCATCTCGTCCATTCTATTTTGAAGTCCTTCCAGAGCTTTTTTTATTTCTGTATTCTCCTTCTGTAGTTCTTGCATATTTCTCTGCAAGTCCATCAGCATGGTTATGACTTTTGTTTTGAATTCTTTTCAGGAAGACTGGCTAAATCTATCTCCCCAGTATCCTTCTCAGGGGAAGATGTAGCAGTTGCCAAAGCTGTCTGGGTTAGTCTTGTCTGAATCATGTTTTCTTGCCTTTTCATGTTGACAGGTGCTATTGACTGTCAGCTGGGAGGGCCAAACTTTTCACATGCTACTGGCCTTTCTTTACTTGGCAACTGCGACCCCTAGTGGCTTGTGCTGGGTAATTGCGTGTAGACTGGTTCTTTGTGTCTTGCCTGGCCAGAATGGAGGAACTTCCCTTTCTGTGGGCCTTTTGCCTTAGGCTGCTTCTATGCTTTCACAGCGCCCAGAGGGGTAATGGACGGAGGGCTGTTTGGTGGTTTACCTCTGTGAGGTGTCTCAGAGCTGCTGCCCAGGGGGTTAGTGCGCCTGGATTTCCCTGTACATTCCATCTGCTGGGCGGTGGCCTGTGTTGTTTCCGTCCAGCTGTTAATTACCTGTCCCTTTAAGACTTTCATAAAGCCCCCGCTTTTTTTGTCACAGGTGCATCAGCTTCAGCATGTCCTCAGAGGTCTTGCTGCCCTGTTTCCCTAGTTTCCAGAGATCACATGCATGCACTGTCTCTGTGCTCTGGTGTGGGTGGCTGGAGCTGTGTGTTCAGCAGTCTTGGGCTAGGTCTCCCTCCCGCTCTTCCTATTCTTCTCCCGCCGGGAGCTGGGGGGAGGTGCACTCGGGTCCTGCTGGGCTGGGGCTTCTATCTTACCCCTTTCACCAGGCACTGGGTTCTCGCTGGTGTAGTTGTAGTCTGGCTGTTGCCTGTGTCTTCTGGTCTGTCTTTTAGGATTAGCTGTATTTGTTGTATTTTCAAAAATATATATGTTATTGGGAGGAGATTCCCAATGTCCTACTCATGCTGCCATGGTGCATCCACGCTGCAGTTTTATTTTCTGTAGCTCCCTGAGCATGCTCCTGAATTTATTTTGAGATCTCTTTCTCAGGAAGATTGATTTGAGTGTAGTTACCAGGTTCATTTGAAGGTTCATCTTTGTAGGTGGTGCCCTCTAGCTCCCAGAAGCTTTACTCTCTGGAGATGCTCAGCCCTTGGGGGGATGGCAGGCGTCCCAGGGGTGTGGTGCCAGTGCCAAACCCGCCGGAATGAAAGAGGACTTTCCTGCTTCCCGGCCACAGTGCCTGTCTCCACTCCCAGGGCCAGTTTGTGGAGCAGGCAGGGAGAAGCTGCCATAGGTGGGGGCGGCCGTTTTGCAGGCTGGTCCCGGCAGGGACGCAGGCCGTGTACCAGTCACATGACGGTAAGGGGCCTCAGAACTGAAAGGCCAGCCAGGGGGATGGAGTGCCTGGAGCTCCTGAAAGCTCACCCGCCTGCCGAGCTGAGTGCACCCAGGCAGTTTGGCGCAACTGTCCTTTATCCTGAGTGGCAAGCCCTGTGGAAGCTTTGCCCCTTTAGAAGTTCTCTTGCTGTTAGGAAGTCTCACAGACTGTCCGCCTTTCTTTTGTCCCACATCGGCTGGATGTGGATCCCTGTGTTGTCCCACAAGTGGCTGGAAACTCGTCTCTCGAAGTCTCCTGCCTGTCTTTGCATTCCATCCCCACTGGTCCTCCAGAGAGCAGCACTTTTATGGTAGGTTCGTGCTTCCAGAGCACATATCCAGGACTGTATGTCACACTTCTCCTTGAGGTGACAGCCTGGCGCAGCAGCTTTCTTCCCTGCTGCTCTTCCAGGATTTGGTGTAGTTGTTCTCTTTCCATATGGTATGTATGTATGTGGTTTTCGTTTTGGTAGGAGGATTCTGCCTCCCCTCTCACGTGAGCCGCCATCTTTAAACCCATCAGCACATCTATTTTTTTTTTTTGCAGTTTCACTTGTCTAGGGTACCTGTCACCACCCCCTCAATTTGTAGTTGGTCTTCGCCCTTTGATCTCAAGTGAGTCTCCTGTAATGGAGCACGTAGGTGGTCTTGTGTTTCCATCCCTTCTTTTATCCCTGGGTCTTTTGATTGGAGCACTCAGAGCCTGTCCTTTTATTCTGACAATTGAGTGCTGTGTACTTATTACACTTAAATAATTTTTTTGTTACCATTAATCTACAATCACACAAAGAACATTATGATCACCAAGTACACCAAGTCCCCATCAAAAACCCCGTTAGAGTCGCTGTCCATCAGCGTAGCTGAATGCTGTTGACCCCTTCACCATGTCCCCCACCACACACCCCGTTAGAGTTGCTGTCCATCAGCGTGTAGTAAGATGTTGTGTAATCTCTGCTTTTCTTCTCTGTGTTGTACAGCCCTCCCCATGCTCCCATCACGCCATACATTTTACATGCTTATCCTAATGCCCCATTCATTTCTCCCCGCCCTTATCCCTCACTTCCCACCCACCCTGCCCAGTCCCTTTCCCTTTGGTAACTGTTTGTAAACTCTTGGGTTCTGTGAGTCTGCTGCTGTTTTTTTCCTTCAGTGTTTCTTTGTTGTTATACTCCACACATGAGTGAAATCATTTGGTACTTGTCTTTCTCTGCCTGGCCTATTTCACTGAGCATAATACCCTCTAGCTCCATCCACGTTGTTGCAAATGGTAGGATTTGTTTTCTTCTTACTGCTGCTTACTGCAAATTTTAAACTGGATTTCTGTCTTCTCTTTGGTCTGTAGTTTCGCTCTGTGCTTTCACCATTGCTCTCCTTGTTATGAACAATAGCTTTGTGTTAATCGACATGTACCTATAACTATCTATCCATCTTTCTGTCTATCTATCTACGTATATAACTGTCTATCAATCATTCAATCATCTTTTTGTATGCCCATCTTACCTTGTGTACAGAAGAGTTAACAGCATAGATTATGTCACTTCCCTACATTATGCTTCCAAAAATCTTGCAAGGTAAGTAGGCCATAGGGAGAGCACGGGGTTCACCAAGACACTTGCAGGTCAAGTCAGCCGCGTGTACATACAAAACCAGTAAATGGTGGTACAGGGACTTGAGCCTGTGTCTCTGTACTCTTTTATCTTCTTCTCACGTGCTGACTGTATTTAGACACATTCATTGACTAAGTGCTCCCTGAAGACCCCAAGTAATTTTTCTCTGGGCCTCTTGTACACAGAAAGTAAACTTGGTGCTTTGCTCACCACCATCTTTGAGGGACATCAGCGTGATCACTGCTGATAGGAGGGAGGGAAAATTAAAAACACCAACTTCTAGACAGAAGCAGTTGGGAGCAAAGAGTGTTCTGAGGAGTGACGTGTTTATTTGAGTGTCTAAACTTCCCTCTGTATGTGGGTATTACATCTTTACATTCGTGAACATCATAAAACCCTCTGATTTCAAAGGCCCAGACGCATATTATTACAGCAATTCAGTTGTTGAGGTGAGAGAAAATGAGGAGGATGTTCCTGCACCACTAAATCTATGGCTGGGCACTGCTGAAACCAAACAAAAAGAATTCACGGTGGCCAGATAGGGCTATTTCCTACTGACAGACTCTGGGAACTCAAACAGAATCCATTTGTTTTACTGTTTGTTTTTCACTTTCACTGTGTAGGGTACCAGTCCCCACCCCTTTGGCTTGTATTTTGTCTGTGTCCTTGGATCTCAAGTGAGTCTCCTGTAAGGGAGCACATAGCTGGTGTTTTCTTTGGAGCACTCAAAGCCTGTCCTTTCATTCTGATAATTTAGAGCAGTGCCCTTATTGCAATTAAAAAAAGTTTTTTTGTTATCATTAATGTAGAATCACGTGAAGAACAGTATGTTTACGCTCCTCCCAACTTCACCAATTCCCCACCAAAAACCTCTTACAGATTCTCTCCTTCAGCATAGTTGTATGCTGTAGACCCTTTCAACATGTCCCCCACACACACCCTGTTACAGTCGCTTTCCATCAGCGTTTAGTAAGATGCTGTAGAATCTCTACTTGTCTTCTCTGTATTGTACAGCCCTCCCCATACCCCCTGAGCACACGCATTATTCATGCTAAATGTAATGTCCCCTTTCTTTCTCCCCACCCTTATCCCTCCCTTTCCACCCACCATGTCCAGTCCCTTTCTCTTTGGTAACTGTTAGTCCACTCTCGGGTTCTGTGAGTCTGCTGCTGTTTTTTTCCTTCAGTTTTTCTTTGTTGTTATACTCCACACATGTGTGAAATCATTTGGTACTTGTCTTACTCCACCTGGCCTATTTCACTGAGCATACTACCATCTTGCTCCATCCGCATCAATACAAATGGTAGGATTTATTTTCTTCTTATGGCTGCTTACTGTCTTTTTAAACTGGATTTCATTTTCGTTTTTGTCTGTAGTTTCGCTATGTGCTTTCACCATTGATATCCCGGTTATGAGCAATAACTTTGTGTTAATCGATATGTACCTGAATCTATCTATCTGTCTGTCTGTCTCTCTCTCTATTTATCAATCTATCTATCTATCCTTCTATCTTCCTATCTATCTATCTATTTATCTTCCTTTCATCTATCTATCACGTCTATCATCTATCTATCATCTGTCATCTATCTATCTATCTATCTATGAATCACTCATCTTTTTGTCCTCCCATTTATACTTATGTACAGAACAGTCAACAACATCGCCTACGTCACTTCCCTATATTATGTTTCCAAAAATCTTGCAAAGTAACTAGGCCGTAGGGAGAGCACTAGGTTCACTGAGACACTTGCAGGTCGAGTCAGCCGAGTGTGCTTACAAAACCAGTAAATTGTGGTGCAGGGACGTGAACCCGTATCTCTGTACTCTGTCCTCTTTTACCTCCTTCTCGCTTGCTGACTGTATTTAGCCACATTCATTGACTAAGTGCTCCTTGAAGACCACAAGTATCCTTCTTCTGGGCCTGTTGTAGACAGAAAAGTAAACGTGGTACTTTGCTTACCAACGTGTTTGAGGAACATCGGTGTGATCACTGCTGATAGGAGGAGGGAAAAATAAAAATGAACACCAACTTCTAGACAGAAGCAGTTGGGAGCAAAGGGTGTTCTGAGGAGTGACGTGTTTATTTGAGTGTCTAAAGTTCCCTCTGTATGTGGTTATTACATCTTTACATTCGTGAACATCATAAAACCCTCTGATTTCAAAGGCCCAGACGCATATTATTACAGCAATTCAGTTTTTGAGGTGAGAGAAAATGGGAAGGATGTTGCTTCACCACTAAATTTATGGCTGGGCACTGCTGAAACGAAGCAGAAAAAATTCACGTTGGCCAGATAGGGCTATTTTCTACTGACTGTCTCTGGTGACTCAAACAGAATCCATTGGTTTGTTTGTTTCTCAGTTTCACTTGTGAAGGGTACCTGTCCCCGCTTCTTCAGCTTTTAGTTTGTCTGTGTCCTTGGATCTTAAGTGAGTCTCCTGTAAGGGAGCACATAGATGATCTTAAGTGAAAGATAGCTTTGTTTAGTATGATGCTTTCCTATCTATCTTCCTACCTATCTCTTTAACTATCTATATAATCTATCTACCTATCTATCTATCTGTCATCTATCTATCTATGATCTATCATCTACCTACTATCATCTGTGTATCTATCTGATTAATCTATCATCTATATGTATGTATATCAATCCAATCCATATATCAATCATCTGTCTGTTCATCTTTTTTCTCACTTTTGTCAACGTTCTTTCACTAGGTGCACTTTGATTCTTCTATGTCCTTCTCAGTCTCAATTCCTTGTGTTTGTTTATGTGAGTTAGCTGTGTGTTTGGGAGTTGAGAGGATTGGCCTTGGGTGGGAACTTCTTCTGTGTAGGTGGCACGAGACTCCTGGGTGTGGATGGTGTGGTTGGCGGGCTGCGCTCTTCAACCTGTGCAAGACAGGGCACTCCGGCTGCTCTGCCTGTGCCATTCCTGCTGTGGCGGCTGCGTGAGCTGCCGAGCATATCCGATGCCCCACGCAGGGATCACAATGGCTGGCCTGCGTGTTCCAGGGCATGTGCATGCCCAGTAGTAGGTCTTCATTCCTGTGCACCGATGTCACCTCGGAGGCCCTGCTTGGTGACCCATCTCCAGAGAGCATGCGTGTAGTCACCGTTTAAGTGAACTGCCTATTGGTGACATGCAGGGCTCCTGTGGGCTTGTGGCCCATGGGCTTGCTGAGGTGGCAGGCCAGCTAGTTTGTGGGGAAACTGCTCCCCTCTGCTGTCAAGGTGGAGGTAGAGTTTCAGTGCATTTAGGCATTTAGATGTGAGTGAGGTCTATCTGAAATGAAATAGTAGCGTTGAGAGCTATGTTTCTGTTCATATGAAAAGGGTACTGAGTATAAAGAGTTGGGTGATGGTGGCAGGAATTCTAGGAATGTTTATGTCCCCGCACTTATTTAATTTCTGTTAAGGGAGGTGATTCTGAAGTAACTTTTTACTAACGGATGAAGGTGATGTATAAGGTCATCCCACGTCAGCCATAGTGAGATGAAGTGGTGTAGTAGAATTAAATCCTGTACACCTTGGCCTGATGCATAGGAGACACACTGAGGGTGATCTTTGCTGCTCTCCTCTTCTCGCTATTTACCTTAACTAACTTGACGGTTCAGAGTGGCCCCAGCAACATTTCCAGCAAGATCTTTCTAAAATCGCATAGAAACACTTGGCAAAGATATCCCCAGAGTCTAGTGGAAAAATTTTACTCTTTCTGGTCATAGTTTGCAAGATGTTTGCCCTATTCTGCGTTCTTTTGTTACTTTTGAAACTCCTGTGATAGTACACCTATAGGGGCAGTGGTGTACACACACACAAGCACACTCACAGACACATATACACGGCTGAGAGTTAACGGAGACCCAAGTTATTGGAAACTGCAGCCCACACTTTAAAAAAGAAACGTGCATAAGTTGTGCACCTGGTTTTCCCCCCAAAGGGAGCAGACTTCAAAGTGCTGACGTGGTTAAACACAGATACCTATGCAGGCACCTAAGCACAGATATCTATGCATAGGCTCTCTCCATCCATCATCTCATTGCATCTCTGTTTACCTACATATCTATGTTAGTCTACTCAAGCTGATAACCAGAGTGTCATTGAGTGGGGGCTTAATCGATAGACACTGATTTCTCGCAATTCTGTAAGCAGAAGTCCTAGATCAAGTCAGGTTCAGTTCCTGGTGAGGTCCCTTCTTCTGGCTTGCATATGGCTGCATCCCTGCTGTGTCCTCACAGGGTCGAGGGAGAAAGCTCTGTCCTCTGTTCCTCTAAATAGCACTGATTGCATAATGGCAGCTCCACCCACACCCTCATGATATCTTCCAAACCTAATTACCTCCAAAGGCCTCACCTCCCAATACCATGACAGTGGGGGTTACGGCTTCAACCCTGACTTCGTTCAAATATGAACTTGTGTGTGTGTGTGTGTTTGTGTGTGTGTGGTGGCGGTGGGGTGTTAGGAGGAGCGAAAGATGGTGAGGTGAGGGCGCATAAATTCAGTTCATAACTCTGTATCTATATATCATCTATTTGTCTAATCTAACCTACCTATATCTTCTATCCAATCTAGTCTATCATCTGTCATCTTTATATATCTTATCTATCTGTCATCTCTGTCAATCTATTCTTCTAATCTATGAATATCTAACATCTATCTAATGTATCTATTTCCAATCAATCTATCACATGTCATCTGTCTGTCATCTACCTTTCGTCATCATTTGTCTACCCATCTATCCTTATGTACAGAACAGTGTAAGATAAATTCTAGCTGAAATAAGAAGGTGAAGAGAGGCAACAAAGGGCCCGGTAGTTTATTTGAACGCAAATACCTGGGCAAGATTTCCCCAGTCTATAGCAATTAAGGCTGGGGAGTTCACACATAAGTAGACAGGCAGCAAGATTTTAAAGAAGGTAGGGGGAGGCAGAGCTAAAGATTTACAGCAGCATGAGGATTTGCTAGCCCAAAGCATATTTTTCAGGTTGGGAGGGGTCAACTGCCAAGAACTTGGGCACATAATCAGTGTCCCATGTGGGAGGAGGCAGCAGCCGGAGACATTGGCACATCATCAGTGTCCGATGTGCTTGCTCCTCCCATCAGTAACCCCAGCCTTACACACAGTTAACAACATGGCTATCTATTATGGCTATCTATCTATCTATCTATCTATCTATCTATCTATCTATCTATCTATCTATCTATCTATCCATCTATCTATCTATTATCTATCTATTCGATCTATCTATACCTATCATCTATCCTATCTAATCTGTCATCTATCTGTCTATCTGTCCTATCTATCAATTTCTTTTTTTCTAACCATCTATCCATATGCACAGAACAGTTCACAAGATGGTTTATATGTCATTTCCCTACTTATGTTTCCAAAAGCCTGCAAGGTAACTAGGACTTAGAGACAGACAGCACTGGGTTCACTGAGACATTTGCACATCGTATCAACAGCATGTGACTACAAAACTAGTAAATGGTGGTGCAGGGACTTCAACCCATATCTCTGTCCCCTGTCTTCTTTTCCCACCTTTTTGACAGTATTCTAGCCGCATTTGTTGACTGACTGCTCCCTGAAGACCACAAGCATCCTTCCTCTTGACTTTTTCAGTAATTTATCCCATTGTATGGAATGCTTTATGCTCAGATACCTGCTTCTGTCACCTCCTTCTAGACTGTTCAAGTCCCACCTCCCTGGTGAGGCTTACCCTGTCCACTGTTTATTTTGAAAGCCCTGCTTCTCTCTGCCTATAATCTCAGTCCTCCATATCCTGCTTTTTATTCTTCATAGTGTTTGTTACTGGCTTAGCTACCAGAGAACTTACAGATGTTTATAGTCTCTTTCCTCCCCTCCAACTAGAACGTGGTCTTCAGAGGTTAATAATTCTGCGTGTATTAAGTCTGGTGGAGACCCTGCAGACTCTAGGATCAGCGAGAAGTGGGCACAGTTGTAACTCAAAGTGGTTTGACATGTTAGCAGTATAGGTTAGAGTCAGGCCAGGCAGTTATTAAGGAGGGCCTTTTCTGATATTACTAAGCTACTTGATAAATTCTAAGCTTAAAATTTCAATTATCACACAGCAGTGAGAAACAATTCCTTCTGTCATTCCTCCAGCCTCGAGGACCTGGATGCCAAATCCAATCTCTCAATGGGAAGTGGGAATGTGTGAGGAAGATCAGCCAAAGTCTTAAGTTACACAAGGCACACACATACAGAATTAAGCATGTTTAAAAACCAAAATGATAAGAGTGGTTTCCTGTGTCACAGCCAGGATTCCCTAGCCTCCAGTGATCTCAGAGCAGTGGGAGAGGAGAGGGAAGGGGCCACATAAGCCAACCGGGTCTCCTTCCTCTGGGCTTGCCTCCCCCTATGTTGTCATCCATTAAACGCTCAGCACGCAGACCTCACGGTGAGCACGCACAGTCATAAAACGCGGCTACTTCCACATCCCAGTCACTGGGGCATGGAACATGTTGCATATTTAAGTGTGGCTCAGAACATTATCACTCATGTATGTATGTTCTTCCACTGTCCCCGGGTCAAAGAGTAAACAGAGCAGAGGCATACTAGCAAGAGCAGGGTTTAGTGTGAGTATATAATATACACACATATTGTGGGAAAGATTTTGTTAAATAAATAGGAGGACATAGGCCTTGTCTGGAGCCAGGGGAGATCTGTAGGTGCCATTGGCAAGGTCTGCGGCGTGTCCACCGGGTCAGAGGCCGATTTAGGTGTAGGGCCGAGTTATTCGGCTGTGCCTCCCATGGCATCGTATGGGTCCAGGTCTGACCGTATGATGACCGCCCACGTGGTGTTTTTCTCAGGTGCAAAGGAGGCCAGCGGTAGTGATGCCCATGGCCTAGTGTGGGTCCCGGTGGGGACCAGAAGATGATGGCTAGTGATGGTGGCTTCGTGTCCATTGGCTTGTATAGAGAGATTGAGTGAGCTTTCGTGACAGCATTTGTGCTGCCCACTGCGTCATCTGGGGCACGGGGGATAGAGTAGGTGCCTTTCCCCATGGTGGTGGAATGCCATTGGGTCCTAGTCCGCCTTGCGGGTAGGACCGATGCCATCGTCTGTGCCTCCCACAGCACCCTGTGGGTCCAGGGGAGCCGGGAGGATGACTCCCCATCCTGTGGGTGTCTGGGGTGCGCAGGACGATGGCAGTGCAGCTACCCACGGAATCGTGTGGGGCTGGGGGGTGACCGGAAGATGACAGCCATTGAGGGAGGTGTTGTGTCACATCGGCTCATCCTGAGCATCAGTGTCAGCGTTCGGGCAGGCGCTTGTGCTGCCTTGTGCTTTGTCTGGGACCGGAGGGCAGTTGTATGTGTCTTTCCTGAGGGCAGTGGAGTGCCCATCCGGTCCGAGGCTGACTTACAGGTAGGGCCGAGGTAGTTTTCTGTGCTTCCCATGGCATCATATGGGGCCAGGGGAGACCAGACGATGACCGCTCATGCGGTAGTTGTCTAAGGTGCACAGGTGGCCGGAGGTTTTTCTGCCTACGGTCCCTTGCAGAGCCGTTGCCAACGGAGGATGACGGCTATCGAGGGTGTTGTCGTGTGAATGTGCTTACCTTGAGCGTCATTGCCGGCCCATGGGCCGAAGGTGGAGCTGCCCAAGGCCTCATGTGTGGTCAGGGGCTAATGGAAGATGACGGCCATTGAGGATGGTATCATGTCCATTGGCTCGTTTTGAGCATCAGCCTTCAGAATGGCGCCTGTGTAGCCCACGGACTTGTCCAGGGCCAGGGGGCAGTTGTAGGTGCCTCTCCCGAAGGCGGTGGCTTGCAGATCGGGTCATCGTCCACCTTGCGGGGAGAGCTGAGGCCATCATCTGTGCCTCCCACGGCATCGTATGGGGCCAGGGAAGACCAGATGAAGACCGCCCACGTGGTGGTCGTCTGAGGCCCACAGGAGGCCGGCGGTGTTGCTGCCCATGGTCTCGTGCGGTGCCTAGGGGAACCGGAAGACGATGGCTAGCGGTGGTGTAGTCGTGTCTATCGGCTTGTCCAGAGCATCAGAGCCAGCCATCGGGCCGGTGCTTGTGCTGCAAAAGGCCTGGTCTTTTGACTGACTCTGTATGGCGGTTTTGCAGAGATAGGACACCTCGAGGCGGGCTGGTAGTGGTTCCCATGTGCCCTGGAGAGGAGGAGCTCGTCTGGGTGGTCTCTCTCCAGCCGTCTGCCGGGAGCCTAGGATGGTCAAGAGGCTCAGGACTGCTCCAAGTGGTAGTGGGATCTCTGCTGGTTAAAGTGGGAAAAGCCAGCTGCTAAAGGCACAGGATCCCGGTGGAACAGCCTGTGACACGGGCAACGGGCATGTGCATGGTTCTCCCTGGCAGGAGGGATAGGGAGCAGCTCCCCGAGGACCGGAAGTATCGGCGGGCAAAGAAGGTGGGGCTGGGGAGGTGGCCGGCGGGGTGGGGTACGATCCTAAGGAAGGAGGAAACTGTCCACACGGAAAAACGGTTTGTGGTGTGTGCCAAACGATCTGAAGAAAGGGTCTGAATCTAGGGAGAGGGTCTCCTTTGCCACTAACTCTTTCTCAGGCCAAGCACGCACTGAGCTGCCCAGGTAGGGCGAGCCTGGTATGTATGTCAGCCAGGGGATACATTACAAAGAGCCCTGGGCCGCTGTGATGTCACCCAGGGGCTGCTGCACAACGCCCCCATTGCCTTAAGCACACTGGCCACACCCAAAGGAGACACTGGGCCAAAGCCACGGTGCGTCCCCAAGGCGAACCCCAGAAGAATCCCTAGCCCCCGGAATTGCCCGCTGAGGGAAGTGCAGGTGTTCGGACCAACGAGGCCACCATGTGGACAGTCGAGGGCTGCAGTGCCCGTGTCTGTCAGAACTCAGCCTGCCCGGTTGCCAGCTCTGCATGGGCTCAGCACCCGGGGAGTTGCGGGCGGCAAGCTCCTTGCCTCCACCACTCCCCCTTGCTCGCGGTGACAATGTCCTGAACACAGCCCGGCATGGAGCCACCAAGAGGCTGCCCGGGGCGCGGCCCAACCTTTCCCGGGCCTTCCCTGCTTCTCTGGGACACCTGGAGCCAGGCAAGCCTTCTCGGCCATGGCCAGCCATGTGGCTGACTTCTGAGGAAGGAGCAGACCCCATAACTTGCCTTTCTAGCTAGCGGGCAGGTTCTTTCTTTGCTTCTCACAGAAAGCGTAGGTCGGGGACCAACGGGTCTCAGCATAGACACATCCCGCATTCTGACTGGGCCCGGCCACCCAGATTTTCTCTCTGATCTAGTTTTGGGGGCCTGTGTCTCGTACGTAAATAACACAACACAGAAAACTGGGAAACACTTTTATTTTTAAAATACTTCTCCTTTTGTCTCTTAGTCTTGATGGCATCGTTCTTCTTGCACGTCAGCCAAGCTGGAATTTTGTGGGGCAACCTTGCCTCCTCTCAGTAGTCAGCCTGTCCATTTCCGATCCTGACTGTTCATCCTTTATGTTATAACCTATGAAGCTCGTGTCCCGTGTCAGTAACCCTGCTTCTAGTTCTCAGGTCTTTCCTTTTGGACCTAAGCCCTGCTTGCTCACTGCTTCACTGTGGAAGCACTGACGTTGTTACAGAATAAAATGTGAAATTCTCCAGCCCCAACTCAGGGTCAGGTCTTCACATTGTCTACATTTCCATCCCTATGAGCCAACCTCCCTGCTCCTTGAAAAGATCCTGTCTCGTGTCTTTTTGCCTCTGATTTATTTCCTCTGGGGGTTTCCACCTCTTGCCTCTGGTTTTTAAGACATTTCACCCCAGCAGAAGAACATGGATCGTTGAAGACCCACCTCTCTATTCAAATCCTCTTGGAGGCTTCCCGTGCACTCTCACTTGCGTGCCCTCCTCTCCATTCTCCGTCCTTGGTGAGAACCTCCCTTATCAAATGTGAGTGTGTCAGCTTGTGCACATCACTTCTCGGGTCACGGGATCTGTTGAACAGTGGTGACAGTGAATGACTGTACTCAGCTTCAAAGCTCAGCTGCCCGTTCAGTTGTACCTGGTGCTGATCGCACGCCCACCAACCATTCGTTATGTTCCAAACCATGCGGAAAATAAATGTGGGCGAGATGCCACCGATGACCCCTCAGTCCCCACTGTGTATGCCTCTGGGTGCTTAGGGAGAGGCTCGGCGAGCCAAGCCCACGAACTTATCTTTAACGGCGATGAGCGCAGAGCGTGTGGGGCAGGCCCCAGCTACTGCTACTGCTGCTGCTGCTGTGAAAACTCCTCTCTCTGGCCCAGTGGGGTAAGATTCCAGATCTCTTCTTGTTCTTTGCCTGTGCTTTCTCCGTAGTGGTGTAGTTTTGTTGTATGGGGGCGGCTCCTTTCGCGTCTCTGATGGAATTAAGTATGGGTCTCGGAAGTCCCTTGTGTCAGTTTTCATTGTACAGTACCATCTTGTATTTCTACGTCTTTGGGTTTTCTCCCACTGCTACTGCTTTTCCTCTGGGAGGACCTGTACCACAGGCCTGTATTAGACAGAAGAGTAAACTTGGTGCTTTCCTCACCACCATGTTTGAGGGACATCGGTGTCACTGCTGATAGGAGGAGGGACAGGTAAAAAGGAACACCGTGTTCTAGATGGGAGAAGTTGGGAGCAAAGAGTGTGTTGTGGAGTGATGTGTTCGGTTGAGCATTCAAACTTCCCTCGGTATCTGGTTATTGCTTCTTTACATTCGTAAACATCATAAAATCCACTGATTTCAAAAGCCCAGATGCATATTATTACAGCAATTCAGTTGTTGAGGTGAGAAAAAATGAGAAGGGCATTGCTATACCACTGAATCTATGCCTGGGCACGGCCAAAACCAAACAGAAAGCATCCACGGTGGCAGGAAGGGATATTTTCTCCTGACTCTTTCTCTGGGCAGTCAACAGAATCACTTTTTTTGTTGTTGTTGTCAGTAATATACAATTACATGAGCAACATTATGGTTACTAGTCTCCCTCTGCCTCCCCCTTCCCCCCATTATCAAGTCCACTCTCCGAACCCCATTACAGTCGCTGTCCATCAATGTAGTAAGATGCTATAGAATCACTACCTGTTTTCTGTGTGTTATACTGCAATCCCCGTGGCCCTACAACCCCTACATTATGTGTGCAGATCGTAATGCCCCCTTTACCCCCTTATCCCTCCCATCCCACCCATCCTCCCATGTCCCTTTCCCTTTGGTACATGTTAGTCCATTCTTGGGTTCTGTGAGTCTGCTGCTATTTTGTTCCTTCCCGTTTTCCTTTGTTCACATACCTCACAGAGGAGTGAAATCCTTGGATACTTTTCTTTCTCCACCTGGCTTATTTCACTGAGCATAACACCCTCTAGCTCTGTCTGTGTTGTTGCAAATGGTGGTAGGATTTGTTTTCTTCTTATGGCTGAATAATATTCCATAGTGTGTATGTACCACCTCTTCTTTATCCATTCATTTCCGGATGGACACTTAGGTTGCATCCATTTCTTGGCTATTGTAAGAGTGCTGTGATCAACATAGGGGTGCATCTGTCTCTTTCAAACTGGGCTCCTACAATCTTAGGATAAATTCCTAGGAAAGGATTTCCTTTGTCAAATGGTATTTCTGTTCTTTGGTTTTTTGTTGAATCTCCATACTGCTTTCCACAATGGTTGAGCTGACGGACATTCCCACCAGCAGTGTAGGAGGGTTCCCCTTTCTCCACACCTTTGCCGACATCTGCTGTTTTCTGTATTTTGTTTGGTGGCCATCCTAACTGGTGTTAGGTGATACCCCATTGTGGTTTTAATGTGTATTTCTCTGATGGTTAGCGATGTGGAACGTCTTTTCATGTGCCTGTCGGCCACCTGAAATTGCTTCTGTGGAGAAGTGTCTGTTCAGATCCTCTGCCCATTTTGTAATTGGATTCATTTTCTTTTTGTGTGTTGGGGTTCTTGAGCTCTTGATACATATTTTGGATGGCAACACCTTATCAAATATGTCATCAGTGTGTATATTCTCCCATACTGAAGGATGTCTTTTGATTCTACTAATGGTGGTCAAACAGAATCTTACTGAACCCAACACCACTTCATTCCAGCTCTGAGTAATTTTATTTTCTTTCCAGAACACCAACCAGCCGAGAAAACTGGAACAAAGTGGAGAAGCTCTGATGCAGGAACATGTAGCGTAAAACTGAGAGGTGAGGTGTTGTGGAGAATCGTAGGTTGTATCTTTCCATGTGCTGCTTTCAAATGTCATAGGGAAAAAAGATTGCCAAGGAGATGAAGCCTGGGGTGTTGACATCACCTGTTATCGGTGGAGCCACGTAGCCTCTAGCCATTGATTTGAAAGCTACAATGCGGCATTGTAGCCTTTCCTGCAGAGTTATATGGGCGACATCCCCCGTTTGCAGTTCAGTCAGTGCGCGTGTGGGATTGTCCTGGCACCGGAAGTGGTGGACCCGAGAGCTGTGCCATTCCTGCTGGTCTGTCGCAGCACCTCTCTTGGAACAGGGCCTCAGCAGCGCTCACAGGAGAGCAAGAGTGAGAGAGAATTGCGCTCAAGAAACAGGGACAGTTTTATTTACTGTAGGTCCCTAAGCATGCTCCTGATGTTTATTTTGAGATCTCTTTTTCAGGAAGATTGATTGGAGTCCAGTTACCAGGTTCATTTGAAGGATCATATTTGTAGGTGGTGTCCTCTAGCTCCCAGAAGCTTTAATCTCTGGAGATGCTCAGCCCTTGGGGTGTGGTCCAGGTCACAGGGGAGTGGTGCCGGTGCCCACACCCATCAGGAGGAAAGAGGTCTTTCCTGCTTCCCTGCCGCAGTGCTGGTCTCCACTGCCAGTGCCAGTTTGCTGAGCATGCAGGGAGAAGTTGCCATAGCTGGGGTCAGCCGTTTTGCAGGCCGGTCCCAGTGGGGAGGCAGGCCGTGTACCAGTCACAGCACAGTAAGGGGCCTCAGAGCTGCTAGGACAGGCAGGGGGATGGAGCGCCCATAGCTCCTGAAAGCTCCCCTGCCTTCCGTGCAGAGTGTATTGTGGCCAGATAGGGATATTTTCTACTGACTGTCTCTGGGGACTCAAACAGAATCGATTTGTTTATTTGTTTTTCTGTTTCAGTTGTGTAGGTTATCTGTCCCCACCCCTTCGGATTGTAGTTTGTCTGTGTCTTTGGATCTCAAGTGATTCTCCTGTAAGGGAGCACATAGGTGGTCTTGAGTTTTCATCCCTTCTTTTAACCCTGTATGTTTTGTTTGGAATAGGCAAAGCCTGTCCTTTTATTCTGATGATTCAGCGCTGTGCCCTTATTGCACTTAATAAATTTCTTTTCTTATCATTAATCTACAATCATGTGAAGAACATTATGTTTACTAGGCTCCCCCCTTCACCAAGCCCGACAAAAATCCTCTTACAGTCTCTGTCCATCAGCATAGTTCTTTGCTGTAGACCCCTTCACCATGTCCCTCCCCACACACCCCATTACAGTCGCTGTCCATCAGCGTGTAGTAAGATGCTGTACAATGTCTACTTGTCTTTGTGTTGTACAGCTCTCCCTTTGCCCCCCGACCCCACGCATTTTACGTGCTAATCCTAGTATCCCCTTTCATTCTCCCCGACCTTATCCCTCCCTACCCACCCACCCTGCCCAGTCCCTTTCCCTTTGGTAACTGTTCGTCCACTATCGGGTTCTGTAAGTCTGCTGCTGTTTTTTTTCCTTCAGTTTTTCTTTGTTTTTATACTCCAGAGATGAGTGAAATCATTTGGTACTTGTCTTTCTCTGCCTGGCCTATATCACTGAGCATACTACCATCTAGCTCCATGCACGTCATTGCAAATGGTAGGATTTGTTTTCTTCTTATGGCTGCTTACTGCACTTCTTAAACTGGATTTCATTCTTCCTTTTTGTTTGTAGTATAACTATGTGCTTTCACAATTGAACACCTGGTTATGAGTAGTAGCTTCTTGTTAATCAATATGTATCTGTATCTATTTAATTATCTGTCTGTCTGTCTGTCTATCTATCTATCCTACTATCTTTCTATCTATCCTTCTATCTTTCTATCTATCTAAGTATCTATCTATCTACCTATCTATCTGTCTATCTATCCATCTTCCTATCATCTGTCTATCATGTCTATCACCTATCTCTCTATGTATCTATCTATCTATCTGTCATCTATCTATCTATCTATCTATCTATGAAACAATCATCTTTCTGTCTGCCTATCTTGTCTTATGTACAGAACATATAACAACATGGCCTACGTCACTTCCCTAAATTATGGTTACAAAAATCTTGTGAAGTGACTAGGCCATAGTTAGATTACTGGGTTCTCAGACACTTGCAGGTCGAATCAGCTACGTGTGCTTACAAAACCAGTAAATGGTGGTGCATGGACTTAAACCTGTATCTCTGTCCTCTGTCCTCTTTTACCTCCTTCTCGCTTGCTGAGTGTAATTAGCCACATTCATTAACTAATTCCTCCCTGAAGGCCACATGTATCCTGCCTCTGGGCCTGTTGTAGACAGAAAAGAATACTTAGTGCTTTTAGCACCACCAAGTTTGAGGGACATTTGTGTGATCACCGCTGATAGTAGGAGAGACATAAAAAGGAACACCTATTTCTGGACAAGAGCAGTTGGGAACAAAGTGTGTGTTGTGGAGTGACATGTTTATTTGAGTGTCCAAACTTCCGTCTTTAGGTGGTTATTACTTTTTTACATAAATGAACATCATAAAATGCACTGATTTCAAAAGCCCAGATGCATATTATTACAGCAATTCAGTTATTGAGGTTAGAAAAAATGAGAAGGATATTGCTGTACCACTAAATCTATGGTTGGGAAATGCTGAAACCAAACAAAAAGAATTCATTGTGACTAGATAGGGCTATTTTGTACTGACTGTCTCTTGGGATTCAATCAGAATCCATTTGTGTGTTTGTTTGTTTCTCAGTTTAACTTGTGTAGGGTACCTGTCCCCGCCCCTTCGGCAAATTTCCCTCGGTATCTGGTTATTGCTTCTTTACATTCGTAAACATCATAAAATCCGCTTATTTCAAAAGCCCAGACACATATTATTACAGCAATTCAGTTGTTGAGCTGAGGAAAAATGAGAAGGGCCTCGCTATACCACTGAATCTATGACTGAGCACTGCCAAATCCGAAGAGAAAGCATCCACGGTGGCAGGAAGGGCTATTTTCTCCTGACTGTCTCTCTGGGCACTCAAGAAGTATCACTTTTTTTTTTGGTGTCTGTAATGTACAATTACATTACCAACATTTTGTTTACTAGATTCCCCCTAATTCCCCCTACCAAAATTAGCAAGTCCACTCCGCACACCCCATTACAGTCGTTGTCCATCAATGTAGTAAGATGCTATGGAAACACTACCTGTCTTCAGTGTGTTATACTGCAATCCCCGTGGACCCCACACCCTACATTATGTGTGTGGATCGTAATGCCCCCTTTACCCCTGTATCAACCCTTCCCACCCATAATCCCAGGTCCCTTTCCCTTTGGTAGCTGTTTGTCCATTCTTGGGTTCTGTGAGTCTGCTGCTGTTTTTTACCTTCCCATTTTTGCTTTGTTCTTAAACCTCACAGAGGAGTGACATAATTGGATAATTGTCTTTCTCCACCTGGCTTATTTCACTGAGCATAACACCCTCTAGCTCCGTCCGTGTTGTTGCAAATGGTGGTAGGATTAGTTTTCTTCTTATGGCTGAATGATATTCCATTGTGTGTATATACAATCTCTTCTTTAGCTGTCGAGAGATGTAGGCCATAGAAACAAAGGTCTCGCACTTTTTGCCTAGGTCTCTAGTTTCTTAACCCTGCAACGTTTAGGAAAGATCAATTGACCCAGCTTGCGATTAGACTGCTGGGATACAGATTAAGCAGCTGCTGTGATAACATCTCCTCCTTAGTTATACCTTCTGTCTTTTCTCAGTAATCCCCCACCCATGATCTTTTCCAGAGAACATTCTTCTGATAGGTATCCTAGCAACCTAGATAATCCTTGCCACTTCAGCTGGGGCTTTTTCCCCCTCCTAGATCCTATATAATCTTCCTTGTTAGAATAAACTTTGAGACCTTGATCAGACTTTCGACTTGTTCTCCTTCTTTGTGTCTGGTTTGTCTCTCATCCAGGATAACTTCCCCTCGAGCCCTTGTTGACCTCCCCACCGGCCGGGGCATGTGGCGCCCAACATGGGGCTCGAGGTACGAAGCCTGATATGGACGTCGTCATATGGACGGCCGTCCTTCTTTCTTTGGATCGGCACACCAGCGGTGAGTGAAGATCCGCATGAAGATCACCACAGGATTACACGCCTGTGACACAGATTGATAAAGGTAAGGAAAGCGACGCAATCATGGGGCAAACACTAAATAAGCATGAGTTATTTGTTAAGGGACTTAAGGCTTCTCTCAAGACACGAGGAATACGGGTTAAGAAAAAAGATTTAGTTTATTTTCCTTATGTTGCTAGAGGATGTCTGCCCATTGTTCCCCCAGGAAGGAACTATAGATGAAAAACAGTGGCGCCGAGTTGGCAACTGCCACAATGATTATTATCATTCCTTTGGCCCTGAGAAGGTCCCAGTACAGGCATTTTCTTATTGGAATCTCATGAACGATGTGTTGCAGGTAAGCCACTGTCACCCAGATGTTTCAAAGATTGTTGATGATAGTGAAAATTATCTGAAGGGAAAGTTAAAAACCAGTCAGACTTCTCTCCAAAAAAGGAGGTCCCCGAGGAACTTCATCCCTCCTCTCCAGCCCCTTATTGTCCCTCTGTCTCCATTCCCATGCCCGAGGTTAAGAATGATCTGCCGTCTAGCGAACCCCCCAAAATCTATTTACCCAGTCCTGTCCTGTCTCAAGTCCAACATCCCTGATGATGATCCCCTCTGTCCTGAAGAGGAGGCCGAACTAAAAGATGCCGCCACTAAGCTGCATAATCTTGATTGGCCCCCTCAATCACCTTTAGGTGCAGGTCCACCTCCCTATAACATACCACGCCCTATAACATACCACACCCTTTAACAAGCCACTGTTAAACTCTCTCGGGAGGTGCAGTCCCTTGAGGCACTGCTTCACATCAAAAGGGAGATATCACAAATGCTTAGGCAATTACGTGTCCTTGACTTAGAAATAAGCTACCCCCCGTCCCCCCTGTTCAGAAAATAAAAGTAAGTTCCCCTCTGCTCCCCCCGTTCAGAAAGTTAAAACCGAAACTATAACCCTTCATGTCTTCCCGGTGACCCGATCCCAAACTAGACTGACCGAGGGAGAACCGACTGAGGGAGAGTCAAATGAGGCTGAACCACGAGAATCAGAAGGGACAGATACGGATGCAGAAGATCCTATAGCTCAGCCTGAGTCAGAAAACACTTAGGGAGAGGACGAGAATGCAACTTCAACCATTAGGACTCAGCTGAACCGCTGCCTTAAATTTAAAAGTATAAAAGATTTAAAGAATGCTGTTTCCTCATATGGCCCTGTTGCCCCCTTTACTATTTCATTGTTAGAGTCTCTAAGCGAAGACTGGCTTACAGTTAATGATTGGAGCATGTTAACTAAAGCCATCTTAAGAAGAGGTGACTTTCTCTTATGGAAAGCTGGTTACACTGAAAGATGCCAGGATACTGTCCACCACAATATGGCTGCTGGCAGTCCTTCCAAATCCTGGACTTTAGACAAACTTCTGGGCAATCGCCCCTATGACACAAATGAAAAACAGGCTAAGTTTTCTCCAGGCTTACTCACACAAATCCAACATGCAGCCCTTAAGGCCTGGAAGAGCCTCCCTTCTAACGGGTCGGCTGTCACCTCTCTTGCCGAGGTTAGACAGGGGCCGCAGGAACCTTACAGTGAATTCATAGGCCGCCTTACAGAGGCCGCCAAACGCCTCATGGGAAGGGAGGAAACAGATAATGAATTCATTAAGCATCTTGCTTTTGAAAATGCTAACCCAGCTTGCCACGCGGTGGTTATGCGTCATGATCGCCGCAGCAAAAATGTCTCTGTTTTTATAAAACTTTGTGCCGATGACCAAACCTCTCGCAATACCGGAATAGCCATAGGAACAGCTCTTAAAGAGTTTACTCAGGGAGTCAGGCCCAAGACTTGCTTTAATTGCAAGCAACCAGGTCATTTTTCAAGGGAGTGCACAGCCCCTAGGACCGAACGATTGCTCCCATCATTCCTGTGCCTGCGATGCAAACGGGGTAAACATTGGGCCTCCGAATACCGCTCCAACGCTGATATACAGGGTAATCCTCTGCCTCCGAAGCAGGGAAACTTGTTACAGGACCCACCCCAGGGCCCAAAATACCTACCCGGGACAGAACCCTGGGGTCGTCAGGTTCTTCTCCCAGTCAGTCAAAAATCCAGCGTCACTATCCTCTCTCGAGCAACCGCCGGTAGCGCAGGACTGGACCTCTGTTCCAACTCCCAGTCAATATTGACCCCAGAAATGGGGAGTCAAATTCTTCCAACGGGGATTTTTGGCCCTTTGCCACAAGGCACCTTTGGTCTTATTCTGTGTCGCGCCAGCTCCACTATTCAGAGCCTCACTATTTCTCCAGGAGTCATTGACAACAATTATACTGGAGAAATTGAACTTATGGCTACAGCCTATCAGGGACCAATTACCATTTCCTCTGGCCAATGGATTGCTCTCTTAATATTACTCCCCCTCGATGAAAAAAATCCTTGCTATAAGCAAAAGAGAGGCCCCCATGCTTTTGGATCATCAGATGTTTATCGGACACAAGAGATCACTCAAAAAAGACCCCTTCTTAGTTAAAATTAAAAGGAAAAAACTTTGAAGGCCTTACAGATACTGGCGCAGATGCCACAATTATTTCCAGTAAGGATTGCCTACATCTTGGCCTCTCACCGCTTACATGACTCACCTTAGAGGTATTGGACAGACCTCCAACCCCCTACAAAGCTCCAAAGTTATTCAATGGGAAGATGAAGAAGACAATAGCGGTACTGTCCAGCCCTACGTGGTTCCAGGCCTACCTATCAACCTCTGGGGCAGAGATATTCTCTCTCAAGTGAAGCTTATTATGTGCAGCCCTAATGAACTGGTCACTCACCAGTTGCTCAATCAAGGCTATCGCCCTGGACAAAGGTTGGGCAAACACTCTCACGGCCCAAAAGAGCCAGTCCCGGTCACCATAAAAACTGATCATGCTGGAATTGGCTATGAAAATTTACCCTAACGGCCGTTGACATACCTGTACCCCATGCAGATAAAATATCCTGTAAACAACAGAGCCTGTATGGATTGATCAATGGCCCTTAACTTCTGAAAAACTGGCTGCAGCCACAATGTTAGTAAAGGAACAACTTGCTGCAGGCCATATCGAGCCCACGACCTCACCTTGGAATACTCCTATTTTTGTCATAAAGAAAAAATCAGGAAATTGGAGGTTACTTCAAAATCTTAGAGAAATTAATAAAGCTATGGTACCTATGGGGGCCCTTCAAACAGGCCTCCCCAATCCTGTGGCGATTTCTGGGGGATACTGTAAAATCATTATTGACCTAAAAGATCGCTTTTTCACAAACCCCCTACATCCTAAAGATCGCAAGCAATTTAAATTTAGTTTGCCTGTGATTAATTTTTAAGGCCTGATGCCAAGATTCCAATGGAAATTTCTGCCCCAAGAAATGGCAAACAGCCCTACACTGTGCCAAAAATTTGTAGCTCAAATTATAGACCCATTTAGACAAAGATGGCCTTCTACATATTTAATTCACTACATGGACGACATCCTCATGGCTGGTCCTAACCCCACTGAACTCCTTGCTTATTCCCAATAGCTTTCTAGGACCCTTACCAGAGCTGTCTTCAGATAGCCACAGATCAAATTCAATTAAAAAACCCTTACTTGTTTTTAGGCTTTGAAATCTTTCATAAAAAGATTCTTTCACAAAAGGTTCAACTTAAAACCGATTGCTTAAAAACTTTAAATGATTTTCAAAAATTTCTAGGAGAAAATAATGGGCTCACGCCTTATCTCAAGCTAACTACTGGAGAGCTTAACCCCTTGTTTGATATACTTAAAAGGGACTCAGATCCTACTTCCAGTCGCTCATTAACAGCCCCCGCCCTAGAAGCCCTAAAGGCAGTGGAAGCCGCAATTCTAAACCAAACGGTCACCTTTATCTCTTACGAGAAGTCTCTTCTCCTAGTTAATTGTGCTACTGATTTTACACCCACCGGAGTGTTCTGGCAAGAGGGGCCCCTTTTCTGGGTCCATTTACCTGCCTCCCCACCCAAAGTCTTATCCCCTATACCTCCTGGGTGGCTGAACTGATAAATATCGGACGCCACCACAGCAGGAAAGTATTCGGTAAAGACGCCGACAAAATTATCCTACCCTACCCAAATCCAGTGGTTGATAGAGAATGACAATGAATGGGCAACATCCTGCACCTCTTTTCAGGGAGCCATTGACAATCATTACCCTGCTAAGAAGATTCTCCATTTTTTAAGGACCCAACCATTTGTTGTCCCTACATTGACCTCCTCCCAACCCCTTCCACATGGCCCCCTACTTTTCACTGATGGCTCCTCCAACGGAGTGGCAGCCTACCCATAGATAATCGAACCACTTCCCTACAATCCCCATTCCACTCCGCTCAATTGGTTGAACTCTTTGCAAGTTTACAAGTTTTTCAACAACTCCCAAATACTCCTTTTAACCTATACACTGACAGTGCTTATATTGCTCAATCCATTCCCCTTTTAGAGACCGTGCCTTATATAAAACCCACTACAAACGCCACCCCTCTGTTTTTTTCCATCCATCAGTGCATACATTCCAGGCAACATCAATTTTATATAAGCCATATTCGTGCCCATTCTGGTCTTCCTGGACCTCTAGGCACAGGCAATGCTGTGACTGATAAAGCTACCCAACTTGCCCTTCTCGCTGAGCTTGTCCCTGCGGCTCAAACCAAAAAAGCTCACTCTTTACACCACCTTAATGCTCAAACCTTACGTGTTCTTTTAATAATTACTACAGAACAAGCCATTCAGATTGTTAAACAATGTGCAAATTGTGTCACTCTCCTGCCTGTTCCTCACTTGGGTGTGAACCCTAGGGGACTATTTCCCAATGAGATCTGGCAAATGGATTTAACACACGTCCCCTCATCGGAAATCTTAAATATCTTCATGTTACTGTAGATACCTTTGGTGGATTTATTTTTGCCAGCCTCCATGTTGGAGAAGCTTCAAAAAATGTTATTGCTCATGTACTCAATTGTCTTAGTGTCATGGGTAAAATCGAGATTATCGAGATTGATAATGGTCCTGGATAGACTGGAAAAAAATTCCAAGAATTTTGTCGCCAATTACAAATTAAGCATTTTACAGGCATACCATACAATCCCCAATGTCAAGGGATTGTCGAACGAGCCCGTTTAACTATTAAAGATACCTTCCACAAATTAAAAATGGGAGATTTATATCCCATGAAAGGCTCTCCAAGAAATATTCTTCATCATGCCTTGTTTATTCTTAATTTTCTAACTCTGGACGCTCATGGCAAATCTGCAGCTGATCGCCTTTGGCACCCACAAACTGTTAAAACTATGTCACTGTCATGTGGAGAGATCCCCTCACTTCCCATTGGAATGGCCCCGATCCCATACTAACATGGGGTTGGCGATCTGCCTGTGTTTTCGTCACCAGAGAAGGAGCTGCTCACTGGCTGCCAGAGTGGTTGAATAAACCAATAGATTTACCAGAAGATTTTTAAAAATCTTATCCAAATGTTCAGGGTGGTGACACCCCCCGAGATATCCTTTTACTTCTCTCCATAGATTCTGGCCGCCGGTTTAGTCCTTTCCTTTATCTTAGGCATAGGACTTGCTGCCTCCACCCCTCCCCAGTGGACCCTTGTACAGCAGACTATTCTTGTTACCACTTACTGGATCCTTTTTGGCGTATTCACACTTCTTAACAGCACCTTATAAAAAGATGAAGCCCATCAACTCTCGCGTTTTCACCTTCTTCACAGAACCTTACAAGATCTTCAAGACGAAATAGATTCCCTTGCAGAAGTAGTCTTACAGAACAGGCGTGGCCTAGACCTTCTCACCACGGAACAAGGTGGAATCTGCTTAGCCTTAGAAGAGAAATGCTGCTTCTATGCAGTCAAGTCCGGAGTAGTTCGTGACAAAATAAAAAGACTTCTAGAAGATCTCGTGCAAAGAAAGAAAAAATTGTTTGAAAATCCCCTATGGACTGGGATGAGCGGGTTTCATCCTTATCTTCTCCCTATACTAGGACCCTTCCTTATTCTCATGCTTGTGCTCTCCCTTGGAACTTGGGCCTTCCTGAGAATTACCACCTTCATTAGAGAACAGATCAATACTGCCCTCTGAAGACAGATACAAGTCCACTATCACTGGCTTGACCTGGCGTACTAAGGCTAAGATGTGCCAGATGACGCCCCTCCTTTAGAAGCTGCATAGGATTCAGACCTATGCATATCGGCTCACAATAAAGTGAGTGCGATATGGGCACCAATGTGGGTGCGAAGGTAAGCATCGCAAAGGAAGTTCCGTAAACCGCCTCTGAATTCCCTGAGAGAAAAACCTAATTTGCATGGAGGTTGGTATCTAAAATAAATACGCCGTTTTTCCCCTAAACAAAAGATACCAAGGGTCAAAGTTGACCCCCGTCAATGGGGAGTCTCGGAGGAGCCAGGTAACTACTCCCCCAATTGGTTAATGCCCACCGCTAAATAGCGGGCGTCCCCCTCTTTTGTATAAAAGAAGGGAGGAGATGTCGGAACCGTAGGCGATAGAAACAATGGTCTCGCCCTTTTCACCTAGGCCTCTAGTTTCTCAAGCCTGCCCCGTTTAGGAAAGATCAATTGACCAGCTTGAGATTAGACACTGGGATAGAGATTAAGCAGCTGCTGTGATAACATCTCCTCCTTAGTAAAACATTCTGTCTTTTCTCAGTAATCCCCCACACATGATCTTTTCCAGAGAACATTCTTCATTTGGTATCCTAGCAACCTAGATAATCCTTGCCACTTCAGCGGGGGCAGTTTCCTCCTCCCAGCTCTTATATAATCTACCTTGTAACAATAAACTTTGAGACCTTGATAAGACTTTCGACTTGGTCTCCTTCTTTGTGTCTGGTTTGTCTCTCATCCAGTTTAACTTCCCCTCGAGCCCTTGTTGAACTCCCCACTGGCCGGGGCATTTATCCATTCATCTCCTGATGGACACTTAGGTTTCTTCCATTTCTTGGGTATTGTAAACAGTGCTGCGATCAACATAGGTGTGCATCTGTCTCTTTCAAACTGGGCTCCTGCACTCTTAGGGTAAATTCCTAGGAGAGGAATTTCTGGGTCAGATGGTATTTGTTCTTTTTTGGGGGGGGAGTCCTCCATACTGCTTTCCACAATGGTTGAGCTAACTGACATTCCCACCAGCAGTGTAGGAGGGTTCCCCTTTCTCCACACCCTTGCCGACATCTGTTGTTGTCTGTCTTCTGGGTGGTGGCCATCCTAACTTTTGTGAGGTGATACCCCATGGTGGTTTTAATGGGCATTTCTCTGATGGTTAGCAATGTGGAGCGTCTTTTCATGTGCCTGTCGGCCACTTGAAATTGATTCTGTGGAGAAGTGTCTGTTCAGATCCTCTGCCCATTTTGTAATTGGATTCATTTGCATTTTGTATGTTCAGGTCCATGAGCTCTTCATACATGTTTTGGATGGCAATGCCTTATCAAATCTGTCTTCAGTGAATATATTCTCCCATACTGAAGGATGTCTTTTGGTTCTACTGATGGTGGTCAAAGAGAATCTTACTAAACCCCCTACCACTTCATTCCAAATCTAACTAATTTTTTTTTAACACCAACGAGCCGAGAAAACTGGAATGAAGAGAAGCTGTGATGCAGGAACATCTAGCGTAAAACTGAGAGGTGAGGTTTTGTGGAGACTGGTAGGTTGTATCTTTCCATGTGCTACTTTCAAGGGTCATAGGTAAAAAAAATTGCCAAGGAGATGAATCCCGGGGTGTTGATTTCACCTGGTATCGGTGGAGCCATGTAGCCTCTAGCCATTGATGGGAAAGCTAGCATGCGGCACTATTGTCTTTTCTGCGGAGTTAGACGTGCGGCGTCCCCCCTTTGCAGTTCAGTTGGAGCCAATGTGGGAGTGTCCTGGCACTGGCTGGGGTGGACCCGAGATCTGTGCAATTCCTGTTCTGCAGTCGCAGCACCCCTCTCAGAACAGGGCCTCAGCAGCGCTCTTGGGAGAAAGTGAGAGAGAGAATTTCGTTCGAGTGACATTGACTGTTTTATTTTCTGTAGCTCCCTGAGCATGCTCCTGATGTTAATTTTGAGATCTCTTTCTCACGAAGATTGATTTGAGTTCAGTTACCACGTTCCTTGAAGGTTCATATTTGTAGGTGGTGCACTCTAGCTACCAGAAGCTTTAGTCTCTGGAGATGCACAGCCCATGGTTGGATGGTAGGGGTCCTAGGGGCGCGGTACCGGTGCCCAGAACCGCTGGGAGGTAAGAGGTCATTCCTGCGTCCAAGCCGCAGTGCCCATCTCCACTGCCAGGGCCAGAGTGTGGAGCATGCAGGGAGAAGCTACCGTAGGTGGGGGTGGCGTTTTGCAGGCCAGTGACGGCGGGGAGACAGGCCATGTACCAGTTACAGCACAGTAAGGGGCCTCAGAGCTGCGAGGGCAGCCAGGGGGATGGAGCGACCGGAGCTCCTGAAAGCTACATCGCCTGCCGGGCAGAGTGCAACCATGCAATTTGGCGCACCTGTCCTTTCTACTGAGTGGCGAGCCCTGTGGAAGCCTTTCCACTTTAGCAGTTCTCTCACTGTTAGGAAGTCTCTCAGACTGTCCACCTTTCTTTTGTCCCACAGCGGCCGGATGTGGATCCCTGTGTTGTTCCACAAGTGGCTGGAACCTCAAGACTCTCGAAGTCTTCTGCCTCTCTTTGCTATCCAACCCTACCAATCCTCCTGTGCGCACCACATGTACAGTAGGTTCGTGCTCAGAGAGCACATCTCCAGGGCTGTATGTCACACTTCTCCTTGAGGTGACAGGCTGCCACAGCAGCTTTCCTCCCTGCTGTTCTTCCATGATTTGATGCAGTTGTTCTATTTCCAAATAGTACATATGTATGTGATTTTGATTTTGGGAGGATGTTTCCGCATCCCCTCTCATGTGAGCCGGGGTCCTTAATCCCATCAGCACATCTTTTTTCTGTTTTTCTTTTTCAGTTTCACTTGTCTAGGGTACATGTTCCCACCCACTCAACTTGTAGTTATTCTTCGTCCTTGGATACCAAGTGAGTCTCCTGTAAGGGAGCACGTAGGTGGTCTTGAGTTTTCATCCCTTCTTTTAACCATGTGTCTTTTGATTGGAGCACTCAGAGCCTGTCCGTTTATTCTGACAATTGAGAGCTGTGTCCTTATTGCACATAAAATATCTTTTTTGTCATCATTAATCTACAATCACGCGAAGAACATTATGATCACCAAGTACACCAAGTCCTTCCCCCAAACCCTGTTATAGTCGCTATCCATCAGCGTTGTTGGATGCTGTACAACCCTTCAACATGTCCCCCCCACACACACCACGTTACAGTTGCTGTCCATCATCGTGTAGTAAGATGCTGTAGAATCTCTAATTGACTTTTCTGTGTTGTACAGCCCTCGCCATGTGCAACGGCCCCCACATATTATACATGCTAATCCTAATGCCACCTTCCTTTCTAACTTCCTTATCCTTCCCTTCCCACCCACCTAGCCCAGTCACTATCCCTTTGGTAACTTTTAGTGCACTCTCGGGTTATGTGAGTCCGCTGCTGTTTTTTTCCTTCAGTTTTTCTTTGTTTTTATACTCCACACATGAGTGAAATCAATTGGAACTTGTCTTTCTCCGCCTGGCCTATTTCACTGAGCATAATACCCTCTAGCTCCATCCACATTGTTGCAAATGGTAGGATTTGTTTTCTTCTAATGGCTGCTTACTGCACTTTTTAAACTGGATTTCTATCTTCTCTTTGGTCTGTATTTTCGCTATGTGCTTTCACCATTGCTTTCCTGGTTATGAGCAATACCTTTGTGTTAGTCGATATGTACCTATATTTATCTATCTGTCTGTATGTCTATCTATCTATCAATCAATCAGTCATCTTTTTGTCTGAACATCTGTCCTTGTATGCAGAACAGTTAACAACATAGACTATGTCCCTTCGCTACGTTATGCTTCCAAAAATATTGCAAGGTATCTAGGTCGTAAGGAGAGTCCTGGGTTCCCCGAGACACTTGCAGGTTGAGTCAGAAGTGTACCTACAAAACCAGAAAATGGTGGTGCAGGGACTTTTACTCGTGTCTCTGTCCTCTCTCCTCTTTTATCTCCTTCTCATTTGCTGACAGTATTTAGCCACATTCATTGACTAAGCGCTCCCTGAAGAGCACAAGAATCCTTCCTCTGGGCCTGATGTCGACAGAAAAGTAAACTTGCTGCTTGCTCACCACCATATTTTAGGAACATCGGCATGATAAACCCTGATAGGAGGGAGGGAGAAATAAAAAGGAAAACCACTTTCTAGACAGGAGCAGTTGGGATAAAAGAGTGTGTTGTGGAGTGAAGTGTTTATTTGAGTGTGCAAACTTCCCTCTTTATCTGGTTATCACTTCTTTACATTCGTGGACATAATAAAAACCATAGATTTCAAAGGCCCAGACCCATATTATTACAGCAATTCAGTTGTTGAGTTGAGAGAAAATGAGAAGGATGTTGCTGCACCACTAAATCTATGTCTGGGCACTGCTGATACCAAACAAAAAGCATTCACGGTGGCCAGATAGGGCTATTTTCTACTGACTGTCTCTGGGGACACAAACAGAGTCCATTTGATTGATTGTTTTTCGGATTCACTTGTGTTGGGTACCTCTCCCCATCCCTACGGCTTGTAGTTTGTCTGTGTCCTTGGATCTCAAGTGAGTCTCCTGTAAGGGATCACATAGGTGATCTTGAGTTTTCATCCCTTCTTTTAACCCTGTGTCTTTGGATTTGGAGTTCTCAAAGCCTGTCCTTTTATTCTGATGATTCAGAGCTGTGCCCTTTTTGGACTTAAAAAATTTTTTTTGTTATCATTAATCAACAATCACGTGAGGAACATTATGTTTACTAGGCTCCCCCCTTCACCAATTCCCCCCCAAATCCTCTAGCAGTTACTGTCAATCAGCGGAGATGGATGCTGTAGACTACTTCACAATGTCCCCCCACACACACCCCGTTTCAGTCGCTGTCCATCATCGTTTAGTAAGATGCTGTAGAATCTCTACTTGTCTTCTCAGTGTTGTACAGCCCCACCCATGGCCCTCCGAACACATGCATTATACATGCTAATCCTAATCTCCCATTTCTTTCTCTCCGCCCTTACCCTCCCTTCCCAACCACCCTGCCCAGTCCTTTTCCCTTTGGTAACTGTTAGTCCACTTTCGGGTTTTGTGAGTCTGCTGCTGTTTTTTTCCTTCAGTGTTTCTTTGTTGTTATACTCCACGTGAGTGAAATTATTTGGTACTTGTCTTTCTCCTCCAGGTCTATTTCATTGAGCATACTACCTTCTAGCTTCTTTCACGTCATTGCAAATGGTACGATTTGTTTTCTTCTTATGCCTTCTTTCTGCACTTTTTAAACTTGATTTCATTCTTCCTTTTTGTTTGTAGTTTCGCTATGTGCTTTTACCATTGATCTTCTGGTTATAAGCAATAGCTTTGTGTTAATCGATATGTATCCGTATCTATCTTTCCATCTGTCTGTGTGTCTATCTATCTATCCTTCTATCTTTCTTTCTATCTTTCTATCTATCTTTTTATCTATCTATCTATCTATCTATCTATCTATCTATCTATCTATCTACCTATCTATCTTCTTATCACCTATCTTTCACGTCTATCATCTATCTATGTATCTATCTATCATTTACCATCCATCTATCTATCTATGAATCAATCATCTTTTTCTCTTCCCATCTATCCTTATGTACAGAACAGTTAACAACATCGCCTATGTCACTTCCTACACTATGCGTTCAAAAATCTTGCAAGTAACTGGGCCGTAGAGAGAACACTGGGTTCATTGAGACACTTGCAGGTCCAGGCAGCCACGTGTGCTTACAAAACCAGTAAATGGTGTTGCAATGACTTGCACTCATATCTCTGTCCTCTGTCTTCTTATAACTACTTCTCGCTTCCTGACTGTATTTAGCCACATTCATTTACCAAGTGCTCACTGAAGACCACAAGTATCCTTCCTCTGGGTTTGTTGAAGACAGAAAAGTATACATGGTGCTTTGCTCACCACCAAGTTTGAGGGACATCGGCGTGAGCACCGCTGATAGGAGGAGGGGCAAATAAAAAGGAACATCTATTTCTAGACAGGAGCACTTGGGAGCAATGAGAGAGTTGTGGAGTTACGTGTTTGTTTGATTGTCCAAACTTCCCTCTTTAGGTGGTTATTACTTCTTTACATTCAAGAACATCATAAAACCCACTGATTTCCAAAGCCCAGACGCATATTATAAGAGCAATTCAGTTGTTGATTTAAGAAAAAATGAGTAGGACGTTGCTGTACCACTAAATCTATCGCTGATCACTGCTGAAACCAAACGAATTCATGGTGGCTAGATAGGGCTTTTTTCTACTGACTGTCTCTGGGTACTCAAACAGAATCCATTTGTTTGTTTCACACTTTCACTTTTGTAGGGTACCTGTCCCCGCCCCTTCAGCTTGTAGTTTTTCTGTATCCTTGGATCTCAAGTGAGTCTCCACTAAGGGAGCACATAGGTGGTCTTGAGTTTTCATCCCTTCCTCTTACCCTGTGTATTTTGATTGGAGCACTCAGAGTCTGTCCTTTTATTGTGACAATTGAGAGCTGTGTCCTTATTGTACATAAAAAAATTCTTTTGTTATCATTAATCTACAGTCACGTGAATGTCATTATGATCACCAAGTACACCAAGTTCCCCCGAAAAGCCCCGTTACAGTCGCTGTCCATCAGCGTGTAGAAATATGCTGAAGAAACACTACTTCTCTTCTCTGTGTTGTACAGCACTCCCCATGCCCAACCGACCCCATGCATTATTCATGCTAATAATAATGTTCCCTTTCTTTTTTCCTGCCCTTAACCCTCCCTTATCACCCACCCTGCCAAGTACCTTTCCCTTTGGTATCTGTTAGTCCACTCTCAGGTTCTGTGATTCTGCTGCTGTTTATTTCCATCAGTTTTTCTTTGTTGTTGTACTGCACACATGAGTAAAATCATTTGGTACTTGTGTTACTCCTCCTGGCCTATTTCACTGAGCATACTACCGTCTAGCTCCATCCACATCATTGTCAATAATAGGATTTGTTTTCTTCTTATGGCTGCTTACTGCACATTTTAAACTGCATTTCATTCTTCCTTTTGTTTTGTAGTATCACTATGTGTTTTCACCATTTATCTCCCAGTTATGAGCAATAGCTTTGTGTTAATCGATATGTATCTGTAACTATATATCTATCTATCTGTCTGTCTATCTACCTATCTATCTACCTATCTACCTACCTATCTATCTATCTATCTATCTATCTATCTATCTATCTATCTATCTATCTATCTATCTATCTATCTATCTATCTATCTATCTATCTATCTATCTTTCTATCAATTTATCTATCTACCTATCTTTCCTACTATCTATCTATCTATCTATCTGCTTAACTTCCTACCTACCATTTCTATCATCTATCATCAGTCATCTATCTACCTATCTATGAATCAATCATCTTTTTGTCTTCCCATCTGTCCTTATGTTCAGAAAAGTTAACAATATTTCCTATGTCACTTCAATACATTATGCTTCCAAAACTCTTTCAAGGTAACTAGGATGTAGGAAGAGCACTCGGTTCACTGAGATACTTGCAGGTCGAGTCAGCCACGTGCACCTACAAAACCAGTAAATGGTTGTGTAGGGACTTGAACCTGTGTCTGTATCCTCTATTATCTTCTTCTCACTGGCTGACTCTATTTAGCCACATTCATTGACTACGTGCTCCGTGAAGACCACAAGTATTGTTCCTCTGGGCCTGTTGTCCACAGAAAGAAAACTTGGTGCTTTGCTCACAACCATGTTTGAGGGACATTGGCGTGATCACCTCTGATAGGAGGGAGGGACAAATAAAAAGGAACACCAATTTCTAGACATGTGGAGTTGGGAGCAAATTGTGTGTTGTGGAGTGAAGTGTATATTTGAGTGTCCAAACTTCCCTCTTTATCTGGTTATTACTTTACATTCGTGAACATCATAAAACCCACTGATTTCAAAGGCCCAGACGCATATTTTTACAGCAATTCAGTTGTTGAGGTGAGAGAAAATGAGAAGGACGTTGCTGTACCACTAAATCTATGGCTGGGCACGGATGAAAAAAAAGAAAAGAATTCACGGTGGCTTGATAGGGCTATTTTCTACTGACTATCTCTGGAGACACAAACAGAATCTATATTTTTGATTGTTTGTTTATCAGTTTCACTTGTGTTGGGTACCTGTTCCAACCCCTACGGCTTGTAGTTTGTCTCTGTCCTTGCATCTCAAGTGAGTCTCCTGTGAGGAAGCACATAGGTGGTCTTGAATATTCATCCCTGCTTTTAACCCTGTGTCTTTTGTTTGGAGCAGTCAAAGCCTGTCCGTTTATTCTGATGATTCAGAGCTGTGCCCTTATTGCACTTAAAAAATTTTTTTATTATCATTAATCTACAATCACGTGAAGAACATTATATTTACTTGGCTCCCCCCTTCACCAATGCACCCTTAGAAACCTCTTACAGATGCTGTCAATCAGCGGAGTTGAATGCTGTAGACCCCTTCACCATGAACCACCCCACACACACCATTACAGTCGCAGTCCTTCTGCGTGTAGTAAGATGCTGTAGAATCTTTACTTGATTTCTCTGTGTTGTACAGCCCTATCCAAACCCTCCTGACCAAATGCATTATACCTGCTAATCCTAATCTCTCATTTCTTTCTCCACACCCTCATCCCTCCCTTCACAACCACCCTGCCCAGTCCCTTTCCCTTTGGTAACTGTTAGTCCGCTTTTGGGTTCTGTGAGTATGCTGCTGTTTTTTTCCTTCAGAGTTTCTTTGTTGTTATATTCCACCCATGAGTGAAATCATTTGGTACTTGTCTTTCTCCACTTCGCCTATTTCACTGAGCATACTACCGTCCTGCTCCATCCACGTCATTGCAATTGGTAGGATTTGTTTTCTTCTTAAGGTTTCTTACTGCACTTTTTAAACTGGACTTCATTCTTCCTTTTTGTAGTTTCACTATGTGTTTTCACCATTGATCTGTTGGTTATGAGCAATAGCTTTGTGTTAATCTATATGTATCTGAATCTGTGTAACTGTCTGTCTGTCTGTCTACCTATCTGTCTATCCTTCTATCTTTCTAACTATCTATCTATTTATCTATCTATCTATCTATCTATCTATCTATCTATCTATCTATCTATCTATCTATCTATCTATCTTCCTATCATCTATCTATCATGTCTATCTATCTATAATCTCTCATCTACCTATGTATCTATGAATTAATCATCTTTTTGTCTTCCCATCTATCCTTATGTACAGAAAACTTAACAACATCGCCTATGTCACTTCCCTACATTATGCTTCCAAAAATCTTGCCAAGTAACTAGGACGTATGGGTACACTGAGACAATTGCAGGTCGAGTCTGCCGCGTGTGCTTACAAAACCAGTAAATCGTTGTCCAGGGACTTGAACCCGTATCTCTGTCCTCTGACCTCTTTTATCCCCTTCTCGACTGCTGACTCTAATTTGCCACAATAATTGACTAAGTCTTCCCTGAAGACCACAAGTATCCTTCTTCTGGGCCTGTTGTAGTCAGAAAAGTATACTTGGTGCTTTGCTCATCACCAAGTTTGAAGGACATCGGCGTGATCACCTCTGATAGGAGGAGGGACAAATAAAAATGAACACCTATTTCTAGACAGGAGCAGTTTTGAACAAAGAGTGTGTTGTGGAGTGACGTGTTTATTAGAGTGTCCAACCTTCACTCTTAAGTGGTTATTTCTTTTTTACATTCATGAACATCATAAAACGCACTGATTTCAAAAGCCCAGATGCATATTATTACAGCAATTCTGTTATTGAGGTGAGAAAAATTGAGAAGGACTTTGCTGTACAACGGAATCTATTTCTGGGCACTGCCGTAACCAAACAAAAAAAATTCATGGTGGCCAGATAGGGCTCTTTTCTACTGACTGTCTCTGGGGACTCAAACAGAATCCATTTGCTTGTTTGTTTGTTTCTCAGTTTCACTTTTTTTGGGTACCTGTCACCGCCCCTTCAGCTTTTAATTTGTCCATGTCCTTGGATCTCAAGTGAGTCTCCTGTAAGGGAGCACCTACATGATCTTGAGTGAAAGATAGCTTAGTTTAGTATGATGCTTTCCTATCTACCTACCTATCTATCTCTTTAACTATATATGTAATCTTTCTATCTATCTATGTGTCATCTATCTATGTATGGTCTGTCACCTATCTACTATCATCTGTGTATCTATCTAATTAATCTATCATCTATATGTATGTATATCAGTCGAATCTATGTATCAATCATTTGTCTCTCTATATATCTGTTTTCTCACTCTTGTCAACTTTCTGTCCCTAGGTGCACTTTGATTCCTCTGTTTCCTTCTCAGTCTCAATTCCTTGTGTTTGTTTTTGTGAGTTAGCTGTGTGTTTGGGTCTTGAGAGGAGTGGTCTTGGGTGGGAACTTCTCCTGTGTAGGTGGCACGAGTCTGCTGGGTGTGGATAGTGTGTTTGGTGGGCTGCTCTCTTGAAACTGAGCAGCCCAGTGCCCTCCAGCTGCTCTGCCCCTGGTCCGTTCCTGCTGTGGCGGCTGCATGAGCTGCAGGGAATATCCGAGGCCACACGCAGGGAGCACCCTTGTGGGCCTGCGGGTCTGTGGTAGGTACATGCCCAGTAGTATGTCTTTTTGCCTGTGCACCGATGTAACCTTGGTGGCCCTGCTTGGTGGATCATCTTCAGAGAGTATGCGTGTAGTCACTGGTTAAGGGAACTGCCTTTTGGTGACACACGGGGTTCTTCTGGGCCAGTGGCCCATGGATTGCTGAGGTTGCAGCTCAGCTAGCTTGTGGGGAAACTGCTCCCCTCTGCTGTCAAGGTGGAGGTGGAATTTCAGTGCATTTACGCATTTAGATGTGAGTGAGGTCTATCTGAAATGGAATAGTAGCGTTGAGAGCTATGTTTCCACCCCCTCAACTTGTAGTTCATTTTCGTCCTTGGATCTCAAGTTAGTCTCCTGTAAGGGAGCACGTAGGTGGTCTTGAGTTTTCATCCCTTCTTTTAACCCTGTGTCTTTTCATTGGAGTCCTGAAGAGCCTGTCCTTTTATTTTGAGAATTGAGAGCTATGTCCTTATTGCACTTTAAAAATTTTTTTGTTATCATTAATCCACAATCACGCAAAGAACATTATGATCACCAAGTACACCACGTCCCCCCCCAAAAACCCCGTTACAGTAGCTGTCTATCAGCATAGTTGGATGCTGTAGACCCATTACCATGCCCCCCCACACCCTGTTACAGTCGCTTTCCATCAGCGTGTAGTAAGATGCTGTAGAATCACTGCTCTTCTTCTCTGTGTTGTACAGCCCTCCCCATGCTCCCCCCACCCACACATTATACATGCTAATCCTAATGCCCCCTTTTTTCTCCCCACATTTATCAAACCCTTCCCACCCACCCTGCCCAGTCACTTTCCCTTTGGTAAATGTTAGTCCACTCTTGGGTTCTGTGAGTCTGCTGCTGTTTTATTCCTTCAGTTTTTCTTTGTTGTTATACTCAACATATGAGTGAAATCATTTGGTACTTGTCTTTCTCCGCATGGCCTTTTTCACTGAGCAAAATACCCTCTAGCTCCATCCACGTTGTTCAAATGGTAGGATTTTTTTCTTCTTACAGCTGCTTACTGTTCTTTTTAAACTAGATTTCTGTCTTCTCTTTTGTCTGTAGTTTTGCAATGTGCTTTCACCATTGCTCTCCTCGTTATTAGCAATAACTTTACATTAATCGATATGTACCTATATCTATCTATCCATCTGTCTGTCTATCTATCTATCTATCTATCTATCTATCTATCTATCTATCTATCTATCTATCTATCTCTGTCAATCAATCAATCATGTTTTAGAATGCCTGTCTGACCTTTTGTGGAGAACATTTAGCTACATAGCCTATGTCACTTCATTACATTATGCTTCCAAAAGTCTTGCAATGTCACTAGGCCATAGGGAGAGCACTGGGTTCACCGAGACACTTGCAGGTCGAGTTAGCCACGTGTACCTACAAAACCAGGAAATGGTGCTGCAGGGACTTGAACCTGTGTCTGTATTATCTTTTATATTCTTCTCACTGGTTGACTGTATTTAGCCACATTCATTGACTAAGTGCTCCCTGAAGACCACAAGAATTGATCCAATGGGCCTGTTGTCCACAGAAAGTAAACTTGGTGCTTTGCTCACCACAATATTTGAGGGACATCGGCATGAACACCGCTTATAGGACTGAGGGACAAATAAAATGGAACACCAATTTCTAGATATGTGCAGTTGGGAGCAAAGAGTGTGTTGTGAAGTGTATATTTGAGTGTACAAACTTCTCTCTTTGTCTGGTTATTACATCTTTACATTCAGGAACATCATGAAACCCACTGATTTCAAAGACCCAGACGCATATTATTACAGCAATTCAGTTGTTGAGGTGAGAGAAAATGAGGAGGACATTGCTGCACCACTAAATCTATGGCTGGGCACTGCTGAAACCAAACAAAAAGAATTCACGGTGGCTAGATATGGCTATTTTCTACTGTCTGTCTCTGGGTAATCAAAGAGAATCCATATGTTTGTTTGTTTGTTTCTCAGTTTCACTTGTGCAGGGTTCCTGTCCCCACCCCTTCGGCTTGTAGTTTGTCTTTGTCCTTGAATCTCAAGGGAGTCTCCAGTAAGGCAGCACGTAGGTGGTCTTGAATTTTCATCCCTACTTCCAACCCTGTGTCTTTTGATAGGAGTACTGAAAGCCTGTCCTTTTATTCTGATATTTGAGAGCTGTGCTGTTACTGCAGTATGAAATATTTATTTATCGCTAATATACAATCACATGATGAACATTATTTTCACTAGTCTACCCCCTTTACCAAGTCCCCCCAAAAATCCAGCTATAGTCGCTGCCCATCAGCATAGTTGGATGCTCTAAAGCCTTTCACCATAACCCCCACACTCACCCTATTACAGTCGCTGTCTATCAGCATGTAGTAATATGCTGTAGAATCACTAATTGTCTTCTATATGTTGTACAGACCACCCAATGACCCCCCACTCCACACATTATACATGGTAATCCTAATTACCCCTTTCTTTTCCCCACCCTTATTCCTATCTTCCCAACCACCCTGTCCAGTCCCTTTCCCTTTGGTAACTGTTAGTCCACTGTCAGGTTCTGTGAGTCTGCTGTCGTTTTTTTCCTTCAGTTTTTCTTTGTTGTTATACTCCACACATGAGTGAAATCATTTGGTACTTGACTTTCTCCTCCTGGCCTATTTCACTGAGCATAATACCCTCTAGCTCCATCCATGTTTTTGCAAATGATAGGATTTGTTTACCTTTATATCTGCTTAGTGGACATTTTAAACTGGATTTCATTATTCTTTTTTGTTTTTAATTACACTATGTGCTTTCACCATTGCTCTCCTGGTTATGAGCTATAGCTTTGTGTTAATCAATATGTTCCTATATCTATCTATCTGTCTGTCTACCTATCTATCTATCTATCTATCTATCTATCTATCTATCTATCTATCTATCTATCTATCTATGAATCAATCAATCAACTTTTTTCTCCCCATCTGTCCTTGTGTACAGAACAGTTTACCACATAGCCCATGCCACTTCCCTACATTATGCTTCCAAAAATCTTGCAAGTTAACAAGGCCATAGGCAGAGCACTGGTTTCACCAGGACACTTGCAGGTCGAGTATGCCACGTGAAATTACAAAACCAGGAAATTGTGGTGCAGGGACTTGAAGCCTTGTCTCTGTCCTCTGCCTCTTTTATCTCCTTCTCACTTGCTGACTGTATTTAGCCACATTCATTGACTAAGGGCTCCCTGAAGTCCACAAGTATCCTTCCTCGGGGCCGGTTTTTAACAGAAAATAAACTTGGTGCTTTGCTCACCACCATGTTTGAGGGACATCGGCGTGATCACCGCTGATAGGATGGAACGACAAATGAAAAGGAACACCAGTTGCTAGACAGGAGCAGTTGGGAGCAAAGAGTGTGTTGTGGAGTGACGTGTTTATTTCAGTGTCCAAACTTCCCTCTTTATATAGTTATTACTTCTTTACATTCAAGAACTTCATAAAACCCACTGATTTCAAAGGTCCAGATGTATACTTTTATAGCAATTAAATTGTTGAGCTGAGAGAAAATGAGAAAGACGTTGCTGTACCACTAAATCTATGGCTGGGCAATGCTGAAACCAAACAAAAAGAATTCACGTTGTTCAGATAGGGCTATTTTCTACTGACTGTCTCTGTGGACTCAAACAGAATCCATTCTAGGATTGTTTGTTTTTCAGTTTCACTGTTTTGGGTACCTGTTCACACCCCTTCAGCTTTTAGATTGTCTGTGTCCTTGGATCACAAGAGAGTCTCCTGTAAGGGAGCACGTAGGTGGTCTTGAGTTTTCATCCCTTCTTTTAACCCTGTGTCATTTGTTTGGAGCACTCAAAGCCTGTCCTTTTATTCTGATGATTCAGAGCTGTGCCCTTATTGCACTTAAAAAATTGTTTTTGTTATCATTAATCTACAGTCACGTGAAGAACATTATGTTTACTAGACTCCCCTTCACCAAGTCCCTCCCAAAAACCTCTTACAGTTGCTGTCAGTTAGCAGATTTGAATGCTGTAGACCCGTTCACGATGTACCCCCCCACACACCCCATTACAGTCGCTGTCCTTCAGCGTGTAGTAATATGCTGTAGAATATCTACTTGTCTTCTCTGTGTTGTACAGCACTCACCATGCGACCCCGCCCTCACACATTATACATGCTTATCCTAATCTCCCTTTTCTTTCTCCCCACCCTTATCCCTCCCTTCCCAACCACCCTTCCCAGTCATTTTCCCTTTGGTAACTGTTACTCCACATTCGGGTTCTGTGAGTGTGCTGCTGTTTTTTTTTTCAGTGTTTCTTTGTTGTTATACTCCACACATGAGTGAAATCATTTGGTACTTGTCTTTCTCCGCCTGGAATATTTCACTGAGCCTACTACCGTCTCACTTCATCCATGTCATTGCAAATGGTAGCATTTGTTTTCTTCTTATGGCTGCAAACTGCAGTTTTAAACTGGACTTCATTCTTCCTTTTAGTTTGTAGTTTCGCTATGTGCTTTCACCATTGATCTCCTGGTTATGAGCAATAGCTTTGTGTTAATTTATATGTATCTGTATGTATCTTTCTATCGACCTATCTATCTATCTGTCTATCCTTCTATCTTTCTATTTATCTATCTATCTATCTTTCTATCTATCATCTATCTGTCTATCAATCTATCTTCCTATCTACCTATCATGTCTATCATCTGTCATTCTATCATCTGTCATCTATCTATCTATCTAAGAATCAATCATCTTTTTGTCTGCCTATCTACCCTTACGTACAGAACATTTAACAACATGGCCTACATCACTTCCCTACATTATGCTTCCAAAAATTTTTCAAGGTAACTATGCCGTAGTTAGATTACTGGCTTCTCTGAGACACTTGCAGGTTGAGTTAGCCACTTGTGCTTACAAAACCCGTAAATTGTGGTGCAGGGATGTGAACACGTATCTCTGTCCTCTGTCCTCTTTTACCTCCTTCTCGCTTGCTGACTGTAATTAGCCGCATTAATTGACGAAGTCCACACTGAAGACCACAATTATCCTTCCTCTGGGCCTGTTGAATACAGAAAAGTATACTTGGTGCTTTGCTCAACACCAAGCTTGAGGGACATTGGCGTGATCATCGCTGATAGGAGGAGGGACAAATAAAAAGGAACACCTATTTCTAGACAGGAGTAGTTGGGAACAAAGAGTGTGTAGTGGAGTGATGTGTTTATTTGAATGTCCAAACTTCCCTCTTTAGGTATCTATTACTCCTTTACCTTCGTGAACATCATAAAACGCACTGATTTCAAAAGCCCAGATGAATATTATTACAGCAATTCATTTATTGAGGTGAGAAAAAATGAGAAGGACGTTGCTGTACCTCTATATCTATGGCTGGGCACTGCTGAAACCAAACAAAAAGAATTCACAGTGGCTTGATAGGGCTATTTTCTACTAACTGTCTCTAAGGACTCAGACAGAATCCATTTGTTTGTTTGTTTGTTTCTCAGTTTCACTTGTGTTGGGTACCTCTCCCAGCCCCTTCAGCTTGTAGTTTGTGTGTGTCCTTGGATCTCAAGTGAGTCTTTGTAAGGGAGCATGTAGATGGTCTTGAGGGAAAGATAGCTTTGTTTAGTATGATGCCTTCCTATCTACCTACCTACATATCTCTTTATCTATCTATGCAATCTATCTACCTGTCTATATATCTGTCATATATCTATCTATGGTCTTTCATCTATCTACTATCATCTGTGTATCTATCTCATTAATCTATCATCTATATGTATGTATATAAGTCCAATCTATGTATAAATCATCTGTCTGTTTATGTATCTGTTTTCTCACTTTTGTCAACGTTCTGTCACTAGGTGCACTTTGATTCCTCTGTGTTCTTCTCAGTCTCAATTCCTTGTGTTTGTTTATGTGAATTAGCTGGTGTTTGGGTCTTGAGAGGTGTAGCCTTGTGTGGGAACTTCTCCTGCGTAGGTGGCACGAGTTTGCTGGGTGTGGATAGTGTGTTTGTTGGGCTGGGCTCTTTAACCTGTGAGGACCAGGGCCTTCTGGCTGCTCTGCCCCTGGGACGTTCCTGCTGTGGCGGCTGCATGAGCTGCGGGCATATCCGAGGCCCCAGGCAGGGAGCACACAGGCATGCCTGTGGGGCAGAGGCAGGGTCATGCCCAGTAGTAGGTATTTTTGCCTGTGCACTGATGTCACCTCAGCGGCCCTGCTTGGTTTCCCATCTCCAGAGAGCATGCGTGTAGTCACTGGTTAAGGGAACTGCCTTTGGTGACACACGGGGCTCTTGTGGGCCATTGGCCTATGGGCTTGCTGAGGTGGCAGGCCAACTAGCTTGTGGGAGAACTGCTCCCCTCTGCTGTCAAGGTGATGTGGAGTTTCAGTGCATTTAGGCATTTAGATGTGAGTGAGGTCTATCTGTAATGGAAAAGCAGCACTGAGATCTATGTTTCCATTAGTATGAAAAGGGCACTGAGCATAAAGAGTTGGGTGATGGTGGCAGGAATTCTTGGAATATTTATGTCGCCACACTTATTAATTTTCTGTTAACGGAGGTGATTCTGAAGTAACTTTTTACTCACAGATGAAAGTGATGTATAAGGTTATCCCACGTCAGCCATGGTGAGATGAAGTGGTATAGTAGAATTAAAGCCTGTACACCTTGGCCTGATACATAGGAGACACACCGTTTGTGCTCTTTGCTGCTCTCCTGTCCTGGCTTATTACCTTAAGTAACTTGTTGGTTCAGAGTGGTCCCAGCAACATTTCCAGCAAGATCTTCCTAAAATTGCATAGAAACACTTGTCAAAGATATGCCCAGAGGCTAGTGGAAAACTGTACTCTTTCTGGTCATAGTTTGCAAGATGTTTGCCTTATCCTGCGTTCCTTTGTTACTTTTGCATCTCCTGTGATTGTAGACCGATCGGGGCAATGGTGTACACACACACACACGCACACACACACACACACGTACAGACACACACACATGGCTGAGAGTTAACGGAGACCCCAGTTATCGGAAACTGCAGCCCACACATTTAAAAAGAAACGTGCATAAGTTTTGCTCCTTTTGTTCCCTCCATACGGAGCAGACTTCAAAGTGCAGAGGTGGTTGGATACAGATACCTATGCAGACAGCTAAGCTCATATATGTATGGGTAGCCTCTCTCCATCCATCATCTAAGTGCGTCTCTGTATACCTACATGTCTGTGTTAGTCTACTCAAACTGATATCCAGAGTGTCATTGAGTGGGGGTTTCATCCATTGACACTGATTTCTCCCTATTCTGGAAGCAGAAGTGCAAGACCAAGGCAGGTTCAATTCCCGGTGAGGTCCCTTCTTCTGCATACGGTCGCATCCCTGATCTGTCCTCACAGGGTCGAGGGAGAATGCTCTGTCCTCAGTTCCTCTTAATAGCACTGATTGCATAATGGCAGCTCCACTCACACCCTCATGGTATCTTCCTAACCCAATTACCTCCAAAGGCCAGACCTCCCAATACCATGACAGTGGGGGTTAGGTCTTCAACCTTGTCTCAGTTCAAATATGAACTTTTGTGTGTGTATGTGTGTGTGTGTGTGTGTGTGTGTGTGTGTGTGTGTGTGTGTGGTGGCGGCAGGGGGTAATAGGAGCAGAAGATGGTGAGGTGAGGGCCCAAAATTCAGTTCATAACTCTGTATCTATCATGTATCTATCTAATCTAACATACCTATATCATCTATCCTATCTATTCTATCACCTGTCATTTATATATATCTTATCTATCTGTCATCTCTATCAATCTATTCATCTAATATATGAATATCTATCATCTAATGTATCTATTTCTTAAGTATCATCTATCACCTGTCAACTATATGTCATCTACCTGTCTTTATCTTTTTGTCTACCCATCCATCCTTATTTACAGAACAGTGTAAGATAAATTCTAGCTGAAATAAGCAGGTGCAGAGAGGCAACAAAGGGCCCGGTAGTTTATTTGAACGCAGATACCCAGGCGAGATTTCACCAGTCTATAGAAATGGAGGCTGGGGAATTCCCATTTAGGAAGACAGGCAGCGAGATTTTAAAGAAGGTAGGGGGAGGCAGAGCTTAGATTTACAGCAGCGCGAGGATTTGCTAACCCAATGCATATATTTCAGGTTGGGAGGCGGCAACAGCCAAGAACTTAGGCACATCATCAGTGTCTGACGTGCTCGCTCCTCCCATCAGCGTCCCCAGCCTTAAAAACAGTTAACAACATGGCCATATATCATGGCTATCTATCTATCTATCTATCTATCTATCTATCTATCTATCTATCTATCTATCTATCTATCTATCTATCTATCTATCTATCTATCATCTATCTATCTATCTATCTATCTATCTATCTATCTATCTATCTATCACCTATCTGTTCAATCTATCTATACCTATTATCTCTCCTACCTAATCTATCATCTATCTATCTGTCCTATCTATCATCATCTTTTTGTCTAACCATGTATAATTATGTACAGAACAGTTCACAAGGTAGCTTATATGTCACTTCCCTACATAAGCTTCCAAAAGCCTGCAAGGTAACTAGGCGCTAGAGACAGATTGCACTAGGTTCATCGAGACATTTGCACATCGAGTCAACAGCGTGTGAGTAAAAAACTAGTAAATGGTGGTGCGTGGACTTCAATCCATACCTCTGTACCCAGTCCTCTTTGCCCTCCTTACTGACAGTATTCTAGCCGCATTTGTTGACTGACTGCTCCCTGAAGACCACAAGCATCCTTCCTCTTGGCTTTTTCAGTAATTTATCCCATTGTATGGAATGATTTTCCCTCAGATACCTTGTTCTGTTACCTCCTTCTATACTGTTCAAGTCCCACCTCTCTGGTAAGGCTTAACCAGTCCCCTGCTTATTTTGAAAGCCCTGCTTCTCTCTGCCTTTAAGCTCAGTCCTCCATATGTTGCCTTATTTCTTCATAGTGTTTGTTACCGGCTAAGCTACCAGAAATCTTACAGATATTCATTGTCTCTTTCTTCCCCTCCAACTAGAACATGGTCTTCTCAGGTTAGGAGTTCTGCGTTTATTAAGTCTGGTGGAGACCATGCAGACTCTAGGGTCAGAGAGAAGTGGTCACAGTTGTAACTCAACGTGGTTTGACATGTTAGCAGTTTAGGTTAGAGTCAGGCCAGGCAGTCATTAAAGAGGACCTTTTCTGATATAACTAAGCTACTTGATAAATTCTAAGTAAGCTTAAATTTCAATAATCACACAGCAGGCAGAAGCACTTCCTTCTGTCCTTCCTTCAGACTCGAGGACCTTTATGCCAAATCCGTTCTCTCATGGGGAAGTGGGAATGTGTGAGGATGATCAGCCAATGTCTTAAGTTACACAAGGCACACACATACAGAAATAAACTTGTTTTAAAAAATATGATAAGAGTGGTTTCCTGTGTCACAGCAGGGATTCCCTAGCCCCCAGTGAGCTCAGAGCAGTGGGAGAAGAGAGGGAAGGGGCCACATAAGCCAACCCGGTCTCCTTCCTCTGGACTTGCCCTCCCATGGATTGTCATCCATTAATCACTCAGCACGCAGACCTCACGGTGAGCACGCACAGTCATAAAACGCGTCTACTTCCACATCCCAGTCACTGGGGCATGGAACACGTTGCATAGTTAAGTGTGGCTGAGAACATTATCACTCATGTATATGTGTTCTTCCTCCTTTGACGAGTCAAAGAGTAAACAGCAGAGTCATACTAGCAACAGCAGGATTTAGTGTGAATATAAAATATACACACATATTGTGGGAAAGATTTTGTTAAATGGATATGGACATAGGCATTATCTGGAGCCGGGTTAGACCTGTAGGAGCCGTTGGCAAGGGCTGTGGCGTGTCCACCGTGTCGGAGCCTGAGTTAGGGGTAGGGCCGAGGCCATCGGCTCTGCCTACCATGGCATTCTATGGGTCCAGGGCTGACCAGAGGACAACCGCCCGTGCTGTGGGTGTCTGAGGCGTGCAGGATGCTGGTAGTGTTTCTGCCAATGGCCTCGAGTGGGGCCCTGGGGGGCTAGCAAGTTCCTTTCCCGAGGTTGGTGGCATGCACATCGGGTCATCGTCCGACTTGTGTGTAGGTCCGAGGCCGTCGTCTATGCCTATCACGGCATTGTGTGTGTCCAGGGTAGTCCGGAGAATGACTTCCCACATGGTGGGTGTCTGAGGTGTGCAGGAGGCTGGAAGTGCTGCTGCCCATGGCCTCGTGTGAGGCTGGGGGTTGACCGGAAGATGATGGCCATCGAAGGGTGTGTTGTGTCCATGTGCTCGTCTTGAGCATAATTGCCAGACCTCAGGCAGAAAGTGGTGCTGCCCACGGCCCCATGAAGGGCCGTTGGCGACTGGAAGGTGACGGCCATCGAGGGTGGTGCCGTGTCCATGGGCTCGTCTTGAGCATCGTTACCGGCTCTCACACCGAAGTTGGTGCTGCCCACAGCCCCGTGCGAGGTCGGGTGCGACCGGAAGATGACGGCCGTCGAGGGTGGTGTCGTGTCCATGGGCTCGTCTAGAGCGTCATTGCCGGCCTTTGTGCCAAAGGGGGAGCTGCCCAAAGCCTCGTTTGCGGACGGGGGCTAACAGAAGATGTCGGCAATCGAGGATGGTGTCGTGTCCATCGGCTCTTCTTGGGAATCAGCCTTCAGGCTGGCGACTATGCGGCCCATGGACTCTTCTGGGACCATGGGGTAGTTGTAGATGCCTTTCCCGAAGGCGATAGTGTGACCATTGGGTCGTCGTCCGCCTTGCGGATAGGGCCGAGGCCATCATCTGTGCCTCTCATGGCATCTTATGGAGCCAGGGGAGACCAGACGACAACCGCCCACGCGGGGGTCATCTGAGGTGCACAGGAGACCGGCGGTGGTGCTGCCCATAGCATCGTGCGGGGCCGGGTGGGTCCGGAAGATGATGGCCAGCGGTGGTGGCGTCGAGTCCATCATCTCGTCCCGAGCGTCAGTGCCAGCCATCGGGCCTTCGCTTGTGCTGCCCAAGGCCTTGTCTGTTGGCTGACACTGGATGGTGGTTTTGCAGAGGCAGGACACCACACGGCGGGCTAGTAGTGGTGCCCGTGTGCCCTGCGGAGGAGGAGCTCATCTGGGTGGTTTCTCTCCAGCCGTCTTCTGGGAGCCAAGTATGGTCCAGTGGCCCAGGGATGCTCCCCGTGGAAGTGGGAACTCTGCTGGAAAAAGTGGGAAAAGCCAGCCGCTAAAGGCACAGGATCCCGGAGGAACAGCCTGTGACCAGTGCAGTGAGCAGGTGCAGGGTGCTCCCTGGCAGGAGGGATATGGGGCAACGCCCGGGGACGGTAAGAAACGGCGGGCGAACAAGGTGGGTCTGGGAAGGCAGCGAGAGGTGTGGGGCACGAACCTTAGGAAGGAGGAAACGGTCCACATGGAAAAATGGGTTGTGGTGTGCGCCAAACGATCCGAGGAAAGGGTCTGAAGCTAGGGAGAGGGTCTCCTTTGCCATTAACTCCTTCTCAGGCCAAGCACGCACTGAGTTGCTCAGCTAGGGCGAGCCTGGTCCATATGTCAGCTACGGGAAGCATCACAAAGTGGCCTGGGCTGCTGTGACGTCACCCAGGAGACACTTAACCAAGCCCCTATTGCCTTAATCAAACCGGCAACGCCCAGAGGAGACCCTGGTCCAAGGCCATGGCCTGGCCCCAAGGGCAACCCCAGTAGAATCCCTAGCCCCCTGGAATGCCCGCTGAGGTGCCGTGCAGGTGTTTAGAACAATGAGCACACCATGCGGACCATCGAGGGCTGCCGTGCCTGGATCTGTCAGAGCTCAGCCTGTCTGGGTGCCGGCTCTGCATGGGCTCGGCACCCAGAGTATGACAGGAATCAAGTGCCTTGCTCCGCCTTCCCTCACACAATTCCGTAGCCCAGGACTTGGTCAGGGCCCGGCGCCCAGCTACCACGTGGCTGTCTGGGGCACGGCCCACCCTTTCCTGGGCCTTCCCAGCTTCTCTGGGACACCTGGAGCCAGGCATGCCTTTTCGGCCATGGACAGCCTGGCGGCTGACTTCTGAGGAGTGTGCATACCCCATGAATTGCCTTTCTAGCTAGCGGCAGGTTTTTCCTTTGCTTCTCACAGAAAGCATAGGTCGGGGACCACAGGGTCTCAGCATAGCTACATCCCACGTTCTGACTGGGCTTTGCCACCCAGATTTTCTCTCTGATCTAGTTTTGGGGGCCTGTGTCTCGTAGTTGAATAACACAACACAGTAAAATGGGAAACACTTTCCATTTTTAAAATGCTTCTGCTTTAGACTCTTGGTCTCGATGGCGTCGCTGTTCTTGCCCGTCAGCCAAGCTGGATGCTTGCGGGGCAACCTTGCCTCCTCTCAGCAGTCAACCTGTCCATTCCCAATCCTGACTGTTCATAATTTATGTTATAACCTGTGAAGCTCGTGTCCCGTGTCAGTAATCCTGCTTCTAGTTTCTCAGGTCTTTCCTGGTGGACGTAGGCCCTGCTTGCTCACTGCTTCACTGTGGAAGCACTGACATTGTTACAGAATAAAATATTAAATTCTCCATCCCCAATTCACGGTCTGGCCTTCACTTTGTCTTCATATCCTTCATTATGAGCCAAGCTCTCTGCTCCTTGAAAAGACCCTGTCTCGTGCCTTTTTCTCTCTGAATTATTTCCTCTGGGGTTTGCCAACTCTTGCATCTGGCTTTTAAGAATTTTCAACCCATCAGAAGAACATGGATCGCTGAAGACCCACCTCTATGTCACCTCCTCTTGGAGGCTTCTGTGCAATCTCAATTAGGGGTGCCTTCCTCTCCATTCTCCATACTTGGTGAGAACATCCCTTATCAAATATGAGTGTGTCAGCTCGTGCACATCACTCTTCGGGTCTTGGGATCTGTTGAACAGTGGTGACAGTGAATGACTGGACTCGGCTTCAAAGCTCAGCTGCCCGTCCAGTGGTACCTGGTGCCTCTCGCTCCTCTGAAAACCGTTTGTTATGTTCCAAACCGTGTGGAACATAAATGCGGGCGAGATGCCACCGACGACAAATCAGTCCCTGCTGTGTATGCCTCTGGGTGCTTAGGGAGAGGCCCAGCGAGCCGAGCCCCCAAACTTATCTTTAACGGTGATGAGCGCAGAACGTTTTGGACAGGCCCCATCTGCTGCTGCTACTGCTGCTGCTGTGATGACTCCTCTCTCTGGCCCAGTGTGGTAAGATACCAGAACTCTTCTTGATCTCTGCCTGTGCTTTCTCCGTAGTGGTGTAGTTTTGTTGTATGGGGGTGGCTCCTTTCGCATCTCTGTTGGAATTAAGTACGGGCTCAGAAATCCCTTGTGTCAATTTTCATTGTACTCTACCATCTTCTGTTTCTATGTCTTTGGTTTTCTCCTGCTGCTACTGCTTTTCCTCTGAGAGGACCTGTACCACAGGCCTGTTGTTGTCAGAAGAGTAAACTTGGTGCTTTACTCACCACCATGTTTGAGGGACATCGGCGTCACCGCTGATAGGAGGAGGGACAGGTAGAAAGGAACACTGAGTTCTAGACGGGAGCAGTTGTGAGCAAAGAGTGTGTTGTGGAGTGACGTTTTCTTTTGAGCATCCAAACTTCCCTCGGTATCTGGTTATTGCTTCTTTACATTCGTAAACATCATAAAATCCACTGATTTCAAAAGCCCAGATGCATATTATTACAGCAATTCAGTTGTTGAGGTGAGAAAAAATGAGAAGGGCCTAGCTATAGCACTGAATATATGACTGAGCACTGCCACAACTGAGCAGAAAGAATCCACGGTGGCGGGAAGGGCTATTTACTACTGACTGTCTCTCTGGGCACTCAAACAGAATCACTTTTATGTATTTATTTTTTGGTGTCAGTAATGTACAATTACGTGAGCAACTTTATGTTTACTAGGCTCCCCTTCCTACACCATCCCCCACATTGTCAAGTCCACTCCCCACTCCTCATTACAGGCGCTGTCCATCAATGTAGTAAGTTGCTTTTGAATCACTACCTGTCTTCTGAGTGTTATACTGCAATCCCCGTGGCCTCCCACGCCCTACATTGTGTGTGCAGATTGTAATGCCCCCTTTACACCCTTATCCCTCCTTTCCCACCCATCCTCCCAGGTCCCTTTCCCTTTGGTAACTGTTAGTCCATTCTTGGGTCTGTGAGTCTGCTGCTGTTTTGTTCCTTCCCGTTTTTCCTTTGTTCTCATACCTCACAGAGGAGTGAAATCCTTGGTACTTGTCTTTCTCCACCTGGCTTATTTCACTGAGAATAACACCCTCTAGCTCCTTCCGTGTTGTTGCAAATGGTGGTAGAACTTATTTTCTTCTTATGGCTGAATGATATTCCATAGTGTGTATGTACCACCTCTTCTTATCCATTCATCCCCTGATGGACACTTAGGTTGCTTCCATTTCTTTGCTATTGTAAAGAGTGCTGCGATCAACATAGGGGTGCATCTGTCTCTTTCAAACTGGGCTCCTGCACACTTAGGGTAAATTCCTAGGGAGGAATTCACGGGTCAAATAGTATTTCTGTTCTTCGGTTTTTTGGGGAACCTCCATACTGCTTTCCACAATGGTTGAGCTGACTGACATTACCACCAGCAATGTAGGAGGGCTCCCGTTTCTCCACACCTTTGCCGACATCTGTTGTTGTCTGTCTTTTGGGTGGTGGCCATCCTAACTGCTGTGAGTTGATACCCCACTGTGGATTAATGTGTATTTCTCTGATAGTTAGCGATGTGCAGCATCTTTTCATTTGCCTGTTGGCCACCTGAAATTGCTTCTGTGGAGAAGTGTCTGTTCAGATTCTCTGCCCATTTTGTAATTGGATTTATTTGCTATTTGTGTGTTGAGGTTCGTGAGCTCTTGATACTTGTTTTGGATGGCAACGCCTTATCAAATGTCTCATCAGTGAATATATTCTCAAATAATGAAGGATGTCTTTTGGTTCTACTGATGGTGGTCAAACAGAATCTTACCAAACCCCCTTCCACTTCATTCAAAATCTGACTAATTATTCCTTTTTTCCTGAACACCAACCAGCCGAGAAAATTGGAATGAAGAGGAGAAGCTGTGATGCAGGAACATCTAGTGTAAAACTGAGAGGTGAGGTGGTGTGGAGACTGGTAGGTTGTATCTTGCCATTAGCTGCTTTCAAGGGTCATAGGGAGAAAAGATTGCCAAGGAGATGAAGCCCAGGGTGTTGACGTCTCCTAGTATCGGTGGAGCCACGTAGCCTCTAGCCATTGATGGGAAGGCTAGCATGCGGCACTGTTGTCTTTCCTGTGGTGTTAGATGAGCGGCGTCCCCCATATGCAGTTCAGTCAGAGCCCATGTGGGACTGTCCTGACACAGGCTGGGTGGACCCTAGAGCTGTGCCGTTCCTGCTGGGCTCTTGCAGCACCCCTCTCGGGACCGTGCCTTAGCAGCGCTCCCGGAGAAAGAGAGAGAGATAGAGAGAATTGTGCTCTAGAGATAGGGGCAGTTTTATTTTCTGTAGCTCCCTGAGCATGCTCCTGATGTTTATTTTGAGATCTCTTTCTCAGGAAGATTTATTTGAGTCCAGTTTCCGGGTTCCTTTGAACGTTCATATTTGTAGGTGGCGCCCTCTAGCTCCGAGAAGCTTTACTCTCTGGAGATGCTCAGCCCTTGGGGGGATGGCAGGGGTCCCAGGGGAGCAGTGCCAGTGCCCAACCCCGCCGGGAGTAAAGAGGTCTTTCCTTCTTCCCGACCACAGTGCCCATCTCCACTGCCAGGGCCAGTATGAGGAACATGCAGGGAGATGCTGCCGAAGGTGGGGACGGCCGTTTTGCAGGCCGGTGCTGGTGGTGAGGCAGGCCGTGTACCAGTCAGATCACGGTAAGGGGCCTGGGAGCAGCGAGGCCAGCCAGGGGGATGAAGCGACCAGAGCTCCTGAAAAATTCCCCGCCTGACGGGCAGAGTGCACGTGGGCAGTTTGGCACACCTGTCCTTTCTCCTGCGTGGCAAGCCCTGTGGAAGCCTTGCCCCTTTAGCAGTTCTCTCACTGTTAGGAGTCTCTCAGACTGTCCGCCTTTTTTTTGTCCCACAGCGGCCAGATGTGGATCCCTGTGTTGTCCCACAAGTGGCTGGAACCTCAAGGCTCTCGAAGTCTTCTGCCTCTCTTTGCTTTCCAACCCCACCAATCTTCCTGTGCACACCACATGTATGGTAGGTTCGTGCTCAGAGAGCACATCTCCAGGGCTGTACAGCACACTTCTCCTTGAGGTGACAGGATGCTGCAGCAACTTTCCTCCCTGCTGTTCTTCCACGATTTGATGTAGTTGTTCTATTTCCAAATAGTACGTATGTATGTGGTTTTGATTTTGGGAGGATGTTTCCGCATCCCCTCTCATGTGAGCCGGGGTCATTAATCCCATCAGCACATCTTTTTTATGTTTTTCTTTTTCAGTTTCACTTGTCTAGTGTACCTGTTCCCAACCCCTCAACTTGTAGTTATGCTTCGTCCTTGGAAACCAAGTGAGTCCCTTGAAAGGGAGCACGTAGGTTGTCTTGAGTTTTCATCCCTTCTTTTAACCATGTGTCTTTTGATTTTTAGCACTCAGAGACTGTCCGTTTATTCTGACAATTGAGAGCTGTGTCCTTATTGCACATGAAATATCTTTTTTGTCATCATTAATCTACAATCATGCGAAGAACATTATGATCACCAAGTACACCAAGTCCTTCCCAAAACCCTGTTGTAGTCGCTATCCATCAGCGTTGGTTGCTGTACACCGATTCAACATGTCCCTCCCCATACACCACGTTACAGTCGCTGTCCATCAGCGTGTAGTAAGATGCTGTAGAATCTCTAATTGACTTCTCTGTGTTGTACAGCCCTCGCCATGCACAACAGCCCCCATGCATTATACATGCTAATCCTAATGCCCCCTTTCTTTCTAACTGCCCTTATCCTTCCCTTCCAACCCACCCAGCCCAGTCACTTTCCCTTTGGTAACTGTTAGTACTCTCTCGGTTTCTGTGAGTCCACTGCTGTTTTTTTCCTTCAGTTTTTCTTTTTTGTTATACTCCACACATCAGTGAAATCATTTGGAACTTGTCTTTCTCTGCCTGGCCTATTTCACTGAGCATAATACCCTGTAGCTCCATCCACATTGTTGCAAATGGTAGGATTTGTTTTCTTCTTACGGCTGCTTACTGCACTTTTTAAACTGGATTTCTGTCTTCTCTTTGGTCTGTATTTTCACTATGTGCTTTCACCATTTCTTTCCTGGTTATGAGCAATACCTTTATGTTAATCGATATATACCTATATTTATCTATCTGTCTGTATGTCTATCTATCAATCAATCAGTCATCTTTTTGTCTGAACATCTGTCCTTGTATGCAGAACAGTTAACAACATAGACAATGTCCCTTTGCTACTTTATGCTTCCAAAAATCTTACAAGGTAACTAGGTTGTAAGGAGAGTCCTGGGTTCCCTGAGACACTTGCAGGTTGAGTCAGAAGTGTACTTACAAAACCAGAAAATGGTTGTGCCGGGACTTGAAACCGTGTCTCTATCCTCTGTCCTCTTTCATCTCCTTCTAACTTGTTGTCTGTATTTCGCCACATTCATTGACTAAGTGCTCCCTGAAGACCACGAGTATCATTCCTCTGGGACTGTTGTCAACAGAAAAGTAAACTTGTTGCTTTGCACACCACCATGTTTGAAGGACATCAGCGTGATAACCGCCGATAGGACGGAGGGTCAAATAAAAAGGAACACCAATTTCTAGACATGAGCAGTTGGGAGTTAAGAGTGTATTGTGGAGTGACGTGTTTATTTGAGTGTCCAAACATCCCTCTTTAGGTGGTTATTAGATCTTCACATTCGTGAACATCATAAAACCCACTGATTTCAAAGGCCCAGACCCATATTATTATAGCAATTCAGTTGTTGAGTTGAGAGAAAATGAGAAGGATATTGCTGCACCACTAAATCTATGTCTGGGCACTGCTGATACCAAACAAAAAGCATTCACAGTGGCCAGATATGGCTATTTTCTACTGACTGTCTCTGGGGGACACACACAGAATCCATTTGATTGATTGTTTTTCGGATTCACTTATGTTGGGTACCTCTCACTACCCCTACGGCTTGTAGTTTTTCTGTGTCCTTGGATCTCAAGTGAGTCTCCTCTAAGAGAGAACGTAGGTGTTCTTGAGTTTTCATCCCTTCTTTTATCCCTGTGTCTTTTGTTTGGAGCACTCAAAGCCTGTCCTTTTACACTAATGATTCAGAGCTGTGCCCTTATTGCACTTTAAAATTCTTTTTTTATCATTAATCTACAATCACTTGAAGAACACTATGTTTACTAGGATCCCCCCTTCATCAAGTCCTCCAGAAAAACCTCTTACAGAATGTGTCCATCAGCATAGTTGGATGCTGTAGACTACTTCAACATGAACCTCCCCACACACCCCGTTACAGTCGCTGTCCATCAGCGTGTAGTAAGATGTTGTAGAATCTCTACTTTTCTTCTCTGTGTTGTACAGCACTCCCCATGCCCAACCGTCCGCACGCATTATTCATGCTAATAATAATATCCCCTTTCTTTCTTCCTGCCCTTATCCCTCCCTTATCACCCACCCTGCCCAGTACATTTCCCTTTGGTATCTGTTAGTCCACTCTCGGGTTCTGTGATTCTGCTGCTGTTTATTTCCATCAGTTTTTCTATGTTGTTGTACTCTACACATGAGTAAAATCATTTGGTACTTGTCTTTCTCCTCCTGGCCTATTTCACTGAGCATACTACCGTCTAACTCCATCCACATCATTGTAAATGGTAGGATTTGTTTTCTTCTTATGGCTCCTTACTGCACACTTTAACTGGATTTCATTCTTCCTTTTTTTTTTGTACTATCACTATGTGTTTTCACCATTTATCTCCCAGTTATGAGCAATAGCTTTGTGTTAATCGATATGTATCTGTATCTATCTATCTATCTATCTATCTATCTATCTATCTATCTATCTATCTATCTATCTGTCTGTCTGTAACCTATCTATCTTTCTGTCAATCTATCTATCTATCTATCTATCTATCTATCTATCTATCTATCTATCTATCTATCTATCTATCTATCTATCTGCTTATCTTCCTGTCTATCTTTCATGACTATCATCTATCTATCTATCATCTGTCATCTATGTATCTATGAATCTATCATCTTTTTGTGTGCCCATCTATTCTTATGTACAGAACAGTTAACAACATCGCGTATGTCACTTACCTACATTATGCTTCCAAAAACAGTGCAAGATGAGTAGGCTGTATTGAGAGCACTGGGTTCACTGAGACAATTGCAGGTTGAGTCAGCATCGTGTCCTTACAAATCCAGTAAATACTGGTGCAGGGACTTGAACTCATATCTCTGTCATCTGTCCTCTTTTCCCTCCTTCTCGATTGCTGACTGTATTTAGCCACATTCATTGACTAAGGGCTACCTTAAGACCACAAGTTTCATTCCTCTGGGCCTCTTGTATACAGTAAAGTATACTTGGTGCTTTGCTTACCACCATGTTTGAGGGACATCGGCGTGATCACCGCTGATAGGAGGAGGGTCAAATAAAAAGGAACACCTATGTCTAAACAGGAGCATTTGGGAGCAAAGAGAGTGTTGTGGAGTTACGTATTTGCTTGAGTGTCCAAACTTCACACTTTAGGGGGTTATTACTTCTTTACATTTGTGAACATCATAAAACACACTGATTTCCAAAGCCCAGATTCATATAATTCAGCAATTCTGTTGTTGAGGTGAGAAAAAATGAGAAGTACGTTGCTAAACCACTAAATCAATGGCGGGGCACTGCTGAAAACAAACAAAAAGAATTCACAGTGGCTAGATACTGCTATTTTCTACTGGCTGTCTCTGGGGACTCAAACAGAATCCATTTGTTTGTTTGTTTGTTTCTCAGTTTCACTTGTGTAGGGTACCCGAATCCGCCCCTTCAGCTTGTAGTTTGTGTCCTTGGATCTCAAGTGAGTCTCCAGTAAGGGAGCACGTAGGTGGTCTTGTGTTTTCATCCCTTATTCTAACCCTGTGTGTTTTGATTGGAGCACTCAAATAATATCCGTTTATTCTGATGATTCAGAGCTGTTCCTTTATTGCACTTAAAAATTTTCTTTGTTATCATTAATCTACAATCACGTTAAGAACATTACGTTTACTAGGCTTCCCATTCAACATTCCGCATCTAAAACTAATTACAGTCGCTGCCCATCAGCGTGTAGTAAGATGGTGTAGAATCCCTACTGTCCTGTCTGTGTTGTACAGTCCTCCCCATGCTACTCCCACCACACACATTATACACAGTAATACTAATGCCCCCTTTCTTTCTCCCCACCCTTATCCCTCCCTTCCCACCCAACCTGCCCAGTCCCTTTCCCTTTGGTAACTGTTAGCAAACTCGCGGGTTCTGTGAGTCTGCTGCTATTTTTTCTTCAGATTTTCTTGGTTGTTATACTCCACACATGAGTGAAATCATTTGGTTCTTTTCTTTCTCCACCTGGCCTATTTCACTGAGCATAATACCCTCTAGCTCCATCCACGTTGTTGCAAATGGTAGGATTCGTTTTCTTCTTATGGCTGCTTACTGCAGTTTATAAACTGGATTTCTGTCTTCTCTTTTGTCTGTAGTTTCGCTATGTGATTTCACCATTGCTCTCCTTGTTATGAGCAATAGTTTTGTTTTAATCAATATGTACCTATATCTATCTATCTGTCTGTCTATCCATCTATCTATCTATCAGTCTATCAATTAGTCAATCATCTTTTTGTTTGCCCATCTGTCCTTTTGTACAGAACAGTTAACAAGATAGCCTGTGTCACTTCCTTATATTGTGCTTCCAAAAATCTTTCAAGGTAACTAGGCTGCAGGGAAAGCACTGGGTTCACCGAGACACTTGCAGGTAGAGTCAGCTGCATATTCCTACTAAACCAGGAAATTTTGCTGCAGTGTCTTGAACCCGTGTCTCTCTCCTCTCTCCTCTTTTATCTACTTCTCACTTGCTGACTGTATTTAGTCACATTCATTGACTAAGGGATCCCTGAAGACCACAAGTATCCTTCCTCTGGGCCTGTTTCCGACAGAAAAGTAAACTTGGTGCTTTGCTCATAACCGTGTTTGAGGGACATCGGCGTGATCACCACTGATAGGATGGAACAACAAATGAAAAGGAACACCAATTTCTAGACAGGAGCAGTTGGGAGCAAAGAGTGTGTTGTGGGGTTACGTGTTTATTTGAGTGTCCAAACTTCCCTCTTTATCTGGATATTGTTTCTTTACAGTAATGAACATCATAAAACCCACTGATTTCAAGGCCCCAGACGCTTGTTTTTACACCAATTCAGTTGTTGAGGTGAGATAAAATAAGAAGGACGTTGCTGTACCACTAAATCTATGGCTGGGGAGTGCTGAAACAAAAGAAAAAGAATTCACGGTGGCTTGATAGGGATATTTTCTATTGACTATCTCTGGAGACACAAACAGAATCCATTTGTTTGATTGTTTTTCAGTTTCACTTGTGTTGGGTACCTGTTCCCACCACTTCGACTGTAGTTTGTCTGTGTCCTTGCATCTCAAGTTAGTCTCCTGAGAGGGATCACGTAGGTGGTTTTTAATATTCATCCCTACTTTTAACCCTGTGTCTTTTGTTTGGAGCACTCAAAGACTGTTTCTTTTTATTCTGATGATTCAGAGCTTTGAACTTATTGCACTTAAAAAATTTTTTTATTATCATTAATCTACAATCACGTGAAGAACATTATGTTTACTTGGCTCCCCCCTTCACCAAGGCACCCTTAGAAACTTCTTACAGATGCTGTCAATCAGCAGAGTTGGATGCTCTAGACCCCTTCACCATGAACCACCCCACACACACCATTACACTCGCAGACCATTAGCGTGTAGTAAGATGCTGTAGAATCTTTACTTGTCTTCTCTGTGTTGTACAGCCCTATCCAAGCCCACCCGACCCCAAGCTTTATACATGCTAATCCTAATTTCCCATTTCTTTCTCCACACCCTCATCTCTCCCTTCCCAACCACCCTGCCCAGTCCCTTTCCCTTTGGTAACTGTTAGTCCGCTTTTGGGTCCTGTGAGTATGCTGCTGTTTTTTTCCTTCAGAGTTTCTTTGTTGTTATACTCCACACAGGAGTAAAATCATTTGGTACTTGTCTTTCTCCACCTGGCCTATTTCACTGAGCATACTACCATCTTGCTCCATCCACATCATTGCAAATGGTAGGATTTGTTTTCCTCTTATGACTGCTTACGGCAGTTTTTAAACTGGACTTAATTCTGTCTGTTTGTTGTTTCGCTATGTGCTTTCACCATTGATCTCCTGTTTATGAGCAATAGCTGTATGTTAATCGATATGTATCTGAATCTCTCTATCTGTCTGTCTATCTATCTATCAATCTCTCTATCTGTCCTTCTATCTTTCTTTCTTTCTTTCTTTCTATCTATCTATCTATCTATCTATCTATCTATCTATCTATCTATCTATCTATCTATCTATCTATCTATCTATCTACCTATCTATCCTTCTTTCTGTCTATCTTTCTATCTATCTATCTTTCTGTCATCTATCTATCATCTATCATCTATCTATCTATTTATGAATCAATCATCTTTTTTTCTTCCCATCTATCCTTATGTACAGAACAGTTAACAACATCGCCTATGTCACTTTCCTACATTATCTTCCAAAAATCCTGCAAGGTAACTAGGACGTAGGAAGAGCACTGGGTTCATTAAGACACTTGCAGGTCTAGTCAGCCTCGTGTGCTTACAAAACCTGTAAATGGTGGTGCAGTGATTGGCACCCATATCTCTGTCATGTACCCTCTTTTACCTGCTTCTGTCTTCAAGACAGTACTCAGCCACATTCATTGAATAAGTGCTCCCTGAAGACCACAAGTATCCTTCCTCTGGGCCTGTTGAAGACAGAAAAATATACTTGGTGCTTTGCTCTCCACCAAGTTTGAGGGACATCGGCGTGAGCTCCGCTGATAGGAGGAGCGACAAATAAAAAGGAACACCTATTTCTAGACAGGAGCATTTGGGAGCAATGACAGTGTTGTGGAGTTACATGTTTGAGTGTCCAAACTTCCCTCTTTAGGTGGTTATTACTTCTTTACATTCAAGAACATCATAAAACCCACTGATTTGTAAAGCCAAGACGCATATTATTAGAGCAATTCAGTTGTTGAGGTGAGAAAACATTAGAAGGATATTGCATAACCACTAAATGTATGGCTGGGCACAGCTGAAACCAAACAAAAAGAATTCACGGTGCCTAGATAGGGCTATTTTCTACTGGCTGTCTCTGGGGACTCAAACAGAATCCATTTGTTTGTTTGTTTGTTTCTCAGTTTCACTTGTGTAGCGTACCTGTAGCTGCAGATTCGTCTTGTAGTTTTTTCTGTGTCCTTGGATCCCAAGTGAATCTCCAGAAAGGGAGCACGTAGGTGGTACTTGAGTTTTCATCCCTTCCTCTATCCCTGTGTCTTTTGATTGGAGCACTCAGAGCCTGTCCTTTTATTCTGACAATTGAGAGGTGTGTCATTATTGCACTTACAAAAATTTTTTTGTTATCATCAATCTACAATCACGCGAAGATCATTATGATCACCAAGAACACAAAGTCCCCCCCAAAAGTCCCGTTACCGTAACTGTTCATCAGCATAGTTGGATGCTGTACACCCCTTCAGCATGTCCCCCAACACACACCACATTACAGCCGCTGTCCATAGGCGTGTAGTAAGATGCTGTAGAAATAGTACTTCTCTTTTGTGTTGTACAGCCCTCACTATGCTCCCCACACCCCACACATTATAAATGCTAATCCTAATGCCCCCTTTCTTTCTGCCCACACTTTTCCCTACCTTCCCACACTCCCTGCCCAGTCCCTTTCCCTTTGGTAACTGTTAGTCCACTGTCAGGTTCTGTTAGTCTGCTGCTGTTATTTTCCTTCAGTTTTTCTTTGTTGTTATACCCCACAAATGAGTGAAATCATTTGGTACTTGTCTTTCTCCACCTGTCCTATTTCACTGAGCATAATACCCTCTAGTCCATCCACGTTATTGCAAATGATAGGATTTGTTTTCTTTTATATCTGCTTAGTGCACTTTTTAAACTTGATTTCATTCTTCTTTTTTGTTTGTAGTTTCGCTATGTGCTTTCACCATTGCTTTCCTGGTTATGAGCAATAGCTTTGTGTTAATCAATATGTACCTATATCTATCTGTCTGTCTATCTATATACCTATCTATCTATCTATGAATCAATCAACTTTTTCTCTCCCCATCTGTCCTTGTGTACAAAACAGTTAACCACATAGACTATGTCACATTCCTACATTATGCTTCGAATAATCTTGCAAGGTAACTAGGCCGTATTGAGAGCACTGGGTTCGCCAAGGCACTTGCAGATCAAGTCATCCGTGTGAACCCACAAAACCAGGAAATTGTGGTGCAGGGACTTGAACTCGTGTCTCTATCCTCTGTCCTCTTTTATCTCCTTCTCACTTGCTGACTGTATTTAGCCACATTGATTGACTAAGGGCTCCCTGAAGACCACAAGTATCCTTCCTCTGTGCCTGTTTTCGACAGAAAAGTAAACTTGGTGCTTTGTTCACCAACATGTTTGAGGGACATCGGCGTGATCACCGCTGATAGGATAGAACGACAAATGAAAAGGAACACCAGTTTCTAGACAGGAACAGTTGGAGGCAAAGAGTGGGTTGTGGAGTGACGTGTTTATTTGAGTGTCCAAACTTCCCTCTTTATATAGTTACTACTTCCTTAAATTCATGAACTTCATAAAACCCACTGATTTCAAAGGTTCAGACACATACTTTTAAAGCAATTCAATTGTTGAGGTGAGAAAAAATGAGAAGAACGTTGCTTTACCACTAAATCTAGGGATGGGCAATGCTGAAACCAAACAAACAGAATTCACGTCGGCCAGATAGTGCTATTTTCTACTGACTGTCTCTGGGGACTCAAACAGAATCCTTTTGTTTGATTGTTTGTTTTTCAGTTTCACTCGTGTAGGGTACTTGTCCACACACCTTCGGCTTGTAGTTTGTCTGTGTTCATGGATCTCAAGTGAGTCTCCTGTAAGTGAGCACGTAGCTGTCTTGAGTTTTCATCCCTTCTTTTAACCCTGTGTATTTTCTTTGCAGCACTCAGTGCCTGACCTTTTATTCTGATGATGCAGAGCTCTGCACTTACTGCACATAAAGAATTTTTTATCATTAATCTACAATCACGTGAAGAACATTATGTTTACTATGCTCCCCCTTCAACAAGTCCTCCCGAAAAACCTCTTCAGTCGCTGTCGATCAGCGTAGTTGGTTGCTGTAGACCCCTTCACCATGTCCCCCTCACAGTCCCCGTTGCAGTCGCTGTTCATCAGTGAGTAGTAAGATGCTATATGATCTCTACTTGTCTTCTCTGTGTTGTACAGTACTCCCCATGCACACCCGAACCCACGCATTATACATGTTAACCAACTTACCACTATACTTTCTCCCCACACTTATCCCTCCCTTCAGACCCACCCTGCCCAGTCCTTTTCCCTTTGGTAACTTTAAGTCAACTCTCGGGTTCTGTGAGTGGGCTGCTGTTTTTTTCCTTCAGTTTTTCTTTGTTGTTATACTCCACATATGAGTGAAATCACTTGGTACTTGTCTTTCTCCGCCTTTCATATTTCTGTTAACATAATACCGCCTAGCTAAATCCACGTCATTGAAAATGGTAGTATTTGTTTTCTTCTTAAGGCTGCTTACTGCACTTTTTAAACTGTATTTCATTCTTCCTTTTTGTTTGAGGTTTAGCTATGTTATTCACCATTCAAATCCTTTTTATGAACAATAGCTTTGTGTCAACCGATATGTATCTGTATCTATCTATCTAACGGTCTGTCTGTCTATCTATGTACTATGTATGTATGTATCTATGTATCTATGGATCTATCTATCTATCTATATTCATATCATCTATCTATGATGTCTATCATCTATCAATCTATGTACCTATCTATCTTTCATCTATCAATTGTCTACCTATCTATCAATGAATCAATCATCTTTTTGTCTGCCCATCTATCCTTATGTACAGAACAGTTAACAACATAGCCTATGTCTCTTCCCTACATTATACTTCCAGAAATCTTGCAAGGTAACTAAGCCATAAGGAGAGCACTGTGTTCACCGATACACTTTCAGGTAGAGTCAGACGCGTGTGCTTACAAAACCAGTAAATGGAGGTGAAAGGACTTGAACCCGTATCTCTGTCCTCTGTCTTCTTATACTTCCTGCTCGCTTGGTGACATTATTTAGCCACATTCAGTGAGTAAGTGATCCCTGAAGACCACAAGTATCCTTCGTCTGGGCCTGTTGTCGACAGAAAAGTGTACATGGTTCTTTGCTCACCACCATGTTTCAGGGACATCGGTGTGATCACTGTTAATAGGTGGAGGGACAAATATAGAGGAACACCTATTTCTGGACAGGAGCGCTTGGAACAAAGAGTGTGTTGTGGAGTGAAGTGTTTATTTCAGGGAAAAACTTCCCACTTTAGGTGGTTATTACTTCTTTACATTCGTGAACATCATAAAAAAAATGATTTTAAAAGCCCAGACGCATATTATTACAGCAATTCATTTGTTGAGGTGAGAGGAAATGAGAAGGAAGTTGCTGCACTTTAAATCTATGCATGAGCACTGCTGAAAATAAACAAAAAGAATTCACGGTGGCTAGATAGGGCTATTTTCTACTGAATCTCTCTGGGGACACAAAGAGAATTCGTTTTTTGTTTGTTTCTCAGTTTTACCTGTATAAGGTACTAGTCCCCGCCCCTTCATCTTGTAGTTTGTCTGATTCTTGGATCTCAAGTGAGTCTCCAGTAAGGGAGCATGTAGGTGGTCTTGAGTTTTCATCAGTACTTAGAAACCTGTGTCATTTGATTGGAGCACTCAAAGCATGTACTTTCATTCTGATATTAGAGAGCTGTGCTCTTACTGCACTTTGAAATTTTTTTGTTCTCATTAATATACAATCCCATGCAGAACATTATGTTTTCTAGTCTACCCCCTTCACTAATTTCCCCCCAAATCCCAGTTACAGTCGCTGTACGTCAGCATGTACAAAGATGCTGTAGAATCACTACATGTCTTCTCTGTGTTGTTCAGCCCTACACATGACCCCCCAGCCTACACATTATACATTCTAATCCTAATGCCCCCATTCCTTTTCCCCGCCCTTATTACTCCCTTCCCACAAACCCTACCCAGTCACTTTCTCTTTGGTAACTGTTAGTCCACTCTCGGGTTCTGTGAGTCTGCTTATGTCTTTTCCTTCAGTTTTTCTTTGTTATCATACTCCACACATGAGTGAAATTATTTGGTAAATGTATTTCTCCGACTGGCCTATTTGTCTGAGCATAATACCCTCTAGCTCCATCCACGTTATTGCATATTATTGAATTTGTTTTCTTCTTATGGCTGCTTACTGCACTTTTTAAACTGGGTTTCATTCTTCTTTTTTGTTTGTAGTTTCGCTATGTGCTTTCACCATTGCTCTAAAGGTTATGAGCAGTAGCTTTGTGGTAATCGATATGTACCTATATCTATCTATCTGTCTGTCTAACAATTTATCAATCAATCATCTTTTTGTCTGCCCATCTGTCCTTGTGTACAGAAGAGTTAACCATATTTCCTATATCACTTTCCTACACTATGCTTCCAAAAATCCTGCAAAGTATCTAGGCTGTAGAGAGAGCACTGGGTTCATTGAGAAACTTGCAGGTCGAGTCGGCCGCATGTATGTACGAAACCAGGAAATGATTGTGCAAGGACTTGAATCCGTGACTCTATCCTCTGACCTCTTTCAACTCCTTCTAACTTGCTGTCTGTATTTAGCCACATTCATTGACTAAATGCTCCCTGAAGACCACAAGTATCATTCCTCTGGGCCTGATGTCGACAGAAAAGTAAACTTGTTGCTTTGCTCACCACCATCTTGGAAGGACATCAGCATGATCACCGCAGATAGGACGGATGGTCAAATAAAAAAGGAACACCGATTTCTAGACAGGATCAGTTGGAAGCTAATAGTGTATTGTGAAGTGACTTGTTTATTTGAGTGACCAAACTTCTCTCTTTAGGTGGTTATTAGATCTTCACATTCGTGAACATCATGAAACCCACTGATTTCAACAGCCCATATGCTTATTATTACAGCAACTCATTTGATGAGGTGAGAAAAAATGAGAAGTATGTTGCTGCACCACTAAATCTATGGCTGGGAACTGCTGAAACCAAACAAAAAGAATTCATGGTGGCCAGATAGGACTATTTTCTGCTGACTGTCTCTTGGGACTCAAACAGAATCCATTTGTTTGATTATTTGTTTTTCACTTTCACTCGTGTAGGGTACTTGTCCACACACCTTCAGCTTGTAGTTTATCTGTGTCCTTGAATCTCAAGTGAGTCTCCTGTAAGTAAGCACGTAGGTGTCTTGAGTTTTCATCCTTTCTTTTAACCCTGTGTCTTTTGTTTGCAGCACTCAGTGCCTGACCTTTTATTCTGATGATTTAGAGCTGTGCCCTTATTGCACTTAAAGTATTTTTTTATCATTAATCTACAATCACGTGAAGAACATTATGTTTACTATGCACCCCACTTCACCAAGTCTCCAAGAAAAACTTCTTCAGTCACTGTCGATCAGCGTAGTTGGATGCTGTAGAGCCCTTCACCATGTCACCCCCACAGAACCCGTTGCAGTCGCTGTCCATCAGTGAGTAGTAAGATGCTATATGTTCTCTACTAGTCTTCTCTGTGTTGTACAGTACTCCCCATGCACACCCGATCACATGCATTATACTTGCTAATCCTAATGCCCCCATTCTTTCTCACCACACTTATCCCTCCCTTCAGACCCACCCTGCACAGTCCTTTTCCCTTTGGTAACTTTTACTCAACTCTCGGGTTCTGTGAGTGTGCTGCTGTTTTTTTCCTTCAGTTTTACATTGTTGTTTTACTCCACACATGAGTGAAATCAGTTGGTACGTGTCTTTCTCCGCCTGGCCTATATCTCTGAACGTACTACCGTCTAGCTCCATCCACATCATTGCAAATGGTAGTATTTGTTTTCTTCTTAGGCTGCTTACTGCACTTTTTAAACTGGATTTCATTCTTCCTTCTTGTTTGTAGTTTAGCTATGTTATTCAACATTCAACTCCTGGTTATGAACAACAGCTTTGTGTCAATCGATATGTATCTGTATCTAACTATCTAATGGTCTGTCTGTCTATGTATGTATGTATGTATCTATATATCTGTGTATCTATCTATCTATCTATCTATCTATCTATCTATCTATCTATCTATCTATCTATCTATCTATCTATCTATCTATCTATCTTCCTATCATCTATCTATGATGTCTATCATCTACCAATCTATGTACCTATCTATCTTTCTCTGTCGTTTGTCAATCTATCTATCTCTGAATCAATCATTTTTTTGTCTGCGCATCTATCCTTATGAACAGAACAGTTAACAACATAGCCTAGGTCTCTTCCCTACATTATGCTTCAAGAAATCTTGCAAGGTAACTAAGCCATAAGGAGAGCTCCGTGTTCACCGATACACTTTCACGTAGAGTCAGACGCGTGTGCTGACAAAACCAGTAAATGGAGGTGAAAGGACTTGAACCCGTATCTCTGTCCTCTGTCCTCTTATACTTCCTGCTCACTTGGTGACTGTATTTAGCCACATTCAGTTAGTAAGTGATCCTGAAGACCACAAGTATCCTTCCTCTGGGCCTGTTGTTGACAGAAAAGTGTACTTGGTACTTTACACACCACCATGTTTGAGGGACATCAGCGTGATCACTGCTGATAGCTGGAGGGACAAATATAAAGGAACACCTATTTCTGGACAGGAGCAGTTGGAACAAAGAGTGTGTTGTGGAGTGAAGTGTTTATTTGAGGGAAAAACTACACACTTTAGGTGGTTATTACTTCTTTACATTCATGAACATCATAAAAAGCAATGATTTTAAATGCCCAGACGCATATTATTACAGCAATTCATTTGTTGAGGTGAGAGGAAATGAGGAGGAAGTTGCTGCACCAATAAATCTATGCCTGAGCACTGCTGAAACAAAACAAAAAGAATTCACGGTGGCTAGATAGGGCTATTTTCTACTGACTCTCCCTGGGGACTCAAACAGAATCCTTTTTTTTTTGTTTCTCAGTTTCACTTGTATAGGGTACCTGTACCCGCCCCTTCAGATTGTAGTTTGTCTGTGTTCTTCAATCTCAAGTGAGTCTCCAGTCAGGGAGCACGTAGGTGGTCTTGAGTTTTCATCAGTTCTTCTATCCCTGTGTCTTTTGATTGGAGGACTCAAAGAATGTACATTTTTTCTGATATTTGAGAGCTATGCTCTTACTGCACATTGAAATTTTTTTGTTCTCATTAATATACAATCACATACAGAACATTATGTTTTCCAGTCTACCCCCTTCACCACGTCCCCCCCAAGTCCCAGTTGCAGTCGCTGTCCGTCAGCATTTACTAAGATGCTGTAGAATCACAACATGTCTTCTCTGCGTTGTTCAGCCCTACACATGAACCACCACCCTACACATTATACATGCTAATCCTAATGCCCCCATTCTTTATCTCCGCCCTTATTACTCCCTTCAAACAAACCCTACCCTGTCCCTTTCTCTTTGGTAACTGTTAGTCCACTCCCGGGTTCTGTGAGTCTGCTGCTGTCATTTCCTTCAGTTTTTCTTTGTTATCATACTCCACACATGAGTGAAATTATTTGGTACATGTATTTCTCCGACTGGCATATTTGACTGAGCATAATACCCTCTAGCTCCATCCACGATATTGCAAATTATAGAATTTGTTTTCTTCTTATGGCTGCTTACTGCACTTTTTAAACTGGGTTTCATTCTTCTTTTTTGTTTGTAGATTCGCTATGTGCTTTCACCATTGCTCTAATGGTTATGAGCATTAGCTTTGGGTTAATCGATATGTACCTATGTCTACCTATCTGTCTGTCTAACTATTTATCAATCAATCTTCTTTTTCTCTGCCCATCTGTCCTTGTGTACAGAACAGTTAACCATATTTCCTATATCACTTTCCTACACTCTGCTTCCAAAAATCCTGCAAAGTATCTAGGCTGTAGAGAGAGCACTGGGTTCACCGAGAAACTTGCTGGTCGAGTCGGATGCATGTGTGTACGAAACCAGGAAATGGTTGTGCCGGGACTTGAACCCGTGACTCTATCCTCTGACCACTTTCATCTCCTTCTAACTTGTTGTTTGTATTTAGCCACATTCTTTGACTAACTCCTCCCTGAAGACCACAAGTACCATTCATCTGGGCCTGTTGTTGACAGAAATGTAAACTTGTTGCTTTGCTCACCACCATGTATGAAGGACATCAGCATGATCAACGCCGATAGGACGGAGGGTCAAATAAAAAAGGAACACCGATTTCTAGACAGGATCAGTTGTGAGCTAAGAGTGTATTGTGAAGTGACTTGTTTATTTGAGTGTCCAAACTTCCCTCTTTAGGTGGTTATTAGATTTTCACATTCGTGAACATCATAAAAACCACTGATTTCAACTGCCCAGATGCTTATTATTACAGCAACTCAGTTGATGAGGTGAGAGAAAATGAGAAGAAAGTTGCTGCACCACTAAATCTATGGCTGGGAACTCCTGAAACCAAACAAAAAGAATTCACGGTGTCCAGATAGGGCTATTTTCTGCTGACTGTCTCTGGGGGCTCAAACAGAATCCTTTTTTTGATTGTTTTTCACTATCACTCGTGTAGGGTACTTGTCCACACACCTTCGGCTTGTAGTTTATCTCTGTCCTTGGATCTCAAGTGAGTCTCCTGTAAGTAAGCACGTAGGTGTCTTGAGTTTTCATTCCTTCTTTTAACCCTGTGTCTTTTGTATGCAGCACTCAGTGCCTGACCATTTATTCTGATGATTCAGAGCTGTGCACTTATTGCACTTAATGAATTTTTTTATCATTAATTTACAATCACGTGAAGAACATTATGTTTACTATGCACCCCCCTTCACCAAGTACCTAAGAAAAACCTCTTCAGTCGCTGTCCATCAGCGTACTTGGATGCTGTAGAGCCCTTCCATGTTCACCCCACAGAACCCGTTGCAGTCGCTGTACATCAGTGAGTAGTAAGATGCTATATTATCTCTACTAGTGTTCTCTGTGTTGTACAGTACTCCCCATGCACAACTGAACCCATGCATTATACATGCTAATCAAAATGCCCCCATTCTTTCTCCTCAAACTTATCCCTCCCTTCAGACTCACCCTGCCCAATCCTTTTCCCTTTGGTAACTTTTAGTCAACTCTCAGGTTCTGTGAGTGTGCTGCTGTTTTTTTCCTTCAGTTTTTCTTTGTTGTTATACTCCACACATAAGTGAAATTGCTTGGTATTTGTCTTTCTCCGCCTGGCATATTTCTCTGAACATACTAGTGTCTAGCTCCATTCACGTCATTTCAAACGGTAGTATTTGTTTTCTTCTTATGGCTGCAAACTGCAGTTTTTGTAGTGGAATTCATTCATCTTTTTTTTTGTAGTTTCGCAATGTGCTTTCACCATTGATCTCCTGGTTATGAGTGATAGCTTTGTGTTAATCTATATTTATCTGTTTCTATCTTTCTATCTATCTATCTATCTATCTTCTATCTGTCTGTCTATCCATCTATCTCTCTATCTATCCATCCTTCTATCTTTCTTTCTATCTATCTGTCTATCTATCTGTCTTTCTATTTATCCATCCTTCTAACATTCTATCTATCTAACTATCTATCATCTATCTATCTATCTATCTATCTTTCTGTCTATCTATCATTTCTATCATCTCTCTATCATCTGTCATCTATCTATCTATCTATGAATCAATCATCTTTTTGTCTGCCCATCTATCCTTATGTACAGAACAGTTAACAACATCGCCTTTGTCACTTCCCTACATTATGCTTCCAAAAATCTTTCAAGGTAACTAGGCTGTAGGAAGAGCACTCGGTTCACCGAGGCAATTGCAGGTCGAGTCAGCCACGTGTACCTACAAAACCAGTAAATGGTTGTGCAGGGACTTGAACCTGTGTCTGTACCCTCTATTATCTTCTTCTCACTGGCTGACTCTATTTAGGCACATTCATTGACTAAGTGCTCTGTGAACACCACAAGTATTGTTCCTCTGTTCCTGTTGTCCACAGAAAGAAAACTTGGTGCTTTGCTCACAACCATGTTTGAGGGACATTGGCATGATCACCTCTGATAGGAGGGAGGGACAAATAAAAAGGAACACCAATTTCTAGACATGTGGAGTTGGGAGCAAATTGTGTGTTGTGGAATGAAGTGTATATTTGAGTGACTAAACTTCCCTCTTTATCTGGTTATTACTTCTTTACATTTGTGAACATCATAAAACCCACTGATTTCAAAGGCCCAGACGCATATTATTACAGCAATTCAGTTGTTGAGGTGAGAGAAAATGAGAAGGACATTGCTGCACCACTAAAACTATGGCTGGGCACTGCTGAAACCTAACAAAAATAATTCATGGTGGCCAGATAGGGCTATTTCCTACTGACTCTTTCTGGGAAATCCAACGGAATCCATTTGTTTGTTTGTTTTCAGTTTCACATGTGTAGTTAACCTATCCCCACCCCTTCGGCTTGTAGTTTGTCTGTGTCCTTGGATCTCAAGTGAGTCTCCTGTAAGGGAGCATATGGCTGGTCTTGAGTTTTCATCCCTTCTTTTAACCCTGTGTCTTTTGTTTTGATCACTCAAAGCCTGTACTTTTATTCTGATGATTCATAGCTGTGCCCTTATTGCACTTAAAAAAAATTTTTTTTTGTTATCATTAATCTACAATCACATGAGAAACATTATTTTTACGAGGCTCCTCCTTCACCAAATCCCCACCAAAATCCTTTACACATGCAGTCCTTCCACATAGTTGAATGCTGTAGACCCCTTCAATATGTCCCCCGACACACACCCCGTTACTGTCGCTGTCCATCAGCGTGTAGTAAGATGATGTAGAAATATTACTTATCTTTTCTGTTGTACAGCCCTCCCTATGCTCCCCCCACCCCACACATTATAAATGCTAATCCTAATTCCGCCTTTCTTTCTACCCACCCTTTTCCCTACCATCCCACCCTCCCTACCCCGTCCCTTTCCCTTTGGTAACTGTTAGTCCACTGTCAGGTTCTGTTAGTCTGCTGCTGTTATTTACCTTCAGTTTTTTTTGTTTTTAAACCCCACATATGAGTGAAATCATTTGGTACTTGTCTTTCTCCACATGTCCTATTTCACTGAGCATAATATGCTCTAGTCCATCCACGTTATTGAAAATGATAGAATTTGTTTTCTTTAATATCTGCTTAGTGCACTTCTTAAACTTGATTTCATTCTTCTTTTTTGTTTGTAGTTTCGGTATGTGCTTTCACCATTGCTTTCCTGGTTATGAGCAATAGCTTTGTGTTAATCGATATGTACCTATATCTATCTGTCTGTCTATCTATATACCTATCTATCTATCAATCAATCATCTTTTTCTCTCCCCATCTGTCCTTGTGTACAGAACAGTTAACCACATACCCTATGTCACATCCCTACATTATGCTTCGAATAATCTTGCAAGGTAACTAGGCTGTATTGAGAGCACTGGGTTCGCCAAGGCACTTGCAGGTCAAGTCATCCTTGTGAACCCACAAAACCAGGAAATTGTGGCACAGGGACTTGAACCGGTGTCTCTATCCTCTGTCCTCCTTTATCTCCTTCTCACTTGCTGACTGTATTTAGCCACATTCATTGACTAAGGGCTCCCTGAAGACCACAAGTATCCTTCCTCTGGGCCTGTTTTCAACAGAAAAGTAACCTTGGTGCTTTGCTCACCACCATGTTTGAGGGACATCGGCATGATCACCGCTGATAGGATGGAAAGACAAATGAAAAGGAACACCAATTTCTAGACAGGAGCAGTTGGGAGCAAAGAGTGTGTTGTGGAGTGACGTGTTTATTTGAGTGTCCAAACTTTCCTCTTTATATAGTTATTACTTCTTTACATTCATGAACTTCATAAAACCCACTGATATCAAAGGCCCAGTCGCATATTATTACATCAATTCAGTTGTTGAGGTGATAGAAAATGAGAAGGACGTTGCTGCACCACTAAAACTATGGCTGGGCACAGCTGAAACCTAACAAAAATAATTCACGATGGCCAGATAGGGCTATTTCCTACTGACTGTTACTGGGGAATCCAACGGAATCCATTTGTTTGTTTGTTTTCAGTTTCACATGTGTAGTTAACCTATCCCCACCCCTTCGGCTTGTAGTTTGTCTGTGTCCTTGGATCTCAAGTGAGTCTCCTGTAAGGGAGCACATAGCTTGTCTTGAGTTTTCATCCCTTCTTTTAACCCTGTGTCTTTTGTTTTGATCACACAAAGCCTGTACTTTTATTCTGATGATTCATAGCTGTGCCCTTATTGCATTAAAATAAATTTTTTTTGTTATCATTAATCTACAATCACGTGAGAAAAATTATTTTTACGAGGCTCCTCCTTCACCAATTCCCCACCAAAATCCTTTACACATGCAGTCCTTCTGCATAGTTGTATGCTGTAGACCCCTTCAATATGTCCCCGACACACACCCTGTTACAGTCGCTGTCCATCAGTGTGTAGTAAGATGCTGTAGAATGTCTACTTGTCTTCTCTGTGTTGTACAGCCCTCCCCATGCCCCCGCGACCACATGCATTATACATGCTAATCCTAATTTCCCCTTTCTTTCTCCCCGCCCTTATCCCTCTCTATTCCACCCTCCCTGCCCAGTCCCTTTACCTTTGGTAACTGTTAGTCCACTCTCGGGTTCTTTGATTCTGCTGCTGTTTTTTTCCTTCAGTTTTTCTTTTTGTTATACTCCACCCATGAGTGAAATCATTTGGTACTTGTCTTTCTCTGCCTGGCCTATTTCACTGAGCATACTACCATCTCGCTCCATCCACGTCATTGCAAATGGTAGCATTTGTTTACTTCTTACGGCTTCAAACTGCAGTTTTTGAACAGGACTTCGTTCTTCTTTTTTTTTGTATTTTCGATATGTGCTTTCACCATTGATCTCCTGGTTATGAGAAATAGCTTTGTGTTAATCGATGTGTATCTGTATCTATCAATCTATCTATCTATCTATCTATCTATCTATCTATCTATCTATCTATCCATCCTTCTATCTTTCTTTCTATCTTCCTATCTGTGTATCTCTGTCTTTCTATCTATTTATCCATCCTTCTAAATTTCTTTCTATCATCTATCTATCTATCTATCTATCTATCTATCTATCTATCTATCTATCTATCTATCTATCTTTCTATCTATCTATCTATCATTTCTATCATCTGTCTATCTTCTGTCATCTATCTATCTGTCTATGAATCAATCATCTTTTTGCCTGCCCATCTATCCTTATGTACCGAACAGTTAACAATATCGCCTTTATCACTTCCCTACAGTATGCTTCCAAAAATCTTTCCAGTTAACTAGGCTGTAGGAAGAGCACTCGGTTCACCTAGACACTTGCAGGTCGAGTCAGCCACGTGTACCTACAAAACCAGTAAATGGTTGTGCAGGGACTTGAAACTGTGTCTGTATTCTCTATTATCTTCTTCTCACTGGCTGACACTATTTACCACATTCATTGATTAAGTGCTCCGTTAACACCACAAGTATTGTTCCTCTGGGCCTGTTGTCCACAGAAAGAAAACTTGGTGCTTTGCTCACCACCATGTTTGAGGGACATCGGCGTGATCACCTCTGATAGGAGGGAGGGACAAATAAAAAGGAACACCTATTTCTGGACAGGAGCAGTTGGGAACAAAGAGTGTGTTGTGGAGTGAAGTGTCTATTTGAGTGTCCAAACTTCCCTCTTTAGGTGTATATTACTTCTTTACATTCGTGAACATCATAAAAAGCATTGATTTTAAAAGCCCAGACGCATATTATTACAGAAATTCATTTGTTGAGGTGAGAGGAAATGAGAAGGAAGTTGCTGCACCACTAAATCTATGCCTGAGCACTGCTGAAACCAAGCAAAAAGAATTCACGGTGGCTTCATATGGCTATTTTCTACTGAATCTCTCTGGGGACTCAAACAGAATCCATTTGTTTGTTTGTTATTCAGTTTCACATGTATAGGGTACCTGTCCACGCCCCTTCAGCTTGTAGTTTGTGTCCTTGGATCTCAAGTGAGTCTCCAGTAAGGGAGCACGTAGGTGGTCTTGAGTTTTCATCAGTTCTTCTAACCCTGTGTCTTTTGATTGGAGCACTCAAAGCCTGTACTTTTATTCTGATATTTGAGAGCTGTGCTCTTACTGCACTTTGAAATTCTTTTTGTTTCTTTAATGTACAATCACATGCAGAACATTATGTTTTCCAGTCTACCCCCTTCACCAAGTCCCCCCCAAATCCCAGTTACAGTCGCTGTCAGTCAGCATGTACTAAGATACTGTAGAATCACTACATGTCTTCTCTGTGTTGTACAGCCCTACCCATGACCACCAACCCTACACATTATACATGCTAATCCTAATGCCCCATCCTTTTTCCCGCCCTTATTACTACCTTCCCTCAAACCCTACCCAGTCCCTTTCTCTTTGGTAACTGTGTTCCGATCTCGGATTCTGTGAGTCTGCTGCTCTCTTTTCCTTCAGTTTTTCTTTGTTATCGTACTCCACACATGAGTAAAATCATTTGGTACATGTATTTCTCCACCCGGCCTATTTGACTGAGCATAATACACTCTAGCTCCATCCACGTAATTGTAAATGTAGGATTTGTTTTCTTCTTATGGCTCCTTACTGCACTTTTAAAACTGGAATTCTTTCTTCTTTTTTGTTTGTAGTTTCGCTATGTACTTTCACCATTGCTCTCCTGGTTATGAGCAGTAGCTTTGCGTGAATCGATATGTACCTATATCTATCTATCTGTCTGTCTATCTATTTATCAATCAATCAGTCAAACATCTTTTTGTCTGTCCATCTGTCCTTGTGTACAGAACAGTTAACCATATAACCTATATCTCTTTCCAACACTATGCTTTCAAAAATCCTGCAAAGTATCAAGGCTGTAGAGAGAGCAATGCGTTCACCGAGACACTAGCAGGTCGTGTCGGCTACGTGTACCTACAAAACCAGGAAATGGTTGTGCTGGGACTTGAACCTGTGTCTCTGTCCTCTGTCCTCTTTCATCTCCTTCTAACTTGCAGTCTGTATTTAGCCACATTCATTGACTAAGTGTTCCCTGAAGACCACAAGTATCATTCCTCTGGGCCAGTGGTCGACAGAAAAGTAAACTTGTAGCTTTGCTCACCACCATGTTTGAAGGACATCAGCGTGATCACCGCCGATAGGACGGAGGGTCAAAAAAAAAGGAACACCAATTTCTAGACAGGAGCAGTTGTGAGCTAAGAGTGTATTGTGGAGTGACATGTTTATTTGAGTGTCCAAACTTCCGTCTTTAGGTGGTTATTACATCTTCACATTCGTGAACATCATAAAACCCACTGATTTCAAAGGCCCAGATGCTTATTATTACAGCAACTCAGTTGTTCAGGTGAGAGAAAATGAGAATTATGTTGCTTCACCACTAAATCTATGGCTGGGAATTGCTAAAACCAAACAAAAACAATTCACGGTGGCCAGATATGGCTATTTTCTGCTGACTGTCTCTGGGGACTCAAACAGAATCCATTTGTTTGATTATTTGTTTTTCACTTTCACTCGTGTAGGGTACTTGTCCAAACACCTTCGGCTTGTAGTTTATCTGTGTCCTTGGATCTCCAGTGAGTCTCCTGTAAGTAAGCATGTAGGTGTCTTGAGTTTTCATCCCTTCTTTTAACCCTGTGTCTTTTGTTTGCAGCACTCAGTGCCTGACTTTTTATTCTGATGATTCAGAGCTGTGCACTTATTGCACTTAAGGAATTTTTTTATCATTAATCTACAATCACGTGAAGAACATTATGTTTACTATGCTACCCCTTCACCAAGTCCCACCCAAAAACCTCTTCAGTCGCTGTTAATCAGCGTAGTTGGATGCTGAAGACCCCTTCACCATGTCCCCAAACACACACCCCATTACAGTCGCTGTCCATCAGTGAGTAGTAAGATGCTATACGTTCTCTACTAGTCTTCTCTGTGTTGTACAGTACTCCCCATGCACACTCGACACCACGCATTATACATGCTAATCCTAATGCCCCCATTCTTTCTCCCCACACTTATCCCTCCCTTCAGACCCACCCTGCCCAGTCCTTTTCCCTTTGTAACTTTCAGTCTACTCTCGGGTTCTGTGAGTCTGCTGCTGTTTTTTTCCTTCAGTTTTCCTTTGTTGTTATACTCCACACATGAGTGAAATCACTTGGTACTTGTCTTTCTCCGCCTTTCATATTTCTGTTAACATAATACCGTCTAGCTACATCCACGTTATTGAAAATGGTAGTATTTGTTTTCTTCTTAAGGCTGCTTACTGCACTTTTTAAACTGGATTTCATTCTTCCTTTTTGTTTGTAGTTTAGCTATGTTATTCACCATTCAACTCTTGGTTATGAACAAGAGCTTCGTATCAATCGATATGTATCTGTATCTATCTATCTAACGTTCTGTCTGTCTGTGTATCTATGTATGTATGTATCTATGTATCTATCTATCTGTCTATCCATCATCTATATGTGATGTCTATCATCTATCAATCCATGTACCTATCTATTTTTCATCTGTCGTCTGTCTACCTATCTATCTATAAATCATCTTTTTGTCTGCCCATCTTTCCTTATGTACAGAACAGTTAACAACATAGCCTATGTCTCTTCCCTACATTATGCTTCCAGAAATCTTGCAAGGTAACTAAGCCATAAGGAGAACACTGTGTTCACCGATACAGTTTCAGATAGAGTCAGCTGTGTGTGCTTAAAGTCCAGTAAATGGAGGTGAAAAGACTTGAACCCGTATCTCTGTCCTCTGTCCTCTTATACTTCCTGCTCGCTTGGTGACCTTATTTAGACACATTCAGTGAGTAAGTGATCCCTGAGGACCACAAGTATCCTTCGTCTGGGCCTGTTGTCGACAGAAAAGTGTACTTGGATCTTTGCAAACCACCATGATTGAGGGACATCGGCGTGATCACTGTTGATAGGTGGAGGGACAAATATAAAGGAACACCTCTTTCTGGACAGGAGAAGTTGGGAAAAAGAGTGTGTTGTGCATTGAAGTGTTTATTTGATGGTACATACTTCCCTCTGTAGGTTCTTATTACTTCTTTACATTCGTGAACATCAGAAAAAGCGATGATTTTAAAAGCCCAGACGCATATTATCACAGAAATTCATTTGTTGAGGTGAGAGGAAATGAGAAGGAAGTTGCTGCACCAGTAAATCTATGCCTGAGCACTTCTGAAACCAAACAAAAAGAATTCACAGTGGCTAGATAGTTCTATTTTCTACTGACTGTCTCTGGGGACTCAAACAGAATCCATTTGTTTATTTGTTATTCAGTTTCACTTGTATAGGGTACCTGTCCCCGACCCTTCAGCTTGTAGATTGTTTGTGTCCTTGGATCTCAAGTGAGTCTCCAGTAAGGGAGCACGAAGATGGTCTAGAGTTTTCATCAGTTATTCTAACCATGTGTCTTTTGATTGGAGCACTCAAAGCCTGTACTTTTATTCTGATATTTGAGAGCTGTGCTCTTACTGCACATTGAAATTCCTTTTGTTTCATTAATGTACAATCCCATGCAGAACATTATGTTTTCTAGTCTACCCCTTTCACCAAGTCCCCACCAAATCCCAGTTACAGCCGCTGTCCGTCAGTATGTACTAAGATGCTGTAGAATCACTTCATGTCTTCTCTGTGTTGTACAGCGCTACCCATGAGCCCCACCCTATCCATTATGCATGCTAATCCTAATGCCCCCGTTCTTTTTCCCCGCCCTTATTACTCCGTTCCCACAAACCCTACCCAGTTCCTTTCTCTTTGGTAACTGTGTTCCGATCTCGGGTTCTGTGAGTCTGCTGCTGTCTTTTCCTTCAGTTTTTCTTTGTTATCGTACTCCACACATGAGTGAAACCATTTGGTAAATGTATTTCTCCGCCTGGCCTATTTGAATGAGCATAATACCTTCTAGCACATTCCACGTTATTGCAAATGATAGGATTTGTTTTTTCTTATGGCTGCTTACTGCATTTTTTAAACTGGATTACTTTCTTCTTTTTTTGTTTGTAGTTCCTCTGTGTGCTTCCACCATTGCTCTAATGGTTATGAGCACTAGCTTTGTGTTAATCGATATGTACCTATATCTATCTATCTGTCTATTTATTTATCAATGAATTAATCATCTTTTTTTCTGCCCATCTGTCCTTGTGTACAGAACAGATAACCGTATATCCTCTATCACTTTCCTACACAATGCTTCCAAAAATACTGCAAAGTGTCTAGGCTGTAGAGTGTGCAAGGGGTTCACCGAGACACTTGCAGGTTGAGTCGGCCGCTTGTACCTACAGAACCAGGAAATGGTTGTGCCGGGACTTGAACCCGTGTCTCTATCCTCTGTCTTCTTTCATCTCCTTCTAACATGCTGTCTGTATTTAGCCACATTCATTGACTAAGTGCTCCATGAAGACCACAAGTATCATTCCTCTGGGCCTGTTGTCGACAGAAAAGTAAACTTGTTGCTTTGCTCACCACCCTATTTGAAGGACATCAGCGTGATCACCGCCGATAGTACGGAGGGTCAAATAAAAGGGAACACCAATTTCTAGACAGGAGCAGTTGGGAGCTAAGAGTGCATTGTGGAGTGACGTGTTTATTTGAGTGTCCAAACTTCCCTCTTTAGGTGGTTATTAGATCTTCACATTCGTGAACATCATTAAACCCACTGATTCCAAAACCCAGATGATTATTACAGCAACTCAGTTGTTGAGGTGAGAGAAAATGAGAAGTATGTTGCTGCACCGCTAAATCTATGGCTGGGAACTGCTGAAACCAAACAAAAAGAATTAACCCTGGCCAGATAGGGCTATTTTCTGCTGACTGTCTCTGTGTACTCAAACAGAATCCATTTGATTGATTATTTGTTTTTCATTTTCACTCGTGTAGGGTACTTGTCCAAACACCTTCGGCTTGTAGTTAGTCTGTGTCCTTGGATCTCAAGTAAGTCTCCTATATGTAAGCACGTAGGGGTCTTGAGTTTTCTTCCCTTCTTTCAACCCTGTATCTTTTGTTTGCAGCACTCAGTGCCTGAACTTTCTGATGATTCAGAGCTCTGCACTTATTGCACTTAAAGAATTTTTTTTATTATTAATCTACAATCACGTGAAGAACATTATGTTTACTTTGCTCGCCCCTTCACCAAGTCCCCCCGAGAAACCTTTTCAGGTGCTGTCGATCAGCGTAGTTGGATGCTGTAGACAACTTCAACATGTCCCCCCCCACAGACCCTGAAACAGTCGCTGTCCATCAGTGAGTAGTAAGATGCTATATGATCTCTACTAGTCTTCTCTGTGTTGTACAGTACTCCCCATGCACACCCGACACCACTCATTATACATGCTAATCCTAATGCCCCCATTCTTTCTCCCCACACTTATCCCTCCCTTCAGACCCAAGCTGCGCAGTCCTTTTCCGTTTGGTAACTTTTAGTCAGCTCTCGGGTTCTGTGAGTCTGCTGCTGTTATTTTCCTTCAGTTGTCCTTTGTTGTTATACTCCACACATGAGTGAAATCAGTTGGTACTTGTCTTTCTGCGCCTGGCCTATTTCTCTGAACATACTACAGTCTACCTCCATCCACGTCATTGCAAATGGTAGTAGTTGTTTTCTTCATAATTCTGCTTACTGCACTTTTAAACTGGATTTCATTCTTCCTTTTTGTTCGTAGTTTAGCTATGTTATTCACCATTCAACTCCTGGTTATGAACCATAGCTTTGTGTCAGTCGATATGTATCTGTATTTATCTATCTAACTGTCTGACTGCCTAACTATGTATCTATATGTATATGTATATGTATATCTATCTGTATATCTATCTTCCTATCATCTATCTATGATGTCTATCATATATCAATCTATGTACCTGTCTATCTATCTTACATCTGTCGTCTGTCTAACTATCTATCTATGAATCAATCATCTTTTTTTCTGCCCATCTGTTCTTGTGTACAGAACAGTTAACCGTATATCCTCTATCACATTCCTACACTATGCTTCCAAAAATCCTGCAAAGCATCTAGGCTGTAGAGAGAGCAATGGGTTCACCGAGACACTTGCAGGTCGAGTTGGCCGCATGTACCTACAAAACCAGGAAATGGTTGTGCTGGGACTTGAACCGTGTCTCTATCCTCTGTCCTCTTTCATCTCCTTCTAACTTGCTGTCTGTATTTAGCCACATTCATTGACTAAGTGCTCCCTGAAGACCACTAGTATCATTCCTCTGGGCCTTTTGTCGACAGAAAAGTAAACTTGTTGCTTTGCTCACCAACATGTTTGAGGGACATCAGTGTGATCACCGCTGATAGGACGGAGGGTCAAATAAACAGGAACACCAATTTCTAGACAGGAGCAGTTGGGAGCTAAGAGTGCATTGTGGAGTGACGTGTTTATTTGAGTTTCCAAACTTCCCTCTTTAGGTGGTTATTAGATCTTCACATTAGTGAACATCTTAAAACCTACTGATTTCAAAGGCCCAGATGCTTATTATTACAGCAAATCAGTTGTTGAGGTGAGAGAAAATGAGAAGTATGTTGCTGCACCACTAAATCTATGGATGGGAACTGCTGAAACCAAACAAAAAGAATTCACCCTGGCCAGATAGGGCTATTTTCTGCTGACTGTCTCTGGGTACTCAAACAGATTCCATTTGATTGATTATTTGTTTTTCAGTTTCACTCGTGTATAGTACTTGTCCAAACACCTTCGTCTTGTAGTTGTCTATGTCCTTGGATCTCAAGTGAGTCTCCTATATGTAAGCACGTAGGGGTCTTGAGTTTTCTTGCCTTCTTTCAACCCTGTGTCTTTTGTTTGCAGCACTGAGTGACTGACCTTTCTTTCTGACGATTCAGAGCTGTGCACTTATTGCACTTAAAGAATTTTTTTTATCATTAATCTACAATCACGTGAAGAACATTATGTTTACTTTGCTTGCCCCTTCACCAAGTCCCGCCGAGAAACCTATTCAGTCGCTGTCGATCAGCGTAGTTGGATGCTGTAGACAACTTCACCATGCCCCCCCCCCCACAGACCCCATTACAGTCGCTGTCCATCAGTGAGTAGTAAGATGCTATATGATCTCTACTAGTCTTCTCTGTGTTGTACAGTACTCCCCATGCACACCCAACCCCACGCATTATACATGCTAATCCTAATGCCCCCATTCTTTCTCCACACACTATCCATCCCTTCAGACCCACCCTGCCCAGTCCTTTTCCCTTTCTTAACTTTTAGTCAACTCTCGGGTTCTGTGAGTCTGCTGCTGTTTTTTTCCTTAAGTTTTTCTTTGTTGTTATACTATACACATGAGTGAAACCACTTGGTACTTGTCTTTCCCCGCCTGGCCTATTTCTCTGAACATACTACCGTCTAGCTCCATCCACGTCACTGCAAACAGTAGTATTTGTTTTCTCCTTAAGGCTGCTTACTGCACTCTTTAAACAGGATTTCATTCTTCCTTTTTGTTCGTAGTTTAGCTATGTTATTCAAAATTCAACTCCTGGTAATGAAAGATATCTTTGTGTCAATCGATATGTATCTGTATCTACCTATCTAACGCTCTGTCTGTCCATCTATGTATCTATGTATGTATGTATCTATGTATCTGTCTATCTATCTTCCTATCATCTATCTATGATGTCTATCATCTGTCAATCTATGTACCTGTCTATCTTTCATCTGTCGTCTGTCTAAATATCTATCTATGAATCAATCATCTTTTTGTCTGCACAACAATCCTTCCGTACAGAACAGTTAACAACATAGCCTATGTCTCTTCCCTACATTATGCTTCCAGAAATCTTGCAAGGTAACTAAGACATAAGGAGAGCACTGTGTTCACCGATACAATTTGAGGTAGAGTCAGCCACGTGTGCTTACAAAACCAGTAAATCGAGGTGAAAAGACTTGAAACCGTATCTCTGTCCTCTGTCCTCATATACTTCCTGTTCGCTTGGTGACTTTATTTAGCCACATTCAGTGAGTAAGTGATCCCCAAAGTCCACAAGTATCCTTCGACTGGGCCTGTTGTTGACAGAAAAGTGTACTTGGTTCTTTGCACAACACCATGTTTGAGGGACATCGGTGTGATCACTGCTCATAGGTGGAGGGACAAATATAAAGGAACACCTATTTCTGGACAGGAGCATTTGGGAAATAAGAGTGTGTAGTGGAGTGAAGTGTTTATTTGAGGGTCCAAACGTCCCTCTTTAGATGGTTATTGCTTCTTTACATTCGTGAACATCATAAAAAGCAATAATTTTAAAAGCACAGACGCATATTATTACAACAATTCATTTGATGAGATGGGAGGAAATGAGAAGGAAGTTGCTGCACCACGAAATCTATGCCTGAGCACTGCTGAAACAAAACAAAAAGAATTCACGGTGGCTAGATTGGGCTATTTTCTACTGACTCTCTCTGGGGAATCAAAAAGAATCCATTTGTTTGTTAGTTTCTCAGTTTCACTTGTATAGGGTACCTGTCCCATCCCCTTCAGCTTGTAGTTTGTCTGTGTCCTTGGATCTCAAGTGAGTCTCCAGAAAGGGAGCATGTAGGTGGTCTTGAGTTTTCATCAGTTCTTCTAACCCTGTGTCTTTTGATTGGAGCACTCAAAGCCTGTACTTTTATTCTGATATTTGAGAGCATTGCTCTTACATCAGTTTGAAATTTTCTTTGTTCTCATTAATATACAATCACTTGCAGAACATTATGTTTTCCAGTCTACCCTCTTCAGCAAGTCCCCCCCAAATCCCAGTTACAGTCGCTGTCCATCAGCATGTACTAAGAAGCTGTAGAATTACTACATGTCTTCTCTGTGTTGTACAGCCCTACCCATGACCCCCAACCCTACACATTAAACATGCTATTCCTAATGCCCCCAATCTTTTTCCCCGCCCTTATTACTCCCTTCCCACAAACGCTACCCAGTCCCTTTCTCTTTTGTAACTGTTAGTCCACTCTCGGGTTCTGTGAGTCTGATGCTGTCTTTTCCTTCAGTTTTTCTTTGTTATCATACTCCACACATCAGTGAAATCATTTGGTACATGTATTTCTCTGCCTGGCCTGTTTGAATGAGCATAATACCCTCTAGCTCCATCCACGTTATTGAAAATGATAGGATTTGTTTTCTTCTTATGGCTGCTTACTGCACTTTTTAAACTGGATTTCATTCTTCTTTTTTGTTTGTAGTTTCGCTATGTGCTTTCACCATTGTTCTCCTGGTAATGAGCAGTAGCTTTGTGTTAGTCGATATGTACCTATATCTATATATCTGCCTGTCTATCTATTTATCAATCAATCAATCAACTTTTGTCTGCCCATCTGTCCTTGTGTACAGAACAGTTAACCACATATCCTATATCACTTTCCTACACTATGCTTCCAAAAATCCTGCAAAGTATCTAGGCAGTAGAAAGAGCACTGGGTTCACGAAGACCCTTGCAGGACGAGACGGCCTCGTGTACCTACAAAACCAGGAAATGGTTGGGCCGGGATTGAACCCGTGTCTCTGTCCTCTGTCCTCTTTCATCTCCTTCTAACTTGCTGTCTGTATTTAGCCACATTCATTGACTAAGTGCTCCCTGAAGACCACAAGTATCATTCCTCTTGGCCTGTTGTCGTCAGAAAAGTAAACTTCTTGCTTTGCTCAACACCATGTTTGAAGAACATCAGCGTGATCACTGCCGATAGGACAGAGGGTCTAATAGAAAGGAACACCAATTTCTAGACAGGAGCTGGTGGGAGCCAAGAATGTATTGTGGAGTGACGTGTTTATTTGAGTGTCCAAACTTCCCTCTTTAGGTGGTTATTAGATTTTCACATTCGTGAACATCATAAAATCCACTGATTTCAAAGGCCCAGATGCTTATTATTACAGCAAATCAGTTGTTGAGCTGAGAGAATATGAGAAGTATGTTGCTGCACCACTAAATCTATGGCTGGGAACTGTTGAAACCAAACAAAAAGAATTCACGGTGGCCAGATAGGGCTATTTTCTGCTGACTGTCTCTGGGTACTCAAACAGAATCCATTTGTTTGATAGTTTGTTTTTCAGTTTCACTCGTGTAGGGTACTTGTCCACACACCTTCGGCTTGTAGTTTGTCTGTGTCCTTGGATCTCAAGTGAGTCTCCTGTAAGTAAGTACGTAGGTGTCATGAGTTTTTATCCCTTCTTTTAACCCTGTGTCTTTTGTTTGCAGCACTCAGTGTTTGACCTTTTATTCTGATGATTCCGAGCTGTACACTTATTGCACTTAAATAATTTTTTTATCATTAATCTACAATCACGAGAAGAACATTATGTTTACTATGCTCCCCCCTTTTATACGTCCCCCCGTAAAACCTCTTCAGTCGCTGTCTATCAGCGTAGTTGAATGCTGTGGATCACTTCACCAAGTCCGCCCCCACAGACCCGTTACAGTCGCTGTCCATCAGTGAGTAGAAAGATGCTATATGATCTCTACTAGTCTTCTCTGTGTTGTACAGTACTCCCCATGCACACCCGACACCACGCATTATTCATGCTATTCCCAATTACCACTATTCTTTCTCCCCACACTTATCCCTCCCTTCAGACTCACCCTGCCCAGTCTTTTCCCTTGGGAACTTTTAGTCAACTCTCGGATGCTTTGAGAGTGCTGCTTTTTTTTTCCTTCAGTTTCTCTTTGTTATACTCCACAAATGAGTGAAATAACTTGGTACTTGTCTTTCTCTACCTGGCCTATTTCTCTGAACGTACTACCGTCTAGTTCCATCCACGTCATTGCAAATCTTAGTGTTTGTTTTCTTCTTAAGGCTGCTTACTGCAATTTTAAACTGGATTTCATTCTTCCTTTTTGTTTGTAGATTAGCTATGTTATTCACCATTCAACTCCTATTTATGAACAATAGCTTTGTGTCAATCGATATGTATCTGTATCTATCTATCTAACGGTCTGTCTATCTATGTATCTATGTATGTAAGTATGTATGTATGTATCTATGGATCTATCTTTCTATTTCTCTATCTATTTTCCTATTATCTATCTATGATGTCTATCATCTATCGGTCTATGTACCTATCTATCTTTCTTTCATCTGTCGTCTGTTTACCTATCTATCTATGAATCAGTCACCTTTTTGTCTGCCCATCTATCCTGCTGTACAGAACAGTTAACAACATAGCCTATGTCTCTTTCCTACATTATGCTTCCAGAAATCTAGCAAGGTAGCTAAGCCATAAGGAGAGCACTGTGTTCACCGATACACTTTCAGATAGAGTCAGCCGTGTGTGCTTACAAAACCAGTAAATGGAGGTGAAAGGACTTGAACCCGTATCTCTGTCCTCTGTCCTCATATACTTCCTGTTCGCTTGATGACTTTATTTAGCCACATTCAGTGAGTAAGTGATCCCCAAAGTCCACAAGTATCCTTCGACTGGGCCTGTTGTCGACAGAAAAGTGTACTTGGTTCTTTGCACAACACCATGTTTGAGGGACATCGGTGTGATCACTGCTGATAGGTGGAGGGACAAATATAAAGGAACACCTATTTCTGGACAGGAGCATTTGGGAACAAAGAGTGTGTTGTGGAGTGAAGTGTTTATTTGTGTGTCCAAACTTCCCTCTTTAGGTTGTTATTACTTCTTTACATTCGTGAACATCATAAAAAGCAATGATTATAAATGCGCAGACGCATATTTTTACAGCAATTCATTTGTTGAGGTGAGAGGAAATGAGAAGGAAGTTGCTGCACCACGAAATCTATGCCTGAGCACTGCTGAAACCAAACAAAAAGAATTCACGGTGGATAGATAGGGCTATTTTCTACTGACTCTCTCTGGGGTCCAAAACAGAATCCATTTCTTTCTTTGTTTCTCAGTTTCACTTGTGTAGGGTACCTGTCCACGCCCCTTCAGCTTGTAGTTTGTCTGTGTCCTTGGATCTCAAGAGAGTCTCCAGTAAGGGAGCACGTAGGTGGTCTTGAGTTTTCATCAGTTCTTCTAACCCTGTGTCTTTTGATTGGAGCACTCAAAGGATGTACTTTTATTCTGATATTTGAGAGCTGTGCTCTTACTGCACTTTGAAATTCTTTTTGTTCTCATTAATATACAATCACATGCAGAAAATTATGTTATTCTGTCTACCCTCTTCACCAAGTCACCCCAAATCCCAGTTACAGCCGCTCTCCGTCAGCATGTACTAAGATGCTGTAGAATCACTACATGTCTTCTCTGTGTTGTACAGCCCTACCCATGACACCCCACCCTACACATTATACATGCCAATACTAATGCCCCCATTGTTTTTCCCCGCACTTATTACTCCCTTCCCACAAACCCTACACAGTCCCTTTCTCTTTGGTAACTGTAGGTCCACTCTCGGGTTCTGTGAGTCTGCTGCTGTCTTTTCCTTCAGTTTTTCTTGTTATCATACTCCACACATGAGTGAAATCATTTGGTACATGTATTTCTCCGCCTGGCCTATTTGACTGAGCATAATACCCTCTAGCTCCATCCACGTTATTGCAAATGATAGGATTTGTTTTCTTCTTATGGCTGCTTTCTGCACTTTTTAAACTGGATTTCATTCTTCTTTTTTGTTTGTAGTTTTGCTATGTGCTTTCACCATTGCTCTCCTTGTTATGAGCAGTAGCTTTGTGCTAATCGATATGTACCTATATCTATCTATCTCTCTGTCTATCTATTTATCAATCACTCAATCAATCATCCTTTTGTCTGTCCATCTGTCCATGTGTGCAGAACAGTAAACCATATACCCTATATCACTTTCCTACACTATGCTCCCAAAACTCCTGCAAAGTATCTAGGCTGCAGAGGGATCACTGGGTTCACCGAGACACTTGCATTTTGAGTCGGCCTCGTGTACCTACAAAACCAGGAAATGGTTGTGCTGGGACTTGGACAATTGTCTCTATCCTCTGTCCTCTTTCATCTCTTTCTAACTTGCTGTCCGTTTTTAGCCACATTCATTGACTAAGGGCTCCCTGAAGATCTCAAGTATCATTCCTCTGGGCCTGTTGTCGACAGAAAAGTCAACTTGTTGCTTCGCTCACCACCATGTTTGAAGGACATCAGCGTGATCACCGCCGATAGGATGGAGGGTCAAATAAAAAGGAACACCAATTTCTAGACTGAGCAGTTGGGAGCTAACAATGTATTGTGGAGTGACGTGTTTACTTGAGTGTCCAAACTTCCCTCTTTGGGTGGTTATTATATTTTCACAATCGTGAACATCATAAAATCCACTGATTTCAAAGGCCCAGATGCTTATTATTACAGCAACTCAGTTGTTGAGGTGAGAGAAAATGAGAAGTATGTTGCTGCACCACTAAATCTATGGCTGGGAACTGTTGAAACCAAACAAAAAGAATTCACGGTGGCCGGATAGGGCTATTTTCTGCTGACTGTCTCTGGGGACTCAAACAGAATCCATTTGCTTGATTGTTTGATTTTCCGTTTCACTCGTGTAGGGTACTTGTCCACACACCTTCGGCTTGTAGTTTGTCTGTGTCTTTGGATCTCAAGTGAGTCTCCTGTATGTAAGCACGTAGGTGTCTTGAGTTTTCATCCCTTCTTTTATCCCTGTGACTTTTGTTTGCAGCACTCAGTGCCTGACCTTTTATTCTGATGATTCAGAGCTGTGCACTTATTGCACTTAAAGAACATTTTTTATCATTAATCGACAATCACGTGAAGAACATTATGTTTACTATGCTTCCTCCTTCACCAAGTCCCCCCGAAAAACCTCTTCAGTCACTGTCGATCAGCGTAGTTGGAAGCTGTAGACCCCTTCACCATGTCCCCCCCAAAAGTCCCCGTTACAGTCACTGTCCATCAGTGAGTAGTAAGATGCTATATGATCTCTACTAGACTTCTCTGTGTTGTACAGTACTCCCCATGCACACCCGACCCCACGCATTATTCATGCTATTCCCAATTACTACTATTCTTTCTCCAAACACTTATCACTCCCTTCAGACTCACCCTGCCTTGTCCTTTTCTATTTGGTAACTTTTAGTCAACTCTCGGATTCTGTGAGATTGCTGCTGTTTTTTTCCTTCAGTTTCTCTTTGTTGTTTTACTCCACACATGAGTGAAATCACTTGGTACTTGTCTTTCTCCGCCTGGCCTATTTCTCTGAATGTACTACCTTCTAGCTCCATCCACGTCATTGCCAATGGTAGTGTTTGTTTTCTTCTTAAGGCTGCTTACTGCAATTTTAAACTGGATTTCATTCTTCTTTTGTTTGTAGATTAGCTATGTTATTCACCATTCAACTCCTATTTATGAACAATAGCTTTGTGTCAATCGATATGTATCTGTATCTATCTATCTAACGGTCTGTCTGTCTATCTATGTATCTGTGTATGTAAGTATGTATGTATGTATCTATGGATCTATCTTTCTAACTATCTATCTTCCTATCATCTATCTATGATGTCTATCATCTATAAATCTATGTACCTATCTATCTATCTTTCATCTGTCAACTGTGTACCTATCTATCTTTGAATCAATCACCTTTTTGTCTGCCCATCTATCCTTCTGTACAGAACAGTTAACAACATAGCTTATGTCTCTTTCCTACTTTATGCTTCCAGAAATCTTGCAAGGAAGCTCAGCCATAAGGAGAGCTCTGTGTTCACCGATACACTTTCAGGTAGAGTCAGCCGCGTGTGCTTACAAAACCAGTAAATGGAGGTGAAACGACTTGAACCCGTATCTCTGTCCTCTGTCCTCTTATACTTCCTGCTCGCTTGGTGACTTTATTTAGCCACATTCAGTGAGTAAGTGATCCCTGAAGACCACAAGTATACTTCGTCTGGGCCTGTTGTCAACAGAAAAGTGTACTTGGTCCTTTGCACACCACCATGTTTGAGGGACATTGGCGTGATCACTGCTGATAGGTGGAGGGACAAATATGAATTAACACCTATTTCTGGAAAGGAGCAGTTGGGAACAAAGAGTGTGTTGTGGAGTGAAGTGTTTACTTGAGGGTCCAAACGTCCCTCTTTAGATGGTTATTACTTCTTTACATTCTTGAACATCATAAAGAGCAATGATTTTAAAAGCGCAGATGCCTATTATTACTGCAATTCATTTGTTGATGTGGGAGGAAATGAGAAGGAAGATGCTGCACCACGAAATCTATGCCTGAGCACTGCTGAAACAAAAAAAAAAGAATTCACAGTGGCTAGATTCGGTTATTTTCTACTGACTCTCTCTGGGGATTCAAACAGAATCCATTTGTTTGTTTGTTTCTCAGTTTCCCTTGTATAGGGTACCTGTCCCAGCCCCTTCAGCTTGTAGTTTTTCTGTGTCCTTGGATCTCAAGTGAGTCTCGAGAAAGGGAGCACGTAGGTGGTCTTGAGTTTTCATCAGTTCTTCTAACCCTGTGTCTTTTGATTGGAGCACTCAAAGCCTGTACTTTTATTCTGATATTTGAGAGCAGTGCTCTTACATCAGTTTGAAATTTTCTTTGTTCTCATTAATATACAATCACATGCAGAACATTATGTTTTCCAGTCTACCCTCTTCAGCAAGTCCCCCCCAAATCCCAGTTACAGTCGCTGTCCGTCAGCATGTACTAAGTTGCTGTAGAATCACTACATGTCTTCTCTGTGTTGTACAGCCCTACCCATGACCCCCCACCCTACACATTAAATATGCTATTCCTAATGCCCCCATTCTTTTTCCTCGCCCTTATTACTCCCTTCCCACAAACGCTACCCAGTCCCTTTCTCTTTGGTAACTCTTAGTCCACTCTCGGGTTCTGTGAGTCTGCTGCTGTCTTTTCCTTCAGTTTTTCTTTGTTATCATACTCCACACATGAGTGAAATCATTTGGTACATGTATTTCTCCGCCTGGCCTGTTTGACTGAGCATAATACCCTCTACCTCCATCCACGTTATTGCAAATGATAGGATTTGTTTTCTTCTTATGGCTGCTTACTGCACTTTTTAAACGGGATTTCATTCTTCTTTTTTGTTTGTAGTTTAGCTATGTGCTTTCACCATTGTTCTCCTGGTAATGAGCAGTAGCTTTGTGTTAGTCGATATGTACCTATATCGATCTATCTGTCTGTCTATCTATTTATCAATCAATCTATCAACTTTTTGTCTGCCCATCTGTCCTGGTGTACAGAACAGTTAATCACATATCCTATAACACTTTCCTACACTATGCTTCCAAAAATCCTGCAAAAGAGCACTGGGTTCACCGAGGGCCTTGCAGGTCGAGACGGCCACGTGTACCTACAAAACCAGGAAATGGTTGTGCCGGGACTTGAACCCTTGTCTCTGTCCTCTGTCCTCTTTCATCTCCTTCTAATTTGCTGTCTGTAATTAGCCACATTCATTGACTAAGTGCTCCCTGAAGACCACAAGTATCATTCCTCTGGGCCTGTTGTCGACAGAAAAGTAAACTTGTTGCTTTGCTCACCACCATGTTTGAAGGACATCAGCGTGATCAACGCCGATAGGACGGAGGGTCAAATAGAAAGGAACACCAATTTCTAGACATGAACAGATGGGAGCCAAGAGTGTATTGTGGAGTGACGTGTTTATTTGGGTGTCCAAACATACCTCTTTAGGTGGTTATTAGATCTTCTCAGTCGTGAAATCATAAAACCCACTGATTTCAATGGCCCAGGTGCTTATTATTACAGCAACTCAGTTGTTGAGGTGAGAGAAAATGAGAAGTATGTTGCTGCACCACTTAATCTATCGCTGGGAACTGATGAAACCAAACAAAAATAATTCACGGTGGTCAGATAGGGCTATTTTCTGCTGACCGTCTCTGGGGACTCAAACAGAATCCATTTGTTTGATAGTTTGTTTTTCAGATTCACTAGTGTAAGGTAGTTGTCCACACACCTGCTTGTAGTTTGTCTGTGTCCTTGGATCACAAGTGAGTCTCCTGTAATTAAGCACGTAGGTGTCTTGAGTTTTTATCCCTTCTTTTAACCCTGTGTCTTTTGTTTGCAGCACTCAGTGCATGAACTTTTATTCTGATGATTCAGAGCTGTACATTTATTGCACTTAAAGAATTTTTTTATCATTAATCTACAATAACGTGAAGAACATTATGTTTACTATGCTCCCCCCCTCACCAAGTCCTCCCGTAAAACCTCTTCAGTCGCTGTCTATCAGCGTAGTTGAATGCTGCAGATCCCTTCACCATGTCCGCCCCCACAGACCCGTTACAATAATTTTCAATCAGTGAGTAGTAAGATGCTATATGATCTCTACTAGTCTTCTCTGTGTTGTACAGTACTCCCCATGCACACCCGACCCCACGCATTATTCATGCTATTCCCAATTACCACTATTCTTTCTCCCCACACTTATCCCTACCTTCAGACACACCCTGCCTTGTCCTTTTCCCTTTAGTAACTTTTAGTCAACTCTCGGATTCTGTGAGAGTGCTGCTGTTTTTTTCCTTCAGTTTCTCTTTGTTGTTTTACTCCACACATGAGTGAAATCACTTGGTACTTATCTTTCTCCGCCTGCCCTATTTCTCTGAACGTACTACCATCTAGATCCATCCACGTCATTGCCAATGGTAGTGCTTGTTTTCTTCTTAAGGCTGCTTACTGCAATTTTAAACTGGATTTCATTCTTCCGTTTTGTTTGTAGATTATCTATGTTATTCACCATTCAACTCCTATTTATGAACAATAGCTTTGTGTCAATCGATATGTATCTGTATCTATCTATCTAACGGTCTGTCTCTCTATCTTTGTATCTATGTATGTAAGTATGTATGTATGTATCTATGGATCTATCTTTCTATCTATCTATCTATCTATCTATCTATCTATCTATCTATCTATCTATCTATCTATCTATCTATCTATCTTCCTATCATCTATCTATGATGTCTGTCATCTATTGGTCTATGTACCTATCTATCTTTCTTTCTTCTGTCGTCTGTCTACCTATCTATCTATGAATCAATCACCTTTTTGTCTGCCCATCTATCCTTCTGTACAGAACAGTTAACAGCATATCTTATGTCTCTTTCCTACATTATGCTTCCAGAATTCTTGCTAGGTAGCTAAGCCATAAGGAGAGCACTTTGTTCACCGATACACTTTCACGTAGAGTCAGCTGCGTGTGCTTACAAAACCAGTAAATGGAGGTGAAAGGACTTGAACCCGTATCTCTGTCCTCTGTCCTCTTATACTTACTGCTCGCTTGGTGACTTTATTTAGCCACATTCAGTGAGTAAGTGATCCCTGAAGACCACAAGTATCCTTCGTCTGCTCCGGTTGTCGAAAGAAAAGTGTACTTGGTTCTTTGCACACCACCATGTTTGAGGGACATCTGTGTGATCACTGCTGATATGTGGAGGGACAAACATAAAGGAACACCTATTTCTGGACAGGAGCATTTGGGAAATAAGAGTGTGTAGTGGAGTGAAGTGTTTATTTGAGGGTCCAAACGTCCCTCTTTAGATGGTTCTTACTTCTTTACATTCGTGAACACAATAAAACAATGATTTTAAAAGCGCAGACGCCTATTATTACAGCAATTCATTTGTTGAGGTGGGAGGAAATGAGAAGGAAGTTATTGCACCACGAAATCTATGCCTGAGCACTGCTGAAACAAAACAAAAAGAATTCACGGTGGCTAGATTGGGCTATTTTCTACTGACTCTCTCTGGGGACTCAAACAGAATCCATTTGTTTGTTTGTTTCTCAGATTCCCTTGTATAGGGTACCTGTCCCTGCCCCTTCAGCTTGTAGTTTGTCTGTGTCCTTGGATCTCAAGTGAGTCTCCAGAAAGTTAGCACATAGGTGGTCTTGAGTTTTCATCAGTTCTTCTAACCCTGTGTCTTTTGATTGGAGCACTCAAAGCCTGTACTTTTATTCTGATATTTGAGAGCAGTGCTCCTACATCAGTTTGAAATTTTCTTTGTTCTCATTAATATACAATCACATGCAAAACATTATGTTTTCCAGTCTACCCTCTTCTGCAAGTCCCCCCCAAATCCCAGTTACAGTCTCTGTCCGTCAGCATGTACTAAGATGCTGTAGAATCACTACATGTCTTCTCTGTGTTGTACAACCCTACCAATGACCCCCCACACTACACATTAAACATGCTAATCCTAATGTCCACATTATTTTTCCTCGCCCTTATTACTCCATTCCCACAAACGCTACCCAGTCCCTTTCTCTTTGGTAACTGTTAGTCCACTCTCGGGTTCTGTGAGTCTGCTGCTGTCTTTTCCTTCAGTTTTTCTTTGTTATCATACTCCACACATGAGTGAAATCATTTGGTACATGTATTTCTCCGCCTGGCCTGTTTGACTGAGCATAATACCCTCTACCTCCATCCACGTTATTGCAAATGATAGGATTTGTTTTCTTCTTATGGCTGCTTACTGCACTTTTTAAACTGGATTTCATTCTTCTTTTTTGTTTGTAGTTTAGCTATGTGCTTTCACCATTGTTCTCCTGGTAATGAGCAGTAGCTTTGTGTTAGTCGATATGTACCTATATCGATCTATCTGTCTGTCTATCTATTTATCAATCTATCAATCAACTTTTTGTCTGCCCATCTGTCCTGGTGTACAGAACAGTTAATCACATATCCTATAACACTTTCCTACACTATGCTTCCAAAAATCCTGCAAAGTATCTAGGCTGTAGAGAGAGCACTGGGTTCACCGAGGGCCTTGCAGGTCGAGACGGCCACGTGTACCTACAAAACCAGGAAATGGTTGTGCCGGGACTTGAACCCTTGTCTCTGTCCTCTGTCCTCTTTCATCTCCTTCTAATTTGCTGTCTGTAATTAGCCACATTCATTGACTAAGTGCTCCCTGAAGACCACAAGTATCATTCCTCTGGGCCTGTTGTTGACAGAAAAGTAAACTTGTTGCTTTGCTCACCACCATGCTTGAAGGACATCAGCGTGATCAACGCGGACAGGATGGAGGGTCAAATAGAAAGGAACACCAATTTCTAGTCAGGAACAGTTGGGAGCCAAGAGTGTATTGTGGAGTGACGTGTTTATTTGGGTGTCCAAACATCCCTCTTTAGGTGGTTATTAGATCTTCTCAGTCGTGAAATCATAAAACCCACTGATTTCAATGGCCCAGGTGCTTATTATTACAGCAACTCAGTTGTTGAGGTGAGAGAAAATGAGAAGTATGTTGCTCCACCACTAAATCTATCGCTGGGAACTGATGAAACCAAACAAAAATAATTCACGGTGGTCAGATAGGGCTATTTTCTGCTGACCGTCTCTGGGGACTCAAACAGAATCCATTTGTTTGATAGTTTGTTTTTCAGATTCACTCGTGTAAGGTACTTGTCCACACACCTGCTTGTCGTTTGTCTGTGTCCTTGGATCACAAGTGAGTCTCCTGTAAGTAAGCACGTAGGTGTCTTGAGTTTTTATCCCTTCTTTTAACCCTGTGTCTTTTGTTTGCAGCACTCAGTGCATGAACTTTTATTCTGATGATTCAGAGCTGTACATTTATTGCACTTAAGGAATTTTTTTTATCATTAATCTACAATAACGTGAAGAACATTATGTTTACTATGCTCCCCCCTCACCAAGTCCTCCCGAAAAACCTCTTCAGTCGCTGTCTATCAGCGTAATTGAATGCTGCAGATCCCTTCACCATATCCACCCCCACAGACCCGTTACAATAATTTTCCATCAGTGAGTAGTAAGATGCTATATGATCTCTACTAGTCTTCTCTGTGTTGTACAGTACTCCCCATGCACACCCGACCCCACGCATTATTCATGCTATTACCAATTACCACTATTCTTTCTCCCCACACTTATCCCTCCCTTCAGACTCACCCTGCCTTGTCCTTTTCCCTTTGGTAACTTTTAGTCAACTCTCGGATTCTGTGAGAGTGCTGCTGTTTTTTTCCTTCAGTTTCTCTTTGTTGTTTTACTCCACACATGAGTGAAATCACTTGGTACTTGTCTTTCTCCGCCTGGCCTATTTCTCTGAACGTACTACCATCTAGCTCCATCCACGTCATTGCCAATGGTAGTGTTTGTTTTCTTCTTAAGGCTGCTTACTGCAATATTAAACTGGATTTCATTCTTCCGTTTTGTTTGTAGATTAGCTATGTTATTCACCATTCAACTCCTATTTATGAACAATAGCTTTGTGTCATTCGATATGTATCTGTATCTATCTATTTAACGGTCTGTCTCTCTATCTATGTATCTATGTGTGTAAGTATGTATGTATGTATCTATGGATCTATCTTTCTATCTATCTATCTATCTATCTATCTATCTATCTATCTATCTATCTATCTATCTATCTATCTTCCTATCATCTATCTATGATGTCTGTCATCTATTGGTCTATGTACCTATCTATCTTTCTTTCATCTGTCGTCTGTCTACCTATCTATCTATGAATCAATCACCTTTTTGTCTGCCCATCTATCCTTCTGTACAGAACAGTTAACAGTATATCTTATGTCTCTTTCCTACATTATGCTTCCAGAATTCTTGCAAGGTAGCTAAGCCATAAGGAGAGCACTGTGTTCACCGATACACTTTCAGGTAGAGTCAGCCGCGTGTGCTTACAAAACCAGTAAATGGAGGTGAAACGACTTGAACCCGTATCTCTGTCCTCTGTCCTCTTATACTTACTGCTCGCTTGGTGAATTTATTTAGCCACATTCAGTGAGTAAGTGATCCCTGAAGACCAAAAGTATCCTTCGTCTGGGCCTGTTATCGACAGAAAAGTGTACTTGGTTCTTTGCACACCACCATGTTTGAGGGACATCGGTGTGATCACTGCTGATAGGTGGAGGGACAAACATAAAGGAACACCTATTTCTGGACAGGAGCATTTGGGAAATAAGAGTGTGTAGTTGAGTGAAGTGTTTATTTGAGGGTCCAAACGTCCCTCTTTAGATGGTTCTTACTTCTTTACATACGTGAACACAATAAAACAATGATTTTAAAAGCGCAGACGCCTATTATTACAGCAATTCATTTGTTGAGGTGGGAGGAAATGAGAAGGAAGTTACTGCACCACGAAATCTATGCCTGAGCACTGCTGAAACAAAACAAAAAGAATTCATGGTGGCTAGATTGGGCTATTTTCTACTGACTCTCTCTGGGACTCAAACAGAATCCATTTGTTTGTTTGTTTCTCAGATTCCCTTGTATAGGGTACCTGTCCCTGCCCCTTCAGCTTGTAGTTTGTCTGTGTCCTTGAATCTCAAGTGAGTCTCCAGAAAGGGAGCACGTAGGTGGTCTTGAGTTTTCATCAGTTCTTCTAACCCTGTGTCTTTTGATTGGAGCACTCAAAGCCTGTACTTTTATTCTGATATTTGAGAGCAGTGCTCTTACATCAGTTTGAAATTTTCTTTGTTCTCATTAATATACAATCACATGCAAAACATTATTTTTTCCTGTCTACCCTCTTCTGCAAGTCCCCCCCAAATCCCAGTTACAGTCGCTGTCCATCAGCATGTACTAAGATGCTGTAGAATCACTACATGTCTTCTCTGTGTTGTACAACCCTACCAATGACCCCCCACACTACACATTAAACATGCTAATCCTAATGTCCACATTCTTTTTCCTCGCCCTTATTACTCCATTCCCACAAACGCTACCCAGTCCCTTTCTCTTTGGTAACTGTTAGTCCACTCTCGGGTTCTGTGAGTCTGCTGCTGCTTTTCCTTCAGTTTTTCTTTGTTATCATACTCCACACATGAGTGAAATCATTTGGTACATGTATTTCTCCGCCTGGCCTGTTTGACTGAGCATAATACCCTCTACCTCCATCCACGTTATTGCAAATGATAGGATTTGTTTTCTTCTTATGGCTGCTTACTGCACTTTTTAAACTGGATTTCATTCTTCTTTTTTGTTTGTAGTTTCGCTATGTGCTTTCACCATTGTTCTCCTGGTAATGAGCAGTAACTTTGTGTTAGTCGATATGTACCTATATCGATCTATCTGTCTGTCTATCTATTTATCAATCAATCAATCAACTTTTTGTCTGCCCATCTGTCCTGGTGTACAGAACAGTTAATCACATATCCTATAACACTTTCCTACACTATGCTTCCAAAAATCCTGCAAAGTATCTAGGCTGTAGAGAGAGCACTGGGTTCACCGAGGGCCTTGCAGGTCGAGACGGCCACGTGTACCTACAATACCAGGAAATGGTTGTGCCGGGACTTGAACCCTTGTCTCTGTCCTCTGTCCTCTTTCATCTCCTTCTAATTTGCTGTCTGTAATTAGCCACATTCATTGACTAAGTGCTCCCTGAAGACCACAAGTATCATTCCTCTGGGCCTGTTGTCGACAGAAAAGTAAACTTGTTGCTTTGCTCACCACCATGCTTGTAGGACATCAGCGTGATCAACGCGGATAGGATGGAGGGTCAAATAGAAAGGAACACCAATTTCTAGTCAGGAACAGTTGGGAGCCAAGAGTGTATTGTGGAGTGACGTGTTTATTTGGGTTTCCAAACATCCCTCTTTAGGTTTTTATTAGTTCTTCTCAGTCGTGAAATCATAAAACCCACTGATTTCAATGGCCCAGGTGCTTATTATTACAGCAACTCAGTTGTTGAGGTGAGAGAAAATGAGAAGTATGTTGCTGCACCACTAAATCTATCGCTGGGAACTGATGAAACCAAACAAAAATAATTCACGGTGGTCAGATAGAGCTATTTTCTGCTGACCGTCTCAGGGGACTCAAACAGAATCCATTTGTTTGATAGTTTGTTTTTCAGATTCACTCGTGTAAGGTACTTGTCCACACACCTGCTTGTCGTTTGTCTGTGTCCTTGGATCACAAGTGAGTCTCCTGTAAGTAAGCATGTAGGTGTCTTGAGTTTTTATCCCTTCTTTTAAACCTGTGTCTTTTGTTCGCAGCACTCAGTGCATGAACTTTTATTCTGATGATTCAGAGCTGTACATTTATTGCACTTAAGGAATTTTTTTATCATTAATCTACAATAACGTGAAGAACATTATGTTTACTATGCTCCCCCCTCACCAAGTCCTCCCGAAAAACCTCTTCAGTCGCTGTCTATCAGCGTAATTGAATGCTGCAGATCCCTTCACCATATCCGCCCCCACAGACCCGTTACAATAATTTTCCATCAGTGAGTAGTAAGATGCTATATGATCTCTACTAGTCTTCTCTGTGTTGTACAGTACTCCCCATGCACACCCGACCCCACGCATTATTCATGCTATTACCAATTACCACTATTCTTTCTCCCCACACTTATCCCTCCCTTCAGACTCACTCTGCCTTGTCTTTTTCCCTTTGGTAACTTTTAGTCAACTCTCGGATGCTTTGAGAGTGCTGCTTTTTTTTTCCTTCAGTTTCTCTTTGTTGTTTTACTCCACACATGATTGAAATCACTTGGTACTTGTCTTTCTCCGCCTGGCCTATTTCTCTGAACGTACTACCATCTAGCTCCATCCACGTCATTGCCAATGGTAGTGTTTGTTTTCTTCTTAAGGCTGCTTACTGCAATTTTAAACTGGATTTCATTCTTCCGTTTTGTTTGTAGATTAGCTATGTTATTCACCATTCAACTCCTATTTATGAACAATAGCTTTGTGTCATTCGATATGTATCTGTATCTATCTATCTAACGGTCTGTCTCCCTATCTATGTATCTATGTATGTAAGTATGTATGTATGTATCTATGGATCAATCTTTCTATCTATCTATCTATCTATCTATCTATCTATCTATCTATCTATCTATCTATCTATCTTCCTATCATCTATCTCTGATGTCTATCATCTATTGGTCTATGTACCTATCTATCTTTCTTTCATCTGTCGTCTGTCTACCTATCTATCTATGAATCAATCACCTTTTTGTCTGCCCATCTATCCTTCTGTACAGAACAGTTAACAACATAGCCTATGTCTCTTCCCTACATTATGCTTCCAGAAATCTTGCAAGGTAACTAAGCCATAAGGAGAGCACTGTGTTCACCGATACACTTTCAGGTAGAGTCAGCCGCGTGTGCTTACAAAACCAGTAAATGGAGGTGAAAGGACTTGAACCTGTATCTCTGTCCACTGTCCTCTCATACTTCCTGCTCGCTTGGTGACTTTATTTAGCCACATTCAGTGAGTAAGTGATCCCTGAAGACCAAAAGTATCCTTCGTCTGGGCCTGTTGTCGACAGAAAAGTGTACTTGGTCCTTTGCACACCACCATGTTTGAGGGACATTGGTGTGATCACTGCTGATAGGTAGAGGGACAAATATAAAGAACACCTGTTTCTTGACAGGAGCACTTGGGAAATAAGAGTGTTTAGTGCAGTGTAGTGTTTATTTGAGTGTCCAAACGTCCCTCTTTAGATGATTATTACTTCTTTACATTCGTGAACATCATAAAAAGCAATGATTTTAAAAGCGCAGATGCCATTATTACAGCAATTCATTTGTTGAGGTGGGAGGAAATGAGAAGGAAGTTGCTGCACCACGAAATCTATGCCTGAGCACTGCTGAAACAAAACAAAAAGAATTCACGGTGGCTAGATTGGGCTATTTTCAACTGACTCTCTCAGGGGAATCAAACAGAATCCATTTGTTTGTTTGTTTCTCAGTTTCACTTGTATAGGGAACCTGTCCCTGCCCCTTCAGCTTGCAGTTTGTCTGTGTCCTTGGATCTGAAGTGAGTCTCCAGAAAGGGAGCACGTAGGTGGTCTTGAGTTTTCATCAGTTCTTCTAACCCTGTGTCTTTTGATTGGAGCACTGAAAGCCTGTCCTTTTATTCTGATATTTGATCGCTGTGCTCTTACTACACTTTGAAATTCTATTTGTTCTCATTAATATAAAATCACTTGCAGAACATTATGTTTTCCAGTCTACACCCTTCACCAAGTCCCCGGCAAAAGCCAGTTACAGTCGCTGTCCGTCAGCGTGTACTAAGATGCTGTAGAATCACTACATGTCTTCTCTGTGTTATGCAGCCGTACAAATGACCCCCCAAGTTACACACTATACATGCTAATCCTAAGGCCCCCATTCTTTTTCCCAGCCCTTATTACTCCCTTCCAACAAACACTACCCAGTCCCTTTCTCTTTGGTAACTGTTAGTCCACTCTCGGGTTCTGTGAGTCTGCTGCTGTCTTTTCCTTCAGTTTTTCTTTGTTATCATACTCCACACATGAGTGAAATCATTTGGTACGTGTATTTCTCCGCCTGGCCTGTTTGACTGAGCATAATACCCTCTACTTCCATCCACGTTATTGCAAATGATAGGATTTGTTTTCTTCTTATGGCTGCTTACTGCACTTTTTAACCTGGATTTCATTCTTCTTTTTTGTTTGTAATTTCGCTATTTGCTTTCACCATTGCTCTCCTGATTATGAGCAGTAGTTTTGTGTTAGTCGATATGTACTTATATCTATCTGTCTGTCTATTTATCAATCAATCAATCAACATTTTATCTGCCCATCTGTCCTTGTGTACAGAACAGTTAACCACATATCCTATATCACTTTCCTACACTATGCTTCCAAAAATCCTGCAAAGTATCTAGGCTGTAGAGAGAGCACTGGGTTCACCGAGAGCCTTGCAGGTCGAGACGGCCACGTATACTTACAAAACCAGGAAATGGTTGTGCCGGGACTTGAACCCTTGTCTCTGTCCTCTGTCCTCTTTCATCTCCTTGTAACTTGCTGTCTGTATTTAGCCACTTTCATTGACTAAGGGCTCCCTTAAGACCACAAGTATCATTTATCTGGGCCTGTTGTCGACAGAAAAGTAAACTTGTTGCTTTGCTCACCACCATGTTTGAAGGACATCAGCGAGATGAACGACGATAGGACGGAGGGTTAAATAGAAAGGAACACCAATTTCCAGACAGGAGCAGTTGGGAGCCAAGAGTGTATTGTGGAGAGACGTGTTTATTTGAGTGTCCAAACATCCCTCTTTCGGTGGTTATTAGATCTTCTCAATCGTGAACATCATAAAACCCACTGATTTCAATGGCCCAGATGCTTATTATAACATCAACTCAGTTGTTGAGGTTAGAGAAAATGAGAAGTATGTTGCTGCACCACTAAATCTATCGCTGGGAACTGCTGAAACCAAACAAAAAGAATTCACCGTGGTCAGGTAGGGCTATTTTCTGCTGACCGTCTCTGGGGACTCAAATAGAATCCAATTGTTTGATTGTTTGTTTTTCAGTTTCACTCGTGTAGGTTACTTGTCCACACACCTTAGGCTTGTAGTTTGTCTTTGTCCTTGGATCTCAAGTGAGTCTCCTGTAAGTAAGCACGTAGGTATCTTGATATTTTATCCCTTCTTTTAACCCTGTGTCTTTTGTTTGCAGCACTCAGTGCATGACCTTTTATTCTGATGATTCAGAGCTGTACACTTATTGCACTTAAAGCATTTTTTTATCATTAATCTACAATCACGTGAAGAACATTATATTTACTATGCTCCCCCCTTCACCAAGTCCCCCCAAAAAACCCCTTCAGTCTCTGTCAATCAGTGTAGATGAATGCTGTGAATCCCTTCACCATATCCGCCCCCACAGACCCCGTTACAGTCGCAGTCCATCAGTGAGTAGTAAGATGCTATATGATCTCTACTAGTCTTCTCTGTGTTGTACAGTACTCCCCATGCGAAACCGACCCCACGCATTATTCATGCTAATCCCAATTACCACTATTCTTTCTCCCCACACTTATCCCTCCCTTCAGACTCACCCTGCCTAGTCCTTTTCCCTTTGGTAACTTCTAGTCAACTCTCGGATTCTGTGAGAGTGCTGCTGATTTTTTCCTTCAGTTTCTCTTTGTTGTTATACTCCACATATGAGTGAAATCACTTGGTACTTGTCTTTCTCCACCTGGCCTATTTCTCTGAACGTACTACCATCTAGCTCCACCACGTCATTGCAAATGGTAGTGTTTGTTTTCATCTTAAGGCTGCTTAGTGCAATTTTAAACTGGGTTCCATTCTTCCTTTTTGTTTGTAGATTAGCTATTTTATTCACCATTCAACTCCTGTTTATGAACAATAGCTTTGTGTCAATCGATATGTATCTGTATCTATCTGTCTAACGGTTTGTCTGTCTATGTATCTATGTATGTAAGTATGTATGTATGTATCTATTGATCTATCTTTCTATCTATCTATCTATCTTCCTATCATATATCTATGATGTCTATCATCTATTGGTCTATGTACCTAACTGTCTTTCTTTCATCTGTCGTCTGTCTACCTATCTTTCTATGAATCAATCACCTTTTTGTGTGCACATCTATCCTTCTGTACAGAACAGTTAACAACATAGCCTATGTCTCTTTCCTACATTATGCTTCCAGAAATCTTGCAAGGTAGCTAAGCCATAAGGAGAGCACTGTGTTCACCGATACACTTTCAGGTAGAGTCAGCCGCGTGTGCTTACAAAACCAGTAAATGGAGGTGAAACGACTTGAACCCGTATCTCTGTCCTCTGTCCTCTTATACTTACTGCTCGCTTGGTGACTTTATTTAGCCACATTCAGTGAGTAAGTGATCCCTGAAGACCAAAAGTATCCTTCGTCTGGGCCTGTTATCGACAGAAAAGTGTACTTGGTTCTTTGCACACCACCATGTTTGAGGGACATCGGTGTGATCACTGCTGATAGGTGGAGGGACAAACATAAAGGAACACCTATTTCTGGACAGGAGCATTTGGGAAATAAGAGTGTGTAGTGGAGTGAAGTGTTTATTTGAGGGTCCAAACGTCCCTCTTTAGATGGTTCTTACTTCTTTACATTCGTGAACACAATAAAACAATGATTTTAAAAGCGCAGACGCCTATTATTACAGCAATTCATTTGTTGAGGTGGGAGGAAATGAGAAGGAAGTTACTGCACCACGAAATCTATGCCTGAGCACTGCTGAAACAAAACAAAAAGAATTCATGGTGGCTAGATTGGGCTATTTTCTACTGACTCCCTCTGGGGACTCAAACAGAATCCATTTGTTTGTTTGTTTCTCAGTTTCCCTTGTATAGGGTACCTGTCCCCGCCCCTTCAGCTTGTTGTTTGTCTGTGTCCTTGGATCTCAAGTGAGTCTCCAGAAAGGGAGCACGTAGGTGGTCTTGAGTTTTCATCAGTTCTTCTAACCCTGTGTCTTTTGATTGGAGCACTCAAAGCCTGTACTTTTATTCTGATATTTGAGAGCAGTGCTCTTACATCAGTTTGAAATTTTCTTTGTTCTCATTAATATACAATCACATGCAGAACATTATGTTTTCCAGTCTACCCTCTTCAGCAAGTCCCCAGCAAATCCCAGTTACAGTCCCTGTCCGTCAGCATGTACTAAGATGCTGTAGTAACAGTACATGTTTTCTCTGTGTTGTATAGCCCTACCCATGATACCCCACCCTACACATTAAACATGCTAATCCTAATGCCCCCATTCTTTTCCCCCGCCCTTATTACTCCCTTCCCACAAACGCTACGCAGTACCTTTCTTTTTGGTAACTGTTAGTCCACTCTCGGGTTCTGTGAGTCTGCTGCTGTCTTTTCCTTCAGTTTTTCTTTGTTATCATACTCCACACATGAGTGAAATCATTTGGTACATGTATTTCTCCGCCTGGCCTGTTTGACTGAGCACAATAAACTCTACCTCCATCCACGTTATTGCAAATGATAGGATTTGTTTTCTTCTTATTGCTGCTTACTGCACTTTTTAAACTGGATTTCATTCTCCTTTTTGTTTGTAGTTTCGCTGTGTGTTTTCACCATTGCTCTCCTGGTTAATGAGCAGTAGCTTTGTGTTAGTCGATATATACCTGTATCTATCTATCTGCCTGTCTATCTATTTATCAATCAAAGAATCAACATTTGTCTGCCCATCTGTCCTTGTGTACCGAACAGTTAACCACATATCCTATATCACTTTCCTACACTTTGCTTCCAAAAATCCTGCAAAGTATCTAGGCTGTAGAGAGAGCACTGTGTTCACCGAGACCTTTGCAGGACGAGACGGCCACGTGTACCTACAAAACCAGGAAATGGTTGTGCCGGGACTTGAACCCGTGTCTCTGTCCTCTGTCCTCTTTAATCTCCTTCTAACTTGCTCTCTGTATTTAGCCACATTCATTGACTAAGTGCTCCCTGAAGACCACAAGTATCATTCCTCTGGGCCTGTTTTCGACAGAAAAGTCAACTTGTTGCTTTGCTCACCACCATGTTTGAAGGACATCAGCGTGATCACCGCCGATAGGATGGATGGTCAAATAGAAAGGAACACCAATTTCTAGACAGGAGCAGGTGGGAGCCAAGAGTGTATTGTGGAGTGACGGGTTTATTTAAGTGTCCAAACTTCCCTCTTTTGGTGGTTATTAGATCTTCTCAATCGTGAACATCATAAATCCCACTGATTTCAATGGCCCAGATGCTTATTATTACAGCAACTCAGTTGTTGAGGTGAGAGAAAATGAGGAGTATGTTGCTGCACCACTAAATCTTTCTCTGGGAACTCCAGAAACCAAAGAAAGAGAATTCACGGTGGTCAGATAGGGCTATTTCTGCTGACTTTCTCTGGGGACTCAAACAGAATTCATTTGTTTGATTGTTTGTTTTTCAGTTTCACTCGTGTAGGGTACTTGTCCACACACCTTCGGCTTGTAGTTTGTCTGTGTCCTTGGATCTCAAGTGAGTCTCCTGTAAGTAAGAACGTAGGTGTCTTGAGTTTTTATCCCTTCTTTTAACCCTGTGTCTTTTGTTTGCAGCACTCAGTGCATTACCTTTTATTCTGATGATTCAGGGCTGTACAATTATTGCACTTACAAATTTTTTTAACATTAATCTACAATCACGGGAAATACATTATGTTTACTATGCTCCCCCCTTCACCAAGTCCCCCCGTAAAACCTCTTCTGTCGCTGTCTATCAGCGTAGTTGAATGGTGTGGATCCCTTCACCATGTCAGTCCCCACAGACCCCGTTACAGTCGCTGTCCATCAGTGAGTAGTAAGATGCTATATGATCTCTACTAGTCTTCTCTGTGTTGTACAGTACTACCCATGCACACCCGAACCCACGCATTATTCATGCTAATCCCAATTACCACTATTCTTTCTCCCCACTCTTATCCCTCCCTTCAGACTCACCCTGCCTAGTCCTTTTCCCTTTGGTAACTTTTAGTCAACTCTCGGATTCTGTGAGAATGCTGCTGTTTTTTTCCTTCAGTTTCTCTTTGTTGTTATGCTCCACATATGAGTGAAATCACTTGGTACTTGTCTTTCTCCGCCTGGCCTATTTCTCTGAACGTACTACCGTCTAGCTCCATCCACGTCATTGCAATTGGTAGTGTTTGTTTTCTTCTTAAGGCTGCTTACTGCAAATTTAAACTGGATTTCATTCTTCCTTTTTGTTTGTAGATGAGCTATGTTATTCACCATTCAACTCCTATTTATGAACAATAGCTTTGTGTCAATCAATATGTATCTGTATCTATCAATCTAACGGTCTGTCTTTCTATCTATGTATCTATGTATGTAAGTATGTATGTATGTATCTATTGATCTATCTTTCTATATATCTATCTATCTTCCTATCATCTACATATGATGTCTATCATCTGTCGGTCTATGTACCTATCTATCTTTCTTTCATCTGTCGTCTGTCTACCTATCTATCTATGAATCAATCACCTTTTTGTCTGCCCATCTATCCTTCTGTACAGGACAGTTAACAACAAAGCCTATGTCTCTTTCCTACATTATGCTTCCAGAAATCTTGCAAGGTAACTAAGACATAAGGAGAGCACTGTGTTCACCGATACACTTTCATGTAGAGTCAGCCGCGTGTGCTTACAAAACCAGTAAATGGAGGTGAAAGGACTTGAACCTCTATCTCTGTCCTCTGTCCTCTTATACTTCCTGCTCGCTTGGTGACTTTATTTAGCTACATTCAGTGAGTAAGTGATCCCTGAATACCACAAGTATCCTTCGTCTGGGCCTGTTGTCGACAGAAAAGTGTACTTGTTTCTTTGCACACCACCATGTTTGAGGGACATCGGTGTGATCACTGGCGATAGGTGGAGGGACAAATATAAAGGAACACCTTTTTCTGGACAGGAGCATTTGGGAAATAAGAGTGTGTAGTGGAGTGAATTGTTTATTTGAGAGTCCAAAGTCTCTCTTTAGATGGTTATTACTTCTTTACATTCATGAACATCATAAAAAGCAATGATTTTAAAAGTGCAGACCCATATTATTACAGCAATTCAGTTGTTGAGGTGAGAGAAAATGAGAAGGACGTTGCTGCAGCACTAAATCTATGGCTGGGCAGTGTTGAAAGCAAATAAAAAGAATTCACGTTGGCCAGATGGGGCTATTTTCTACTGACTGTCTCTGGGGACTCAATCAGAATCCATTTGTGTGTTTGTTTGTTTCTCTGTTTCACTTGTGTAAGGTACCTGTCCCCGCCTCTTCGGCTTGTAGTTTGTCTGTGTCTTTGGATCTCAATTGGGTCTCCTTAAAGGGAGCACGTAGATGGTCTTGAGAGAAACATAGCTTTGATTTGTATGATGCTTTCCCATCTACCTAAATACCTATCTCTTTTTCTAGCTATGTAATCTCTCTGCCTATCTATCTATCTGTCATCTCTCTATGACCTATCATCTATCTACTATCATCTGTGTATCTATCTAATTAATCTATCATCTATATGTATGTATATCAATCCAGTCTATGTATCAATCATCTGTCTATGTATCTGTTTTCTCTCTTTTGTCAGCGTTCTGTTACTAGGTGCACTTTGATTCCTTTGTGTCCTACTCAGTCTCAATTTTTTGTGTTTGTTTAATTGAGTTAGCTGTGTGTTTGTGTCTTGAGAGGAGTGGCCTTGGGTGGGAACTTCTCCTGCGTATTTTGCAAGAGTCTGCTTGGTGTTGATGGTGTGCTTGGCGGGCTGGGCTCTTTAACAGAGCCCTCCGTCTGCTCTGCCCCTGGGCCTTTCCTGCTGTTGCGCCTGCGTGAGCTGCGGGGCATATCCGAGGCCCCACGCAGGGAGCACCCAGGCTGGAATGCGGGTTCTTTTGCAGGTGCATGAACAGTAGTAGGATTTTTTCCCTGTGCACCAATGTCACCTCCATGGCCCTGCTTGGTGGCTAATCACCAGAGAGCATGCGTGTAGTCCCTGATTAAGGGAACTGCCTTTTGGTGACATGCGGGTCTCCTGTGGGCCAGTTTCCCATGGCCTTGCTATGGTGGCAGGCCAGCTAGCTTGTGGGAAAACTGCTCCCCTCTGCTTTCAAGGTGGAACTGGAGTTTCAGTGCATTTAGGCATTTAGATGTGAGTGAGGTCTATCTGAAATGGAATAGTAGCATTGAGAGCTATGTTTCCGTTCGTATGAAAAGGCACTGAGCATAAAGAGTTGGGTGATGGTGGCAGGAATTTTTGAATGTCTATGTTCCCGCACTTATTTATTTTCTGTTGAGGGAGGTGATTCCGAAATTACTTTTTAATCGCGGATCAAGGTGGTGCATAAGCTCATCCCACGTCAGCCATGGTGAGATGAAGTGGTGTAGTAGAATTAAATCCTGTACACCTTGGCCTGATACATAGGGGACACACCAAAGGCCCTCTTTGCTGCTCTCCTATCCTGGCTTATTAACATAACTAACTTGATGGTTCAGTGTGGTCCCAGCAACATTTCCAGCAAGATCTTTCTAAAATTGCATAGAAACACTTGGCAAAGATATCCCCAGAGGCTAGTGGAAAATTTTACTCTTTGTGGTCATAGTTTACAAGATGTTTGCCGTATCCTGCATTCCTTTGTTACTTTGAGTCTCCTGTGATTTTAGACCGATTGGGGCAGTGGTGTACACACGCACATGCACACGCACAGACACACACACACGGCTGAGAATTAACAGAGAACCCAGTTATCGGAAAATGCAGCCCACAATTTAAAAAAGAAACGTACATAAATTGTGCTCCTGGTGATCCCCCCATCGGGAGCAGACTTCAAAGTGCAGACATGTTTGGACACAGATAACTATGCAGACACCTAAGCACAGATATCAATGCGTAGTCTCTTTCAATCTATTGTCTATGTGCGTCTCTGTTTACCTACATATCTATGTTAGTCTACTCAAGCTGATAAACAGGGTGTCATTGAGTGGGGGCTTAATCCATAGACACTGATTTCTCCCAATTCTGAGGGTAGAAGTCCAAGACCAAGGCAGGTTCAGTTCCTTGTGAGGTCCCTTCTCCTGGCTTGCATACGGCCGCATCCCTGCTGTATCCTCACAGGGTCGAGGGAGAAAGCTCTGTCCTCTGTTCCACTTAATAGCACTGTTTGCATAATGGCAGCTCCACCCACACCCTCATGATATCTTCCAAACCTAATTACCTCCAAATGCCCCACCTCCCAATACGATTACAGAGTTGTTTTGGGCTTCAACCCTGACTCAGTTCAAATATGAAATTGTGTGAGTGTGTGTGTGTGTGTGGTGGCAACAATGGGTTAGGAGGAGGTGAATATGGTGAGGTGAGGGCCCAAAAATTCAGTTCATAACTCTGTATCTATCTATCATCTAACTGTCTAATCTAACCTACCTATATCATCTATCCTATCGAGTCTAACATCTGTCATCTGTATATATCTTATCTATCTTTCATCTCTGTCAATCTATTCGTCTAATCTCTGAATATCTATCATCTATCTGATGTATCTATTTGTAATCTATCATCTACCAACTGTCATCTATCTGTCATCTACCTGTTGTCATCTTTTTGTCTACTCATCTATCCTTATGTACAGAAGAGTGTAAGATAAATTCTAGCTGAAATAAGCAGGTGAAGAGAGGAAATAAAGTGCCCGGTATCTTATTTGAATGCAAATACCAGGGCGAGATATCCCCAGTCTATAGGAATGGAGGCTGGGGAATTCACACTTAAGTAGACAGGAAGTGAGATTTTAAAGAAGGTAGGGGGAGGCAGAGCTTAGATTTACAGCAGCATGAGGATTGGCTAGCAAATGGCATATTTTTCAGATTGTGAGGGGCAACTGCCAAGAAATTTGGCACATCAGCAGTGTCCCATATGTTAGGGTTCAGCAGCCAGAGACATTGTCACATCATTACTCTCCGACGTACTCGCTCCTTCCATCAGTGCCCCCAAACTTACAAACAGTTAACAACATGGCGATATAACATGACTATCTATCTACCTACCTACCTATCTATCTATCTATCTATCTATCTATCTATCTATCTATCTATCTATCTATCTATCTATCTATCATCTATCTATCTATGTATTCTATGTATCTATCTATCATCTATCTATTCTATCTATCTATACCTATCATCTATCCTATCTAATCTGTCATCCATCTATCTGTCTGTCCGTCCTATCTATCATCATCTTTTTGTCTACCCATCTATCCTTATGCACAGAACAGTTCACACGTTGGCTTATATGTCATTTCCCTACTTATGTTTCCAAAAGCCTGCAAGGTAACTAGGCCCTAGAGACAGACTGCACTGGGTTCACCGAGACATTTGCACATCGAGTCAACAGCGTTCAAAAAACAAAATTAGTTAATATTGGTGCGATGACTTCAACCCATATCTCTGTCCCCGGTCCTCTTTGCCCTTCTTACTGACAGTATTCTAGCCACATTTGTTGACTGACTGCTCCCTGAAGACCACAAGCATCCTTACTCTTGGCTTTTTCAGTAATTTATCCCATTGTATGGAATGCTTTTCCCTCAGATACCTGGTTCTGTCACCTCCTGCTACTCTGTTCATGTCCCACCTCCCTGGTGAGATTTACCCTGTCCACTGTTTATTTTGAAAGTCCTGCTTCTCTATGCCTATAATCTCATTCCTCCATAACCTGCTTTTTATTCTTCATAGTGTTTGTTACTGGCTAAGCTACCGGAAAACTTACAGATTTTCATTGTCTCTTTCCTCCCCTCCAACTAGAACGTGGTCTTCACAGGTTAGGATTTCTGCGTGTATTAAGTCTGGAGGAGACCCTGCAGACTCTAGGGTCAGCGAGAAGTGGGCACAGTTGTAACTCAACGTGGTTTGACATGTTAGCAGTTTAGGTTAGAGTCAGGCCAGGCAGTCATTAAGGAGGACATTTTTTGATATTACTAAGCTACTTCATAAATTCTAAGTAAGCTTAAATTTTCAATAATCACACAGCAGGCAGAAGTATTTCCTTCTGTCGTTCCTCCAGACTCGAGGACCTGGATGCGAAATCCCTAATCTCGTGGGGAAGTGGGAATGTGTGAGGATGATCAGCCAAAGTCTTAAGTTACATAAGGCACACACATACAGAATTAAACATGTTTAAAAATAAAATGATGAGTTGTTTCCTCTGTCACAGCAGGGATTCCCCAGCCTCCAGTGAGCTCAGAGCAGTGCAGTGGGAGAGGAGAGGGAAGGGGCCACATAAGCCAACCCGGTCTCCTTCCTGTGGACTTGCCTCCCCCTGGGTTGTCATCCATTAAACGCTCAACATGCAGACCTCGCGGTGAGCATGCACAGTCATAAAATGCAGCTACTTCCCCATCCCAGTCACTGGGGCATGGAACACGTTGCATAGTTAAGTGTGGCTCAGAACATTATCACTCATTTATGTGTGTTCTTCCTCTGTCGCCGAGTCAAAGAGTAAAGAGAGCAGAGGCATACTAGCAAGAGCAGGGTTTAGTGTGAATATATAATATACACACATATTGTGGGAAAGATTTTGTTAAATGGATAGGAGGACATAGGCCATGTCTGGAGGTGGGGGAGACATGTAGGTGCCATTGGCAAGGGCTGTGGCATGTCCACCGGGTCGGAAGCCGAGTTAGGTGAAGATCTGAGGCGGTCGGCTGTGCCTCGCATAGCATCGTATGGGTCCTGAGCTGAACGGAGGATGACCGCCCGCGCTGTGGGTGTCTGAGGCACGCAGATTGCCGGCAGTGGTGCCGCCCACGGCCTCCTGAGGGGCCGGGGGTGACCAGAAGTATACGGCCATCGAGGGTTGTGTCGTGTCCATCGGCTCGACTCGAGCATCATTGGCAGCCTTCGGACCGTCGGTGGTACTGCCCACGGCCTCGTGTGGGGCCGGGGGTACTGCAAGATCACGGCCAGCCAGGGCGGCGTCATTTCCATTGGTTCGTCATGAGCATCAGCGTCTGCCTTATGTCCGGCGCTTGTACAGCCCATGGCCTTGTCTGGGGCCAGGGGTCAATTTTAGGTGCCTTTTCCGAGGTTGGTGGTGTGCCCATCGGGTCATCGTCTGACTTGGCGGTAGGGCCATGGCCGTCGTCTGTGCCTCCCATGGCATAGTTTGGGTCCAAGGGAGACAGGACAATGACCGCCTGCGTGGTGGTTGTCTGAGGTGCGCAGGAGGCTGGCAGTGGTGAATCAAACATCCTGCTGTGGGGCCCGGTGGGGACCGGAAGATGATGGCAAACGACGGTGGCGTGTCCATTGGCTCGTCTTGACAGTCAGAGTGAAACTTCGGGCTGGTGCATGTTCTGCCCGTTGCGTCATCTGGGCCCCGGGGTGAAGAGTAGTTGCAATTCCCTATGCCGGTGGCATGCCCATTGTGTCCTAGTCCGGCTTGGTGGTAGGTCCTCAGCCGTCGTCTCTGCCTTCCATGGCATCATGTGGGGCCAGTGGAGATAGGATGAAAACTGCCCGCTTGGTGGGTGTCTGAGGTGCACAGAAGGCCGGCGGTGCTGCTGCCCACAGACTTGTGTGGGGCTGGTGGGTGACCGGAAGATGACGGCCATCAAGGGGTGTGTCATGTCCCATCGGCTCGTCTTGAGCATCAGCATCAGCCTTCGGGCCGGCACTTGTGCTGACATGCGCCTTGTCTGGGGCTGGTGGGCAGTTATAGATGCCTTGACCGAGGGCGTTGACGTGCCCATTGGTCCGAGTCTGACTTACGTGTAGGGCCGAGGCCATCGTCTGTGCCACTCACGGCATCGTATGGGGCCATGGGAGACCAGACGATGACCGCCCGTGTTGTGGTTGTGTAAGGTGCACAGGAGGCCAGCGGTCGTGCTGCCCACAGCCTCGTGTGGGGCTGGGGGGACTGGAAGATGACAGCTATCGAGGGGTCTGTCGTATCCCATCGGCTTATCTTGAGCGTCAGCGTCAGCCTTTGGGCCGGCGCTTGTTCTGCCCTGTGCCTTGTCTGGGGCCGGGGGCAGTTGTAGGTGCCTTTCCCGAGGGCGGTAGCGTAGAACATCGGGTCCGAGGCTGATTTACAGCTAGGGCTTAGGCCGTCGTCTGTGCCTTCCATGGCATCGTATGGGTCCAGAGGAGACCAGACGAAGACTGCCCACGTGATGGGTGCCTGGGTTGCACAGAAGTCCGGCAGTGGTACTGCCCATGGGCACATGCGTGGCCGGGGGCCACCAGAAGGTGACAGCCATCGAGGGTGGTGTCCTGTCCATGGGCTCATCTCGAGCGTCATTATCGGCCCTCGGGTCGAAGGTGGTGCTTCCCATGGCATCGTACGGGGCCGGGTGGACCGGAAGATGATGGCGAGCAATGGTGGCGTCGGGTCCATCGGCTCGTCCTGAGCATCAGAGCCATCCATCGGGCCGGTGCTTGTGCTGCCCAATTACTAGTCTGTTGGCTGACTCTGGATGGTGATGTTGCACAGGCAGGACAACTCGAGGCGGGCTGGTAGTGGTGCCTGTGTGCCCTGCAGAGGAGGAGCTCGTCTGGGTGGTCTCTTTCCAGCCGTCTGCTGGGAGCCCAGGATGATCCAGAGGCCCGGACTGCTCCCCAAGGAAGTGGGAAGTCTGCTGGGAAATGTGGGAAAAGCCAGCTGCTAAAGGCACAGTATCCCGGTGGAACAGCCTGTGACCAGGTCAGTGGGCAGGTGCAGGGTGCTCCCTGGCAGGAGGGGTGTAGGGCAGCGCCCAGGGAAAGGGAAGGACAGGCGGGCAAATAAGGTGGTGCTGGAGAGGCAGCGGGCGGTGAGGGGCACAAACCTTAGGAAGGAGGAAAGAGGCTACACAGAAAAATGGGTTGTGGTGTGCGTCAAATGATCCGAGGAAAGGGTCTGAAGTTAGGGAGAGGGTCTCCTTTGCCACTATCTCAATCTCAGGCCAAGCATGCGCTGAGCTGCCCAGCTAGGGCGAGCCTGGTATGTATGTCACCAGGGGACACATCACAAAGTGGCCTGGGCCTCTGTAACGTCACCCAGGAACCGCATCAACACGCGCCATTTGCCATAAGCACACCGGCCCCACCCAGAGGAGACGATTGGCCAAGGACACGGCACGGCCCCAAGGACAACCCCAGTAGAATCACTAGCCCCTGGGACTGCACGCTGAGAGCCGTACAGGTGTTTGGTCCAATGACGCCACCTTGCGGACCGTCGAGGGTTGCAGTGCCCGCGTCTGTCAGAGCTCAGCCTGCACGGGTGCCCACTCTGCATGGGCTTGGCACCCGGAGTGCTGCGGGCGTCAAGTGCCTTGCACTCCTGACTCCTGCGAACCCGGAGGCCAGGGCCTGCTCACAGCCCAGCGTGGAGCCACCCAGAAGCTGCCGGGTGCACAGCCAGCCCTTTCCCGGGACTTCCCAGCTTCTCTGGGACACCTGGAGCCAGGCATGCCTTCTCGGCCATGGCCAGCCAGGTGGCTGACTTCTGAGGAGGGCGCAGACCCCATGACTTGCCTTTCTAGCTAGCGCGAAGGTTCTTCATTTGCTTCTCACAGAAAGCGTAGGTCGGGGACCACCAGGTCTCAGCATAGCCACATCCCGCATTCTGACTGGGCTCGGCCGCCCAGATTTTCTTTCTGATCTAGTTTTGGGGGCCTGGGTCTCATATGTGAATAACACAACACAGTAAACTGGGAAACACTTTTTATTTTTAAAATGCTTCTCCTTTAGACTCCTGGTCTTGATGGCATTGCCATTCGTGCCCATCAGCCAAGCTGGAAGCTTGTGGGGCAATCTCACCTCCTCTCAACAGGCAGCCTGTCCATTTTGATCCTGACTGTTCATCCTTTATATTATAAATTGTGAAGCTCGTGTCCTGTGTCAGTAACCCTGCTTCTAGTTTCTCAGGTCTTTCCTGGTGGACCTAGGCCCTGCTTGCTCACTGCTTCACTGTGGAAGCACTGACATTGTTACAGAATAAAATGTTAAATTTTCCAGCCCCAACTCACGGTCTGGCCTTCACTTTGTCTACATCTCCTTCCCTATGAGCCAAGCTCCCTGCTCCTTGAAAAGATCCTGTCTCATGCCTTTTCATCTCTGAATTATTTCCTCTGGGGATTCCGACCTTCTGCCTCTAGTTTTTAAGGCATTTCACCACAGCAGAAGAACATGGATCGTTGAAGTCCCATCTCTCTAGTCACCTCCCCTTGGAGGCTTCCCGTGCACACTCAATTATTCGTGCCCTCCTCTCCCTTCTCCGTACTTGGTGAGAATCTCTGTTATCAAATGCGAGTGTGTCAGCTCGTGCACATCACTCTTCGAGTCACAGTATCTGTTGAAGAATGGTGTCAGTGAATGACTGGACTCAGCTTCATAGCTCAGCTACCCGTTCATTGGTACCTAATGCCACTTGCTCCTCTGCCAACCTTTCGTTATGTTCCAAACCGTGCGGAACATAAATGCGGGCGAGATGCCAACGATGACTCCTCAGTCCCCACTGTGTATGCCTCCGGGTGCTTAGGGAGAGGCCCAGCGAGCTGCGCAAACAACCTTATCTATAATGGCGATGAGGGCAGAGTGTGTTTAGCATGTCCCAGCTGCTGCTGCTGTGATGACTCCTCTCTCTGGCCCAGTGACGTAAGATTTCAGATCCCTTCTTGTTCTCTGCCTGTGCTGTCTCCATAGTGGTGTAGTTTTGTTGTATGGGGGGGGCTGCTTTCGTGTCTCTGAAGGAATTAAGTAAGGGTCTCAGAAGTCCCTTTTGTCAGTTTTCATTGTACTGTACCATCTTCTATTTCTACGTCTTTTGGTTTTCTCCCGCTGCTAGTGCTTTTCCTCTGGGAGGACCTGTACCACAAGCCTGTGGTAGAGAGAAGAGTTAACTTGGCGCTTTGCTCACCACCATGTTTGAGGGACATCGGCGTCACCACTGATAGGAGGAGGGCCAGGTGAAAAGGAACACCGAGTTCAAGATGGGAGCAGTTGGGAGCAAAGAGTGTGTTGTGGAGTGACGTGTTCGTTTGAGCATCCAAACATCCCTCTGTATCTGGTTATTGCTTCTTACCATTCGTAAACATCATAAAATCCATTGATTTCAAAAGGTCAGTCGCATATTATTACAACAACTCAGTTGTTGAGGTGAGAAAAAATGAGAAGGGACTCACTGTACCACTGAATCTATGACTGGGCACTTCCAAAACCGAACAGAAAGCATCCACGGTGACGGGAAGGGCTATTTTCCACTGACTTTCTCTCTGGACACTAAAACAGAATCACTTTTTTGTGTGTGTGTGTCTGTAATGTACAATTACATGAGCAACATTATGTTTACTAGACTCCCCCTCCTCTCCCCTCTCCCCCATAATAAAGTCCGCTCCCCTCATACCTTTAAAGTCGCTGTCCGTCAATGTAGTAAGATGTCATAGAATCACTACCTGTCTTCTGTGTGTTATACTGCTATCACCGTGGACCCCACCCCCTACAATATGTGTGCAGATCGTAATGCCCCCTATACCCCCTTATCCCTCCATTACCACCCATCCTCCCAGGTCCCTTTCCCTTTGGTACCTGTTAGTCTATTCTTTGGTTCTGTGAGTCTGCTGCTGTTTTGTTCCTTCCCGTTTTTGCTTTGTTCCATTACCTCACAGAGGTGTGAAATCCTAGGATACTTGTCTTTCTCCACCTGGCTTATTTCACTGAGCATAACACTTTCTAGGACCTTCCGTGTTGTGGCAAATGGTGGTAGGATTTGTTTTCTTCCTATGGCTGACTGATATTCCATAGAGTGTATGTACGACCACTTCTTTATCCATTCATCTCCTGATGGACACTTAGGTTGCTTCCATTTCTTGGGTATTGTAAATGGTGCTGCGATCAACATAAGGGTGCATCTGTCTCTTTCAAACTGGGCTCCTGCACACCTAGGGTAAATTCCTAGGAGAGGAATTCCTGGGTCAAATGTTATTTCTGTTCTTTGGTTTTTTTTGGGAACCTCCATACTGCTTTCCACAATGTTTGAGATGACTGACATTCCCACCAGCAGTATAGGAGGGTTCCCCTATCTCCACACCTTTGTCGACATCTGTTGTCTGTCTTTGGGTGGTGGCCATCCTTACTGGTGTGAGGTGATACCCCACTGTGGATTAATGTGCATTTCTCTGATAGTTAGCGATGTGGAGCATCTTTTCATGTGCCTTCTGGCCACCTGAAATTGCTTCTGTGGAGTAGTGTTTGTTCATATCCTCTGCCCATTTTGTAATTGCATTCGTTTGCTTTTTTTGTGTTGAAGTTCGTGAGCTCTTGACACATGTTTTGGATGGCAACGCTTTATCAAATGTCTCATCAGTGAATATATTCTCTAATACTGAAGGATGACTTTTGGTTTACTGATGGTGGTCAAAAAGAATCTTACTAAACCCCCTACCACTTCATTCCAAATCTGACTAATTATTCCTTATTTGAAGAACACCAACAAGCCGATAAAATTGGAATGAAGAGCAGAAGCTGTGATGCAGGAACATCTAACGTAAAACTGAGAGGTGAGGTGGTGTGGAGACTGGTAGGCTGTATCTTACCATGTGCTGCTTTCAAGAGTCATAGGGAAAAAAGATTCCCAAGGAAATGAACCCGGGTGTTGACGTCACCTGGTATCAGTGGTGCCACATAGCCTCTAGCAATTGATGGGAAGTCTAGCATGCGGCACTGTTGTCTTTCCTGCGGAGTTAGACGTGTGGCGACCCCATTTGCAGTTCAGTCAGAGCCCTTGTTTGACTGTTCTGGCACCGGCCGGGGTGGACCTGAGAGCTCTGCCTTTCCTGCTGGGCCTCAGCAGCGTTCCCGGGAGATAGAGAGAGAGAGAGAGAATTGCGTTCGAGGGAGAGGGACACTTTTATTTTCTATTGCTACCTGAGCATGCTCCTGATATTTATTTTGAGATCTCTTTCTCAGGAAGATTGTTTTGAGTCCAGTTACCAGGTTCCTTTGAAGGTTCATATTTGTAGGGGGTGCACTCTAGCTCCCAGAAGCTTTATTCTCTTTAGATTCTCAGCCCTTGCAGTGATGACAGGGGTCCCAGGGGAGCGGTGCCGGTGCCCAAACCCGCCGGGATGAAAGAGGTCTTTCCTGCTTCCTGACCACAGTGCCCATCTCCACTGCCAGGGCCAGTTTGCGGAGCACGCAGGGAGAAACTGCCGTAGGTGGAGGCGGCCGTTTTGCAGGCCGGTGCTGGCTTGGAAGCAGGCCGTGTAATAGTCACAGCACGGTAAGGGGCCTCGGAGCTGCGCGGCCAGCCAGGAGGATGGAGGGCCCGGAGCTCCTGAAAGCTCCCACACCTGCCGGCCAGAGTGCACCTGGGCAGTTTGTCACAAATGTCCTTTCTCCCGAGAGGCAAGCACTGTGGAAGCCTTCCCCCTTTAGCAGTTCTGTCGCTGTTTTGAAGTCTCTCAGACTGTCCGCCTTTCTTTTGTCCCACATCAGCCGGATGTGGATCCCTGTGTTGTCCCACAAGTTCCTGGAATCTCAAGTCTCTCGAAGTCTTCTGCCTGTCTTTGCTTTTCAATCCCACCGATCGTCCAGAGCGCTGCACTTGTAATGGTAGGTTCGTGCTCCAGAGCACATCTCCAGGGCTGTACGTCACACTTCTCCTTGAGGTGACAGCCTGCCACAGCAGCGTGCTTCCCTGCTGCTCTTCCAGGATTTGGTGTAGTTGTTCTATTTCCATATAGTACATATGTATGTGGTTTTGGTTTTGGGAGGAGGTTTCCACATCCCCTCGCACGTGAGCCACGTTCTTTAATACCATCAGCACATATTTTTTCTTTTTTTTTCAGTTCCACTTGTCTAGGGTACCTCTTCCCAACCCCTCAACGTGTAGCTATTCTTCGTCCTTGGATCTCAAGTGAGTTTCCTGTAAGGGAGCAAGTAGGTGGTCTAGAGTTTTCATCCCTTCTTTTAACCCTGTGTCTTTTGATTGGAGCACTCAAAGCCTGTCATTTTTTTTCTGACAATTGAGAGCTGTGTCCTTACTGTACTTAAAAAATTGTTTTGTTATCATTAATCTACAATCACGCAAAGACCATTATGATCACCAAGTACACCAAGCCCCCCACAAAATCCCTGTTACCGTTGCTTTCCATCAGCGTAGTTGGATGCTGTAGACCCCATCACCATGTTCCCCCCCACAACCCGTTACAGTCGTTGTCCATCAGCATGTAGTAAGATGCTGTAGAATCACTACTTGTCTTCTCTGTGTTGTACAGCCCTCCCCATGCTCACCCCACCCCACACATTATACGTGCTAGTCCTAATGCCCTCTTTCTTTCTCCCCGCCCTTATCCCTCCTTTCCCACCCACCCTGTCCAGTGCCTTTTCCTTTGGTAACTGTTAGTCCACTCTCAGCTTCTGTGAGTCTCCTGCTATTTTTTTCCTTCAGTTTTTCTTTGTTTTTATACCCCACACATGAGTGAAATTATTTGGTACTTGTCTTTCTCCGCCTGCCCTATTTCACTGAGCATTATACCATCTAGCTCCATCCACGTTGTTGCATATGGTAGGATTTGTTTTCTTCTTACGGCTGCTTACTGAACTTTTTAAACTGGATTTCTGTCTTCTCTTTTGTCTGTAGTTTTGCTATATGCTTTCACCATTGCTCTCCTGGATATGAGCAATAGCTTTTTTTAATTGATATGTACCTATAAATATCCACCTGTCTATCTATCTATTTATCTACTTACCTATCTATCTATCTATCTATCTATCTATCTATCTATCTATCTATCTATCTATCTATCTATCTATCTGTCAATCAATCATCTTTTTGTCTGCCTATCTGTCTTTGTGTACAGAACAGTTGACCACATAGCCTATGTCACTTCCCTACGTTATGCTTCCAAAAATCTTACAATTATCTAGGCCGTACGGAGAGGACTGGGTTCACCGTGACTTGCAGGTCGAGTCAGCCATGTGTACCTACAGAACCAGGAAATGGTGGTGCAGGGACTTGAACCCGTATCTCTGTCCTCTGTCCTCTTTTACCTCCTTCTCGCTTGCTGACTGTATTTAGCCACCTTCATTGACTAAGTGCTCCCTGGATACCACATGTATCCTTTCTCTGGGCCTGTTGTCCGCAGGAAAGTAAACTTGGTTTTTTGCTCACCACGATGTTTGAGGGACAACTGGATGATCACCGCTGATAGGAAGAGGGACATATTAAAATATACACCAATTTCTAGACAAGAGAATTTGGGAGCAAAGAGTGTGTTGTGGTGTGACATGTTTAGTTGAGTGTCCAAACTTCCCTCAGTATGTGGTTATTACAACTTTACATTCTTGAACATCATAAAACCCACTGATTTTAAAGGCCCAGATGCATATAATCATAGCATTTCAGTTGTTGAGGTGAGAAAAAATGAGAAGGACGTTGCTGTACCACTAAATCTATGGCTGGGCCCTGTTAAAACCAAACAAAAAGAATACACGGTGGCTCGATACGGCTATTTTCTACTGACTGTCTCTGGGGACTAAAACAGAATTCATTTGTTTGTTTGTTTCTCAGTTTCACTTCTGTAGGGTACCTGTCCTCGCCCCTTTGCCTTGTAGTTTTTCTGTGTCCTTGGATCTCAAGTGAGTCTCCTGAAAGGGAGCACGTAGATGGTCTTGATTGAAAGATAGCTTTGTTAGGTATGATGATTTCCTATCTACCTACCTACCTACCTAACTCTTTATCTATCTATGTAATCTATCTCCCTGTTATCTATCTGTCTTCTATCTACCTATGATCTATCATATATCTACTATCAACTGTATATCTATCTAATTAATCTATCTTCTATACGTATGTATATCAATCCAATTTATGTATCAATCATCTGTCTGTGTATCTGTTTTCTCACTTTTGTCAACGTTCAGTCACTAGGTTAACTTTGATTCCTCTGTGTCCTTCTCAGTCTCAATTCCTTGTGTTTGTTTATGTGAGTTAGCTGTGTGTTTGGGTCTTGAGAGGAGTGGTCTTCGGTGGGATCTTCTCCTGCGTAGGTTGCACGAATTTCCTGGGTGTGGATGGTGTGGTTGGCGCACTGGGGTCTTGAACCTGTGCTGGCCAGGGCCCTCCAGCTGCTCTGCCCCAGGGCCGTTCCTGCTGTGGTGGCTGCGTGAGCTGCGGGGCATATCCGAGGCCCCACACAAGTAGCACCCTGGCTGTACTGTGTGGTCCAAGGCAGGTGCTTGCCCAGTAGTAGTTATTTTTGCCTGTGCACCGATGTCACCTCGGCAGCCCTGTTTGGTGGTCCATCTCCACAGAGCCTGCGTGTAGTCACTGGTTAAGGGAACTGCCTTTTGGTGACACGCGGGGCTCTTGTGAGCCGGTGGCCCATGTGCTTGCTGTGGTGGTAGGCCAGCTACCTTGTGGGGAAACTGATCCCCTCGGCTGTCAAGGTGGAGGTGGAGTTTCAGTGCATTTAGGCATTTAGATGTTAGTGCGGTCTATCTGAAATGCAATAGTAGCGTTGATAACTATGTTTCCGTTCGTATGTAAATGGTGCTGAGCATAAAGAGTTGGGTGTTGGTGGCAGGAATTCTAGGAATGTTTATGTCCCCACACTTATTTATTTTCTGTTAAGGGAGGTGATTCTGAAGAAACTTTTACTCACGGATGGACGTGGTGCATAAGGTCATCCCATGTCAGCTAAGTTGAGATGAATTGGTTTAGTAGAATTAAAGCCTGTACACCTTGGCCTGATACATAGGAGACACACCGTTTGTGCTCTTTGATGCTCTCCTCTCCTGGCTTATTACCTTAACTAACTTGATGTTTCAGAGTGGACCCAGCATCATTTCCAGCAAGATCTTTCTAAAATTGCATAGAAACACTTGGCAAAGATACCCCGAGAGGTTAGTGGAAAATTTTACACTTTCTGGTCATAATTTGCAAGATGTTTGCCCTATCCTGTGTTCCTTTGTAACTTTTGTATCTACTGTGATTGTAGACCGATCGTGGCCGTGGTGTACACACACACACGCACACGCACAGACACACACACATGGCTGAGAGTTAATGGAATCCAAAGTTAGCGGAAACTGCAGCCGACACTTTAAAAAAGAAATGAGCATAAGTTGTGCTCCTGGTGTTCCCCCCATAGGGAGCAGACTTCAAAGTGCAGAGGTGGTTGGACACAGATACCTATGCAAACAGCTAAGAAAATATATGTCTGCGTAGGCTCTCTCCATCCATCATCTAAGTGCATCTCTGTTTACGTGCATATCTATGTTTGTCTACTCGAGCTGATAACCTAAGTGTCATTGAGTGGGTACTTCATCCATAGACACTGATTTCTCGCCATTCTGGAAGCAGAAGTCTAAGACCAAGACAGGTTCAGTTCCTGGTGAGGTCCCTTTTCTGGCTTGCATACGTCCGCATCCCTACTGTGTCCACACAGGGTCTAGGGAGAAAGCACTGTCCTCTGTTTTTCTTAATAGCACTGATCGCATAATGGCAGCTCCACCCACACCCTCATGATCTCTTCCAAACCTAATTACATCCAAAGGCCCGACCTCAAAATAACATGACAGTGGGAGTTAGGGCTTCAACCCTGACTTAGTTCAAATGTGAACTTGTGTGTGTTTGTGTGTGTGTGTGTGTGTGTGTGTGTGTGTGTGTGTGTGAGGTGGCGGCGGGGGATTAGGAGGAGCGGAAGATGGTGAGGTGAGAGCCCAAAAATTCAGTTCATAACTCTGTATCTATCTATCGTCTATCTGTCTAATCTTAGCTACCTATATCATGTATCCTATCTAGTCTATCATCCATCATCTATATTTATCTTATCTATCTGTCATCTCTGTTAATCTATTCGTCTAATCTATGAATATCTATTATCTATCTAATGTATCTTCTTCTAATGTATCACCTATCACCTGTCATCTTTCTGTCATCTACCTGTCGTCATCTTTTTGTCTACCCATCTATCCTTATTTACAGAACAGTGTAAGATAAATTTTTGCTAAAATAAGCACGTGAAGAGAGGCAACAATGGGCCCGGTAGATTATTTGAACGCAAATACCCGGGCGAGATTTCCCCAGTCTATAAAAATGGAGGCTGGGGAATTCACACTTAAGTAGACAGGCAGCGAGATTTTAAAGAAGGTAAGTGGAGGCAGAGCATAGATTTAGAGCAGCACGAGGATTGGATTTCCCAAGGCGTATTTATCAGTTTCGGAGGGGGCAACAGCAAAGAACTTCGGCACATCATCAGTGTCCCATGTGGGAGGGGGCAGCTGCCAGAGACATAGGCACATCATCAGTGTCCGAGTCCGACGTGCTCGCTCCTCCCTTCAGTGGCTGTAGCCTTACAAACTGTTAACAACATGACTATCTAAAATAGCTGGCTATCTATCTATCTAACTATCTATCTATCTATCTATCTATCTATCTATCTATCTATCTATCTATCTATCTATCTGTCTGTCTGTCTATCTATCTATCTATCTATCTATCTATCTATCTATCTATCTATCTATCTATCTATCTATCCATCCATCTATCTATCTATCTATCTATCTATCTATCTATCTATCTATCTATCATCTATCTATCTATCTATCTAATCTATCTATCATCTATTTATTCAACCTATCCATACCTATCACCTATCCTATCTGATCTGTCATCTGTCTACCTGTCTATCTGTCCTATCTATCATTTTTTGTCTACCCATCTATCCTTATGTACAGAACAGTTCACAAGTTGTCTTATATGTCACTTCTCTACTTATGTTTCCAAAAGCCTGCAAGGTAACTAGGCCCTGAAGACAGACTGCACTGGTTTCATCGAGACATTTGCACATCGAGTCATCAGCGTGTGACTGCAAAGCTAGTAAATGGTGCTGCGGGGACTTCAACACATATCTCTGTCCCCGGTCCTCTTTGTCTTCCTTGCTGACGGTATTCTAGCCACATTTTTTGACTGACTGCTCCCTGAAGACCACAAGCTTCCTTCCTCTTGGCTTTTTCAGTAATTTATCCCATTGTATGGAATGCTTTTCCCTCAGATACCTGGTTCTGTCACCTCCTTCTAGATTGTTCAAGTCACACCTCCCTGGTGAGGCTTACCCTGTCCACTGTTTATTATAAAAGCCCTGCTTCTCTCTGCCTATAATATCAGTCCTCCATATCCTGCTTTTTATTCTTCATAGTGTTTGTTACTGGCTAAGCTACTGGAACACTTACAGATGTTCATTGTCTCTTTCTTCCCCTCCAACTAGAACGTGGTCTTCACAGGTTAGGAATTCTGCGTGTATTAATTCTTGTGGAGACCTTGAAGACTGTAGGGTCAGTGAGAAGTGGGCACAGTTGTAACCCAACGTGGTTTGACATGTTAGCAATTTAGGTTAGAGTCAGGCCAGGCAGTCATTAAAGAGGACCTTTCCTGATATTACTAAGCTACTTGATAAATTCTAAGAAAGCGAAAAAAATTTTCAATAATCACACAGCAGGCAGAAGCACGTCCTTCTGTCATTACTCCAGGCTCCAGGACCTAGATGCCAAATATGTTCTTTCATGGGGAAGTGCAAATGTGTGAGGATGATCGGGCAAAGTCTTAATTTACACAAGGCACACAAATACAGAATTAAACATGCTTAAATCCAAAATGATAAGAGTGGTTTCCTATGTCACAGCAGGGATTCCCTAGCCTCCAGTGAGCTCAGAGCAGTGGGAGAGGAGAGAGAAGGGGCCACATAAGCCAACCCGGTCTCCTTCCTCTGGACTTGCCTCCCCCTGTGTTGTCATCCATTAAACGCTCAGCACGCAGACCTCGCAGTGAGCACTAACAGTCATAAAATGCGGCTACTTCCACATCCCAGTCACTGGGGCATGGAACACGTTGCATAGTTAAGTGTGGCTCAGAACATTATCACTCACGTATGTGTGTTCTTCCTCTGTCGCCGAGTCAAAGAGTAAAGAGAGCAGAGGCATACTAGCAAGAGCAGGGTTTAGTGTGAATATATAATATACACACATGTTGTGGGAAAGATTTTTTTAAATGGATAGGAGGATATATGCCTTGTCTGGAGGCGGGGGAGACATGTAAGTGCTGTTGGCAAGGGCTGTGGCGTGCCCACCGTATCAGAGGCCGAGTTAGGGTTAGGTTCGAGGCCATCGGCTGTGCCTCCCATGGCATCATATGGGGCCAGGGGAGACCAGAAGACGACCGCCCGCGTGGTGTTCGTCTGAGGCACACAGGTGTCTGACGATTATGCTGCCCATGGCCTCGTGTGGGGTAGGGGGAGACCGGAAGATGATGGCCAGCGGTGTTAGCGTCATGTCCATTGGCTCGTCCAGAGCGTCAGAGCCAGCACTTGTGTCGGCGCATCTGCTGACCTAGGCCTTGTCTGTTGGCTGCCTCTAGAAGGTGGTTTTCCAGAGGCAGGACAACTCGAGGCGGGCTGGTAGTGGTGCCAGTGTGCCCTGCAGAGCAGGAGCTCGTCTGGGTGGTCTCTCTCCAGCCTTTTACTGGAAGCCTAGGATGGTCCAGAGGCCCAGGACTGCTCCCCAAGGAAGTGGGAAGTATGCTGGAAAAAGTGGGAAAGCCAGGTGCTAAAGGCACAGGATCCCTTTTGAACAGACTGTGACCAGGGCAGCGGGCAGGTGCAGGGTGCTCCCTGGCAGGAGGGGTAGGGGGCAGCGCCCCGGGGAAGGGCAGGACTGTCGGGTGAAAAAGGTGGCGCTGGGGAGGCTGCAGGTGGGGTGGGGCATGAACCTTAGTAAGGAGGAAAGAGTCCACACAGAAAAATGAGTTGTGGTGTGCGCCAAATGATCCGAGGAAAGTGTCTGAAGCTAGGGAGAGGGTCTCCTTTGCCACTAACACCTTCTCAGGCCAAGCAGGCAATGAGCTGCCCAGCTAGGGAGTGCCTGGTATGTATGTCAGCCAGGGGACGCATCACAAATTTGCCTGAGCCGTGGTGGTGACACCCAGGGTCCACATCACCACGCCCCCACTGACTTAAGCACACCGGCCCTGCCCAGAGGAGACCCTGGGCCAAGGCAACGGTGCGACCCCAAGGATAACTCCAGTAGAATCCCTAGCCCCCGGGACTGCCCGCTGAGGGCCGTGAAGGTGTTCAGAAAAACGAGGTCACCATGCAGACCGTCGAGGGCTGCAATGCCCGTGCCTGTATGAGCTCAGACCGCCAGGGAGCATTCTCTTCATGGGCTCGGTACTCAGAGTGCGGCGGGTGGCTAGTGCCTTGCCCCCACACCACCGCGCTCCCGGACGCCAGGGCCTGCTCACGGCCTGGCGTGGATCCACCCAGTTTCTGCCCGGGGCCCGGCCAACTCTCTCCCCGGCCTTACCAGCTTCTCTGGGACTCCTGGAGCCAGGAATGCCTTCTCGGCCATGGCCAGGCAGGTGGCTTACTTCTGAGGAGTGCGCAGAACCCATGACTTGCCTTTCTAGCTAGCACGAAGGTTCTTTCTTTGCTTCTCACAGAAAGCATAGGTCAGGGACCACTGCGTCACAGCATAGCCACATCCAGCACTCTGACTGGGCCCGGCCACCCAGGTTTTTCCTCTGATCTAGTTTTGGGGGCCTGTGTCTCGTACGTGAATAACGAAACACATAAACTGGGAAACACTTTTTAGTTCTAAAATGCTTCTCCTTTAGACTCTTGGTCTCGATGGTGTCGCCATTCTTGCCCATCAGCCAAGCTGGAAGCTTGAGGGGAAACCTCACCTTCCTTCAGCACTCAGCATGTCCATTCCCGATCCTGACTGTTCATCCTTCATATTATAACCTGTGAAGCTCGTGTCCCGTGTCAGTAACCCTGCTTCTAGTTTCTCAGGTGTTTCCTGGTGGACCTAGGCCCTGCTTGCTCACTGCTTCACTTTGTAAGCACTGATATTGTTACAGAATAAAATGTGAAAATCTCCAGCCCCAAATCACGGTCTGGCCTTCACTTTGTCTACATCTCCATCCCTATGAGCCAAGCTCCCTGCTCAGTGAAAAGATCCTGTCTCGTGCCTTTTCATTTCTGAATTATTTCCTCTGTGGTTTCCCACCTCTTTCCTCTGGTTTTGAAGACATTTCACCACAGCAGAAGAACATGGATTGTTGAAGACCCTCTTCTCTAGTCACCTCCTTTTGGAGGCTTCCCGTGCACTCTCACTTAGGCGTGCCCTCCTCTCCCTTCTCCGTACTTGGTGAGAACCTCCTTTATCAAATGTGGGTGTGTCAGCTCGTGCACATCATACTTCGCTTCACGGGATCTGTCGAGCAGTGGTGGCAGTGAATGACTGGACTCGGCTTCAAAGCTCAGCTGCCCGTTCAGTGGTACCTGGTGTCTCTCGCTCCTCTGACAACCATTCGTTATGTACCAGACCGTGCAGAACATTAATGCGGGTGAGATTCTACTGATGACCCCTCAGTTCCACTGAGTATGCATCCGGGTGCTTAGGGAGAGACCCAGCGAGCCGAGCCCACAACCTTATCTTTAACGGCGATGAGTACAGAGAATGTGGTACAGGCCCCAGCTGCTACTGCTGCTGCTGTGATGACTCCTCTCTCTGACCCAGTGGGGTAATTTCCAGAACTCTTCTTGTTCTCTGCCTGTGCTTTCTCCATAGTGGTGTAGTTTTGTTGTATGGTGGCGGCTGCTTTCGTTCCTCTGACGGAATTACGTATGGGTCTCAGACGTCCCTTGTGTCAGTTTTCATTGTACTGTACCATCTTCTATTTCATCGTCTTTGGGTTTTCTCCAGCTGCTTGTGCTTTTCCTCTGGGAGGACCTGTACCACAGGCCTGTAGAAGACAGAAGAGTACACTTGGTGCTTTGCTGACCACCATGTTTGAGGGACATCCGCGTCACCACTGATAGATGGAGGGACAGGTAAAACGGAACACCGAGTTCTAGACAGGAGCAGAAGGGAGCAAAGACTGTGTTGTGGAGTGTCGTGCTCGGTTGAGCATCCAAACTTCCCTCGGTACATGGTTATTGCTTCTTCACATTTGTAAACATCAAAACATCCACTGATTTCAAAAGCCCAGAAGCATATTATTACAGCAATTCAGTTGTTGAGGTGAGAAAAAATGAGAAGGTCCTCGCTATACCACTGAATCTATGACTGGGCACTGCCAAAACCGAACAGAAAGAAGCCACGGTGGCGGGAAGGGCTATTTTCTACTGACTGTCTCTCTGGGCATTCAAACAGAATCACTTTTTTTTTCTTTGATGCCAGTAATGTACAATTACATGAGCAACATTATGGTTATTAGACCCCCCCTGCTCACCCCTCCCACCAATTATCAAGTCCACTCTCGGCTCCCAATTACATTCGCTGTCCATCAATGTATTAAGATGCTATAGAATCAGTACCTGTCTTCTGTGTGTTATACTGCAATCCGCGTGGCCCCCCACCCAATACATTACGTGTGCGGATCGTAATGCCCACTTTACCCCTGTATCCGTCCCTTCCCACCCATCCTTCCAGGTCCCTTTCCTTGGTAACTTTTAGTCCATTCTTGGGTTCTGTGGGTCTGCTGCTGTTTTGTTCCTTCCGGTTTTTCCTTTGTTCACATACCTCACAGAGGAGTGAAATCCTTAGATACTTTTCTTTCTCAACCTGGCTTATTTCACTGAGCATAACACCCTCTAGCTCCACCCGTGTTGTTGCAAATGGTGGTAGGATTTGTTTTCTTCTTATGGCTGAATGATATTCCATAGTGTGTATGTATCACTTCTACTTTATCAATTCATCTCCTAATGGATACTTAGGTTGCATCCATTTCTTGGGTATTGTAAATAGTGCTGCGATCAACATAGGGCTGCATCTGTCTCTTTCAAACTGGGCTCCTGCAATCTTAGGGTAAATTCCTATGAAAGGATTTCCTTTTTCAAATGTTATTTCTGTTCTTTGTTTTTTTGGGGGAACCTCCATACTGCTTTCCACATTGGTTGAGCTGACTCACATTACCGCTAGCAGTGTAGGAGTTTTATCCTTTCTCCACACCCTTGCCGACATCTGTTGTTGTCTGTCTTTTCGGTGGTGGCCATCCTAACTGGTGTGAGGTGACAGTCCATTGTGGATTTATTGTGCATTTCTCTGATGGTTAGCGATGTGGATCGTCTTTTCATGTGCCTGTCAGCCACCTGAAATTGCTTCTGTGGAGAAGTGTATGTTCATATCCTCTGCCCATTTTGTAATTGGATTCATTTGCTTTTGTGTGTTGAGGTTCGTGAGCTTTTGATACATGTTTTGGATGCAACTCCTTATCAAATATGTCATCAGTGAATATATTCTCCCATACTGAAGGATGTCTTTTGGCTCTAATTATGGTACTCAAACGGAATCATACTGATCCCAGTACCACTTAATTCCTTATCTGACTAATATTTTCTTTCCCAGAACATAAACCAGCCAATAAAACTGGATCGAAGAGTAGAAATGTGATGCAGGAACATCTAGGATAAAACTGAGGGGGGAGGTGGTGTGGACACTGGTAGGTTTTATCTTTCCATGTGCTGCTTTCAAGGGTCATAGCAAAAAAAGTTTGCTATTTAGAATAACCCGGGGTGTTGAGGTCACCTGGTATTGGTGGAGCCACGCAGTCTCTAGCCATTGATGGGAAGGCTAGGATGTGACACTGTTGTCTTTCCTGTGGTGTTAGATATGTGGCGTCCCAATTTTCAGTTCAGTCAGAGCCCTTGTTTGACTGTCCTGGCACTGGCCGGGGTGGAACCTAGAGCTGTGCCATTCCTGCTGGGCTGTCGCAGCACCCCTCTCAGAACAGGGCCTTAGCAGCGCTCCTGAGATAGAGAGAGAGAGAGAGAGAGAGAATTGCGCTCGAGAGACAGGGAACGTTTTATTTTCTGTAGCTCCCTGAGCATGCTACTGATGTTTATTTTGAGATCTCTTTCTCAGGAAGATTGATTTGAGTCCAGTTACCAGAATCCTTTGAAGGTTCACATTTGTAGGTGGCGTCCTCTAGCTCCCAGAAGCTTTACACTCTGGAGATGCTCAGTCTTTGTGGGGTCAGCAGGGGTCACAGGGGAGCGGTGCCGGTGAACACCCATGCCAGGAGGAAAGAGGTCTTTCCTGCTTCCTGGCCGCACTGCCCGTCTCCACTGCCAGGGCCAGTTTACAGAGCATGCAGGGAGAAGCTACCGTAGGTGGAGGCTGCCATTTTGCAGGCTGCCGCCAGCGGGGAGGCAGGCCTTGTACCAGTCACATCACGGTAAGGGGCTTCGGAGCTGCGAGGCCAGCCAGGGGGATGGAGTGCCCGGAGCTCCTGAAAGCTCCCCCGCTGGCCGGCCATAGTGCACCCAGTCAGTATGGCGCACCTGTCCTTCCTCCTGTGCAGCAAGCCCTGTGTAAGCCTTGCCCCTTAAGCTGTTCTCTCGCTGTTAAGAAGTCTCTCAGACTGTCCGCATTTCTTTTGTTCCACAGAGGCCAGATGTAGATCCCTGTGTTGTCCCACAAGTGGCTGGAATCTCAAGTCTCTCGAAGTGTTCTGCCTGTCTTTGCTTTTCAAACAAACCGATCCTCCAGAGCGCAGCACGTGTACGGTTGGTTCATGCTCCCAGAGCACATCTCCAGGGCTGTACGTCACACTTCTCTTTGATGTGACAGCCTGCCGCAAGCACCGTTCTTCCCTGTTGCTCTTCCAGAATTTGGTGTACTTGGTCTATTTCCATATAGTACGTATGTATGTGGTTTTGGTTTTGGGAGGAGGTTTCCGCCTCTCCTGACACGTGAGCCACCGTCTTTAATCGCATCAGCACATCTATTTTCTTTTCTTTTTTTCAGTTTCACTTGTCTAGTGTACCTGAGCCCACCCCCTCAACTTGTAGTTTGTCTTCGTCCTTGGATCTCAAGTGAGTCTCCTGTAAGGGGGCTCGTAGGTGGTCTTGAGTTCTCATCCCTTCCTTTAACCCTGTGTCTTTTGATTGGAGTACTCAGAGCTTGTAATTTTATTCTGAGAATTGAGAGCTGTGTCCTTATTGCACTTAAAAAAATTTTTTTGTTATCATTAATCTACAATCATGCAAAGACCATTATGATCACCAAGTACACCAAGTCCCCCCAAAAAACCCTGTTAGAGTTGCTGTCCATCAGCGTAGTTGGATGCTGTAGACCCCTTCACCATGTCCCCACACACACCCTGTTGCAGTCGCTGTCCATCAGTGGGTAGTAAGATGCTGTAGAATCACTACTTGTCTTCTCTGTGTTGTACAGCCCTCCCCATGCTCCCCCAACCCCGCACATTATACATACTAATCCAAATGCCGCCTTTCTTTCTCCCCACCCTTATCCCTCCCTTTCCACCCATCCTGCACAGTCCTTTTCCCTTTGGTAACTGTTAGTCCACTCTTGGATTCTGTGAGTCTGCTGCAGTTTTTTACCTTCAGTTTTTCTTTGTTGTTATACTCCACACATGAGTGAAATCATTTGGTACTTGTCTTCCTCCTCCTGGCATTTTTCACTGAGCATAATACCATCTAGCTTCATCCACGTTGTTGCAAATGATAGGACTTGTTTTCTTCTTACGGATGCTTACTGAACTTTTTAAACTGGATTTCTGTCTTCTCTTTTGTCTGTAGTTTTGCTATGTGCTTTCACCATTGCTCTCCGGGTTATGAGCAATACCTTTACGTTAATTGATATGTACCTATATCTATCTATCCGTCTGTCTGTCTATCTATCTACTTATCTATCTGTCTATCAATCAATCAATCATCTTTTGGTATGCCCGTCTGACCTTGTGTACAGAACAGTTAACAACATATCCTATGTCACTTCCCTACATTATGCTTCCAAAAATCTTGCAAGGTAACTAGGCCGTAGGGAGAGCACTGGGTTCACCGAGACACTTGCAGGTCGAGTCAGCAGCGTGTACCTACAAAACCATGAAATGGTGGTGCAGGGACTTGAACCTTTGTCTGTATCCTCTTAAACTTCTTCTCACTGGCTGACTGTATTTAGCCACATTCATTGACTAAGTGCTCCCTGAAGACCACAAGAATTGATCCTATGGGCCTGTTGTCCACAGAAATTAAACTTGGTGCTTGGCTCACCACCATGTTTGAGGGACATCGGCATGATCACTGCTGATAGGACTGATTGACAAATAAAAACGAACACCAATTTCTAGACATGTTCATTCGGGAGCAAAGAGTGTGTTGTGGGGTGAAGTGTATATTTGAGTGACCAAACTTCCCTCTTTATCTGGTTATTGCTTCATTACATTCGTGAACATCATAAAACGCACTGATTTCAAAGACACAGACGCATATTTTTACAGCAAGTTCAGTTGTTGAGGAGAGAGAAAATGAGAAGGACTTTGCTGCACCACTAAATCTATGGCTGGGCACTGCTGAAACCAAACAAAAACAATTCATGCTGGCTAGATAGAGCTATTATCTACTGACTGTCTCTGGGAACTCAAACCGAATCCGTTTGTTTGTTTGTTTCTCAGTTTCACTTGTGTAGGGTACCTGTCCCCGCCCCTTTGTCTTGTAGTTTGTCTCTGTCCTTGGCTCTCAAGTGGGTCTCCTGTAAGGGAGGACGTAGATTGTCTTGATTAAAAGACAGCTTTGTTTACTATGATGTTTTCCTATATACCTACCTACCTATCTCTTTATCTATCTATGTAATCTATCTATCTGTCGTCTATCTATCTATGATCTATCATCTACTATCATCGGTATATCTATCTAATTAAACTATCATCTATATGTATGTATATCAGTCCAATCTATGTATCAATCATCTGTCTGTCTATGTCACTATGTCAACGTTCTGTCACTAGGTGCACTTTGATTCCTCTGTGTCCTTCTCAGTCTCAATTCCTTGTGTTTGTTTATGTGAGTTAGCTGTGTGTTTGGGTCTTGAGAGAAGTAGCCTTGGGGGGGAACTTCTCCTGCATAGGTGGCACAAGTCTGCTGGGTTTGGATGGTGTGGTTGGCGGGCAGGTCTCTTGAACATGTGCGGGCCAGGGCCCTCCGGATGCTCCGCCCCTGGGTCGTTCCTGCTGTGGTGGCTGTGTGAGTTGCAGGGTATATCCAAGTCCCCATGCAGGGAGCACACTGGTTTGCCTGTGGGGTCCAAGGCAGATGCATGCCCAATAGTAGGTCCTTTTGCCCATGCCCCGATGTCACCTCGGTGGCCCTGCTTGGTGGCCCATCTCCAGAGAGCATGCTTGTAGTCACTGGTTAAGGGAACTGCCTTGTGGTGACCCGCGAGGCTCTTGTGGGCCGGTGGCCCATGGTCTTGCTGAGGTGGCAGGCCAGCTAGCATGTGGGGAAACTGCTCCCCTCTGCTGTCAAGGTGTAGGTGGAGTTTCAGTTCATTTAGGCATTTAGATGTGAGGTCTATCTGTAATGGAATAGAAGCTTTGAGAGCTATGTTTCAGTTCATATGAAAAGAGCGCTGAGCAAAAAGAGTTGGGTGATGGTGGCAGGAATTCTAGGAATATTTATGTCCCCTCACTTATTTATTTTATATTAAGGGAGGTGATTCTGAAGTAACTTTTTACTCACAGATGAAGGTGGTGCCTAAGGTCATCCCACGTCAGCCATGGTCTGATGAAGTGGTGTAGTAGAATTAAAGCCTGTACACCTTGGCCTGATACATAGGAGACACACCATTTGTGCTCTTTGCTGCTCTCCTTTACTAACTTATTACCTTAACTAACTTGATGGTTCAGAGTGTTCCAAGCAACATTTCCAGCAATATCTTTCTAAAATTGCATAGAAACACCCTGCAAAGATATCCCCAGAGGGTAGTGGAAAATTTTATTCTTTCTGGTCATAGTTTGCAAGATGTTTGCCCTATCCTGCGTTCCTTTGTTACTTTTGCATCTCCTGTGATTGTAGACCGATAAGGGCAGGGGTGTACACACACACACACACACACACACACGCACAGACACACACACATGGCTGAGAGTTAACGGAGACCACAGTTAGAGGAAACTGCAGCCCACATTTAAAAAAGAAACGAGCATAAGTTGTGCTTCTGGTGTTCCCCTCATACGGAGCAGACTTCAAAGTGCAGAGGTGGTTGGACACAGATACCTATGCAGACACCTAAGCACATATATCTATGCGTAGGTTCTCTCCATCCATCATCTAAGTGCGTCTCTGTTTACCTACATATCTATTTTTGTCTACTCAAGCTGATAACCAGAGTGTCATTGAGTGGGGGTTTCATCTATAGATACTGATTTCTCACCATTCTGGAAGCAGAAGTCCAAGACGAAGGCAGGTTCAGTTTCTTGTGAGGTCCCTTTTTCTGCCTTGCATATGGCCACATCCCTGCTGTGTCCTCACAGGGTCTAGGGAGAAAGCTCTGTCCTCTGTTCCTCTTAATAGCACTGATTGCATAATGGCAGCTCCACCCAAACCCTCATGATATCTTCCAAACCCAATTACCTCCAAAGGTCCCACCTCCCATTACCATGACAGTGGGGGTTAGGTCTTCAACCCTGTCTCAATTCAAATATGAACTTGTGTGTGTGTGTGGTGGCGGCGGGGGGTTAGAGGAGCCTAAGATTGTGAAGTGAGGGACCAAAAATTCAGTTAATAACTCTGTATCTATCTATCATCTATCTGTCTAATCTAACCTCCCTATATCATCTATTCTATCTAGTCTATCATCTGTCATCTATATATATCTTATCTTTCTGCAATCTCTGTCAATCTATTCATCTAATCTATGAATATCTTTCATCTATCTGATACATCTATTTTTTTTTGTAGACATTAATTTTTTATTGAAGTGTAGTTGACACAGAGTATTACATTACATTAGTTTCAGGTGTACAACATAGTGAATTAACATTTATATCCATGATAATTCTAGGTACCAGCTATCACCATACCAAGTTGTTACAATATTTTGACTATATTCCTTATGCTATACATTACATCCCGGTTACTTATTTATTTTACAACTGAAAGTGTGTACGGTTTTTTTTTCTTTTGTTCGTGAGGGCATCTCTCATATTTATAGATCAAATGGTTGTTAACAACAATAAAATTCTGTATAGGGGAGTCAATGCTCAATGCACAATCATTAATCCACACCAAGCGTAATTTTTGTCATCCTCCAATCTTCTTAGGCATAACAAACAAGTTCTTACATGGAGAACAAATTCTTACATAGTGAATAAGTTACATGGTGAACAGTACAAGGGCAGTCATCACAGAAACTTTCAGTTTTACTCATGCATTATGAACTATAAACAGTCAGTTCAAATATGAATACACATTTGATTTTTATACTTGATTTATATGTGGATACCACATTTCTCTCTTTATTATTATTTTTTAAAATAAAATGCTGAAGTGGTATGTAGATACAAGATAAAGGTAGAAAACATAGTTTAGTGTTGTAAGAGAGCAAATGTAGATGATCAGGTGTGTGCCTGTAGACTATGTGTTAATCCAAGCTAGACCAGGGCAATAAAACATCCACGTATGCAGAAGATTTCTCTCAGAATGGGGGGGTGAGGTTCTAAGCCTCACCTCTGTTGATCCCCAATTTCTCACCTGATGGCCCCCCTGCGACTGTGCCTGTCTTAGGTTGTTCCTCCCTTGAGGAATTTTACCCGTCTCTGGCTAACCACTCATCTTCTGGAGCCATACAGGGAAATGTAAAATTGGTTTGTGATAGAGAAGCCTTATTGTTTGAAATGGCTGCTTTTTGTTTCTTTGCATATTTATACCCTGTAGATTCTATGCCCAGCATTTGTCTTGAGGAATCTTTAACACTTGGAAGAATTATGATACTCGGTAACTTTGATATGAAGCACGAATTCTATTTAAGGATTGTAATTAGGAAGGAAGGAGTAAAGCTATAGAAGTAGTAGGCGGAAGAAAAAATGGGAAGATTGATTATTTCTTTGACATATCTTCTTGTAGAGTAACTTCAGCATGTATAGGTTTTAAGCTACTACTTAAATTGTGCACACACTTTAACATAATAGGAGGATAGTTACATAACCAAAGCATACCTGTAATTGCCAACCACCTAAAGTGAAACCAAGAAAACCAGTTCGGCACCTTAGGCATTTGTGAAAACCTATCTAGGATAATGTCGATATTGTCCAACTGACCTTGAACAGTCTGAGAGAAATCAGAAAAATTAAAACAACCCATTCCTGGGGAATGTTCACATCCCTTATGTTCTTTTAACAGTAAATAGTCTGTAGTTGTAAGATTTTGGAGCACTACAATTTGCACTACTAATTCTTGGTTGAGTTCCAACAGTATAGATCCAGTCAAATTTGTTGTTTACTGTTTGCACAGGCCAGCTTAGATATCTCCTTCTTCATTCCCATGGAAAATCCAGGAGCTGGTGGGATGAGTGCATCTACAGCTGTAGCAGTGCGTGGATCTTTGTTGGGGTTTTTTGATGATCATCTTCTGGCATGAGTCTTCCAGAGGGTGCAGATGTTGGAAATTCTTTTTCATATCAATCATATCTTAGTTCATTTTCGGGGTAGCCCAATTAGGCTTTGATCCTCTGTATAAACACAAACAGACCCTTTGCCTACACTTTTATATGCCCTTTATACCCTTGTGTAGAACTCGTTGGAGGTTACCACACAGGAACTGCCCTTTTTTTTTTTTTTTTTTTGCTATCACTAATCTACACTTACATGACGAATATTATGTTTACTAGGCTCTCCCCTATACCAGGTCTCCCCTATAAACCCCTTTACAGTCACTGTCCATCAGCATAGCAAAATGTTGTAGAATCACTACTTGCCTTCTCTGTGTTGTACAGCCCTCCCTTTTCTCCTACCCCCCCATGCATGTTAATCTTAATACCCCCCTACTTCTCCCCCCCTTATCCCTCCCTACCCACCCATCCTCCCCAGTCCCTTTCCCTTTGGTACCTGTTAGTCCATTCTTGAGTTCTGTGATTCTGCTGCTGTTTTGTTCCTTCAGTTTTTCCTTTGTTCTTATATTCCACAGATAAGTGAAATCATTTGGTATTTCTCTTTCTCCGCTTGGCTTGTTTCACTGAGCATAATACCCTCCAGCTCCACCCATGTTGCTGCAAATGGTAGGAATTTCCCTTTTCTTATGGCTGAGTAGTATTTCATTGTATATATGTACCACATCTTCTTTATCCATTCATCTGTCGATGGACATTTAGGTTGCTTCCAATTCTTGGATATTGTAAATAGTGCTGTGATAAACATAGGGGTGCACTGTTCTTTCTCATACTTGATTACTGCATTCTTAGGGTAAATTCCTAGGAGTGCAATTACTGCATCAAATGGTAAGTCTGTTTTGAGCATTTTGATGTACCTCCATACTGCCTTCCACAATGGTTGAACTAACTTACATTCCCACCAGTAGTGTAGGAGGGTTCCCCTTTCTCCACAGCCTCGCCAACATTTGTTGTTGTTTGTCTTTTGGATGGCAGCCATCTTTACTGGTGTGAGGTGATACCTCATTGTAGTTTTAATTTGCATTTCTCTGATAATTAGTGATGTGGAGCATCTTTTCCTGTGTCTGTTGGCCATCTGTATTTATTTTTTGGAGAACTGTCTGTGCAGTTCCCCTGCCCATTTCTTAATTGGGTTATTTGTTTTTTGTTTGTTGAGGCGTGTGAGCTCTTTATATATTCTGGGCATCAAGCCTTTATCGGATGTGTCATTTTCAAATATATTCTCCCATACTGTAGGGTTCCTTTTTGTTCTATTGATGGTATCTTTTTCCGTTGAGAAGCTTTTCAGCTTAATATAGTCCCACTTGTTCATTTTTGCTGTTGTTTTCCTTGCCCGGGGAGATATGTTCAAGAAGAGGTCACTCATGTTTAGGTCTAAGAGGTTCTTGCCTTTGTTTTCTTCCAAGAATTTAATGGTTTCATGACTTACATTCAGGTCTTTGATCCATTTTGAGTTTACTTTTGTATATGGAGTTAGACATTGGTCCAGTTTCATTCTCCTACATAGAGCTGTCCAGTTTTGCCAGCACTATCTGTTGACGAGACTGTCATTTCGCCATTGTATGTCCATGGCTCCGTTATCAAACATTAATTGACCATATATGTCTTGGTTAATGTCTGGATTCTCTAGTCTATTCCATTGGTCTGTGGCTCTGTTCTTGTGCCAGTACCAAATTGTCTTGATTACTATGGCTTTATAGTAGAGCTTGAAGTTGGGGAGTGAGATCCCCCTACTTTATTCTTCTTTCAAATTATAGCTTTGACTCTTCGGAGTCTTTGGTGTTTCCATATGAATTTTTGAATTATTTGTTCCATTTCATTGAAGAATGTTGCTGGTAGTTTCATAGGGATTGCATCAAATCTGTATATTGCTTTGGACAGGATGGCCATTTTGACGTTATTAATTCTAATTAGCCACGAGCATGGGATGAGTTTCCTTCTGTTAGTGTCCCCTTTAATTTCTCTTAAGAGTGACTTGTAGTTTTCAGAGTATATGTCTTTCAATTCCTTGGTTAGGTTTATTCCAATGTATATTTTTTTTGATGCAATTTTGAATGGAGTTGTTTTCCTGATTTCTGTTTCTGTTGGTTCATTGTTAGTGTATAAGAAAGCCACTGATTTCTGTTTGTTGATTTTGTATTCTGCAACTTTGCTGTATTTCAATATCGGTTCTAGTAGTTTTGGTTTGGAGTCTTTAGGGTTTTTTATGTACAATATCATGTCATCTTCAAATAGTGACAGTTTAACTTCTTCTTTACTGATCCGGATTCCTTGTATTTTTTTATTTTGTCTGATTGCCGTGGCTAGGACCTCCAGAAATATGTTAAATAACAGTGGAGAGAGTGGGCATCCCTGTCTAGTTCCCGATCTCAGAGAAAATGCTGTCAGCTTCTCGCTGTTCAAAATAATGTTGGCTTTGGGTTTATCATAGATGGCCTTTATTATGTTGAGGTACTTGCCCTCTATTCCCATTTTGCTGAGAGTTTTTATCATGAATGGATGTTGAACTTTGTCAAATGATTTTTCAGCATCTATGGAGGTGATCATGTGGATTTTGTCTTTCTTTTTGTTTATGTGGTGGATGATGTTGATTTACTTTCGAATGTTGTACCATCCTTGCATCCCTGGGATGAATCCCTCTTAGTCATGGTGTATGATGCTTTTGATGTATTTTTGAATTCAGTTTGCTAATATTTTGTTGAGTATTTTTGCATCTATGTTCATCAGGGATATTGGTCTGTAGTTTTCTTTTTGGTGGGGTCTTGGCCTGTTTTTGGTATTAGGGTGATGTTAGCTTCATAGAATGAGTTCGGCAGTATGCCCTCCTTCTCTATTTTTTGGAAAACTCTAAGGAGAATGGGTTTTATGTTGTCCCTGTATGTCTATTAAAATTCCAAGGTAAATCCATCTGGCCCGGGGGTTTTGTTCTTTGGTAGTTTTTTGATTACTGCTTCAATTTCGTTGCTGGTAATTGCTCTGTTTAGATTTTCTGTTTCTTTCTGGGTCAGTCTTAGAAGGTTGTATTTTTCTAGGAAGTTGTCCATTTCTCCTAGGTTTCCCAGCTTGTTAGCATATAGGTTTTCATAGTATTCTCTAATAATTCTTTGTATTTCTGTGGGGTATGTCGTTATTTTTCCTTTCTCGTTTCTGATACTGTTGATTTGTGTTGACTCTCTTTTCTTCTTAATAAGTCTGGCTAGAGGCTTATTTATTTTGTTTATTTTCTCGAAGAACCAGCTCTTGGTTTCATTGATTTTAGCTATTGTTTTATTCTTCTCAATTTTATTTATTTCTTCTCTGATCTTTATTATGTCCCTCCTTCTGCTGACCTTAGGCCTCATTTGTTCTTCTTTTTCCAATTTCGATAATTGTGACTTTAGACCATTCATTTGGGATTGTTCTTCCTTTTTAAAATATTCTTGAATTGCTATATACTTTCCTCTTAAGACTGCTTTTGCTGTGTCCCACAGAAGTTGGGGCTTAAAGTTGTTGTCATTTGTTTCCATGTAATGCTGGGTCTTCATTTTGATTTGGTCATTGATCCATTGATTATTTAGGAGCGCGTTGTTAAGGCTCCATATGTTTGTGAGCCTCTGCTTTCTTTGTACAGTTTATTTCTAGTTTTATGCCTTTGTTGTCTGAAAAGGTGGTTGGTAGGATTTCGATCATTTGGAATTTTCTGCAGCTCTTTTTGTGGCATAGTATGTGGTCTATTCTGGAGAATGTTCCATGTTCACTTGAGAAGAATGTATATCCTGTTGATTTTGGATGTACAGTTCGACAGATGTCTATTAGGTCCATCTGCTCTACTGTGTTGTTCAGTGCTTCCGTGTCCTTAGTTATTTTCTGCCCGGTGGATCTATCCTTTGGGGTGAGTGGTGTGTTGAAGTCTCCTTGAATGAAAGCATTGCAGTCTATTTCCCCCTTTAGTTCTGTTAGCATTTGTTTCACATATGCTGGTGCTCCTGTGTTTGGCACATATATATTTAAAATGGTTATATCCTCTTGTTGGACTGAGCCCTTTATCATTATGTAGTGTCCCTCTTTATCTCTTGTTACTTTCTTTGTTTTGAAGTCTATTTTGTATGATATTAGTACTGCAACCGCTGCTTTCTTCTCACTGTTTGCGTGAAATATGTTTTTCTATCCCATGACTTTTAGTCTCTACATGTCTTTGGGTTCGAGGTGAGTTTCTTGTAAGCAGCATATAGATGGGTCTTGCTTTTTTATCCATTCTATTACTCTGTGTCTTTTGATTGGTGCATTCAGACCTTTAACATTTAGGTTGACTATTGAAAGATATATACTTATGGCCATTGCAGGATTTAAATTCGTGGTTACCAAAGGTTCAAGTTTAGCCTCTTTAGTATCTTACTGCCTAACTTAGCTTGCTTATTGAGCTGTTATATACATTGTTTGCAGATTATTTTCTTCTCTCCCTTCTTATTCCTCCTCCTCGATTCTTCATACGTTGGATGTTTTGTGCTGTGGTCTTTCTTGGAGTGCTCCCATCTAGAGAAGTTCATGTAAGATGTTCTGTACAGGTGGTTTGTGGGAAGCAAATTCCCTCAGCTTTTGTTTTTCTGGGAATTGTTTAATCCACTGTCATATTTGAATGACAGTCATGCTAAATACAGTATCCTTGGTTCATAGCCCTTCTGTTTCATTGTATTAAATATATCATGCAATTCTCTTCTGGCCTGTAGAGTTTCTGTCGAGAAGTCTGATGTTAGCCTAGTGGGTTTTTCTTTGTAGGTGACCTTTTTCTCTCTAGCTGCCTTTAAAACTCTTTTCTTGTCCTTGATCTTTGCCATTTTAATTATTATGTGTATTGGTGTTGTCTTCCTTGGATCCTTTCTGTTCGGGGTTCTGTGTATTTCCATGTTCACTTCGATTATTTCCTCCCCCAGTTTTGGGAAGTTTTCAGCAATTTTTTCTTCTACAATACTTTCCATGTCTTTACCTCTCTCTTCTTCTTCTGGAACCCCTATAATACGGATATTGTTCCTCTTGGATTGGTCACACAGTTCTCTTAATATTGTTTCATTCCTGGAGATCTTTTTATCTCTCTATGTCAGTTTCTATGCGTTCCTCTTCTCTGTTTTCAATTCCATCAATGGCCTCTTGCATCCTATACATACTGCTTATAAACCCTTCCAGAGTTTTTTCATTTCTGTGATCTCCTTTCTGGCATCTGTGATCACCCTCTGGACTTCATCCCATATCTATTGCATATTTCTCTGCATCTCTGACAGCATGTTTACGATTATATTTTGAATTCTTTGTCCGGACGTCTGCTTAGGTCTGTCTCCTTCTCTGGTGTTGTCTCTGTGATCTCTCTCGGCCTGTAGCTTTGCCGTTTCATGGTGATAGGAATAGTTTGCAGAGCTGGGATGAGTGATGGCTGGAAAGACTTCCCTTCTTGTTGGTTTGTGGCCCTCCTCTCCTGGGAGAACAGTAACCTCTAGTGGCTTGTGCTGGGCAGCTACGTGCAGACACGGTTTCTGCTTCCTGCCCTGCTGCTATGGATTTAATCTCAGCTTTTGCTGAGGGCACGGCCTGGCTCGGGCACCTGCTCCAAAGTGGTTGAGTCGCGTTTGAGGGGGGCTTCTGGCAGGCTATTTATCTCCATAAGGGGCCTCCCTGCTCCCTGCAGCCCAGGGGTTAGGTTGCCCAGAGATCCCTGGATTCCCTACCTCTGGATTAAGTATCCCACCCTGCCACCTTAACACTTCCAAAAAGTACCCGCCAAAACAAAACAATGACCACAAATAAAAAAGAAAAAAAGAAAAAATAAAAGGTGGCCGCTCATTTTTCTTTATTCTTGGGCGCCAGCCTCAGGCATCTGGTCACCGGTCTTGCTGCCATGTTTCCCTAGGATTGGGGTCCCTATCCCTTTAAGACTTCCAAAAAGCACTCGCCAAACAAAACAGCAAAAAAAAAAAAAAATGGTCGCTCGCTTTTCTGGTGTCCTCCGGCACCAGGCCTCTGGTGCCCGCTCACTGTTCTTGCTGCCCAGTTTCCCTAGTACTGGGGTCCCTATCGCTTTTAGACTTCCAAAATGCGCTCACCAAAACAAAAAAGAAAAAAAAAATGAGCGCTCGCTTTTCTGGTGTCCTCCGGAGCCAGGCCTCCGTTGCCCTCTCACTGTTCTTGCTGCCTTGTTTTCCTTGTATCCAGGGTCCCCTGAGTACACACTGTGTCTGCACTCTGGGAAGAATGGCTGGGGCTGGGTGTTCGGCAGTCCTGGGCTCCGTCTCCCTCCCGCTCTGCCTATCCTTATCCCGCTGGGAACTGGGGTGATGGGTGCACGGCTCCCGCCAAGCCGGAGCCTATATCTTACCCCCTTCATGAGGCGCTAGGTTCTCTCAGGTGCGGATGTGGTCTGGATATTGTCCTGTGTCCTCTGTTCTTTATTCTAGTAAGGGTTGTCTTTGTTATATTTTCATAGATATATGTGGTTTTGAGAGGAGATTTCCGCTGCTCTACTCACGAGGCCATCTTCCAATCCCTCCTCCTGGTATATACTTCTTGATATCACATTTATATCTACCCACTTGATCTTACATTTCAAAATTCTCTTCTGAGCAGACCATTGATATAGGGCTAGTAACATGACTCTATATCATGTTGGTCTGGCTTTAAAAATATTAATGATTATGAGATATTCCTATCAACAATTACTGAAAGAAACAATCAATATTGTCACCTTTACTGGGCAACCTGCATAGAATTAATACTTCTAAGTCTGCCTTTAGATGGAATAATACACTCCATTAAATTACATCTATACCTATAAAAGAGGAGAGAAAAAGAGTGATAGAAATTTTAATGCCTTAACATTTTAATAGCTTCCTATAGAAGAAACCATTGTTTTATAGTCCTAAAAATTTATCAAATACTGAAGTAAAAAAGTTTGCCAAAAGTCAGATCCACAATAAATAGCTACTCCGAAAATGACATATTCATCTTATATGGCTTTCCAATTTTTAAAAAAACATTATGAAAACATGGAATTCTTTTAAATGAAAAAAATTAAAAACATGAAAGTAAAGAACACACTTGTGATACCACAGACCCTTCAAGAAGATTCCAGAAAGAAATGGCCTGTGCCTCTAGCTCCTGGTGAGGATGCCACACACCAGTGACTCAGTGGCCAGGAAGACTATACACTGAACCCGAGTCAAGGGTAAATCCCATTGCTCCACTGCCGACACTCCATACTGTCTAACTTTTATTTAATGTCCAGCCCAATACTGACATGAGACACTTCTATTTTTCATCCAGTGAGCAAACAAATACAAGTATTTTAACAAGAGAAAACAAAAAGAGCCAAATTTGGCTCTTATTCCTCATTAAAACTTATAGAGTGTCAAGCTCCAAACCCCAAGGAAGATGCTGAGGCCGTATCGGGAGACTTACCCACCCGGGAAAGGCAGGGAGAGGTGGAGAGAAGCATAGAGCGATCGCCAATGATCGTCTCTGACATTTTACAGGTCTCACTGTGGGGATCCCGGGCTGCGGCAGGAGTTTGCTTCATGTGCTCGAGGCCACGTCTGTCACCCTTCAGCCACACTGCTGCATCCCAAGGCCCGCGGTCTTGGCTGTGTTCATGCCAGGAGGGTTGACGTGGGTCCTGTCTGCGCAGCAGACGTGGGGAAACATTGCAGACTCAACACTAACAGAACAAAAATGCCCTAACTCATTTACTTTTCACTCCGACCCATTGTAAGGGCGTCTCCATCCTCATTTTGTACATGAGGAAATTGAGGTTTAGAGAGATTACAGAGGTTGGAAGTGATTACAACCATTAAAAGATGTCTCAGGATGCAATCATGGGACTCCTGTCCAGGGTGAGGGTAGAAATGGCAAAAGCACCCCCTTTAAAAAGACGTGTGTTTCCTACATTTTCTAGTTGCTCCTGAGTAGCAAGGGGAAAGAAACCTCGAGGAAGTGTGAGGTAGTGGATGGAGGCAGAGTGGCCTTGGGGACGCCAGGTGTATGGGAGTTGCCATCAGTCCTCACAGCATTCCTGGGAGGCATCGGCATCGTCCCCATTTGCTCACAAGGGGCTGAGGATACTGCTCCACATGGGCCCCAGGCCACATAGGCAGGAAATGGAGTTGCTGAAAGGGGAGACCTGCCCACTCTCATCAGCTGCCCCTGAACTCTCCCTGTCCTGGGATATGCCCCAAGCTGCACTGTGTGCCTATTATTTACTTAATGCTCACACAGCCGCCTACGTGGTGTTTCACTGTGCATTTACAATCACCTAGTGTTAGAGCTTTGAGAATGCCGCATGAAATGCAGTCTCTTTAGTTTTCAGTCCTTGCATTGTTTCCAAGTTTTGGGCATTCTGAGAACAGTCAGGCAGGGGACACATTGTCCATTTTTACAATATTTCATCTCTGGGTCTGAAAGACCTTGAGATCAGAAGAGGGGGAAAAAGTCATAAAATATGCGGAGAAGATTAAAGTTGTCTGTTTTCTAAAAGAATTAAAAATGGAGAAAAGTTATTTCTCTATTCATTCAACTAGACTAAGTAACAAGCAACACCTCAGGTCACCTCTTAACATCACTCCACATGACAGCAAGCAGCCTCCTCGACATTACCATTACTCATTTGAGGCTGACACTGAGTTTATTCTAAGTATCACTTAAATTTCTTCATCCCACCATCATAGAATTATGTGTTTACACCTTTTATGACTTTATGTTCTTGAAATTAGCTGTGAATCAGGAAAATGCTTGCCTGGAGCTGCTGCATTTCTTGATATTATAAAGTGAGAGTCACATGTGTAATACACATGTCTGAGTTGTGATGTTCTGTGAAAGTTTGCAAATAGGTCCTTTGGAACAAAAGGGAAAATGTAGGATTTTCCTTTTGTGGGGCAAGGTAATGCTCAGAGAAACGTTGGGAGCTGGGCTCTGAACTCTGCCTCTGCTCCTCAAGGTGGCATTCTGAGTCCTGCTCTTGGGGAGGGTGAGGAGGTGAGCAGGGACCTGGGAGATTCCTGGCTGATGGGCAGGACTCTGGGTCCTGTGGGAGGTGGGGGTATGACTGCCTAAAATTCATTAATCTGTCCATCTGTTTTAGGCAGTGTTCTGAGTTTGTGTTATATTTAACAGTTTAAAAAGTAGGTTGGCTTTAAAGAGGCTTACTGTATACAAGGCAGGGTACCAAGCTCCACAGGTTTATGATCCTTTGTGTATGTTTCATTCAGAGTCGAATCTTCAGCACCTAGAAAAGTTCCTGGCTTCTAGTAGGGACTTGATAAACATTTTTTTTAGAAAGATTACAACAGATGAAAAAGTCATGAATTCACTCATTCCTTCATTGAGATGGGATATGTGGTAAAATAGGGATGCCAGCAAGGATTTAGGATAATTTGGTGGGTCTGGGTTGGAGCCTAGGAATCAGAATTGCTTTTAACTTTTTATCATAAATATTTCCAAACACACAGGAAAATAGAGTATAATGACTGCCTATATATCCATTACCTAGATTAATAGTTATTAACAGTTTTGCCATGTTTACATCATCAATTTTTTTAGCCAAAATATTTTAAATAAGTTAAATGGACATCATGAAAATCAGAACATTTTCCTTCTTAAAATCAATACCATTGTATAGCTAACATAAGTAATGGTAGTTTTCTATTATCATCATCTAATAACTGATCCATATTCAAAATTTTCCAAAACCTCCAAAAATTGTATGTTACCCCCGTTTTTGTCCTACCAGGATCCACTCTCCACTGTATTTGGTTGCCACATCTCTTAAGTCACTTATAATCTAGAATGGTGCTCCCCTGCCCCTTTCTCTAGCATGACATTAACTTGGTGAAGAGACAAGGCCAGATGTCCCTCAGAATGGCCTAGTTTCTGAATTTGTCCAGCTTCTGAATTTTTGGTGGCATTTACCTTATTTCACTTACCCATGAATTCTCTGTAACTGGAATGTGGATATAGAGGCTGAATTACATTCAGGTTAAACATTTCAGGCAAGACATCATCATTGATGCTGTATGATATTACTTTACCTCATGAGGTACATCTAAATGACTCTTTATCAGTAGTAAAGACAGCCTCATCTCTCCTTCATAAAGTTCTATTTCTTTTTTTAAACCATAAGATAATCTGTGGAGTCAGTATTGAGCAGTACTAGGGGATCCAGCTCTCCATAAATGTATCACCTAATTAATGGCTTAATCATCCATTGATGATTCTTGCCTCCATCAGTGACTTCACCAGGGGTTGCAAAATGTTGATTTCTCTATTTTTATTATTCCTTTTATGTTTATTAGTTCGCCATCTTTGTCAGAGAGAAAGAGCGAGGGTGAGATTCATCTAATCTACTGCTTCTTCTGGAAAGGCAAGGTAAATAGTTATGTATTTGGATTTTCCCTTTAATAGTAAGGAGTAGACCTCTAATGTTTTTGCCTGTTTTATCTTTGTTTTTCTCTTTTCTGAGTATCATTTTATAGACTTACAGGTTTGCATACAGTCAGTGGATTTCATTCATTTTGAAGTTGCAATTTCCCATCTTTGGCCAGTAAGAGCCCCTTCAAACTGCCTATGTTCCTGGCACAGGAAGGTGTCCCCAGCTCACCAAGTGCACTCCCTCTCCCAGACCCAGAACCAGCCACATCTCTAAAGAGACCTGTTTCCTTTCATGGGGAAACTAGTTAAAGACAAAACTCTGGCTGCTGAGGGTGCTCACTGCCACTGGGTCATCAATGCTTCTAGGCTCTTCAATGGTCAAAAATAGGGAAAATACAAAGGTATATATTTTTAAATTATTGTTCATATTGAAATTTCCTATACAAATGTAACAATACTGAAGTTCTACTTTAACTTAAATTGTTATACTTACATTGCTTTTCTCTTACACAGAAAACATTTGCTAATATTAACATATATATTTCTGAATCTTTTAATACATATATTAGTTCTAAAATAACAATATCAGTATTATTGCTTTTAACTCCTGAGTTAAACTTTACATTTCTTTTATCCTGAGAACACATCCCACTAAGCAGGTTAAGTATTTGCCTTAAAGCATTGCAACAATTATTTTCTTGACCTGTTACCAATTAGGGATGTAAGTGCACTTACTTTCAATTTTAGGAACTCTTGTTTTAAATATTTAAGGATTTACTTGGTCAAAAAATCAACATTAAATAAAAACACATGAGTCTTGCTTCCATCTCTGTCAACTCTATCTTCTGATTTAAAAAAAATGTGTGCATTTGAACTTTTTGTCTTGCCCTTGTTCTTTCCCCACTTCTCTTCTGGAAATGTGTTGTTGTAGAGCACCTAAGGAGGTCTGAGTGAGGTAGGTGGCTGTGGAGGTTGTGTAGGGATGCTGTGATGACTGAAGCAGGGCCCAGAGCCCAGGCAGGATGAAGAGGGCAGCCTCAGTAGGTGGTGGCCTGGCCTGGTATCGGTAGTCCGAGCCTGATCAGGGTTTGGAGGGAATATAGAGGGGGGCTACCTTGGAGCCCCAGCAAGGTGTGGGCTTCCACACAGTGTTTCCAACTGATGCAGGTAGCAGAGTACAGGTGGAGGGAGGAGAGTGTCTGCGGTGGGGAAATGGGCAGAGACAGCTGGGGAGCTTGTGTACACACAGACATGTACATGTATTCCTCTGTACCCAGTACTGTCTGATAACTCAGGGTAACATTTTAAGTTTTAGATTTTCCTGTGAGTATATATATACAAATTTTTAATAGTAAAAACGTACACAAACCAAAAGGTCTGGACTGGGTTAGGCAAACACATTCTTCCCATTTTCTGCCTGAAACCTGGAAGGAGGGGCAAGTCCCCTGTGTGCACTGCACCCACTCACATTTCCACTCCTCCAACCATGGCTCCTATTTCATCCCAAGTCTATTCAGACGCCTTTTAACCAGGCTCTCTGCACTCACACCTGGCGTCTCTCTGCCATAAGCCAGTGAGCTTCCACAATTCACAGCTCTGCCCGTCTCCTCTTGCTGGTGCCCGTTAATGCATGAAGGCCACTTCCTGGCTGGCCTTTTCCATCTTCTCCAGTCTCATCATTTATCACTTCCTTTTTCCACACTTTCAACATTCACCCTTTGCTCCAGCCCTACTTACAGACATGCGCTTCTCCCACACAACATGCTATTTGAAGTTTGGGGTTGTGTACTTAGTTGCTTCTGTGTGGTTTTTCTCCTTCCTCTAGAATATGGGGTGAGGCGAGTGGAGGCCTTGTCTGTTCTGTGTAAAGCTGCATTCCCAGAATTTTGAATGATTTCTATCACTTCAAAGACACGTTTATAGTATTTGTTGTATAGATGATGGGATGAATTCTCCAGTACCTTTGCACATGCTGTACCTTATGTTTAAACTGTCTTCGTTCTCCCAATGCCCTTCATGAGTTTAATACTATTTCTCTTGTAAAACTTAGTTAAAATATCAATTATTCCATGGAGATATTGCTAAGATCTTTCCCTCACCCAATAAATATGCACACACACACACACATGCACAGTTGGGTAATCTCTCTCCTCTGAGCGTCCCTCACATACCACCTCCATGTATAAGTCCCATGAACAGCTGGCTGTTCAGAAAAGATTAATTCTCCCCCTTCATCCTGTAGAATTGTTACCAGAAAATGGCTGCCCAGGTACTGCATTATGTGGGGCCAATGTGACCAGCTATGAAAAATGGCTTGTGGGCACCACTTCCAAACCTAGCACAAAAAATATTCCTGTGACACCCTCTAGTTTCCTCTTTCTTCTACCTGTTTTCTGGATGAGAAGTATCCAAAAGAGAACTCTAAGGCCATGGGAATAGTTATAGCCACATGAAAACTACCTTGCAAACTCCTGCACTATTCTGCAATGACGGCAGGAAATGCCATCTATTGTGGCTAGCAACAGGGCTTGGGGCCCTTTGTTACTGAGGTTACCCTTCCCAACTTACACAGCATGACTTTCCACAGCACAGAGTGCTGTCACTGATATGCATCTCTCCTTGTCTGTAGTCTGAGCTACTTGGGGCAGGGAATGTGTGTCACATCCCACATGACCAGGGTGTAGTCCATGGTCTGGCATATAACTTTGAGCAGTTAATCTGTCTGGCAGTGGGTTGATGACTCAGAAAAAGTAAGACAAGGCCAGTTATTGCTTTTCTCCCTGACAAAGGTTTTCCTGTGAATTCGTCTGCTATTTCCACTATAGATGATGTTTTACCTTGAGCATCACTGGGGCCCCCTCCTCTCTTCTGAGACACTTCACCTGTCTTCCCAAGGCCCTGTGCTGGCAGGCTGTTCATCTCAGGCTCTACCCACGGAGCTCACGGAGGAGAACTAATTTTTGAAAAGCCATTTACGCCTGACCTTTATTCTACCCTGCTCTGAAACACTTTACTTTTTTTTTTTGCATTATGTGTCAATTTTTCCCTGTTCACAATGAAATTTTGCCTAATTTCCATTCTCCTTTCCAGCTTAAACTGGTCTTTACTGCTTCTTGCTTTGGTGGCTTTATTCTCGTGAGCCCTACATTCAGTTGAGATTGTAAAACAAAATTAGGTAGGCGTTATTTGTTTCTAAAACAAAGTGCAAAAAGAAAGTGGACTTTTCAGTTCTAAGCTCACATCCAGCTCACCACATCAAGTAATCCACTGAGGTCTGGTGGGAAGATCACTTCAAATAATCATTAATAACAGTAGAAGTTACCATCTAAAGGATCTATGTACTGGGCACTATAGTAGACACCTAAAATGCCTCATTTTTATGGTCTGTTCAAAATACTTGAGACATTGAACAGATGCAATATTGATGAGTATGTCAGGATACACAGCATACACCTAGACTTGCCCAGAAATAGCAGTTCAAATGGTGACCCTGGCCACATGTCAAATGAAGGAACAGTGACAGGGTGGAGTAGGCAGCTTATCAGGTCACACAGATTGGGAGGTGGGAGGATTCAAAGACAGGTGTGCCTGACCCCAAAGCTCATGTTCTATTGCCTTTGTCTAAAGTCCTGGGGAGAGTGGGAGAAGGTGGGAAGGCAGAGGGTGGAAGTGAGGAGAAGGGGAGATGAGGGTGATATACTGGTTATATCAGCCTGATCAGCTGATCAGACCCCCAGACTGCCATTCCCACTGCCTAGCTGCCCCCTTCTGGGATGCAAAGACACATGGAGAGTATGGTGGGAAACAGTCAACACATGTTCAGTAATGATGACTTTCTATATTTTTCTTGGAGAAAGAAAGAGAAAGTGAGAAAAAAGCAACCAAAACAGAGGCTTGGGAACCACAAGGTAATCTAAAGAGGTTCATGGGAAATCAAACTCCTGAGGCTTCACAGAAGACCCCAGGTTTTACCAGAAATTGTAACTTATGTTTCAGCTTTAAGACTATTTCATGACTCAACCAAAGTTGTCAGGAAATTGTTTACCATTGCATATGCAGGTGGGTTTATACAATAAAGCCTCACGTTAGCAAATGCTTATCACAGAATAAGAAACTTCATTTGACTTGTGAATGCTATATTGTTTCAAATCTGTAACTTTATAAATAAATGCTTTACTTCTGCATTTCACATTAGCTAACATGCCTTGGTTGCATCTGAAGAAATATGAAATTTAAAGAAATGACAAGCACTTCAACTGAACAAAAAATCAATCCCACTGGGTATCTTAAATGGCAGTTCATACTGAGTCACTTGATTGATGTGACTCTGCCTATTTCCCTTCAAGTGCTATAAACAGATATTTATCCAGTCCACATCCAGCACATTAATTCGTGGAAAGGTACAATTATTTCTGCAAGTAAACCTGCCAAATGTTAGAAATGAGTTAGGAGGCAGCAACATGGATATTGAGTTCTGAAAGTTTTAGGATGGAAAAATTTGGTAAAGAAAACAGCAGAGAGAAAGAGAGAAGGAGCATTAAAAAATCTTCAACCCAAATCATGATAGGCTCAGGGTTGGGGAGAAAAGCTGGGTTTTGCGTTTTTCTGATAGCTGCTGGTTCTGATGCTGTCATTTGCATATCAGCTCACTTTTCCATTAGATCTCAGGTCCCTGACAGGTCAGCACTGACGGTACAGGACATGCAGCTGAACAAATATCCATTTTTTAAACAAGGTAAAAGAAATGTTTTAAACTGAAACTGCTGCCACTAATATCTAGCTGTGTTTCTACCAATCTGTGTTCTTACATCTTAATGCTTTCCTGTATTAATAGCCTTTCCTGAAATCCCCTGATGAGCTCTGTTTGGTTATTTCATTCTCCTTGGCCATCAGTGATCTAGAGAATTCCTGAAAGGTCATCTTGCCATTCAACAATGCTGTGACACAGACTGGTGCAGCGTCATTTGATGAATAGGAAGAGTCTTAGCCTCCGCTGGTAGTACAGGTAAGGCTGCAGTGAAACCACCATTTGCAGATGAGGCATATTTTTGCCTCTGGGAAAATGCAGGCATCAGCTGTCAGTTCATTTTGAGTTTACAGAATGAGCTAAGTTTCAGGAAATTGTTTTATACCCTTCAGAAATGTTCACAAAGGTGTTATCTTTGTCTCTTACATACTCAGGAAGACTTGTAAATGTCTTCCCCATTTAATCTTGTCCAGTTATGTCTCTTTATGATAACCAGTGGGAAGGAAAAGTATTGCCCATCAGCACTTAGTGCTGAAATGTGACTAAGCAAATTATCCTCAGTTGAATGATTCATATCCAAGTCTCCTCAATTAATTTGAGTGATATTACATCATATGTGCACAACTGCAGGGTTAACTAGGTATTATTTATTAAGCATTTATTATGTACCATGCCCAGGACTAAACATTTTATATTCATTGACTCATTTAAGCCTCATAAATACAATTTGAGGTAAATACTATTATTATCTCACTTTATGGATATTCAAGAACAATATTTAGTAGAAGAATTAAAACACAAATTTGTCTTACTCCAGACAGACTTATAACTTCTGTAGAATGATTCTAGGAGTGGCTAAGACTACAGATTCTAGGTCATCTCAACCACTGTAATGATGGGGTCCAGGATATGCTACCCCAAACTATGGTAACTTGGCATGTTGAATATTTTAAACTGAAGGATTTTGGTAAAGTCAAAGAGGCAGGAAGTTCACTCTGACCTTCTCCCTGTCCTTATATCCTGAAACAGATCTTATATTCCTTATGACACGTGCCCTCCCTATACGCAGAGGAAAGGAGAATCCTTGTGTTTGAAGACATAGGGACAAAAAGAAGAATCCTAATGAGCAGGCCTTGATAAGTTTCCCGTATTTATTACAGTACCTCATACTCATTAACCTGTACTATTTTTCCACAACTGTCCACTCATTATCAAACCCAGCACAAAAATGCTCATGGCCAACTGTTTCTGTGGGTCATCCCTTCCCTGTGAAGTCTCGCATATCACACAAAACTTACAAATAAGTGGGTGTACTTTTCTCTGGTTAGTCTGTCTGTCAGTTTAGTTTTCAGACCCAGAAATCCTAAGATGGTCAAGAATAATGCCCCACCTCCTGCTGTGGTCCCAGTTGATGCTAAGCACAGCACTCTACAGTGGACATCATACTATCATTTATATAAGGAAACTGAAGCTCCAAGCATTTACATGACTGGCCTAAGTTAGGGCTGTTAAATGGGGTGAAAACCCAGGATATAGTTCAGATGATAGCAAAAAATATTTTAATATAGGTATGTCCAAAATATAATTCCTTCTCTGAAATTCAAATTTAACTTGTGTTTGTATGGCAACTTTAGGCTGAAGTACCAGTTCTGGTGTAACACGAGCTTCTCCTCAGAGCCCAGGGCTCTTTCCACTACTCCATGGGAGGAGTCTACACTCCCAACCCAGAGCTGCAAATTGACAGGTATAGAAACTGCCTCAGTCAGACCATCACATAGCCATGGAAGCTAACATTTGGCAAAACAGCCACATCAGCTTTGTAGTTGGAATCTAATGCATACACCTTGGTGTCTAACATTACAACTTTTTTTAATAAGTCAACTTAGCTTTTGTTGTAAATCCTGCTTCTCCTGGGATAGTGCAAATACAGCTTTCTGACCCTCTCCCTGGATGTGCCAACATGAACACAGAAATACAATAGAAAGTGTATACTCGTCTGGGCCTCATTCCTGACACTGGTTCCTAAAGACCTGGGAATTTCCTGGGTAATAGCAGCATCTTTTATTGTAAGTAGATGGTTCTGGGTGGGCTCTGCTTGGGTGCCTGAAAGGCAGAAAGCCCAAGCCATGACTAGAAGCTTGGAATTTTCAGCCTCACCCCTCCATTCTCCAGAGAAAGGGGAGCGGATAAAAACAGAGTTAATAATAGGTCATACCTGTGTCTCAACAACTGGAGTTTGGAGAGATTCAATGTTGGTAAACACATCCATGTGGTGTACTGGGAGGGTGATGAGTCTCAACCCCACAGGGAAGAATGAAGCCTTCTGCTGGCTTAAGGGAGATCCCTCACAATAACAAAAAAGTGTTAGAAACCATTTCTCACATGCGGTAGACCTTCTGTAACCTCCATTGATCATGGCACCTGCTTCACTGGGCAAATCGTACAAGTCTTAATGAAAGGTAATGGATGTACCCCAGTTCGCTAATGCATTCATCTACTGAAGCACATCCTGATTTCCTTAGGTTTTTAGCCATTATGAATAGAGGTACTGTGTAAAATTGCATGGTGAATTTTGTTGAGAAACAGTTTTTCAAAGCAGTTGTCTAAATAACAGCGACGTAATTCTTGGATCCTAAAGTGAGACTTATCTTTTCAATGGTAAGATAGTTTTTAATGGTTCTTTTTTGTTTTATGGATTTTTGTGTATCTTGAGTACAAATACTTTATAAAATATGTATTTGCCAACATTTTCTCCCAGTGTGTAATTTGTGTTTGGGTTCTTTGAACAAGATTTTATAGAGTAGAAATCTTAATTCTATAAATCCCACCTGATGTATCCTTTTTCTTTTTTGTATAGGATTTTGGTGTTGGTGGTTCAAAGTCATCAGCAAGAGTGTATAGATTTTCTTTCTTTTACAAAGAATTTTTATAATTTTACACCTAAAAATTGTCTATGGAGAATGTTGAGTGAATTTTTGTTTATGTTGTAAAGCTTGTGCGTACCTTCTTTGCATTCTGTATGTTCTCCAACAAATTATACAAGACATGGGAAATTCCTGCAAATTGGGGTTTGATTTTCCAAAATTTTGTGATTCATCAATCGAGCCACGAGGGGGCGCCACCTTCCTCGAGCTGTGAGCCCTCGTCCCATATCACATAAAACTTAGAAATAAGTCGGTATTCTCCGCCCACCGTGGCCCTCAGGCGACACCTTTTCCCTGTCTGTGGACCTGCGTGGCGCATGCGCGGATAGGCCCCAGGACATCCTTCTGGCTCTGGCGGCAGCCGGGATTCCTCAGGCTCCCGTGCTGCACCGTCCAGGACACTGCCGTCCGCGGCCGCCATGATAGCTCGGTTTTCTGAGGAGCCACGGGACGGAAAGGTGAGGAGAGGCTCCCCGTGTGTCGCCTGCAGAGCGCTACCCTTCACGGGCCTGCGGAGGAAGGCCTGCGGCAGGGAAAGGGGTCTCAGTTGAATTTGGGGGAGCAGCTGATGCGACGGGTGGAGTTGAGGGGGCGGGTGGGTCCGGGACACAGCTGAGTCCGTGCCGGGGCAAGTGAGCGGCGCCCAGCACGTCCCCAGGAGCCCGTGCAGTGGGTGGATTGGCCGCACCTGCGGGAGGCCCTCCAGGCTCCAGGCGTCTTTCCTGACAAGGCTCTGAGACGGTAATGGGGCAGAGGGGATTTGGTTGCTGAATGGCCTGCTTTCCTGGGGCTCAGGTCTTGCGGTGTGCTGAGCACACAGGGTGGGTTCCTGAGAAGATTCCCCTGTGTGGGGTCCGCCTGGGAGGCTCTCCCCAGTCTCAGCACGGCACTGACACAGCCCAGCTTCCGAGGGCTGCTCCCCATCTGTGGCCCATGACCGGACCTCGTGCGCTGCCTCCAGGGGAAGAGCCGGATTGGTGAAGCAGAGGGCGCCCCGTGTTCTGTTACCAAACCCGCTTCTGCTTGGGCGCCACACAGGGTCTCGGTTGCTGCAGCACTGCATTGTAATGGGATGAAAGGGCACCATGCTCCTGCTCCGCTTTCCCAGGACGGCTGTAGGGATGGGGTCCCGTGCAGTTCCACCAAGCCTGCAGGGTGTTTGCTTAGTTTCTGTGAGAAGTGCGATGGAATTTTGGTGAGGGTCGCAGGGGTTGTGCACATTGCTGTGTGTGGAGGGACTTGTAACAACCTAAGTCTTCCCGTCCACGTCTGCAGGGTCCACAATTTTCAGGTCTCCCACCTCCTCAGTTAAGTTTGTTCTTAGGTACCTGTAACTTCTGGAGAAAATTCCTGAACTAAATACCTTTGAGCCGAAATCAGTCAAAGGGAGAAATAAAGTGTGAGAAACTCATTTGTTACTTACTAGTAGTCATCCACTTCAGCTTGCCCATGTCTGTCACAACCAGCCTTCAGAAGAAGGGGCCCCACCGAACTTCTCCAGTGCAAATATGCCCTCTCTCGCCCTCGTAATTACCTGTTGATAGAGAGATGGACTATTTCTCTCCACTTCTTGGAAGCACCTACTGATGTGGAGATGCATGATGTCTAGGTGAGATACTTTGGAAATACTACAGTTTATTCCACAGCACTTTAGTCTTATTTTTTTATTTCTTTGGTATCATTAATCTACAATGACATGAGCAACATTATGGTTACTAGTTTCCCCACATCATCAAGTCCTCAGCACACACCCCATTACAGTCACTGACCATCAGTGTAGTAAGATGCTGTAGAATCACTAGTCTTCTCTGTGTTGGACAGCCCTCCCCATACCTCTCCTGGCACATTATGTGTGCTAATCATAATGCCTTTCCCCGCTTACCCTCCCTTCCCACCCTCCCTCCCCAGGGCCTTTCTCTTTGGTAACTGTTAGTCCATTCTTGTGTTCTGTGAATCTGCTGCTGGTTTGTTTCTTCCGTTTTTTTCTTTATTCTTACACTCCACGTATGAGTGAAATCATTTGGTACTTGACTTTTTCCATCTGGCTTATTTCACTGAGCATAATACCCTCTAGCTCCATCCAAATTGTTGCAAATGGTAGGAATTGTTTTATTCTTACACAACACTTTCTTCTTTATGATGCACTTGTAAAGGGCATTATTTTCTTAATCTCTGATGGTTCGTTATTAGTGAATACAAGCAAACGACTTTTATAAGTTGGTTTGGTATCTTACAAGTTTACTGAATTCATTTTTAGTTCTAACAGGTCTTTGGTGAAGTAGGGCGGGAAATTGGAATTCTAAAATTCCACTTTTTGAACCCCAGGTCTTCCCAACATTCAAGGCCAAGTGGCTGCAAGGGAACCTCCCACAGGCCTTCTAATGAGCCCTGGACCCCTGCAAGGTGCCATTTGTTTGAACTGGGTGGAAGGGCTTGGCCTCTCTTGACAGGGTTTTATGTCTGCTGTTCTTTTCTTATGGTTATTTTGCAAACTAACTTACTTTCCAGCAATTTAAAACCTACAGAAAACTTGTAGTGTCAGTACAGATTCACTTTATACTGAATTTCCTAGCATCTCACTTTGCCACAGTTTCCACTTCACACAAAATTTCTGTAGTGTCTACCCCAAACAGGGACACGCTTCCAGGGAAACAACATCTGACTGCAAATGAGGGAAGTATTAGGGTCTCCACATGATAATCCAATGCACAGAACCACCACAGCTGTCACCATCTGCTCCAGCTGTGTGCACATGTCTTACTATCCTGATGCAGTTTCCTTTTTCTGGAACTGTTCCAGAGACTTTACCTCAGTTGGTTTCTCTGGGATCTTGAATAAGCAGGATCACATAATATTTGTCCTTCTTGGAGGGGCGCATTTCCCTCAGCATAATGGCTTTATGGGTCCATCTGTGCAGCAGGTTCTAAGACTCCTTGTTTACTCCACTGTGTAGAGACCGCATTGTTTTCATCTGTCTGTGGACACCCGGGTCGTCTCCACCTTTTGGCTGTTGTGACTCATGCAGCTGTAAACAGAGGTGTGCAATATCTACGTCCCTGCTTTCCTGTCATTTGCGCAAATGCCCTGAAATGGAATTGCTAATTATATGTTAACTATGCTCGAGTTTTGGGGGACACTCTTCACACACAGTGTTTTCAAATCAGCTTTGGACCATTTTTCTTTATTTCTATATTTGTCAGAATAATGTTGTTTATGGACAACCCTGTTTTGTTCATCTGTTCATCCCTTGATGGGCATTTGAGTTGTGTCTACCTTTTTACTGTGGTGAGCAGTGCTGCTAATAACTCTTGGGCCAGTTTCTGTTTGAACAGCATTTTCATTTCTTTGTGGTATTTATCTAGGATCGGTTCTTAACCCACAATTAGGTAACTGTATTATATATTATGAGGAAATGCCAAGCTGTTGTATACAAGCTGCATGTTTTATATTTCCACAAGCCAATGTTAGGGGCTCTAATTCCTATGCATCCTTGGTAACATGTGATTTTGAATTTTCCTGAGTATGGCCAATGATATGTGCTTGCATTGGGTGGGGGTCTCTGTGGTCTAATTTGCATTTCCATAGCAACTAATGCTGTGTGAGACCTCTTCATGTGCTTGTTGAACATTTGTATGTCTTACCTGGAATCTTAATCCACTTTAAACATTTGTCTTGTCTTGTTGCCTTGTACTAGTTTGTGGTGTTTCTTGGGTTACAGGCTCTTTTTAGATGTACAACGTGGAGATATTTCCTTTCATTCTGTGTCTGTTTTTCACTTTCTGGTTGGTGACTTTTAACGCAGAAAAGTTTTTAATTTTATGCTCTCTTCTGTTGCTTGTCCTTTGGTGTCAGATCTGAGAAATCATGGCTAATTCCAAGGTCATGAACGTTTATCATCATGTTTTATTCTAGACTCTGTTGTTTTTTAAAAATTATGTAAGCCCTTTGTCTGTTCTGAGTTAATTTTTGTATGTGATATGTGTTAAGGGTTCAGTTTCATTCATCTGCATATGGACAGCTATTTGCCCAGCACCGTTTGCAAGGAAGACAATTCTTTATCTAATTTAATTTTGTCCACGCTTGTCAGAAAGCAAGTGACTGTATATGGTTTGGGTCACTTCAGGGCTTTCCACTCACTTCTGTTGATCTGTGCATACAGATGATCCTTGAACAAAATGGGTCGTTGTGTAGCTGACATCCCACAGAGTCAGAATACACATAAAACATCTCACTCCCCCCAAACTTAAGTATTATCCTAATCTCATTGCTTATTTTTACTGGAAGACTTACCAATAATATAAACAGTTAACACATACTTTGTACATTACACATGTTTTGTGCTGTATTATAACTGTAAGTTAAGCTAGAAAAATCAAGTGTTTCTAATTGTCTTAAGTCTTATGTGTGAGGTACCCTCCCTATACGAAGAGGAAAGGAAAATCCTTTTCTTTGAAGACAAAGGGACAGAAAGAGGAATCTTAATGAGCAGGCCTTGATAATTTCCCCCTATTTACAACACTATCTCATACTCCTGAACCTGTCATATTTCTCCACAAATGTCCACTCCTTATCAAACCCAGCACAAATTGCTCAGGGCCAACTGCTTCTCTGGGTCTTCACTTCCTTGTGAAGTCTCCCATATCACATAAAACCTATTAATAAATGGGTGTGCTTTTCTCTGGTTAATCTTTGTCAGTTTCATTTTCAGACCCAGCAACCCTAAGAGGGTCAAGAACAACTCCCCCAGCCCTTGCAGTGTTCCCAGTTGATATTAAGCACAGCACTCTACAGGGGGCATTATTCTATCTCTCAGATGAGTAAATCGAAGCTCCAAGCATTTAGATGACTGGCCTTAGATAGGGCTGCCAGTCTTGGGGTAAAAACACAGGATATAGTTCAGATGATAGCAAGAATTATGTTAATATAAGTATGTCCAAAAAATTATTTGTTCTCTGAAATTCAAATTTAACTTGTGTTTCTATGGCAACTTTAGACCAAAGTCCCAGTTCTTTTGTAAGATAGGCTTTTTCTCTGAGCCCAGGTCTCTTTCTACCACTATAAGGGAGGGGCCTACACTCCCCACCCAGACCTGCGAATGGATAGTCATAGAAACTGCCTCGGTCAGACCCTCAAGTAGCTGTGGAAGCTAATACTTGTCACTACAGCCATATCAGCCTTTTAGTTGGAGTCTAATCCATAGACATTGGGGTAAAACATTATAACATTTTAAAGAAGTAAAGAGTTTTTGTTGTAAATCCTCCTTATCCAGGGATACTAGAAGCAGAATTTCCTGACCCTCTTCCTGGGATGTGCCACTGTGAACACAGAAATACAACAGAAAACATATTCTGGTCTTTGCCTCATTCCTGATCCTGGGCTCCTAAATCCCTGGGAATTTCCTGGGTAAGAGAGTCTTTTATAATAAGTAGGTTGTTCTGGGTGGGTTCTGCTCAGATGTCTGACAGGCAGAAAGCCCATGCCATGATTAGAAACTTGGAATTTTCAGCCTCAAACCTCCATTCTCCAGAGAAAGGGGAGGAGATAAAAATGGAGTTAATAATACATCATACAAGTGTCTCAAAATATGGATTTTGGAGAGCTTCCAGGTTGGCAAACACATCCATGTCGTGTACTGGGAGGGCGATGTGTTCCAACCCCACAGGAAAGAATGAAGCCTTCTCCTGGCCCAAGGCCGAAGCCTTCATAATTACAAAGAAGCTGTTAGAAACCATTTCTCATTTGGGGTACACCTGTGAGCACCAGTGATCAAGGCACCAGCTTCACTGGGCAAATCACTGTACATTTCACACTACAAATTGTAGTGAAATGTAATGGATGTACCCCAATTTGCCAAAGCATTCATGTGCTGAAACACATCCTGATTTCTTTAAGTTTTTAGCCTTTATGAATAGAGCTATTATGTAAAACTGCATGGTGGCTTTTGTTGGGACATAGTTTTTCAAAGCAGTTGTATAAATACTGGTGATGTAATTCTTGAATGTCATGGTGAGACCTTTTTTAATTGTAAAATATTTTTAATGGCTCATTTTTGTTTTATGTATCTTTGTATATCTTGAGTACAAATCCTTTATCAAAAATGTATTTTGCAAATATTTTCTTTTAGTTTGTGTCTTGTGTTTGGGTTCTCTGAGCAAGGTCTTTTAGAGTAGAAATTATAACTCTATAAAGCACATGTGATTAATTTTCTTTTGTGGATAGGCCTTTGGTGTTGGTTTCAGCAAGGTTGTGTAGATTTTCTTGCTTTACCTACAAATTTTATAATTTTGCATCTAAAATTTGACTATGAAAAATTTTTTTATGAGTGTACCACAAAAAATTTTTAAAAATTAAAGTATTATTGACATACACTCTTATGAAGGTTTCACATGAAAGAACACTGCGGTCACTACATCTGCCCATATTATCAAGTCCCCTCCATGCCTCATTGCAGTCACTGTCCATCAGTGTAGTAAGATGCCGCAGAGTCACTACTTGTCTTCTCTGTTCTACACTGTCTTCTCTGTGGTCCCCCACACCATGTGTGCCGATCATAATACCCCTCAATCCCCTTCTCCCTCCATTCTCACCTGCCCTCCCACCCCCTCCCCTTTGGTAACTGCTAGTCCCTTCTTGGAGTCTGTGAGTCCGCTGCTGTTTTGGTCCTTCATTTTTACTTTGCCTTTATACTCCACAAATGAGGGAAATCATTTGGCATTTGTCTTTCTCCACCTTGCTTATTTCACTGAGCATAATATCTTCCAGCTCCAACTATGTTGTTGCCTATGGTAGAATATGTTTTTTCTTATGACTAAGAAGTATTCCATTGTGTTTATGTACCACACCTTCTTTATTCATTGATCTCCTGATGGACACTTAGGTTGCTTCCATATCTTGGCTCGTGGAAAAAGTGCTGCAACAAATATAGTGGTGCATATGTCTTTTGGAATCTGAGAAACTATATTCTTTGGGTAAATTCCTAAGAGTGGAATTACCGGGTCAAATGGTATTTCTATTTTTAGTTTTCTAAGGAACATGCCTATGGGGAATTTCGAGTTAATTTTGGTGTAAGTTGTAAAGCCTTTGCCTACTTCATTTCATTCATTTCACTCTCAATCAAAGTGGAGAAGACACAAGAAATTTGTGCCCATTGTGGCTTGAATTTCCAAAGATTTGTGGTTCATCAGTTTAGCCACAAGGGGGCACCACCTTCCCTGAGCTGTAAGCACGCATCCTGCAATGCTCACCGTGACCCGCAAGCGGCACCTCTGCCCTCTTTGTGGACCAGGGCTCATGCGCGGTCAGGACGCAGGCCTTTTCTCCTGGCTCTGACCGGTGCCGTATTGCTCCGGTTCCCCTGCAGCTCCGTGACACCGCGGGTCGCGTCCACAGGGGCACCTCGGTTTCCTGATGAGCTGCAGTATGGAAAGATAAGGAGAAGCTTTCCGTGCATCTTGTACTGAGCACTCCTCTTCAGGGGCCGGGATAGGAAGGCCTGCGTTGGTTAACGGAGTATTTGCGGAGTCTGGGCCACGACGGGTGCAGCTGAGTTCAGGGTGTGGCGCGCGGCACTCAGGGAGAGTTCGGGCCCGGGCTTAGACCTGGCTGGGGCGGGTATGTGGTGTCCAGCACTTCCCCGGCAGCCTGTGTCTCCACGCTGCGTGCCTCGGGCCCCTTGCAATTGGTGGATTGTCCACACCTGCGGGAAACCTTCCAGGCTGCAGGCATCCTTCCTAACAAGGCTCTGAAATGGGAATGTGGGCGGAGGGGAGTTGGCTGCTTAAGCGGCTCGCTTACCTGTGCTTCAGCCTTTGCTGAGCGCCCAGCACACAGGGTGGTTTCTTTCGAAGGGTCCCCGAAGTGGGGTCCACCTGGGAGGCCCCCCTGGGCACAGCATGGCGCTGACCCAGCCTGGATCCCTGAGGGTGGCCAACACCCACTGCCTGCGACCGAGGCCTCGTGAGCGGTTCTTCATGCCGAGCAGGTTGGGGGATGAAGGCACTTGGTGTTCTGTTTAGACTCCCGCTTCTGCTTGGGCGAAACATGGGGTCTCCATTGCTACAGGTCCACAGTGTAGTGGGAGGTCACGGCACGATGCCCGGGCTCTGCTTTCTCATGTCGGCTGTGGGGATGGGGTCCTGTGTGGTTCTATCCAGCCTGTTGGGTGTTTGCTTCTTTGTGAAGTGTGGTGGAATTTCGATGAGGGGGTCCCACGGAGTCTGAAGGTTCCTGTTGGTGGAGAGGACTTGTAATAACCTAACCCACCCCCGCCCCATCCTGGTCTGCAGTGTCCACAGTGTTCAGACCTCAAGCTTCAAGCCTCCCGCCTCATTGGTTAGGCTTCTGCTTAGGTACTTCATTCTTTATGATGCAGTTGTAAAGGGCATTGTTTTCTTAATATCTCTTCCTGACGGTTGGTTATTGCTGAACAGAAGCAAACAACTTCTTTATGTTGATTTTGTATCCTGCAACATTATTGATTTTATTTTTAGCTGTAACAGGTTTTTGGTGGAGCCGTGTGGAAATTGGAATTTAAAAATCCCAGTGTTCCACTCCAGGTCGTCCCAACACCCAAGCCCAGTGTCTGCAAGGGAATTTTACCACGTGCCTTGTAGTGACTCCCGCAGGCTAAGTAGTGGTCCACTTCGGGTGAACTGAATGGGGAGGTCTTGGCCTCTGTGACAGGGTGTGATGTCTGCTCTGCTTTTCTGGTGCAGGATTGACATGGTTGTTCTGCAAAGTAATTTACTTTCCAGCAATTTCAAGCACACAGAAAACTTGCAGTGTCAGTACAAACACTCTTTACACTAAATGTCCCATGGTCCCACTTTACCACACCTGCCACTTCACACAAAATTCTCTTGGCCTCTACCCTAAATAGGGACAAGTTTATAGGGAGCCACCACCTGACCCTAAATGAGGGAAGTATCATGGTCTCCACATGATAATCCAGTGCACAGACCCAGCACAGCTCTTTCCATCTACCCCAGCTGTGTGCAAATGTCTTTCTATTCTGATCACATTTCCTATTTCTGGAACTCTTCCAGGGACTTTCGCTCAGATGGGCTCCACCAGATCTCACATAACTGGGATCACATAGTATTCATTCTTCTGTGACTGGTGCATTTCACTGAGAAAATTGGCTTTAGGATCCATCCATGCAGCAGGTGCCAGGATGCCCTTGTTCACTCCACTGTGTGGAGACGACACTTTGTTCATCCATTTGTCTGTGGACACGTGGGTCTTCTCCACCTTTTAACCATTGTGAGTCATGCAGTTGTGATCACAGGTGTCCAAATATCTAAGTCCCTGCTTTTGGCAGATGCCCTGTGGTTTGGGCAGATGCTCTGAAATGGAATTGCTGCTGATATATTAACTGTATCTTCAATTTTCTGGGGACACCTTCCTCACGCTCCACACCATTTTCCAGGAGGCTGTGGACCATTTTCCTTTCTTTCTGTATATGGCAGAAAAATGCAGTTTATGGATCAACCCGTTTTATTCCATCCATTCACCCCTTGATGGGCATTTGAGTTGTTTCTGACTTTTTGCTGTTCTGATCAATGCTGCCAAGAACTCGTGGGCCAGTTTCAGTTTTGAACATCATAGTCATTTCTTTGCAGTATTATCTAGGAGTGGATGTAGAACCACAATTAAGTAATTGTGTTTTATCTTTATGAGGAAACACCAAGGTGTTGTACACAGGCTGCACGTTTTACATTTCAACAAGCAAAGGTTAGGGGCTCCAGTTCTTCTGCATCCTTGGCAATGTGTGATTTTCAGTTTTCCTGAATATAGCCATTCCCATGTGTGTGCAGGGAATTCTATGGGACACCTTTCTATGTGCTTGTTCGAGCATTTGTATGTCTTGGGGTCTCTCATCCATTTAAAAAGTTGGGATGTTGTCTTGTTGCACTGTACAAGTTCATGGTGTATTCTGGATAACAGGCTCTTGTCAGATGTACAGTGTGCAGATATTTTCTTCTATTCCGTGACTTTTTCACTTCTTGGTTGGAATCTTTTGATGCAGAAAAGATTTTAATTTGGAGGAAATTAATTTATTCTTTCTCTTGTTGCTTGTACTTTGGTTTCAGATCTGAGAAACCATAGCTAAATCCAAGGTCATGAAGACTTATCCCCATGTTTTACCTATTACATGTAAGCCGTTATGTATTTTGAGTTAATTTTTGTATGTGATATAAGTTAGGATTCATTTTCATTCTTCTGCATGTGGACAGGAGGTTGCCAAGCACCATTTACTGGAAAGACACTTTCTCTCCATAAGTTAATGTTGTCCACCCTTGTCAGAAATCAACTGGATATTTCCATTTAGGTACGTTGCTCTTTATATACAGTCGTCCCTTGAACAACATGGTGGCTAGTGGTGCTGACTCCCCCACAGAATCACAATCTACATAAAACATGTGACTCTGCCAAACCTTTGTTATCCTAAAACTGATTGCCTATTTTGACTGGAAGCCTTACCAATAATATAAACACTCGATTAACAATATTTTGTACATTATAACTATTATGTGCTATATTCTTACAGTAAAGTAAGCTAGAGAAAAGGTAACGTTACAAATTGTTGACTTAACATTTTCCCAATATACTTGTGGGGAAAAATCAGTTTAAGTTGCCCTGTGGAGTTCACATGCCTACTTTCCAAGGGTCAACTGTGTATCTTTATGACAGTGTCACAGTGTTTCATTTACTGCTCACTTTGTACTAAGATTAGATTTTGGGAAGCCTGTGCCTCCAGCTTTGATTTTCTTTTTCAAGATTCTGCTCAAGGGCTCATTGTGGTCCCTTGCAATTTAATATGTGACAGGATCAGCAGGAGCAATTCTTCCCAAAAGCTTTGGGAATTTTCATAGGAACCACATTGAGTCTGTAGGGTGCATTTGTGCCATTGCCATCTTAGAGATATTAAGTCTGCCATCACCACAGCAGGACCTTACATTTATTTTGCTTTTCTTTATTTTTCCTATTATCAATGTTTTATGATTTTAAATGCATAATACTTGCACTTAAATTAAGTCTGTTCCCATGTATATTATTAATGTTGACATTATTTAGTAGAGAATTTAAAAATTCCTTTTTTGATTATTCATCGCTAATGTATACAAGGAAAACATGTTTGTGTAATGTTCTTTTTTCTTGTAACTTCGCTTAGTTAATTTAGAAGCTTCCATTTGGAATTTAAGGGTTCAGAGCATTGGGATTTAATAATTTAGATATTTAGGATTAAAATAATACTGCCTGATATTTAATAAATGGAGGACTGGAACACAGTGAAGAGTAGTGTTTGTTGTAGGGGTTTTGTTTGAAATAAGACAATAGGAAGAGAAGGGGTTAGAACTATGGATATGGTACAGGAACGGGTTAGGGTACGGGAATGGGTTAGTGTTGGGTTAGGGTAATGTGATAGAGTGAGGCTATCAAATACAGCTAGGAGGCTTCAAACAAAATCCAGCCTTTTTCGACATCTTCCTCAGACTTTGCAGGCATGAAAGTGGTCTCAGGCTGCCTGGTAGTTCTGCTGGGTTCAGAACCCTAGGTGGGAAATCTTTCTGGCCACCCAGATTTATTATCATCTGCTCTCCAGTGCTGCAGTGGACAAGTCTGAGGTCGTTTTCCTTGATCTTTTGCATGTTTTTGTCATTTTCTTCTGTGCTAGTTTTTTAGGTCTCTTACTCATGTTTATCCTAGAAATTGTTGGTGAATTAACCACAATGTAAACTATTTTTCCTTCATTGAGTTGAGTGCTCAGTGGGTCCTTACAACCTAAGAATTATGTTTCTGAGTTATTTAATATGTACTTATAGTGTTTCCTTTGAAGATTTTCTCCTTTTTCCCTTTTTTTTGACTGCATATTAATTTTGGTATAAAACTTTTTAACATTGATTTTCCAGTGTTTTTACCTTTTTTTTGTATTGTCAACTTCTCTAAATTTTTGTTCTCCTTTCCGTGAGATTTCTTTAACCTCTGAATCCTTTCCTTGATTTTTTTGTTTCTTTTCCATTCTTTCTGATTTTTTTCTTTTTAATAATAGGCTCTTATGAGATGAATGCAGCATCTTTGCTCAATGGAGATATTAAATATGATTTCTTTGAAGTTTTCTTCTTTTACCAGTATTGTCTGTTTCCACTATTATACTTTTTTTCACGTTATTTTGGTCTTTTCTCCTAATTATTGTGGGCTTACTCAGATGTCTGGTCATCCTTCTCTTTCGCTTATTTAAGAGGTGAGGCACTGGAGATCTATCAAGAAATGGAGTGTGCCCATTTGTGGCACGTGCGCCTATATGTCTGTGGGCTTGTTTTCTGCCAGACTTTGTAGGGTGACTGGGTCCCCAGGTGGCATTCTCTTTGCAGATACTGATAGTTTATCTGTAAGTCTTTTCAGTAGATGGGTTAATTTTCCCAGAGGATGGCCCCTTGATCTCTTGTTTTGGGAATATCAGTCCAGATACTGGAGTTCTTGACCTGTGTGGATAGAGTTCCTGCAGGCCTGGAGGATCTCGTGCTCTGACATGCACATGTGTACTTTCTATTTTGGTTTTCACCCCTATTTTCTTCACTGCCGGTGTTACGACATTGTTGCTCTACAAAAAAGGGGAAAGTGGAGTAGACTTGGAGTCTTACTGCTCCTTGCACAGGCTTTCAAATGGTCTCCCTGTTTCTGCCTTTGCCCACAAGCCACCTTCACAGGTGATCCTGCAGCCTGTTTATGTTGATGCTGCCTCTCAGACACTGAGGTTTGGCCGTCCTCTGTGTCTCACATTCCTCACCATTTCAACATACATTTTTCAAATGTTGTGGTGCAGGTATCTAGATGTCTCCTACTTTTACTTTAAAAAATGGATTTCAGTTTTTTCTAAAGGCTTGTTCTGTTGACTTTTCAAGAAAATAAAGGTGGTAGAGACATCTTTGCTCTATCATCATAAAAGTAGAAGCCCTTTGAACAGAGGAATTTCAAAGGATTTTGAGTAGAGAAATGTGTTGAATGAAAAGAGAATGTAATGTTTTGAAAGTCCTCTGTCCTTACTTTCACCTCTTTGTGACTTTCTAAATCTCTGTGCATCTTTGCCCTACAGTATCTGTGGGAGTTTGTTCATATAGACGGGAAGTTGGTTAGAGGCTTTCATATTGACCAAACTGTGCCAGATAAATGGCATATTTTCTCCTTGGGTATTGTTAGCCCCATAATGCTGGGGTGTACACTCTGTCCTTACTCTGTTCTGGCATGAGTTTGGAAGACAGTGTCTGCTCTGATCAAGGTCAAGCAGGTTTGACAGACAAAAGCAAAAGGCTTAGAGGGCAAATAAAAATGGCCTCATTCATTCCACCTGCTTTTGTGCAGCTTGCTTAACCCATGATGGTCTATGACTAGTCTTATCTGGTGATAATGTGTGGAAACCTACCGCATCGCAAGTGGCAGGATCCAATCATGAAGATTCTGTTTCCTGGAACACACTGGAAACTTACTTATTTTAAACGGAATGAGCTAGACCTGCAGTAATAAATGGCTACTAAGCTCCTTGGTATCCACTGTGGAAAATTGCCTTCTCTCTGTCCTCAGCATTTGAATATGCTGTCTATTGGGAGGAATTCTCCACTGAAAAGAAGCTCCCTGGTATGCCCATTCGGTTCTTCCCACCCCAGAATCTGAACACTGAGGGAACAGTACAGAAACGCAGGACCAGTTGGAGGTGGTAGTAAGTGCACAGGGGTGATGGTCTGATCCTGGGGTAAGGCAAGGTGTGTTCTTGGGTGCAGTCATGGAAATTCCTTCTAAGTAAACTGGTCCTCTGCCTTTAGTGTGAATTCTGTGACCTCCTACTGTACCGCCACGGTTTCCTTTCCCTTTTAAGTTGCCAGTGTTCATTTCTGTTGTTTGAGGTTAAGAACCGGATTGGCACAGACTGGTTGATCTTGCTATTTCCTTCTGGTGACCCACAGTGAGCTAGATTTCTTTCTTGAAATGGTGTCCCAACACCTTGTCTTTTCTGAGGAGCTTTAGTGACTGATTCGGACTTTAGGAAGCTCAGGTAATCATGTTCAAGGTTTTTATACTTTGTTGTTTCTCTGTGGAACTCGCATGTGTGGAATGCAACAGAAATGAAAACACACACATCTACTAAACAAAAGGAGAATATTTGCTCCCCTTTCTTTTCTTGTCTTACTTTTTCAGGGAAAAACTGATGTGGGTATCATTAAATCTTTTTTAAATTTTGTTTTTCATTAAAAATTTTTCTTGTGGTAAAAACATATTACGGAATTTACTATCTTAACTGCTTTTAATTGTACATTTCAGTAATGTTAAGTTTATTCACATTGTAAAACACAGTTCCAGAATTTTTTCACGTAAGTCTTGTATGATTATAAAGAGAGGATGGCTCAGTTGAGAGAAAGAAGACTGTTTTTATAGAAGAATAACCTTTTTGCCATTTTACATAAAGCAAGTTAAAAGATTAGTTATCTTTAAAAACTTTTGAATTTTTGTAATTTTAGATGATACTTGTGGAGTATTAACTTTCTACCTAAGCATTAGTTATACTGGTAACCAAATAAGGTTATGTAAAAGTTTCCTTGTGTAAGTAATGATTTGGGGCCAACTGTGACAGCATTTCCCCATTTTACTTTGTTAATTGGAGCCTGAAGTAGACTGGAGATGGTTGCAGCTGGTCTTGAGGAGGTGCGGAAAGTCTCATTACCCAGCAGTGGTTCATTGTGGCATCTCTTCTCCTTTTCTTTTCCATGAATAGAGACAAGATGTATTGGCATCTTGTAACCACTGGTGGAGGCTCAGAAGTGCACCACAAAATCTCCTACGTTTTATGAAGCTGTGTTGTTCCCCAGTTACGTGTTTATGTAAGACTTTTGGGAAGATCATTGTGAGGGATATATTTAGTGTATTTGGGGTTGTCTTTTGAAGCATGAGGAAACAACTCTCTTAATTAGCAGATTTTCAAATCCCTGATTCACACATATATTATTCAAAAGAAAGAGTTATTCATATGTATGTGTGTCACACACACACATACCCACACATAAATATATGAAATGCTGTTTAGACAACGGTCTAACAGGAAGTTGTTAGAAAGAGTTATTTAAAGTTTTCAAACTGAACTTGTTACTCAGTGGTCTTTTTGTCATTATTTCTTTTTCCCAGCACTAAAATGAATATGAAAGCAGAGAATATTAGAAAAATGAGAATGAGAAAGAAGAGTGGGAGTAATCAGTTTTATCTTTCAAGGAATACAGCAAACATTTGGTCTTTGTGTTTTTTTAAATATTAAGATATTACTGATATACAGTCTTATGAAGGTTTCACATGAAAAACAGTGTGTTTACTACAATCACCCATATTATTGAGTCCCCCCATACATCTTTTTTTTGGATCATTCTGTATTTACCATTTTTTGTCCTCCTTTGTTGTCTAACAAAAATAGTTTGCAAATACAGGTAACTTATTTTTGGATACATGTCATTCCTTTAAAGGATTATTATCGTTAATGTAATCATTTCTCTGCTATAGGCTATTTACTTTGTTACTAGCCATATTAGTTTGCAACTGGCAAGCTATTCCAAAGAGTTTGTTAAATTGAATATTATTTTAGAAAGTACATTTTCAAATTAAGCTATTTCACTATTTGTTTTAGTAATCTGCCACAAAAAAAAAGTACTTTGGGGCATACTGTTGTCAGGCTATGATGGGATATGTTGGTGGCCCCGGATGAGTTCAAGGTCAAGAAATAGTCACTTGGTGAAATGGAAACTAGGAAAAGTTAAGATGATTATTATCTGTGTTGCTGGCAAACCATAATTGTTTTTCTCAGGGCCTAGGACTTCCCAAAGTCACAGAATAAAGATAGCTCTCTGCCCAGAGCATCCATTTGACTTGAGGATTTTGAATACATTGTGAAACATAACAAGGTTTAGTAGCAAGACAAACACTGATATATTGTGGGGCAGGATGCCTTGACTGATTTCCCTGAATTTTTAAGATTAAAATGCCATATTCAATTTAAGAAATTTAGGATTTAAGAAATTTTACATTAGCAAGGGCTACTTCAAAGTATATCTTCCAATACCCTATATCATGAGTTGGGCCATTTGGTGAATACTTTAGACTTTGTGTGCCACATAGTTCTCTCCTGCATATTCTGTTTGGTTGTTTTGTTTTGCTTTCTAACCCTTTAAAAATGACAAAAGCACACTTGCTCACAGGCTCCTCCATTGCTAACACCTGCTGTAGACAGTCCATTCACATGTCCTGCTACCTCCTGGGGTTCCTGAGTGATCACACATGAGAAACACAGTCTTGGCTGTTCCCAAACTCTCCTTCATTAAAATTAAGCATATATTTAGGCAGAATGGAAAGAATGTATTGATGGACAGAAATTTTGACCTATGTTGAAGCCCAACTGGGTGCAGCAGTTATGTGCTAATAGAACGCTTCAGAGACAAAAAGGGAAGCTAAAGTTCCAAATTTCATTGTTGTTCACAGGAGATTTTGCTCTGTCTTTAAAATGTAGACATTATTAACATAGGGTTAATGGCTACATCTACAGAGTGAAGCCCTGCATGTAGCCCCACCCCATTTGCCTCACCTCATTACCCAGTTGGTTGCCAAATCCTGTCTTTTCACCTAATGCATAGTCGGTACTGTTTCTGTCTCAAAACCCAATTTGAGCAGGCCTTGTTGTTGATCTTCCTCTATTGACCAGGACTCTCATTATTTCTCTCTCCCCCGTGCCCAGAAATCCTTATTACTCTTAGGACATTTATTATCTTGGAGTGTTTTTTTTCTTGTCTTTGCCTTCAGCTAGGCTCTGAGTGCCTTGTGCTTGTCCTCAGCTGGCTCTGTGGTGTCTTTACTGTAGGGTCTGTCACCTGTTGTGACGCTAGGAACACAGAATGTACTCAACAAAAATTGTTATGTGAAGGGGCAATAGCTACAGGTGTTTTCAGCTGAGTGTGTGTAACCAGTTCTTTTGGGTCTTGCCTCATCCAGCATTTGCACACTTGTTCTAATAGCAGTCAGAGCCAAGTGTCTCCAAAGCAAGCTTACTGAACCTTCTGGTTTTTATGATGAAATCTGTTTGTGATATTGCCTCAATTAGAACCTCGCATATCCTGCAGTTAATATTTTCTTAGGAAACTTGATCTGAATTTAAAAATCAGTATTATTCTGTCTAAAACATCACTTACCTAATCAAGGAGGTCTTCACTTCTCTTACCTTCTGTCCGAATGTTTAGTCTTCCATTTTCACTTTACTTTGATGTCTACCAAAGTGTTCTACAGTGATGAGGCCCTGGGGCATGTCTTTCTTTAGAACAATGCCTTGTGCTGTGAATATTGAAAGGCCACACCATTGTGCTTCCAGCCATTTATCTTATGTAATCCAAACTGGTGATTTTCTTTCCATTAAAACTTTTCTCTCATTCTTAGTCTTATGCAGCAAAGTGAATGAAAAGGAAAGAGAACGCTTAAGATACTAGGGCCATGTTAATGCCAATGTTCACCCAGTAATGCCTGTTGACAGGAGGGTCAAAGGTAACGAGTAAGTTTTCCTCTTCCCCTATTTTCATGTGACCTCTCCCAGGTCCCCAAGATGTATCTTCTTTATGAGGTTCTGCTTGCAGTTTTATGATCACCCTGTCCCTCATACTAGTGTCTATAATCCTTGATTATAAATTTGGACAGTATTTACTACTTTCTTTAAAAGATGACAAATTTGCATTTCTTAGAACTTCTCTCATCTCACCCATTTGATTTATACACGGAAAATTGTTAGATTTTAAGTCTCATTCTCTTCTGTAACTAATAACTATTATAAAGTAAAAATTCAATACATGTTATATTTGTATTGTTTTAGACATGTAAATACTGTTCTCTACAGAGCTGTTCAGTTGTGTGAGCAGTGAGAGGAGGGCAAATAATCCTATTTTACTAAATTACTGTGGTTTAAGAAGGACATAAATGTCAATAGCCAAGAGATTATCTTTCTTAATTGATTTTGTTCTTTCCACTTACTCCTCTGATATTTCTTAAAATTTTATTACTGGTTTCTTTTCCTTTTGATCTCAAGAAAACTTTTCCCATGCAATTTCAGTTGGTGCTTGTAGACACACCTGCTTGCTCTTCCTCCTTGTACCAGTAGGGTTTGAATTGGGAATTTAAAATCCTCAGCAGCATATCCTTTTTTTGTATTTGGCATAAAAATTGCTGAATGAAGCTGTTTCAGACAACTGCATCGCACATATCGTACCAGGATTAGAACTGCCAACTGTGTTTTCCTTCTATACTCAGATTCCATAAAATGGAATATAGCATTAATGATCCTTATCCACTAAATGAGGAAACTGCCCAGAGGCTACCCTCATGCTTAAAAGACTTTTTTAGAAGGAGCCTGTGGTCATTTTCCACAGCTGCAGCAACTCATAGACTTAGAGAGAATGTCTTTTAAAATTCTGTGGGAAACCAGGTTTGCTGTGGCTCACTGAGAACCCGTGGCTGCCACTGTTCACTCGGGCCTCATCCTTTTCTTGCTCCTTGTACCATCCTATCAGTGAAGTGTCACAAGAGAGCATGGGAAGTGGGACAACCTTCCAGTGAGCCTGCTGTGGGCCCTCCTCACTGCTCCTGGGGCACTGGGTGTATGGAGCACATCCCTGTCTCTGTCTGAGATGGTTGTTGAGCCCATGACCATCCCATTGTAGAACCGGTGAGTTCCTTAGTGAGCCCTGAAGAAAGGCTCTTGTGGGCTCTGCCAGTTGTAAATTTTATCAGGAGCTTATGAATGTCTCTCCCACTGGTTCTCACTGGAACACAAACAAGTACAGGTGAAGTAAGCTTTTTTTTCTTTTCCTTTTTAACAGCTGTTTAGCTTGCTTTATTCTTAAAATTGTAGTGTTTCGGTAAATGTGCCATTAAGAAAAATGTCAGTTATCCTGATATCTATATAATTCATAAATTTTCTTTTCATAGGCAGTTGGCACTACAAACAAAGTGAATTTATCATCCCTTTTCCTAAATGAAATAAAAATGTATTGTCATCTGAAATGGGGCAAATTTATTTTGAATACACTTTGTGTGTCTGTGCCTTCTCAAAAGACATATTATCTGATCATTGTTGTTATAGTTACAGAAGGTTGATTGTCCAGAATGTGCAATTTGCATGTGTGCATTTACAAGCACCTCAGAGACAGTATCTTCGATCATAAAAAATTCAGCAAGCCTATCTAGAGACAATAGTGAGTTTTTAAAATACTGTATTTTTAATTTCCATAGTATGAACTCTAATATATATATTTCAAAATAGATGCCTGATAAGTGAAGTGAATATAAGAAAACAGATCTTCCTCTTTTATTGGGGAATGCCTCAGGACAAAATATAAGAATGTATATCATAAAAGGATGTGATTTTTAAATTACTATTTTAAACTATTTCACATCATACTGTATGTTATTATCTCTGAAAGGAGGTATTAACTATTAATAAATCCTAGATTTTAGATTATCACTCCCCTACTCTGCTTAAATGTGACAAAGAAAACAATTTAACCTCTTATTTCAGATTCATCAGGACACTCAAAAACTTTTGAATGTCAGAAAGGATTTTTTTACACTATTCTTTAAAACCTGTAGTTAATAGAGTAGAAATCGGATTTACTCAAATTATGTTTCTAGCATGAGGTTAATCTAAAGCATGGCACATTGGAGAGGGGCGGAAGATGGTGGCATGAGTAGAGCAGTGGAAATCCCCTTCCAAAACCACATATATCAATGAAAATATAACAAAGACAACCCCTGGTAGAATAAAGACAAAAGGACACAGGACAATATCCTGTCCACATCCGCACCAGACAGAACCAAGCACTTCACGAAGGTGGTAAGAAACAAGCCACGGCCCAGTGGGAGCCGAGCGCCCATCCCCCCAACTACCGGCGGGAGAAGAATAGGCAGAGCGGGAGGGAGACGGAGCGCAGGACTGCCAAACACCCAGCCCCAGCTATCCGGGCCAGAGTGCAGGGCCCTGGATACTAGGAAAACAGGGCAGGAAGAATAGTGAGCGGGCACCGGAGGCCAGGCCCCGGAGGACATAAGAAAAGCGAGCGAAATTTTTTTTTTACCTGTTTTGTTTTGGCTAGCGCTTTTTGGAAGTCATAAAGGGATAGGGACCCCAATGCTAGGTAAAGAGGGCAGCAAGACCGGTGAGCAGATGTCTGAGGCTGGCACCGGAGAATAAAGAAAAATGAGCAGCCACATTTTTTTTTTAATTAAAATTTTTTTTTGTTTCTGTTGTTTGGTATTTAATCCCATCAGCACATCATTTTTTTTTTCAGTTTCACTTATCTAGGGTACCGGTCCCCACCCCCTCAACTTGTAGTTTGTCTTCGTCCGTGGATCTCAAGTGCGTCTCCTGTAAGAGAGCACGTCGGTGGTCTTGAGTACTTATCCCTTCTTTTAACCATGTGTCTTTAATTGGAGCACTCAGAGCCTGTCTTTTTATTCTGACAATTGAGAGCTGTGACCTTATTGCACTTAAAAATTATTTTTTGTTATCATGAACCTACAATCACATAAAGAACATTATGATCTCCAAGTACATCAATTCCCCCCCATAAAGCCCTTTACAGTCGCTGTCCATCAGGGTGTAGTAAGATGCTGTACAATCACTACTTGACTTCTCTGTGTTGTACAGCCCTGCCCATGACCCCCCCACCCCACGCATTATTCATGTTAATCCTAATCCGCCCTTTCTTTCTCCCCGCCCTGATCCCACCCTTCCCACACACCCTGGCCAGTCCCTTTCCCTTAGGTAACTGTTAGTCCACTCTCGGGTTCTGTGAGTCTGCTGCTGTTTTTTTCCTTCAGTTTTTCTTTGTTGTTATACTCCACACATGAGTGAAATCATTTGGTACTTGTCTTTCTCCGCCTGGCATATTTCACTGAGCATAATACCATCTGGCTCGATCCACATCATTGCAAATGGTAGGATTTGTTTTCTTCTTATGGCTGCTTACTGCACTTTTTAAACTGGATTTCATTATTCTTTTTGTTTGCAGTTTTGCTGTGTGTTTTCACCATTGCTCTACTAGTTATGAGCAACAGCTTTGTCTTAATTGATATGTACCTATATCTATCTGTCTGTCTATCAATCTATCATCTATCATCTATCTATCTTTCCGTCTATATATCTATGAATCAATCATCTTTTTGTCTCCCCATTTATCCTTGTGTACAGAAGAGTTAACAACATAGCCTATGTCACTTTCCAACATTATGCTTCCAAAAATCTTGCAGGGTATCTAGGCCATAGGGAGAGCACAGGGTTCACTGAGACACTTGCAGGTCGTGTTAGAAGCGTGTGCCTACAAAACCAAGAAATGGTGATGCAGGGACTTGAACCTGTATATATGTCCTCTGTCCTCTTTTACCTCCTTCTCACTTACTGACTGTATTTAGCAACGTTCATTGTCTAAGTGCTCCCTGAAGACCACATGTATCCTTCCTCTGGGACTGTTGTCGACAGAGAAGTGAAGATGGTGCTTTGCTCACCACCATGTTTGAGGGACATCTGCATGATCACCGGTGATAGGACGAGGGACATATAAAAAGATAAACCAATTTATACACAGGAGCATTTCTGAGCAAAGTGTGAGTTGTGGAGTGACGTGTTTATTTGAGTGTCCGAACTTCCCTCTTTATGTGGTTATTACTCCTTTACATTCGTAAACATCATAAAGCTCATTGATTTCAAAAGCCCAGATGCATATAATTACAGGAATTCAGTTGTTGCGGTGAGAAAAAAAGAGAAGGAGTTTGCTGTCCCACTAAATCTATGGCTGGGCACTGCTGAAACCAAACAAAAAGAGTTCACGGTGGCTAGATAGGGTTATTTTCTACTGACTGTCTCTGGGGACACAAACAGACTCCATTTGTTACTTAGTTTGTTTCTCAGTTTCACTTGTGTAGGGTACCTGGTCCCACCATTTTGGCTTGTATTTTGTCTGTGTCCTCGGATCTCAAGTGAGTCTCCAGTAAGGGAGAACATAGGTGGTCTTGAGTATTCCTCCGTTTTTCTAACCCTGTGTCTTTTGATTGGAGCACTCAAAGCCTGTCCATTTATTCTGATAATTGAGAGCTGTGCTCTTACTGCATTTTGAAATTATTTTTTTGTTATCATTAATATACAATCACATGAAGAACATTATGCTTACTAGACTACCCACTTCACCAATTCCTCCCCTAAACCCCGTTACGGTCGCAGTCCATCAGAATGGTTGGGTGCTGTAGACACCTTTACCATGTCCCCCTCACACACCGCGTTACAGTCGCTGTCCAACAGCGTGTAGTAAGATGCTGTAGAATCACTACTTGTCTTCTCTGTGTTGTACTGCCCTACCCATGCCCCGCCCACCCGGCACATTATACTTGCTTATCCTAATGCTCCCTTTCTTTCTCCCCACCCTTATCCTTCCCTTCCCACTCACCCTGCACAGTCCTTTTCCCTTTGGTAACAGTTAGTCCACTTGGGTTCTGTGAGTCTGCTGTTTTTTCCTTCAGTTTTTCTTTGTTGTTATACTCCACAAATGAGTGAAATCATTTGGTACTTGCCTTTCTCCGTCTGGCCTATTTCACTGGCCATAATACCCTCTAGCTCCATCCACGTTGCTGCAAATGGTAGGATTTGTTTTCTTCTTACGGTTGCTTACTGCACTTTTTAAACTGGATTTCTGTCTACTCTTTTGTCTGTAATTTCTCTATGTTCTTTAACCATTGCTCTCCTTGTTATGAGCAATAGCTTTGTGTTAATCGATATGTACCTATGTCTATCTGTCTGTCTATATATGTATCTATCTATGCATCTATATATCTATCAATCCATCAATCATATTTTTGTCTGCCCATCTGTCCTTGTGTACAGAACAGTTAAAAACATAGCCTATGTCATTTAACTACATAATGTTTCCAAAAATCTTGCAAGGTAACAAGGCCATAGTGAGAGCACTGGGATCAACCGAGACAATTGCTGGTCGAGTCAACAGTGTGTACCTACAAAACCAGGATATGGTTGTGCAGGGACTTGAACCCATGTTTCTGTCCTCTGTCCTCTTTTATCTCCTTCTCACTTGCTGACTGTATTTAGCTACATTCATTGACTAAGTGGTCAATGAAGACCACAAGTATCATTCCTCTGGGCCTGTTGTCAGCAGAAAGTAAACTTGGTGCTTTGCTCACCGCCATGTTTCTGGGACATCGGCGTGATCACCGCTGATGGGAGGGAGGGAAAATGAAAAAGAACACCAATTTCTAGACAGGAGCAGTTGGGAGCAAAGAGTGTGTTGAGGAATGACGTGTTTATTTGAGGGTCCAAAGTTCCCTCTTTATCTGGTTATTACTTCTTTACATTCGTGAACATTATAAAACCCACTGATTTCAAAGGCCCAAATGCATATCATTACAGCAATTCAGTTGTTGAGGTGAGAGAAAATGAGAAGGACGCTGCTGCACCCCTTAATCTATGGCTGGGCACTGCTGAAACCAAACTAAAAGAATTCACGTTGGTCAGATAGGGTTACTTTTTAGTGAAAATGTCTGGGGACTCAAACAGAATCCATTTGATTGTTTCTCAGTTTCACTTGTGTAGGGTACCTCTCCCCACACCTTCGGCTTGTAGTTTGTCTGTGTCCTTGGATCTCAGGTGAGTCCCCTTTAAGGAAGCACGTAGGTGTCTTGAGTTTCCATCCCTTCTTGTAACCCAGTGTCTTTTTTCTGGAGCACTCAAAGCCTGTTATTTTATTCTGATGAATCACAGCTTTGCCCTTATTGCACTTAAAAATATTTTTTTGTTATCATTAATCTACAATCACGTGAAGAACATTATGTTTACTAGGCTCCCCTATTCACCAAGTCCCCCCAAAAAACCTCTTACAGTTGCTTTCAACCAGCAGAGTTGGATGCTGTTGACACATTCATCATGCACTCCCACACACACCACATAACAGTCGCTCTCCATCAGCGTGTAGTAAGATGCTTTAGAATCTCTACTTGTCTTCTCTGTGTTGTACAGCCCTCCCCATGCCCCCCCGACACCACGCATTATACATGCTAATCCAATTGTCCCCTTTCTTTCTCCCCGCCGTTATCCCTCCCTTCCCACCCACCTGCCCAGTCCCTTTCCCTTTGGTAACTGTTAGTCCACTTTCGGGTTCTGTGAGTCTGCTGCTGTTTATTTCCCTCAGTGTTTCTTTGTTGTTATACTCCACACATGAGTGAAATCATTTGGTACTTGACTTTGTCCGCCTGGCCTATTTCACTGAGCATACTACCGTCTAGCTAAATCCACATCATTGTAAATGGTAGGATTGTTTTCCTTCTTATGTCTGCTTAGTTCACTTTTTAAACTGGATTTCTTTCTTCCTTTTTGTTTGTAGTTTTGCTATGTGCTTACACCATTGATCTCCTTTTTCTGAGCAATAGCTTTATGTTAATCAATATTTATCTGTATCTATCTATCTGTATGTCTGTCTGTCTACCTATCCATTTATCTACTTATCTATCTATCTATCTTCCTATGATTTATCTATGATGTCTATCATCTATCAATCTATGAACCTATCTATCTATCATCTGTCATCTATGTATCTATCTATCTATGAATCAATCATCTTTTTGTCTGCCCATCTATTCTTAGGTACAGAACAGTTAACAACATTGCCTATGTCACTTCCCTACATTATGCTTCTAAAAATCTTCCAAGGTATCTAGGCCTTAAGGAGAGCACTGGGTTCACTGAACATTTCCAGGTCGAGACAGCCGCGTGTGCTTATAAAACCAGTAAATCGAGGTGCAGGGACTTGAATCCGTTTATCTGTTCTCTGTCCTCTTATACCTCCTACTCGCTTTGTGACTGTATTTAGCCACATTCACTGACTAAGTGCTCCATGAAGACCACAAGTATCATTCCTCTGGGCCTGTTGTAGACAGAAAAGTATACATGGTGCTCTGCTCAACCCCATTTTTGAGGGACATCGGCGTGATCAACGCCGATAGGACGGAGGGACAAATAAACGGAACACCGATTTCTAGACAGGAGCAGTTGGGAGCTAAGAGTGTATTGTGGAGTGACAGTTTATTTGAGTGTCCAAACTTCCCTTTTAATGTGGTTATTACTTCACAATCGTGAAGATCATAAAACCCACCGATTTCAAAGGCACAAATGCTTATTATTATAGCAACTCAGTTGTTTAGATGAGAGAAAATGAGGAAGACTTTTCCGCAACACTAAATCTATGGCTGGGCCCTGCTTAAAACAAACAAAAAGAATTCACGGCGGCCAGACAGGGCTATTTTCTACTGACTGTCTCTGGGGACTCAAACAGAATCCATTTGTTTGATTGTTTGTTTTTCAGTTTCACTCGTGTAGGGCACTTGTCCCCACACCTTCAGCTTGTAGTTTGTCTGTGTCCCTGGATCTCAAATGAGTCTCCTGTAAGGAAGCACGTAGGTTTCTTGAGTTTTCGTCCATTCTTTTTACTCTGTGTCTTTTGTTTGTAGCACTCAGAGACTGACCTTTTATTCTGATGATTCAGAGCTCTGCCCTTATTGCACTTAATAATTTTTCTGTTATCATTAATCTACAATCACGTGAAGAACATTATGTTTACTATGCTCCCCCTTCACCAAGTCCACCCCCAAAAACCTCTCACAGTCGCTGTCCATTAGCATATTTGGTTGCTATAGACCCATTCACCATTTACCCCTTCTCAGACACCGTTACAGTCGCTGTCAATCAGTGAGTAGTAAGATGCTATATAAACTCTACTAGTCTTCTCTGTGTTGTACTGCACTCCCCATGCCCCCCCGACCCCACGCAATATACATGCTAATCCTAATGCCCCCATTCTTTATCCCCGCACTTATCCCACCCTTCAGAACCACCCTGCCCAGTCCTTTTCCCTTTGGCAACTTTTAGTCAACTCTCGGGTTCTGTGAGTCTGCTGCTGTTTTTTTCCTTCAGTTCTTCTTTGATGTTATACTCCACACATGAGTGAGATCATTTGATAATTGTCTTACTCCACCTGACCTATTTCTCTGAACATAATACTGTCTAGCTCCATCCACGTCATTGCAAATGGTAGGTTTGTTTTCTTCTTATGGCTGTTTACTGCACTTTGTAAACTGGATTTCATTCTTCCTTTTTGTTTGTAGTTTAGCTATGTGCTTTCACCGTTCATCTGCTGGTTATGACCAACAGCTTTTTGTCAATCGATATGTATCTGTATATATCTATCGCTCTGTCTGTCTCTATATCTATCTATCTTTCTATATATCCTTCTATCTATCTCTCTATCCATCTCTCTATTTATCTATCCATCTATCTAGCTTCCTATCATCTATCTATGAAGTGTATCATCTGCCTATCATCTGTCATCTATCTATCTATCTATGAATCAATCAGCTTTCTGTCTGCCCATCTATACATATGTACACAACAGTTAACGACATCACCTATGTCACTTCCCTACATTATGCTTCCAAAAACATTGCAAGGTCACTAAGCCGTAGGGAGAGCACTGTGCTCACTGAGACAATTGCAGATCGAGTCAGCCACGTGTCCTTTCAAAATCAGTAAATGGTGGTGCAGGGACTTGAACCTGTATCTCTGTCCTCTGTCCTCTTAAACCTCCTTCTCACTTGCTAACTGTATTTACCCACATTCATTGACTAAGTACTCACTGAAGACCACAATTTTACTTCCTCTGGGCCTGTTATAGACAGAAAAGTATACTTGTTGCTTTACTCACCACCATGTTTGAGGGACATTGGCGTGTTCACCACTGATAGGAGGAGGGACAAATAAAAAGGAACACCTATTTCTAGACAGGAGCATTTGGGAGCAAAGTGTGTGTTGTGGAGAGAAGTGTTTGGTTGAGTTTCCAAACTTCCCTCTTTATGTGGTTTTTACTTCATTACTATCGTGAACATCATAAAACACAGTGATTTCAAAAGCCCAGACTCATATTATTGCAGCAATTTATTTGTTTATGTGAGTAAAAATGAGAAGGACATTGCATTACCACTGAATCTATACATGGGCACTGCTGAAACCAAACAAAAAGAATTCACGGTGGCTAGGTAGGACTATTTTCTAGTGACTGTCTCTGGGGACTCAAACAGAATCCATTTGTTTCTTTGTTTCTCAGATTCACTTGCATAGGTTACCTTTCCCCGCACCTTCAGCTTGTAGTTTGTCTGTGTCCTTGGATCTCAAGTGAGTCTCCAGTAAGGGAGCACATAGGTGATCTTGGGTTTTCATCAGTACTTCTGTCCCTGTGTCTTTTTATTAGAGCAGGAAAAGCCTGTACTTTTATTCTGATATTTGAGAGCTATGCTCTTACTGCACTTTGAAAATTTTTTGTTCTCATTAATATACAATCACATGCAGAACATTATGTGTACTAGTTTGCCCATTTCACCAGTTCCTCGCCAAATCCCAGTTACAGTCGCTGTTCGTCAGCGTGTAGTAAGATGCTGTAGAATCACTACATGTCTTCTCTGTGTTGTATAGCCCTCCCCATGACCCTACACCCTATACATTATTCATGCTAATCCTAATGCCCCCATTCTTTTTCCTCGCCCTTCCCACTCCCTTCCCACAAACCCAACCCAGTCCCTTTCTCTTTGGTAACTGTTAGTCCACTCTCGGGTATTGTGTGTCTGCTGCTATTTTTTCCTTCAGTTTTTCTTTGTTATCGTACTCCACACATGAGTGAAATCATTTGGTATATGTATTTCTCCGACTGGCCTATTTGACTGAGCAAAATACCCTCTAGTTCCATCCACGTTATTGCCAATGAGAGGATTTGTTTTCTTCTTATGGCTTCTTACTGCACTTTTTAAAATGGATTGTATTCTTCTTTTTTGTTTGTAGTTTCGCTATGTGCTTCAACCATTGCTCTCATTGTTGTGAGCAATATCTTTGTGTTAATCGATATGTACCTATATCTATCTATCTGTCTGTCTATCTGTCAATCTATTAATCAATTAATCAATCATCTTTTTGTCTGAACATCTGTCCTGGTGTACAGAACAGTTAACCACATAGCCTATGTCAATTTCCTACATTATGCTTCCAAAAATCCTGCAAGGTGTCTAGGCTGTAGGGAGAGCACTGGGTTCACCGAGACACTTGCAGGTCGTGTCGGCCGCGTGTACTACAAAACCAGTAAATTGTTGTGCAGGAACATGAAACCGTGTCTCTATCTTCTGTCCTCTTTCATCTCCTTCTCACTTGCTGTCTGTATTTAGCGACATTCATTGACTAAGTTCTCCCTGAAGACCACAAGTATCCTTACTCTGGGCCTGTTGTCGACAAAAAAGTAAACTTGTTGCTTTGCTCACCTCCATGTTTGAAGGACATCGGCATGATCACTGCTGATAGGACGGAGGGTCATATAAAAAGGAACACCAATTTCAAGACAGGAGCAGTTGGGAGCTAAGAGTGTATTGTGGAGTGACATGTTTATTTGAGTGTGCAAACTTCCCTCTTTAGGTGGTTAATACTTCACATTCGTGAAGATCATAAAACCCACCGATTTCAAAGGCCCGATTCTTATTATTAAAGAAACTTATTTGAGATGAGAGAAAATGAGAAAGACTTTGCTGCACCACTAAATCTATGGCTGGTCCCTGCTGAAAACAAACAAAAAGAATTCACGGTGGCCAGATAGGGCTATTTACTACTGACTGTCTCTGGGGGCACAAACAGAATCCATTTGTTTGATTGTTTGTTTTTCAGTTTCACTCGTGTAGGGTACTTGTGCCCGCACCTTCAGCTTGTAGTTTGTCTATGTCCTTGGATCTCAAGTGAATCTCCTGTAAGGAAGCACGTAGGTTTCTTGAGTTTTCATCAGTTCTTTGAACCCTGTGTCTTTTGTTTGCAACACTCAGAGCCTGACCTTTTATTCTGATGATTCAGTGCTGTGCCCTTATTGCACTTAAAAAAATTTTTTTGTTATCATTAATCTACAATCACGTGAAGAACATTATGTTAACTATGCTCCTCGTTCACCAAGTCCACCCCCAAAAACCTGTCACAGTCGCTGTCCATCAGCATAGTTGGATGCTATAGACCCCTTCTGAATGTACCCTTCACAGACAACATTACAGTCGCTCTCAATCAGCGAGTAGTAAGATGCTATATAATCACTGCTAGTTTTCTCTCTGTTGTACAGCACTCCCCAGTCCCCCGCCAACCCCACGCAATATACATGCTAATCCTAATGCCCCCATTCTTTCTCCCTGCACTTATCCCTCCCTTCAGAACCACCCTGCCAGTCCTTTTCTCTTTGGAAACTTTTAGTCAACTCTCGGGTTCTGTGAGTCCGCTGCTGTTTTTCTCCTGCAGTTTTTCTTGGTTGTTATACTCCACACATGAGTGAAATCATTTGATACTTGTCTTTCTCCGCCTGACCTATTTCTCTGAACATACTATCATCTATCTCCATCTACGTCATTTCAAATGGTAGGATTTGTTTTCTTCTTATGGCTGCTTACTGCACTTTGTAAACTGGATTTCATTCTTCCTTTTTGTTTGTAGTTTAGCTATGTGCTTTCACCATTCATCTCCTGGTTATGAGCAACAGCTTTGTGTCAATCGATATGTATCTGTATCTATCTTTCGCTCTGTCTGTCTGTATATCTATCTATATTTCTATATATCCTTCTATCTATCTCTCTAACCTTCTATTTATCTATCCATCTATCTAGCTTCCTATCATCTATCATGTGTATCATCTATCTATCATCTTTCATCTATCTATCTGTCTATCTATGAATCAATCATCTTTCTGTCTGCACATCTGTCCTTATGTACAGAACAGTTAACAATATCACCTATGTCACTTCCCTACATTATGCTTCCAAAAACATTCCAAGGTCACTAGGCCGTAGGGAGAGCCCTGGGCTCACTGAGACAGTTGCAGATCTAGTCAGACACGTGTGCTTACAAAACCAGTAAATGGTGGTGCAGGGACTTGAACCCGTATCTCTGTCCTCTGTCCTCTTAAAACTCCTTCTCGCTTGATAACTTTATTTAGCCACATTTATTGTCTAAGTGTTCACTGAAGACCACAGTACACTTCCTCTGGGCCTGTTGTAGACAGAAAAGTATACTTGGTGCTTTACTCACCACCATGTTTGAGGGACATTGGCGTGTTCACCACTGATAGGAGGAGGGACAAATAAAAAGGAACACTGATTTCTAGAGGGAACTGTTTGGAACAAAGTGTGTGTTGTCGATTAACGTGTACTATTTGGCATGCAAACTTCCGTCGGTATCTGGTTATTGCTTCTTTACATTTGTAAACATCATAAAGTCCACTGATTTCAAAAGCCCAGATGCACATTATTACAGCAATTCAGTTGTTGAGGTGAGAGAACATGAAAAGTTCCTCCCTGTCCCACTGAATCAATGACTGGGCACTGCCAAAACCATACACAAAGCATCCACGGTTGCGGGAATGGCTATTTTCTACTGACTGTCTCTCTGGGCACTCAAACAGAGTCACTTTTTTTTTTGGTGTCAGTAATGTACAATTATTTTAACAACATTGTGGTTACTAGACTACCCCTTCTCACCCCTCCCTACCATTATCAAGTCCATTATCCGCACCCCATTACAGTCGCTGTCCATCAGTATAGTTAGATGCTATAGAATCACTACCTGTCTTCTGTGTGCTATGCTTCAATCCCCGTGGCCCACCACCCCCTACATTACATTTGTGGATCGTAATGCCCCTTTACACCCTTATCCCTCCCTTCACACCCATCCTACCAGGTCCCTTTCCCTTTGGTAACTGTTAGTCCATTCTTGGGTTCTGTGAGTCTGCTGATGTTTTGTTCCTTCCCGTTTTTGCTTTGTTCTCATACCTCACAGAGGAGTGAAAGCTTGGGTGCTGGTCTTTCTCCACCTGGCTTATTTCACTGAACATAACAACCTCTAGCTCCGTCCGTGTTCTTGCAAATGGTAGTAGGATTACTTTTCTTCTTATGGCTGAATAATATTCCATGGTGTGTATGTACAACCGCTTCTTTATTGTCGGGAGCCGTAGGCCATAGAAACAATGGTCTCTCCCTTTTCGCCTAGGCCTCTATTTTCTCAAGCCTGTACCGTTTAAGAAGCATCAATTGACACAGCTTGCGATTAGATCGCTGGGATAGAGATTATGCAGCTGCCGTGATAACATCTCCTCCTTAGTTAAATCTTCTGTCTTTTCTCAGTAATCCCCCACCCATGATCTTTTCCAGAGAACATTCCTCAGTTAGGTATCCTAGCAACCTAGATAAATCTTGCCACTTCAGCTGGGGCTGTTTCCCCTTCCTAGCTCCTATATAATATTGCTTGTAAAAATAAACATTGAGACCTTGATCAGACTTTCGACTCTGTCTCCTTCTTTGTGTCTGGTTTGTCTCTCATCCAGGTTAACTTCCCCTCGAGCCCTTGTTGAACTCCCCACCAGCCGGGGCATGTGATGCCCAACGTGGGGCTCGAGGTACGAAGCCTGATCTGGACATCGCTAATATGGACGGGCATCCTTCTTTCTTTGGATCACCACCCCACCGGTGATACAAGATTCGCATGAAGATCACCACAGGAGTACCCGCCTGTGACACAGATAGATAAAGGTAAGGAATGCGACGCAGTCATGGATCAAACACTAAATAAGCATGAGTTATTTCTTAAGGGACTTAGGGCTTCTCTCAAGACATGAGGAATACGGGTTAAGAAAAAAGATTTGGTTAAATACTTTATCTTGCTAGAGGTTGTCGGCCCATGTTTCCCCCAGGAAGAAACTATAGATGAAAAACAGTGGCGCCAAGTTGGTAACTGCCTCAATGATTATTATCATTCCTTTGGCCCTGAGAAGGTCCCAGTACAGGTATTTTCTATTGGAATCTCATAAACGATATGTTGCAGGTACGCCACTGTCACCCAGATGTTTCAAAGATTTTTGACGATAGTGAAAATTATTTGAAGGGAAAGTTTAAAACCAGTCAAACTTCTCTCCAAAAAAGGAAGTCTCCGAGGAACTTCATCCATCCTCCCCAGCCTCTAATTGTCCCTCTTTCTCCTTTCCCATGCCCGAGGTTAAGGGTGATCCACCGTCTAATGGCCCCCCCAAAAATCTATTTACCCAGTCCTGCCGGTCTCAGGTCCAACAGCCCTGATGATGATCCAATCTACCCTGAAGAGGGGGTCAAAATAAAAGACGCTGCCAGTAAGCACCATAATCTTGATTGGCCCCCTCAAGCACCTTTAGGTGCAGGTCCACCACCCTATAACTTACAACGCCCTATAACATACCACTGCCCTAAGACATACCACCCCCTTTAACAAGCCACTGTTAAACTCTCTCGGGAGGCGCAGTCCCTTAAGGCACTGCTTCAGAACAAAAGGGAGAGATCCCAAATGTTTAGGCAATTACGTGAACTTGACTTAGAAATAAGCTCCCCCCGACCACCCTGTTCAGAAAATAAAAGTAAGTTCCCCCTCTGCTCCCCCCGTTCAGAAAGTTATAACCAAAAATAAAACCCTTCATGTCTTCCCGGTGACCCGATCCCAAACTAGACCAACCGAGGGAGAACCGACTGAGGGAGAGTCAAATGAGGATGAACCACGAGAATCAGAAGAGGCAGATACGGATGCAGAGGAGCCTATATCCCAGCTTGAGTCAGAAAACACTGTGGGAAAGGACGAGAATGCAACTTCAACCATTAGGACTCATCGGAACCACCACCTTAAATTTAAAAGTATAAAAGACTTAAAGAATGCTGTTTCCTCATATGGCCCTGTTGCCCCCTTTACTATTTCATTGTTAGAGTCTCTAAGCGAAGACTGGCTTACAGCTAATGATTGGGGCATGTTTACTAAAGCCACCTTAACAAGAGGTGACTTTCTCTTACGGAAAGCTGATTACACTGAAAGATGCCAGGATACTGCATACCGCAATATGGCTGCCGGCAGTCCTTCCAAATCCTGGATGTTAGACAATCTTCTGGGCAATCGCCCCTATGACACAAATGAAAAACAGGCTAAGTTTTCTCCAGGCTTACTCACACAAATCCAACATGCAGCCCTTAAGGCCTTGAAGAGCCTCCCTTCTAAAGGGTCAGTTATCATCTCTTGAGACAATGTTAGACAGGGGCCGCAGGAACCTTACAGTGAATTCACAGGACGCCTTACAGAGGCCGCCTAACGCCTCATGGGAAGGGAGGAAACAGATAATGAATTCATTAAACATCTTGCTTTTGAAAATGCTAATTCAGCTTGTCAAGCAGCTATGCGTCCCCATCACAGCGGCAAAAAGTTCTCTGATTTTATAAAACTTTGTGTCGATGACCCAACATCTCGCAATATCGGAATAGCCATAGGAAGAGCTCTTAAAGAGTTTACTCAGGGAGCCAGGCCCAAGACCTGCTTTAATTGCAAGCAAACAGGTCATTTTTCAAGAGAGTGCACAGCCCCTAGGACTAAACAATCGCTCCCATCATTCCTGTGACCGCGATGCAAATGGGGTAAGCATTGGGCCTCCGAATGCCGCTCCAAGGCTGATATACAGGGTAATCCTCTGCCTCCAAAGCAGGGAAAAATGATAAAGGGCCCACCCCAGTTCCCCAAAACCTACCAATGATAGAACCCTGGTGTCATCAGGTTCGTTCCCCAGTCAGTCCAAAATCCAGCATCACTCTCCTCTCTGGAGCAACCGCCGGTAGCGCAAGACTGGACCTCTGTTCCACCTCCCAGTCAATATTGACCCCATAAATGGGAAATCAAATTCTTTCAATGGGGATTTTTGGCTCTTTGCCGCAAGGCACCTTTGTTCTTATAATGGGTCGTGCCAGCTCCACTATTCAGGGCCTCACTATTTCTCCAGGAGTCATTGACAACGATTATAGTGGAGAAATTAAATTTATGGCTACAGCCTTTCAGGGACCAACTACCATTTCCCCTGGGCAACGGATTGCTCAATTAATATTACTCCCCCTCGATGATAAAAATCCTAGCTAAAAGAAAAAGAGAGGCCCCCATGGGTTTGGATCATCAGATGTTTATTGGGCACAATAGATCACTCAAAAAAGACAACTTCTTAACTAAAAATTAAAAGGAAAAACCTTTGAAGACCTTATAGATACCGGCGCGGATGCCACAACTATTTCCAGTAAGGATTGGCTTTCATCTTGACCTCTCACCGCTTCCATGACTCACCTTAGAGGTATTGGACAGACCTCCAACCCCCTACAAAGCTAAAAAGTTATTCAATGGGAAGATGAAGAAGGCAATCACAGTACTGTCCAGCCCTACGTGCTTTCAGGCCTACCTATCAACCTCTGGGGCAGAGATATTCTCTCTCAAGTGAAGCTCATTATGTGCAGCCGTAATGAGCTAGTCACTCACCAGTTGCTCAATTAAGGCTTTCGCCCTGTGCAAGGGTTGGGCAAACACTCTCAGGGCTCAAAAGAGCCGGTCCTGGTCACCATAAAAACTGATCATGCTGGAATTGGCTATGAAAATTTACCATAACGGCCGTTGACATGCCTGTACCCCATGCAGATAAAATATCCTGGAAAATAAATTACCCTGTATGGGTTGATCAATGGCCCTTAACTTCTGAAAAACTATCTGCAGCCACAATGTTAGTACAGGAACAACTTGCTGCAGGCCATATCGAGCCTACCACCTTCCCCTGCAATACTCCTATTTTTGTGATAAAGGAAAAATCAGGATAACGGAGGTTACTTCAAGATCTTAGAAAAATTAATAAAGCTATGATACCTATGGGGGCCCTTCAACCAGGCCTCCCACTCCTGTGGCGATTCTAGTGGGATACTGTGAAATCATAATTGACCTAAAAGATTGCTTTTTCACAATCCCCCTACATCCTAAAGACTGCAAGCATTTTGCATTTAGTTTACTGGTGATTAATTTTAAAGGCCGTATGCCAAGATTCCAATGGAAAGTTCTGCCCCAAGGAATGGCAAACAGCCCTACGCTGTGCCAAAAATTTGTAGCTCAAATTATAGACCCATTTAGACAAAGATGGCCTTCTACATATTTAATTCATTACATGGACAACATCCTCATGGCTGGTCCTAACCCCACTGAACTCCTTGCTTATTCCCAAGAGCTTTCTAGGGCCCTTACCAGAGCTGTCTTTAGATAGCCCCTGATAAAATTCAATTAAAACCCCCTTACTTGCTTTTAGGCTTTGTACTCTTTCATAATAAGATTCTTTCACAAAAGGTTCAACTTAGAACCGTTAGCTTAAATACTTTAAATGATTTTCAAAAATTTCTAGGAGATATTAAATGGCTCAGGCCTTATCTCATGCTAACTACTGGAGAGCTTAAACCCTTGTTTAATATTCTTAAAGGGACCCAGATCCTACTTCGAGTTGCTCATTAACAGCCCCTGCCCTAGAAGCCCTGAAGGCATTGGAAGCTGCAATTCTAAACCAAAGGGTCACCTTTATCTCTTATGAGAAGCCTCTTCTCCTAGTCATTTGTGCTACTGATTTTACACCCACCGGAGTGTTCTGGCAAGAGGGTCATCTTTTTTGGTTCCATTTACCTGCCTTCCCAGCCAAAGTCCTTATCCCCTATACCTCCTGGGTGGCTGAACTGATAAAATTCGGATGCGAACAGAGCAGGAAAATATTCGGTAAAGACGCCGACAAAATTATCCTACCCTATTCCCCTACCTAAATCCAGTGGTTGATAGAGAATGACGATGAATGGGCACCATCCTGCAATTCTTTTCAGGGAGCCCTTGACAATCATTACCCTGCTAACAAGCTTCTCCATTTTCTAAGGACGCAACCATTTGTTTTCCCTACATTGACCTCCTCCCATCCCCATCCTAATGACCCCAAGTTCTCACCGATGGCTCCTCCAACGGAGTGACAGCCTTCACCGTAGATAATCAAATCTCTTCCCTACAATCCCCATTCTACTCCACTCAATTGGTTGAACTCTTCGCTATTTTACAGGTTTTTCAACAACTCCCAAATACTCCATTTAACCTATACACAGACAGTGCTTATATTGCTCAATCCATTCCCCTTTTAGAGACCGTGCCCTATATAAAACCCACTACAAATGCCACCCCTCTGTCTTTTTCCATCCAGCAGTGCATACATTCCAGGCAACATTCCTTTTATATAAGCCATATTCTTGCCCTTTGTGGTCTTCCTGGACCTCTAGCCACAGGCAATGCTGTGACCGATAAAGCTACCCAACTTTGTCTTCTCGTTGAGCTTGATCCTGCGGCTCAAGCCAAAGAAGCTCACTCTTTACACCACCATAATGCTCAAACCTTACGTCTTCTTTTTAAAATTACTAGAGAACAAGCCCGTCAGATTGTTAAACAATGTGCAAATTGTGTCACTCTCCTGCCTGTTCCTGACTTGGGTGTGAACCCTAGGGGCCTAGTTCCCAATGAGATCTGGCAAATGGATGTAACACACGTCCCCTCATTCAGAAATCTTAAATATCTTCATGTTGCTGTAGATACATTTAGTGGATTTATTTTTGCCAGCCTCCACGTAGGAGAAGCTTCAAGAAATCTTATTGCTCATGTACTCAATTGTCTTAGTGTCATGGGAAAACCCGAGATTATCAACACTGCTAATGGTCCTGGATATACTGGAAAAAATTTCCAAGAATTTTGTCGCCAATTACAAATTAAGCCTGTTACAGGAATACCATACAATCCCCAAGGTCAAGGGATTGTCGAACGAGCCCATTTAACTATTAAACATACCTTCCACAAATTAAAAATGGGAGATTTATATCCCATGAAAGGCTCTCCAAGAAATATTCTTCATCATGCCTTGTTTATTCTTAATTTTCTAACTTTGGATGCTCATGGCAAACCTGCAGCTGGTCGCCTTTGGCACCCACAACATGATAAATCTATGCCACTGTCATGTGGAAAGACAACCTCACATCCCATTGGAATGGCCCCGAGCCCATACTCATATGGGGCCGGGGATCTGCCTGTGTTTTCGACACCAAAGAAGGAGCTGCTCGCTGGCTGCCAGAGCGTTTGATTAAACCAGTAGATCTACCATAAGATGTTTAAAATTCTTATCCAACTGTTCAGGGTGGTGACATCCCCTGAGACATCCTTTTTCTTCTTCTCTCCATAGATTCTAGTCGTCGGTTTAGTCCTTGCCTTTATCTTAGGCATACGACTCGCCACCTCCACCCCTCACCAGTGGACCCTTGTACAGCAGACTATTCTTGTTACCACTTACTGGATCCTTGTTGGTGTATTCGCACTTCTTAACAGCACCTTATAAAAAGATGAAGCCCATCAACTCTCTCATTTTCACCTTCTTCGCGGAACCTTACAAGTTCTTCAAGACCAAATAGATTCCCTTGCAGAAGTAGTCTTACAGAACAGACGTGGCCTAGACCTTCTCACCGAAGAACAAGGCGGAATCTGCTTAGCCTTAGAAAAGAAATGCTGCTTCTATGAAAGCAAGTCTGGAGTAGTTCGTGACAAAATAAAAAGACTCCAAGAAGATCTCGTGCAAAGAAAGAAAAAACTGTTTGAATATACCCTATGGTCTTGGATGAGCAGGTTTCTTCCTTATCTTCTCCCTATACTAGGACCCTTCCTTAGTCTCATGCTTGTGCTCTCCCTTGGCCCTTGGGCCTTCCAGAGAATTACCACCTTCATTAAAGAACAGATCAATATGGCCCTCGGCAGACAGATACAATTCCACTGTCACCATTTTGTCCTGGTGGACCAAGGCTATGATGTGCTCTTTGACTCCCCTCCTTTAGAAGCTGGATAGGATACAGACCTATGCATATCGGCTCACAATAAAGTGAGTGCGATATGGGCACCAATGTGGTTGCGAAGCTAAGCATTGGAAGGGAAGGTCCGTGAACCGCCTCTGAATTCCCTGAGAGAAAAACCTGTCTTGCATGGAGGTTAGTATCTAAAATAAATACACCCTTCCTCCCCTCCACAAAAGATACCAAGAGCCAACGTTGACCCCCATAAATGGGGAGTCTCGGAGGAGCCAAGTCACTAATCCCCAAATTGGTTAATGCCCACCGCTAAATATCAGGCCTACCCCTCTTTTCTATAAAAGAAGGGAGGAGATATCGGGAGCCGTAGGACATAGAAACAATGGTCTCGCCCTTTTCGCCTAGGCCTCTAATTTCTGCCCCGTTTAGGAAAGATCAGTTGACCAACTTGAGAATAGACGCTGGGATAGAGATTAAGCAGCTGCTGTGATAACATCTCTTCCTTAGTAAAACATTCTGTCTTTCTCAGTAATCTCCCACCCATGATCTTTTCCAGAGAACATTCTTCATTTAGGTATCCTAGCAACCTATATAATCCTTGCCATTTCAGCTGGGGCTCTTTCCCCCTCCTATCTCCTATATAATCTACCTTGTAACAATAAACTTTGAGACATTGACAACACTTTCGACTTGGTCTCCTTCTTTGTGTCTGGTTTGTTTCTCATCCAGTTTAACTTCCCCTCGATCCCTTGTTGAACTCCCCACTGGCCGGGGCATTTATCCATTCATCTCCTGATGGATACTTAGGTTTCTTCCATTTCTTGGGTATTGTAAAGAGTGCTGGATCAACATAGGGGTGCATCTGTCTCTTTCATACTGGGCTCCTGCACTCTTAGGGTAAATTCCAGGAGAGGAATTCCTGGGTCCGATGGTATTTCTGTTCTTTGTTTTTTTCGGGATCATCCATACTGCTTTCCACAATGGTTGAGCTGACTGACATTCCCACCAGCAGTGTAGGAGGGTTCCCCTTTCTCCACACCCTTGCCGACATCTGTTGTTGTCTGTCTTTCGGGTGGTAGCCGTCCTAACTGGTGTGAGGTGATACCCCATTGTGGTTTTAATGGGCATTTCTCTGATGGTTAGCAATGTGTAGCGTCTTTTCATGTGCCTGTCAGCCACCTGAAATTACTTCTGCGGAGAAGTGTCTGTCCAGATCCTCTGCCCATTTTGTAATTGGATTTATTTGCATTTTTTGTGTTGAGGTTCATGAGCTCTTGATACATGTTTTGGATGGCAATGCCTTATCAAATATGTCATCAGTGAATATATTCTCCCATACAGAAGGATGCCTTTGGTTCTACTGATGGTGTTCAAACAGAATCTTACTAAACCGCCTACCACTTCATTCCCAATCTGACTAATTATTTTTTTAAGAACACCAACCAGCCGAGAAAACTGGAACGAAGAGGAGAAGCTGTGATGCAGGAACATCTAGTGTAAAACTGAGAGGTGAGGTGATGTGGAGACTGGTAGGTTGTATCTTTCCATGTGCTGCTTTCACGTGTCATAGGTAGAAAAGATTGCCAAGGATATGAAGCCCGGGGTGTTGATGTCACCTGGTATCAATGGAGCCACGTAGCCTCTAGCCATTGATGGGGAAGCTAGCATGCGGCACTGTTGTCTTTCCTGCGGAGTTAGACGTGCAGCGTCACCCAATTGCAGTTCAGTCAGAGCCCGTGTGGGACTGTCCTGGCACTGGCCGGGGTGGACCCGACAGCTGTGCCATTCCTGCTGGGCAGTCGCAGCACCCCTCTCGGAACAGGGCCTCAGCAGCGCTTCCTGGAGAGAGAGAGTAGAGAGAGAATTGCGTTCGAGAGAAATTGACTGTTTTGTTTTCTGTAGCTCCATGAGCATGCTCCTGATGTTTATTTTGAGATCCCTTTCTCACGAAGATTGATTTGAGGTCAGTTACCAGGTTCCCTTGAAGGTCCATATTTGTAGGTGGTGCACTCTAGCTACCAGATGCTTTACTCTCTGGAGATGCACAGCCCTTGGTTGGATGGCAGGGGTCCAAGGGGAGCGGTGCCGGTGCCCATTCCCACCGGGAGTAAAGAGGTCTTTCCTGCTTCCCGGCAACAGTACCCATCTCCACTGCCAGGGCCAGAGGGCAGAGCATGCAGGGAGAAGCTGCCGTAGGTCGGGGCGGCCGTTTTTCAGGCCGGTGACGGCGGGGAGGGAGGCCATGTACCACTCATAGCACGGTAAGGGGCCTCGGAGCTGCGAGGCCAGCCAGGGGGATGGAGCGACCGGAGCTCCTGAAAGCTAACCCGCCTGCCGGGCAGAGTGCACCCGCGCAGTTTGGCGCACCTGTACTTTCTCCTGAGTGGCAAGCCGTGTGGAAGCCTTGCCCCTTTAGCAGTTCTCTCGCTGTTAGGAAGTCTCTCAGACAGTCCGCCTTTCTTTTGTCAAACAGCGGCCGTATGTGGATCCCTCTGTTGTCCCACAAGTGGCTGGAACCTCAAGTCTCTCGAAGTCTTCTGCCTCCCTTTGCTTTCCAACCCCACCGATCCTCCAGTATGCACCACATGTACGGTAGGTTCGTGCTCAGAGAGCACATCTCCACGGCTGTACGTCACACTTCTCCTTGAGGTGAAAGGCTGCCGCAGCAGCGTTCCTCCCTGCTGCTCTTCCACGATTTGTTATAGTTGTTCTATTTCCATATAGTACGTATTTATGTGGTTTTGATCTTCGGAGAAGGTTTCCGCTCCACTCTCATGTGAGCCTGCGTCATTAATCCCATCAGCACATCTTTTTTCTGTTTTTTCTCATCAGTTTCATTTGTTTAGGGTACCTTTCAGCACCCCTCAATTTGTAGTTTGTCTTCGTCCTTGGATATCAAGTGAGTCTCCAGTAAGGGAGCAGGTAGGTGTTCTTGAGTTTTCATCCCTTCTTTTAACCATGTGTCTTTTGATTGGAGAACTCAGAGCCTGTCCTTTTATTCTGATAATTGAGAGCTGTGTCCTTATTGCACTTAAAAAATCTTTTTTGTCATCATTAATCTACAATCACGCGAAGAACATTATGATCACCAAGTACACCAAGTCCTCCCCATAAAACCCGTTATAGTGGCAATCCATCAGCATTGTTGGATGCTGCAGACCCCTTCACCATGTCCCCCTGCACACACCTCGTTACAGTCGCTGTCCATCAGCATGTAGAAAGATGCTGTAGAATCTCTACTTGTCTTCTCTGTTTTGTACAGCCCTCGCCATGTGCCCCCAAAACCCCACATTATACATGCTAATCCTTATGTCCCCTTTCGTTCCCCTGCCCTTATCCCTCAATTCATACCTACCCTGCCCAGTCACATTCCATTGGTAACTGTTAGTCCACTCCCGGGTTCAATGAATCCGATGCTGTTTTTTTCCTTCAGTTTTTCTTTGTTGTTATACTCCACACATGAGTGAAATCATTCGGAACTTGTTTTTCACTGCCTGGCCTATTTCACTGAGCATAATACCCTCTAGCTCCATTCACGTTGTTGCAAATGATAGGACTTGTTTTCTTCTTATGGCTGCTTACTGCACTTTTTAAACTGGATTTTATTCTTCTTTTTTGTTTGTAGTTTCGCTATGTGCTTTCACCATTGCTCTCCTGGTTATGAGCAATAGCTTTGTGTTAATCGATATTTACCTATATTTTTCTATCTGCCTGTCTATCTATCTATCATTCAATCAATCAGTCATATTTTTATCTGAAAATCTGTCCTTGTATACTGAACAGTAAAGAACATAGACTATGTCCCTTCCCTACGTTATGCTTACAAAAATCTTGCAAGGTAACTAGGCCGTAAGGAGAGCACTGGGTTCACCGAGACACTTGCAGGTCGAGTCAGAAGTGTACCTACAAAACCAGGAAATGGTGGTGCAGGGACTTGTACCCGTGTCTCTGTCCTCTCTCCTCTTTTATCTCCTTCTCACTTGCTGACTGTATTTAGCCACATTCATTGACTAAGTGCTCCCTGAAGACCACAAGTATCGTTCCTCTTTGACATTTTTTGACTTAAAAGTAAACTTGGTGTTTGCTCACCACCATGTGTGAGGGATATCGGCGTGACAAACCCTAATAGGAGGGAGGGTCAAATAAAAAGTAATACCGATTTCTAGACAGGAGCAGTTGGGAGAGAAGTGTGTGTTGTGGAGTGAAGTGTTATTTGAGTGTCCAAACTTCCCTCTTTACCTCGTTATTACTTCTTTATATTCGTGGACATCATTAAATCCACTGATTTCAAAGGCCCAGACCCATATTATTACAGCAATTCATTTGTTGAGTTGAGAGAAAATGAGAAGGATGCTGCTGCACCACTAAATCTATGGCTGGGCACTGCTGATACCAAACAAAAAGCATTCACGGTGGCCAGATAGGTCTATTTACTACTGACTGTCTCAGGGGCACAGACAGAATCCATTTGACTGATTGTTTGTTTTTCAGATTGACTTGTGTTGGGTACCTCTCCCTACCCCTTCGGCTTGCAGTTTGTCTGTGTCCTTGGATCTCAAGTGAGTCTCCTGTAAGGGAGCACGTAGTTGTTTTTGAGTTTTCATCCCTTCTTTTAAACCTGTGTCTTTTGTTTGGAGCACTCAAAGCCTGTCCTTTTACACTGATGATTCAGAGCTGTGCCCTTATTGCACTTTAAAATGCTTTTTTTGTGATCATTAATCTACAGTCACATGCACAACATTATGTTTACTAGGATCCCCCTTTCACCAAGTTCGCCCCAAAAACCTCTTACAGTCGGTGTCCATCAGTGTAGTTGGATGCTATATACTACTTCACCATGACCCACCACACACACCCCGTTACAGTCGCTGTCCATCAACGTGTATTAAGATGCTGTAGAATCTCTAAATTTCTTCTCTGTGTTGTAAAGCCCTCCCCATGCCCAGACGACCCCATGCATTATTCATGCTAAAAATAATGTCCCGTTTCTTTCTTCCCACCCTTTTCCCTCCCTTATCACCCACCCGGCCCAGTCCTTTTCCCTTTGGGATCTGGTAGTCCACTCTCTGGTTCGGCGATTCTGCTGCTGTTTTTTTCCATCAGTTTTTTTTTTTTTATACTCAGCACATGAGGGAAATCATTTGGTACTTGTCTTTCTCCTCCTGGCCTTTTCAATGAGCATACTACCATCCAGCTCCACCCACATCATTGTAAATGGTAGGATTTGTTTTCTTCTTATGGCTGCTTACTGTACTTTTTAAACGGCATTTCATTCTTCCTTTTTGGTTGTAGTATCGCTATGTGCTTTCACCATTTATCTCCCGGTTATGAGCAATAGCTTTCTGTTAATTGGTATGTATCTGTATCTATCTATCTCTCTATCTCTCTATCTATCTATCTATATATTTATCTATCTATCTATCTATCATCTATCTATCTATCTGTCTGTCTGTCTATCTATCAATCTATCTATCTATCTGTCTATCTATCTATCTATCTATCTACCTATATTCCTATGTATCTATCATGATTATCATCTATCTATCATGTCTATCATCTATCTATCTATCATCTGTCATCTATTTATCTGTCTATGAATCAATCATCTTTTTGTGTGCCCTTCTGTCCTTATGTACAAAACAGTTAACAACATCGCCTATGTCACTTTCCTACATTATGCTTCCAAAAATCTTGCAAGGTGAGTAGGCCGTATTGAGAGCATTGGGTTCACTGAGACACTTGCAGGTAGAGTCAGCAACGTGTGCTTACAAAACCAGTAAATGGTGGTGCAGGGACTTGAACCCATATCTCTGTCCTCTGTCCGCTTTTCCCTCCTTCTCGCTTGCTGACTGTATTTAGCCACATTCATTGACTAAGTGCTTCCTGAAGACCACAAGTATCCTTCCTCTGGGCCTGTTGTAGACAGTGAAGTATACTTGGTGCTTTGCTTACCACCATGTTTGATGGACATCGGCGTGATCACCGTTGATTGGAGGATTGTCAAATAAAAAGAAACACCTATGTGTAGACAGGAGCATATGGGATCCAAGAGAGTGTTGTGGAGTTCCATGTTTGTTTGAGGGTCCAAACTTCCCTCTTTTGGGGGTTATTACTTCTTTTAATTCATGAACATCATAAAAACCACTGATTTCAAAAACTCAGACTCATATTACTACAGCAATTCAGTTGTTGAGTTGAGGAAAAATGAGAAGTACAATGTTGTACCAGTAATCTATGGCAGGGCACTGCTGATACCAAACAGAAAGAATACACGGTGGCAAGATAGGGCTATTTTCTACTGACTGTCTCTGGGGACTCAAATAGAATCCATTTGTTTGTTTGTTTGTTTCTCAGTTTCACTTGTGTAGGGTACCTATCTCCACCCATTCGGCATGAAGTTTGTCTGTGTCCTTGGATCGCAAGTGAGTCTGCTGTAAGGGAGCACATAGGTGGTCTTGAGTTTTCATCCCTTCTTCTAGCCTTGTGTCTTTTGGTTGGAGCACTCAAAGCCTGTCCTTTTATTCTGATGACTCAGGGCTGTTCCCTTATTGCACTTAAAAAATTTTTTTTTGTTATCATTAATCTACAATCACGTTAAGAACATTATGTTTACTAGGCTTCCGATTCACCATTCCCCCCCTAAAACCTCTTAGGTCACTGAACATCAGCGTGTAGCAAGATGGTGTATAATCCCTACTATCCTCTCTGTGTTGTACAGCCCTCACCATGCTCCTCCCACCACACATATTATACACGCTAATACTAACGCGCCCTTTCTTTCTAACCGCCCTTATCCCTCCTTTCTCAGCCAACCTGCCCAGTCCCTTTCCCTTTGGTAACTGTTGGTCCACTCGCGGGTTCTGTGAGTCTGCTGCTATTTTTTTCCTTCAGATTTTCTTGGTTGTTATACACCACACATGAGTGAAATCATCCGGTTCTTGTCGTACTCTTCCTGGCCTATTTCACTGAGCATTCTACCTTCTAGCTCCATCCACGTTGTTGCAAATTGCAGGATTTGTTATCTTCTTATTGCTGCTTACTGCACTTTTTAAACTGTATTTCTGTCTTCTCTTTGGTCTGTAGTTTCGCTATGTGCTTTCACCATTGCTCTCCTTGTTATGAGCAATAGCTTTGTTTTAATCGATATGTACCTGTATCTATATATCTGTCTGTCTATCTATCTATTTATCTATCAGTCTGTCAATCAGTAAATCATCTTTTTGTCTGCCCATCTGTCCTTTTGTACAGAACAGTTAACAACATAGCCTGTGTCACTTCCTTACATTGTACTTCCAAAAATCTTTCAAGCTTACTAGGCTGCAGGGAAAGCACTGGGTTCACCAAGACACTTGCAGGTAGAGTCAGATGAATATTCCTACAAAACCAAAAAAGTTTGCTGCAGGGTCTTGAACTCGTGTCTCTGTCCTCTCTCCTCTTTTATCTCCTTCTCACTTACTGACTGTATTTAGTCACATTCACTGAATAAGTGCTTCCTGAAGAACACAAGTATCCTTCCTCTGGGCCTGTTGTAGACAGTAAAGTATACTTGGTGCTTTGCTTACCACCATGTTTGAGGGACATCGGCGTGATCACCATTGATAAGAGGAGGTTCAAATACAAAGGAACACCTATGTCTAGACAGGAGCATTTGGGAGAAAAGAGAGTGTTGCAGAGTTACGTGCTTGTTTGAGTGTCCAAACTTCCCTCTTTAGGGGGTTATTACTTCTTTACATTCGTGAACATCATAAAACCCACTGATATCAATAGCCCAGACTTCTATTATTACAGCAAATCAGTTGTTGAGGTGAGAAAAAATGAGAAGGACGTTGGTATACAACTAAATCTATGGCTGGGCACTGCTGAAACGATACAAAAGAATTTGCGGTGGCTAGATAGGGCTATTTTCTACTGACAGTCTCTGGGGACCCTAAGAGAATCTATTTGTTTGTTTGTTTGTTTCTCAGTTTCACTTGTGTAGGGTACCTATATCCACCCATTCGGCATGAACTTTCCCTGTGTCTTTGAATCGCAAGGGAGTCTGCTGTAAGAGAGCACATAGGTGGTCTTGAGTTTTCATTCCTTCTTCTAGCCCTGTGTCTTTTGGTTGGAGCACTCAAAGCCTGTCCTTTCATTCTGATGACTCAGAGCTGTGCCCTTATTGCACTTAAAATTTTTTTTTTGTTATCATTAATCTACAATCACGTGAAGTACATTATGTTCACTATGCACCCCCTTCACCAAGTCCCTCCCAAAAACCTCTTACAGTCGCTGTCCATCAGCGTAGTTGGATGCTGTAGACCCCTTCACCATGTATCCCCGTAAAGACACCGTTACAGTCGCTGTCCATCAGCGATTAGTAAGATGCTATATAATCAATACTAGTCTTTTCTATGTTGTACAGCATTACCCATGCCCACTCCGAACCCATGAAATATACATGCTAATCCTAATTCCCCCATTCTTTCTCCACACACTTATCCCTAACTTCTGACCCACCCTGCCCAGTCCTTTTCTCTTTGGTAACTTTTAGTCAACTCTCGGTTTCTGTGAGTCTGCTGCTGTTTTTTTCCTTCAGTTTCTCTTTGTGTTGAAATCATGTGATTTCACACATGAGTGAAATCATTTGGTAGTTGTCTTTCTCCGCCTGGCCTATTTCTCTGAACATAGTACTGTCTAGCTCCATCCACGTCACTGAAAATGGTAGTATTTTTTTCTTCTTATGGCTTCTTACTGCACTCTTTAAACTGGATTTTATTCTTCCCTTTTTGTAGTTTAGCTGTTATTCACCATTCAACTCCTGGTTATGAACAATAGCTTTGTATCAATCGATATGTATCTGTATCTATCTATCTAATGGACTGTCTGTCTATCTATATATCTATGAATGTATGTATCAATGTATCTAAGTATGTATATATCTATGTATCTATCAAAGTATCTATCTATCTATCTATCTATCTATCTATCTATCTATCTATCTATCTAACTTCCTATCATGTATCTATGATGTCTAACATCTATAAATCTATGTACCTATCTATCTATCCTTCATCGGTCGTCTGTATACCTATCTATCTATGAATCAATCATCTTTTTGTCTGTCCATCTATCCTTATGTATAGAACAGTTAACAACATAGCCTATGCCACTTCCCTACATTATGCTTCCAGAAAACTTGTAAGGTAACTAAGCCATAAGGAGAGCACTGTGTTCACCGATACACTTTCAGGTAGAGTCAGCCGCGTGTGCTTACAAAACCAGTAAATAGAGGTGAAAGGACTTGAACCCGTATCTCTGTCCTCTGTCCTCTTATACTTCGTGATCACTTGGTGACTTTATTTAGCCACATTCAGTGAGTAAGTGATCCCTGAAGACCAAAAGTATCCTTCGTCTGGGCCTGTTCTCGACAGAAAAGTGTACTTGGTACTTTGCACAACACCATGTTTAAGGGACATTGGCATGATCACTACTGATAGGTGGAGGGACAAATATAAAGGAACACCTATTTCTGGACAGGAGCAGTTGGGAACAAAGAGTGTTGTGGAGTGAAGTGTTTATTTGAGGGTCCAAACTTCACTCTTTATTACTTTAGATTCCTGAACATCATAAAAAGCAATGATTTTAAAAGCCCAGACGCATATTATTACAGCAATTCATTTCTTGCGTTGAGAGGAAATGAGGAGGAAGTTGCTGCACCACTAAATCTATGCCTGAGGACTGCTGAAACCAAACAAAAAGAATTCACGGTGGCTAGATAATGTTATTTTCTAATGACACTCTCTGGGGACCAAAACAGAATGCATTATTTCTTTGTTTCTCTGATGCATTTGTGTAGCGTACCTGTCCCCGCCCCTTCAGCTTGTAGTTTGTCTGTGTCCGTGGATCTCAAGTGATTCTCCAGTAAGGGAGCACGTAGGTGGTCTTGAATTTTCATCAGTTCTTCTAACCCTGGGTCTTTATATTGGAGCACTCAAAGCCTGTTCTTTTATTCTGATATTTGAGAGCTGTGCTCTTACAGCACTTTGAAATTTTTTTTGATCTCCTTAATGCACAATCACATGCAAAATATTATGTTTTCTAGTCTGCCCTATTCACCAAGTCTCCCCCAAATCCCAGTTACTGTCGCTGTCCTTCAGCATGTACAAAGATTCTGTAGAATCACTACATGTCTTCTCTGTGTTGTACAGCCCTACCCATGACCCCACACCCTACACATTATACATGCTAATCCTAAAGCCCCCATTCATTTACCCCGCCCTTATTACTCCCTTCCCACAAACCCTACACTGTCCCTTTCTCTTTGGTAACTGTTAGTAGACTCTCGGGTTCTGTGATTCTGCTGCTGTCTTTTCCTTCAGTTTTTATTTGTTATCATACTCCACACATGAGTGAATTCATTTGGTGCATATATTTCTCCGCCTAGCCTGTTTGACTGAGCATAATAGAATCCAGCTCCATCCACGTTATTGCAAATGATAGAATTTGTTTTCTTCTTATGGCTGCTTACTGCAGTTTTTAAACTGGAATTCATTCTTCTTTTTTGTTTGTAGTTTCACTATATGCTTTCACCATTGCTCTCCTGGTTATGAGCAGTAGCTTTGTGTTAATCGATATGTACCTATATCTATCAATCTGTCTGTCTATTTTTTAACAATCAATCAATCATCTTTTTGTCTGCCCATCTGTCCTTGGGTACAGAACAGTTAACCATATATCCTATATCAATTTCCTACACTATCCTTCCAATAATCCTGCAAAGTATCTAGGCTGTAGAGATAGCACTGTGTCCACCGAGACACTTGCAGGTCGAGTCGGCGCATGAACCTACAAAACCAGGAAATGGTTGTGCCGGGACTTGAACCTGTGTCTCTATCCTCTGTCCTCTTTCATCTCCTTCTCACTTGCTGTCTGTATTTAGACACATTCATTGACTAAGTGCTCCCTGAAGACCTCAGGTATCATTCCTCTGTGCCTGTTGTCGACAGAAAAGTTAAATTGTTGCTTTGCTCACCACCATGTTTGATGGACATCAGCGTGATCACCGCCGATAGGACGGAGGGTCAAATAAAAAGAAACACGAATTTCTAGACAAGAGTCGTTGGGAGCTAAGAGTGTATTGTGGAGTGACGTGTTTATTTGAGTGTCCAAACTTCCCTCTTTTGGTGGTTATTAGATCTTCAACTTCATGAACATCATAAAACCCACTGATTTCAAAGGCCCAGATCCTTATTATTACAGCAACTCAGTTGTTGAGTTGAGAGAAAATGAGAAGTATGTTGCTGCACCACTAAATCTATGTCTGGGAACTGCTGAAACCAAACAAAAAGAATTGACGGTGGCCAGATAGGGCTATTTTCTGCTGACTGTCTCTGGGGACTCAAACAGAATCCATTTGTTTGATTGTTTGTTTTTCAGATTCTCTCATGTAGGGTAATTGTTCACACACCTTTGGCTTGTAGTTTGTCTGTGTCCTTGTATCTCAAGTGAGTCTCCTGTTGGTAAGCACGTAGGTGTCTTGAGTTTTCATCCCTTCTTTTAACCCTGTGTCTTTTGTTTGCAGCACTCAGTGCCTGACCTTTTATTCTGATGATTCAGAGCTGTGCACTTATTGCACTTAAAGAATTTTTTTTATCATTCATTAATCTACAATCACTTGAAGAACATTATGTTTACTATGCTCCCCCCTTCACCAAGTTCACCCGAAAAACCTCTTCAGTCGCTGTCGATCAGCGTAGTTGGATGCTGTAGACCCCTTCACCATGTCCCCACCCACAGACCCCGTTACAGTCGCTGTCCTTCAGTGAGTAGTAAGATGCTATATGATCTCTAATAGTCTTCTCTGTGTTGTACAGTACTCCCCATGCACACCCGACACCACACATTATAAATGCTAATCCTAATGCCCCCATTCTTTTTCCCCAAACTTATCCCTACCTTCAGACCCACCCTGCCCAGTCCTTTTCCCTTTGGTAACTTTTAGTCCACACTCGGGTTCGGTGGGTGTGCTGCTGTTTTTTTCCTTCAGTTTTCTTTGTTGTTATACTCCACACATGAGTGAAATCACTTGGTACTTGTCTTTCTCCGCTTGGCCTATTCCTCTGAACATACTACCATCTAGCTCCATCCACGTCATTGCAAATGGTAGTATTTGTTTTCTTCTTAAGTCTGCTAACTGCACTTTTTAAACTGGATTTCATTCTTCCTTTTTGTTTGTAGTTTAGCTATGTTATTCACCATTCAACTCCTGGTTATGAACCATAGCTTTGTATCAATCTATATGTATCTATATCTATCTCTCTAATGGTCTGTTTGTCTATCTATGTATCTATGTATGTATATATCTATGTATGTATGTATCCATCTATCTATCATCCTATCATCTATCTATGATGTCTAACATCTATCAATCTATATACCTATCTATCTATCTTTCTTCTGTCGTCTGTCTACCTATCTATCTATGAATCAATCATCTTTTTGTCTCACCATCTATCCTTATGTACAGAACAGTTAACAACATATCCTATGTCTCTTCCCTACATTATGCTTCCAGAAATCTTGCAAGGTAACTAAGCCACAAGGAGAGCACTGTGTTCACCGATACACTTTCTGGTAGAGTCAGCCGCGTGTGCTTACAAAACCAGTAAATGGAGATGAAAGGAACTGAACACTTATCTCTCTACCCTGTCCTCTTATACTTCCTGCTCGATGGTGACTTACTTAGCCACATTCAGGGAGTAAGTGCTCCCTGAAGACTTCAAGTATCATTCCTCTGGGCCTGTTGTCGACAGAAGTGTAAACTTGTTGCTTTGCTCACCACCATGTTTGAAGGACATCAGCGTAATCATCACAGATAGGACGGAGGGTCAATTAAAAAGGAACACCAATTTCTAGAGAGGAGCAGTTGGGAGCTAAGAATGTATTGTGTTGTGACGTGTTTATTTGAGTATCCAAACTTCCCTCTTTAGGTGGTTATTAGATCTTCACATTCGTGAACATCATAAAACCCACTGATTTCAAAGGCCCAGATGCTTATTATTAGAGAAAATCAGTTGTTGAGATGAGAAAAATTGAGAAGTACGTTGCTGCACCACCAAATCTATGGCTGGGAACTGCTGAAACCAACAAAAAGAATTCACGGTTGCCAGATAGGGCTATTTTCTACTGACTCTCTCTGGGGACTCAGACAGATTTCATTTGTTTGTTTGTTTCTCAGTTTCACTTGTGTAGGGTAATTTCCCCACACTTTTGGCTTGTAGTTTGTCTTTGCCCTTGCATTTCAAGTAAGTCTCCTGTACCAAAGCACATAGGTGTCTTAAATTTTCATCCCTTTTTTTAACACTGTATCTTTTGTTTGCAGCACACAGAGCCTGAACTTTTATTCTGATGATTCAGAGCTGTGCCCTTATTGCACTTAAAAAATTGTTTTTGTTATCATTAATCTACAATCACGTGAAGAACATTATGTTTACTATGCTCCCCATTCACCAAGTCCCTCCCAAAAACCTCTTACAGTCGCTGTCCAAAAGCGCAGTTGGATGCTGTAGACCCCTTCACCATGTACCCCCCAACAGACACCGTTACAGTCGCTGTCCATCAGCGATTAGTAAGATGCTATATAATCAATACTAGTCTTTTCTACGTTGTACAGCTCTACCCATGCCCACTCCGATCCCACGCAATATACATGCTAATTCTAATTCCCCCATTCTTTCTCCTCACACTTATCCCTCACTTCAGACCCACCCTGCCCAGTCCTTTTCCCTTTGGTAACATTTAGTCAACTCTCGGTTTCTGTGAGTCTGCTGCTTTTTTTTTCCTTCATTTTCTCTTTGTGTTGAAATCATGTGATTTCACACATGAGTGAAATCATTTGGTACTTGTCTTTCTCCGCCTGGCTTATTTCTCTGAACATACTATCGTCTGGCTCCATCCACGTCATTGCAAATGGTAGTATTTTTTTCTTCTTAAGGCTGCTTACTGCACTCTTTAAACTGGATTTCATTCTTCCTTTTTTGTAATTTAGCTGTTATTCAAAATTCAACTCCCTGTTATGAACAATAGCTTTGTGTCAATCGATATGTATCTGTATCTATCTAACGGTCTGTCTGTCTATCTATGTATCTATGTATGTATATATCTATGAATGTATGTATGTATGTATGTATGTATGTATGTATCTATCTATCTATCTATCTATCTATCGTCCTATCATCTATCTATGATGACTAACATCTATCAATCTATGTACCCATCTCTCTATATTTCATCTGTCGTTTATTTACATATCTATTTATGAATCAATCATCTTTTTGTCTCCACATCTATCCTTATCTACAGAACAGTGAACAACATAACCTATGTCTCTTCCCTACATTGTGCTTCCAGAAATCTTGCAGGGTATCTAAGCCATAAGGAGAGCACTGTGTTCACCGATACACTTTCAGGTAGTGTCATCCGCCTGTGCTTACAAAACCAGTAAATGGAGGTGAAAGGACTTGAACCCGTATCTCTCTCCTCTGTCCTCTAATACTTCGTGCTCGCTTGGTGAGTTTATTTAGCCACATTCAGTGAGTAAGTGATCCCTGAAGACCACAAGTATCCTCCGTCTGGGCCTATTGTTGACAGAAATGTGTAGTTGGTTCTTAGCAAAACACCATGTTTGAGGGACATCGGCGTGATCACTGCTGATAGGTGGAGGGACAAATATGAAGGAACACCTATTTCTGGACAGTAGCAGTTGGGAAAAAAGAGTGTGTTGAGGAGTGAAGAGTTTATTTGAGGGTCCAAACTTCCCTCTTTATCTGGTTACTACTTCTTTACATTCGTGAACAACATTAAAAGCAGTGATTTTAAAAGTCCAGATGCATATTATTACAGCAATTCATTTGTTGAGGTGAGAGGAAATGAGAAGGAAGTTGCTACACCACTAAATCTATGCCTGGGCACTGCTGAAAGCAAACAAAAAGAATTCACGGTGGCCAGATAGGGCTATTTTCTACTGACTCTCTCTGGGGACTCAAACAGAATCCATTTGTTTGATTGTTTCTCAGTTTCACTTGTATAGGGTTCCTGTCCCCGCCCCTTCGGATTTTAGTTTGTCTGTGTCCTTGGATCTCAAGTGAGTCTCCAGTAAGGGAGCACATAGGCGGTCTTGAGTATTCATCAGTTCTTCTAACCCTGTGTCTTTTGATTGGAGAACTCAAAGCCTGTACTTTATTCTGATATTTGAGAGCAGCGCTCTTTCTGCACTTTGAAATTTATTTGTTCTCATTAATGTACAATCACATGCAGATCATTATGATTTCCAGTCTACCACCTTCACCAAGACCCCTCCAAATCCCAGTTACAGTCGCTGTCCGTCAGCATGTACTAAGATGCTGTAGAATCACTACATGTCTTCTCTGTATTTTACAGCCCTACCCATGACCCCCCACCCTACACATTATACATGCTAATCCTAATGCCCCCATCTTTTTCCCCTCCCTTATTACACCCTTCCCACAAACCCTACCCAGTCCCTTTCTCTTTATTAACTGTTAGTCCACTCTCGGGTTCTGTGAGTCTGCTGCTGTCTTTTCCTTCAGTTTTTCTTTGTTATCATACTCCACACATGAGTGAAATCATTTGGTACATGTACTTCTCCGCCTGGCCAATTTGACTGAGTATAATACGCTCTAGCTCCTTTCACGTTAATGCAAATGATGGGATTTGTTTTCTTCTTATGGCTTCTTAGTGAACTTTTTAAACTGGATTTCATTCTTCTTTTTTGTTTGTAGTTTCACTATGTGCTTTCACCATTGCTCTCCTGGTTATGAGCAGTAGCATTGTGTTAATCGATATGTACCTATATCTATCTCTCTGTCTGTCTATTTATCAATCAATTAATCAATCATCACTTTGTCTGCCCATCTCTCCCTGTGTACAGAACAGTTAACCATATATCCTATATCACTTTCCTACACTATGCTTCCAAAATTCCTACAAAGTATCTAGGCTGTAGAGAGAGCACTCGGTTCACCGACACACTTGCAGTTCGAGTCGGCCGTGTGTACCTACAAAACCAGGAGATGGTTGTGCCGGGACTAGAACCCGTGTCTCTGTCCTCTGTCCTCTTTCATCTCCTTCTAACTTGCTGTCTGTATTTAGCCACATTCATTGACTAAGTGCTCCCTGAACCACAAGTATCATTCCTCTGGGCCAGTTGTCGCGAGAAAAGTAAACTTGTTCTTTGTTCACCACCATTTTTGAAGGACATCAGCGTGATCACCGCCGATAGGACAGAGGGTCAAATAAAAAGGAACACCAATTTCTAGACAGGATCAGTTGGGAGCTAAGAGTATTGTGGAGTGACTTGTTTATTTGAGTGTCCAAACTTCCCTCTTTAGGTCGTTATTGGATCTTCACATTCGTGAACATCATAAAACCCACTGATTTCAAAGGCCCAGATGCTTATTGTTACAGAAACTCAGTTGTTGAGGTGAGAGAAAATGAGAAGTATGCTGCTGCACCGCTAAATCTATGGCTGGGAACTGCTGAAACCAAACAAAAAGAATTCATGGTGGCCAGATAGGGCTATTTTCTGCTGACTGTCTCTGGGGACTCAAACTGAATCCATTTGTTTGATTGTTTGTTTTTCAGTTAAAATCGTGTAGCGTTCTTGTCCACACACCTTCCGCTTGTAGTTTTGTCTGTGTCCTTGGATCTCAAGTGTGTCTCCTGTAACTAAGCACGTAGGTGTCTTGAGTTTTCATCCCTTCTTTTAACCCTTTTTCTTTTGTTTGCAGCACTCAGAGCCTGACCTTTTGTTCTGATGATTCAGAGCTGTGCACTTAGTGCACTTAAAGAATTTTTTTTATCATTAGTCTACAGTCACGTGAAGAACATTATGTTTACTATGCACACCCCTTCACCTAGTCCCCCGGAAAAACCTCTTCAGTCGCTGTTAATCAGCATAGTTGGATTCTGTAGACCACTTCACCATGTCCCCCCCACAGACCCCGTTACAGTGGCTGTCCATCAGTGAGTAGTAAGATGCTATATGATCTCTACTAGTCTTCTCTGAGTTGTACAGTACTCCTCATGCACCCACGGTCCCACGCATTATACCTGCTAATCCTAATGCCCCCATTCTTTCTCCCCACACTTCTCCCTCCCTTCAGACCCACCCTGCCCATTCCTTTTCTGTTTGGTAACTTTTAGTCAACTCTCGGGTTCTGTGAGTCTGCTGCTGTTTTTTTCCTTCAGTTTTTTTTGTTGTTATACTCCACACATGAGTGAAATCACTTGGTACTTCTCTTTCTCCGCCTGGTCTATTTCTCTGACCATACTACCGTCTACCTCCATCCACGTCTTTGCAAATGGTAGTATTTGTTTTCATCTTAAGGCTGCTTACAGCACTTTTTTTTTTCCTTTTAAAAAAATTTTTATTAAGGTATTATTGATATACACTCTTATGAACTTTTCACAAGAAAAACAATGTGGTTACTACATTCACCCATATTATCAATTCCCCACCCATACCCCATTGCAGTCACTGTCCATCAGTGCAGCAAGATGCCACAGATCCACTATGTGCCTTCTCTGTGCTCCACTGTTCTCCCCATGATCCCCCACACCATGTATACTAAACATAATACCCTTCAGGCCACTTCTCCCTAACTCCCCACCCGCCCTCCCACACCCCTCCCCTTTGGTAACTGCTAGTCCCTTTTTTTTTTAAATAATTATTTTTTATTGAAGGGTAGTTGTCGCACAGTATTACATTACATTAGTTTCAAGTGCACAACACAGTGATAATACATTTATATACATAATTCTAGGTACCAGCTATCACCCTACCAAGCTGTTAAAATATCTTGACTATATTCCTTATGATATACATTACATCCCGGTTACTTATTTATTTTACCATTGGAAGTCTGTCCTTTTTTTGTGAGGGAATCTCTCATATTTATTGATCAAATGGTTTTTAACGACAATAAAATTCTGTATAGGGGAGTCAATGCTCAATGCACAATCATTAATCCACCCCAAGCGTAATTTTCGTCAGTCTCCAAACTTCTGAGGAAGAACAAACAAGTTCTTACATGTAGAACAAATTCTTACATAATGAATAAGTTACATAGTGAACAGTACAAGGGCAGTCATCACAGAAACTTTCGGTTTTGCTCATGCATTATGAACAATAAACAGTTCAAATATGAATACTCATTTGGTTTTTATACTTGATTTATATGTGGATACCACATTTCTCTCTTTAATATTATTATTTTTAATGAAATGCTGAAGTGTTATTTAGATACAAGATAAAGGTAGAAAACATAGTTTAGTGTTGTAAGAGTGCAAATGTAGATGATCAGGGGTATGCCTGTAGACTATATGTTAATCCAAGCTAGACCAGGGCAATAAAACATCCACGTATGCAGAAGATTTCTCTCAGAACAGGGGGAGTGAGGTTCTAAGCCTCACCTCTGTTGATCCCCAATTTCTCACCTGATGGCTCCCCTGCGACTGTGCCTGTCTTAGGTTGTTCCTCCCTTGAGTAATCTTACCCATCTCTGGCTAACCAGTCATCTTCCGGGGCCATACAGGGAAATGTGAAGTTGGTAAGTGAGAGGGAAGCCTTATTGTTTGAAAAGGTTAGCTTATTATTTCTTTGCATATTTATGCCCTGTGGCTTCTATGTCCAGCATTTGTCTTGAGGTGTCTTTACCACTTGGAAGAATTATGATACTCGGTAAATTTGAAATGAGGCACGAATTCTATTTAAGGGTTGTAATTAGGAAGGAAGAAGAAAAGCTATAGAAGTAGCAGGCGGAAGAAAACATGGGAAGATTGACTATTTCTTTGACATATCTTCTTGTAGAGTAACTTCAGTATGTATAGGTTTTAAGCTACTACTTAAATTGCGCACACACATTAACATAATAGGAGTATAGTTACATAACCAAAGCGTATTTGTAATTACCAGCCATCTCCAGCGAAACCAAGAAAACCAGTTAGGCACCTTAGGCATTTGTGAAAACTTATCTATGATATGGTGGATATTGTCCAACTGAACTTGAACAGTCTGAGAGAAATCAGACAAATTAAAACAACCCATTCCTGGGGACTGTTCACATGCCATATGTTCTTTTAACAGTTATTAGTCTGTAGTTGTAAGACTTTGGAGCGCTACAATTTGCACTTCTCCAAATTCTTGGTTGAGTTTTAACAGTATAGATCCAGTCAAATTTGTTGTTTTACTGTATGCACAGGCCAGCTTAGATATCTCCTTCCTCATTCCCATGACAAGTCCAGGAACTGGTGGGATGAGTGCATCTACAGCTGTAGCAGTGCGTGGATATTTGTTGGGGATTTTGATGATCATCTTCTGGCATGAGTCTTCCAGAGAGTGCAGATGTTGGAAGTTCTTTTTCAAATCGTATCTTAGTTCATTTTCGGGGTAGCCCAATTAGGCTTTGATCCTCTGTATAAACACAAACAGACCCTTTGCCTACACTTTTATATGCCCTTTATACCCTTGTGTAGAACTCGTTGGAGGTTACCAAACAGGAACTGCCCTCTTTTTTTTTTTTTGCTTTGTTTTTGGTATCACTAATCTACACATACATGACAAATATTATGTTTACTAGGCTCTCCCCTATACCAGGTCTCCCCTATAAACCCCTTTACAGTCACTGTCCATCTGCATAGCAAAATGTTGTAGAATCACTACTTGCCTTCTCTGTGTTGTACAGCCCTCCCTTTTCTCCTAACCCCCATGCATGTTAATCTTAATACCCCCCTACTTCTCCCTCCCTTATCCATCATTGCACACCCATCCTCCCCAGTCCCTTTCCCTTTGGTACCTTTTTGTCCATTCTTGAGTTCTGTGATTCTGCTGCTGTTTTGTTGATTCAGTTTTTCCGTTGTTCTTATATTCCACAGATAAGTGAAATCATTTGGTATTTCTCTTTCTCTGCTTGGCTTGTTTCACTGAGCATAATACCCTCCAGCTCCATCCATGTTGCTGCAAATGATTGGATTTGCCCTTTTCTTATGGCTGAGTAGAATTCCATTGTGTATATGTACCACATCTTCTTTATCCATTCATCTATTGATGGACATTTAGGTTGCTTCCAATTCTTGGCTATTGTAAATAGTGCTGCAATAAACATAGGGGTGCATCTGTCTTTCTTAAACTTGATTGCTGCGTTCTTATGGTAAATTCCTAGGAGTGGAATTCCTGGGTCAAATGGTAAGTTTGTTTTGAGCATTTTGATGTACCTCCATACTGCTTTCCACAATGGTTGAACTAACTTACATTCCCACCAGCAGTGTAGGAGGGTTCCCCTTTCTCCACAGCCTCTCCAACATTTGTTGTTGTTTGTCTTTTTGATGGCAGCCATCCTTACTGGTGTGAGGTGATACCTCACTGTAGTTTTAATTTGCATTTCTCTGATAATTAGCGATGTGGAGCATCTTTTCATGTGTCTGTTGGCCATCTGTATTTCTTTTTTGGAGAACTGTCTGTTCAGTTCCTCTGCCCATTTTTTAATTGGTTTATTTGTTTTTTGTTTGTTGAGGCGTGTGAGCTCTTTATATATTCTGAACGTCAAGCCTTTATCGGATGTGTCATTTTCAAATATATTCTCCCATACTGTAGGGATCATTCTTGTTCTATTGATGGTGTCTTTTGCTGTACAGAAGCTTTTCAGCTTAATATAGTCCCACTTACTCATTTTTGCTGTTGTTTCTTGCCTGGGGAGATATGTTCAAGAAGAGGTCACTCATGTTTATGTCTAAGAGGTTTTTGAATATGTTTTCTTCCAAGAGTTTAATGGTTTCATGGCTTACATTCAGGTCTTTGATCCATTTTGAGTTTAATTTTGTATATGGGGTTAGACAATGGTCCAGTTTCATTCTCCTACATGTAGCTGTCCAGTTTTGCCAGCACCACCTGTTGAAGAGACTGTCATTTCGCGATTGTATGTCCATGGCTCCTTTATCAAATATTAATTGACCATATATGTCTGGGTTAATGTCTGGATTCTCTAGTCTGTTCCATTGGTCTGTGGCTCTGCTCTTGTGCCAGTACCAAATTGTCTTGATTACTATGGCTTTATAGTAGAGCTTGAAGTTGGGGAGTGAGATCCCCCCTACTTTATTCTTCTTTCTCAGGATTGCTTTGGCTATTCTGGGTCTTTGGTGTTTCCATATGAATTTTTAAATTATTTGTTCCAGTTCATTGAAGAATGTTGCTGGTAGTTTCATAGGGATTGCATCAAATCTGTATATTGCTTTGGGCAGAATGGCCATTTTGACATTATTAATTCTAACTAGCCACGAGCATGGGATGAGTTTCCTTCTGTTAGTGTCCCCTTTAATTTCTCTTAAGAGTGACTTGTAGTTTTCAGAGTATAAGTCTTTCACTTCTTTGGTTAGGTTTATTCCTAGGTATTTTATTTTTTTGATGTAATTGTGAAAGGAGTTGTTTTCCTGATTTCTCTTTCTGTTGGTTCATTGTTAGTATATAGGAAAGCCACAGATTTCTGTGTGTTGATTTTGTATCCTGCAACTTTGCTGTATTCCGATATCAGTTCTAGTACTTTTGGGGTTGAGTCTTTAGGGTTTTTTATGTACAGTATCATGTCATCTGCAAAGAGTGACAGTTTAACTTCTTCTTTACCAATCTGGATTCCTTGTATTTCTTTATTTTGTCTTATTGCCGTGACTAGGACCTCCAGTACTATGTTAAATAAAAGTGGAGAGAGTGAGCATACCTGTCTAGTTCCCGATCTCAGAGGAAATGCTTTCAGCTTCTCGCTGTTCAATATAATGTTGGCTGTGGGTTTATCATAGATGGCCTATATTATGTTGAGGTACTTGCCCTCTATTCCCATTTTGGTGAGAGTTTTTAAAATGAATGGTTGTTGAACTTTGTCAAATGCTTTTTCAGCATCTATGGAGATGATCATGTGGTTTTTCTATTTCTTTTTGTTGATGTGGTGGATGATGTTGATGGACTTTCGAATGTTGTACCATCCTTGCATCCCTGGGATGAATCCCACTTGGTCATGGTGTATGATCCTTTTGATGTATTTTTTAATTCGGTTTGCTAATATTTTGTTGAGTATTTTTGCATCTACGTTCATCAGGGATATTGGTCTGTAGTTTTCTTTTTTGGTGGGGTCTTTGCCCTGTTTTGGTATTTGGATGATGTTAGCTTCATAGAATGAGTTCGGGAGTATACCCTCCTCCTCTATTTTTTGGAAAACTTTAAGGAGAATGGTTATTATGTCTTCCCTGTATGTCTGATAAAATTCCGAGGTAAATCCATCTGGCCCGGGGGTTTTGTTCTTTGGTAGTTTTTTGATTACCGCTTCAATTTCGTTGCTGTTAATTGGTCTGTTTAGATTTTCTGTTTCTTTTTGGGTCAGTCTTGGAAGGTTGTATATTTCTAGGAAGTTGTCCATTTCTCCTAGGTTTCCCAGCTTGTTACCATATTACCATATTGGTTTTCTTAGTAGTCTCTAATAATTCTTTGTATTTCTGCGGGGTCCATCGTGATTTTTCCTTTCTCATTTCTGATACTGTTGATTTGTGTTGACTCTCTTTTCCTCTTAATATGTCTGGCTAGAGGCTTATCTATTTTGTTTATTTTCTCAGAGAACCAGCTCTTGGTTTCATTGATTTTTGCTGTTGTTTTATTCATCTCAATTTTATTTATTTCTTCTCTGATCTTTATTATGTCCCTCCTTCTGCTGACCTTAGGCCTCATCTGTTCTTCTTTTTCCAATTTTGATAGTTGTGACATTAGACCATTCATTTGGGATTGCTCTTCCTTTTTTAAATATGCTTGGATTGCTATATACTGTACTCTTAAGGCTGCTTTTGCTGTGTCCCATAGAAGTTGTGGCTTAGTGCTGTTGTTGTCATTTGTTTCCATATATTTCTGGATCTTCATTTTGATTTAGTCATTGATCCATTGATTATTTAGGAGCGTGTTGTAAATCCTCCAAGTTTTTGTGAGCCTCTTTGTTTTCTTTGTACAGTTTATTTCTAGTGTTATGCCTTTGTGGTCTGAAAAGTTGGTTGGTAGCATTTCAAACTTTTGGAATTTTCTGAGGCTCTTTTTGTGTCCTAGTATGTGGTCTATTCTGGAGAATGTTCCATGTGCACTTGAGAAGAATGTGTATCCTGTTGCTTTAGGATGTAGAGTTCTATAGATGTCTATTAGGTCCATCTGCTCTACTGTGTTGTTCAGTGCTTCCGTGTCCTTACTTATTTTCTTCCCAGTGGATTTATCCTTTGGGGTGAGTGGTGTGTTGAAGTCTCCTAGAATGAATGCATTGCAGTCAATTTCCCCCTTTAGTTCTGTTAGCATTTGTTTCACATATGCTGGTGCTCCTATGTTGGGTGCATATATATTTAGAATGGTTATATCCTCTTGTTTGACTGAGCCCTTTATCATTATGTAGTGTTCTTCTTTATCTCTTGTTACTTTTTTTGTTTTGTATTCTCTTTTGTCTGATATTAGTACTGCAACCCCTGCTTTCTTCTCACTGTTGTTTGCTTGAAATATGTTTTTCCATCCCTTGACTTTTAGTCTGTACATGTCTTTGGGTTTGAGGTGAGTTTCTTGTAAGCAGCATATAGATGGGTCTTGCTTTTTTATCCATTCTGTTACTCTTTGTCTTTTGATTGGTGCATTCAACACATTAACATTTAGGGTGACTATTGAAAGATATGTACTAATTGCCATTGCAGGCTTTATATACGTGGTTACCAAATGTTCAAGGTTAGCCTCTTTAGTATCTTACTGCCTAACTTAGCTCGCTTATTGAGCTGTTATATACACTGTCTGGAGATTCTTTTCTTCTCTCCCTTCTTGTTCCTCCTCCTCGATTCTTCATATGTTGGGTGTTTTGTGCTGTGCTATTTCTAGGAGTGCTCCCATCCAGAGCAGTCCCTGTAAGATGTTCTGTAGAGGTGGTTTGTGGGAAGCAAATTCCCTCAGCTTTTGTTTGTCTGGGAATTGTTTAATCCCACCGTCATATTTGAATGATAGTCGTGCTGGATACAGTATCCTTGGTTCAAGGCCCTTCTGTTTCATTGTATTAAATATATCATGCCATTCTCTTCTGGCCTGTAGGGTTTCTGTTGAGAAATCTGACGTTAGCCTGATTGGTTTCCCTTTATAGTTGACCTTTTTTCTCTCAACTGCCTTTAACACTCTTTCCTTGTACTTGATCTTTGCCATTTTAATTATTATGTGTCTTGGTGTTGCCCTTCTTGGATCCTTTCTGTTGGGGGTTCTGTGTATTTCCGTGGTCTGTTCGATTACTTCCTCCCCCAGTGTGGGGAAGTCTTCAGCAATTATTTCTTCTAAGATACTTTCCATCTCTTTTCCTCTCTCTTCTTCTTCTGGGACCCCTATAATACGGATATTGTTCCTTTTGGATTGGTCACACAGTTCTCTTAATATTGTTTCATTCCTGGAGGGAAAGAAAAGTGTACTTGGTTCTTTGCACACCACCATGTTTGAGGGACATCGGCGTGATCACTGCTGATAGGTGCAGGGACAAATATAAAGGAACACCTCTTTCTGGACAGGAGCAGTTGGGAACAAAGAGTGTGTTGTGGAGTGAAGTGTTTATTTGAGGGTCCAAACTTCCCTCCTTAGGTGGTTATTACTTCTTTACATTCGTGAACATCATAAAAAGCAATGATTTTAAAAGCCCAGACGCATGTTATTACAGCAATTCATTGTTGAGGTGAGAGGAAATGAGAAGGTACTTGCTGCACCACTAAATCTATGCCTGAGCACTGCTGAAATCAAACAAAAAGAATTCACGTTGGCTAGATAGGGCTATTTTCTAATGACTCTCTCTGGGGCCTCAAATAGAATTCATTTGTTTGTTTGTTTCTTATTTTCACTTGTATAGGTAATCTGTCCCCGCCCCTTCAGCTTGTTGTTTGTCTGTGTCCTTGGATCTCAAGTGAGTCTCCAGTAAGGGAGCACGTAGGAGGTCTTGCGTTTTCATCTGTTCTTCTAACTCTGGGTCTTTTGATTGGAGCACTCAAAGCCTGTACTTTTATTCTGATATTTGAGAGCTGTGCTCTTACTGCACTTTGAAATTCTTTTTGTTCTCATTAATATACAATCACATGCAGAACATTATGTTTTCCAGTCTACACCCTTCACCAAGTCCCCGGCAAAAGCCAGTTAGAGTCGCTGTCCGTCAGCGTGTACTAAGATGCTGTAGAATCACTACATGTCTTCTCTGTGTTATGCAGCCGTACAAATGACCCCCCACGTTACACACTATACATGCTAATCCTAATGCCCCCAATCTTTTTCCCCGCCCTTATTACTCCCTTCGCACAAACAATACCCAGTCCCTTTCTTTTTGGTAACTGTTAGTCCACTCTCGGGTTCTGTGAGTCTGCTGCTGTCTTTTCCTTCAGTTTTTCTTTGTTATCATACTCCACACATGAATGAAATCATTTGGTACATGTATTTCTCCTCCTTGAATATTTGACTGAGCATAATACCCTCTAGCTCCATCCACGTTATTACAAATGAGAGGATTTGTTTTCTTCTTATGGCTGCTTACTGCACTTTTTAAACTGGATTTCATTCTTCCTTATTGTTTGTAGTTTAGCTATGTTACTCACCATTCAACTCCTGGTTATGAACAATAGCTTTGTGTCAATCGATATGTATCTGTATCTATCTCTCTAATGGTCTGTCTGTCTATCTATGTTTCTATGTATGTATGTATGTATGTATCTATGTATCTATCTAGCTATCTATCTTCCTATCATCTGTCTATGATGTCTATCATCTATCAATCTATGTACCTATCTATCTATTTTTCATCTGTCATCTGTGTACCTATCTATCTATGAATCAATCATCTTTTTGTCTGCCCATCTATCCTTCTGTACAGAACAGTTAACAAGAGAGCCTATGTCTCTTCCCTACATTATGCTTCCAGAAATCTTGCAAGGTAACTAAGCCATAAGGAGAGCACTGTGTTCACCGATACACTTTCATGTAGAGTCAGCCGCGTGTGCTTACAAAACCAGTAAATGGAGGTGAAAGGACTTGAACCTGTATCTCTGTCCTCTGTCCTCTTATAATTCCTGCTCGCTTGATGACTTTATTCAGCCACATTCAGTGAGTAAGTGATCCCTGAAGACCACAAGTATCCTTCGTCTGGTCCGGTTGTCGAAAGAAAAGTGTACTTGGTTCTTTGCACACCACCATGTTTGAGGGACATCGGCGTGATCACTGCTGATAGGTGCAGGGACAAATATAAAGGAACACCTCTTTCTGGACAGGAGCAGTTGGGAAAAAAGAGTGTGTTGTGGAGTGAAGTGTTTATTTGAGGGTCCAAACTTCCCTCCTTAGGTGGTTATTACTTCTTTACATTCATGAACATCATAAAAAGCAATGATTTTAAAAGCCCAGACGCATATTATTACAGCAATTCATTTGTTGAGGTGAGAGGAAATGAGAAGGAACTTGCTGCACCACTAAATCTATGCCTGAGCACTGCTGAAATAAAAAAAAAAAGAATTCACGGTGGCTAGATAGGGCTATTTTCTACTGACTCTCTCTGGGGACTCAAACAGAATTCATTTGTTTGTTTGTTTCTTATTTTCACTTGTATAGGTAATCTGTCCCCGCCCCTTCAGCTTGTAGTTTGTCTGTGTCCTTGGATCTCAAGTAAGTCTCCAGTAAGGGAGCACGTAGGAGGTCTTGAGTTTTCATCAGTTCTTCTAACTCTGGGTCTTTTGATTGGAGCACTCAAAGCCTGTACTTTTATTCTGATATTTGAGAGCTGTGCTCTTACTGCACTTTGAAATTCTTTTTGTTCTCATTAATATACAATCACATGCAGAACATTATGTTTTCCAGTCTACACCCTTCACCAAGTCCCCGGCAAAAGCCAGTTAGAGTCGCTGTCCGTCAGCGTGTACTAAGATGCTGTAGAATCACTACATGTCTTCTCTGTGTTATGCAGCCGTACAAATGACCCCCAAGTTACACACTATACATGCTAATCCTAATGCCCCCAATCTTTTTCCCCGCCCTTATTACTCCCTTCCCACAAACAATACCCAGTCCCTTTCTTTTTGGTAACTGTTAGTCCACTCTCGGGTTCTGTGAGTCTGCTGCTGTCTTTTCCTTCAGTTTTTCTTTGTTATCATACTCCACACATGAATGAAATCATTTGGTACATGTATTTCTCCTCCTTGAATATTTGACTGAGCATAATACCCTCTAGCTCCATCCACGTTATTACAAATGAGAGGATTTGTTTTCTTCTTATGGCTGCCTACTGCACTTTTTAAACTGGATTTCATTCTTCTTTTTGGTTTGTAGTTTCGCTATGTGCTTTCACCGTTGCTCTCCTGGTTATGAGCAGTAGCTTTGTGTTAATTGACATGTACCTATGTCTATCTATCTGTCTGTCTATCTATTTATCAATCAATCAATCAATCATCTTTTTGTCTGCCCATCTGTCCTTGTGTACAGAACAGTTAACCATATATCCTATATCACATTCCTACATTATGCTTCCAAAAATCCTGCAAAGTATCTAGGCTGTAGAGAGAGCACTGGGTTCACCGAGACACTTGCAGGTCGAGTCGGCCTCGTGTACCTACAAAACCAGGAAATGGTTGTGCCGGGACTTGAACCCGTGTCTCTATCCTCTGTCCTCTTTCATCTCCTTCTAACTTACTGTCTGTATTTAGCCACATTCTTTGACTAAGTGCTCCCTGAAGACCACAAGTATCATTCCTCTGGGCCTGTTGTCTCGAGAAAAGTAAACTTGTTCTTTGCTCAACACCATGTTTGAAGGACATCAGCGTGATCACCGCCGATAGGACGGAGGGTCAAATAAAAAGGAACACCAATTTCTAGACAGGAGCAGTTGGGAGCTAAGAGTGTATTGTGGGGTGACGTGTTTATTTGAGTGTCCAAACTTCCCTCTTTAGGTAGTTATTAGATCTTCCCATGCGTGAACATCATAAAACCCAATGAATTCAAAGTCCCAGACGCTTATTATTACAGCAACTCAGTTGTTGAGGTGAGAGAAAATGAGAAGTATGTTGCTGCACCACTAAATCAATGGCTGGGAACGGCTGAAACCAAACAAAAAGAATTCACGGTGGTCAGGTAGGGCTATTTTCTGCTGACCGTCTCAATGGACTCACACAGAAACCATTTGTTTGATTGTTTGTTTTTCAGTTTCACTCGTGTAGGGTACTTGTCCACACACCTTCGGCTTGTAGTTTGTCTGTGTCCTTGGATCTCAAGTGTGTCTCCTGTAAGTAAGCACGTAGGTGTCTTGAGTTTTCATCCCTTCTTTTAACCCTGTGTCTTTTGTTTGCTGCACTCAGTGCCTGACCTTTTATTCTGATGATTCAGAGCTGTGCACTTATTGCACTTAAAGAATTTTTTTTATCATTAAGCTAAAGTCACTTGAAGAACATTATGTTTACTATGCTCCCCCATTCAGCAATTACCCCTGAAAAACTTCTTCAGTTGCTGTCGATCTGCGCAGTTGGATGCTGTAGACCCCTTCACCATGTCCCTCCCAACAGACCCCGTTACAGTCGCTGTCCATCAGTGAGTAGTAAGATGCTATATGATCTCTACTAGCCTTCTCTGTGTTGTACAGCACTCCCCATGCCCCCTCGACCCCAAGCATTATACATGCTAAAACTAATGCCCCATTCTTTCTCCTCACACTTATCCCTCCCTTTGACCCACCCTGCCCAGTCCTTTTCCCTTTGGTAACTTTTAGTCAACTCTCGGGTTCTGTGAGTCTGCTGCTGTTTTTGTCCTTCAGTTTTTCGTTGTTGTTATACTCCACACATGAGTGAAAACACTTGGTTCTTGTCTTTCTCCGCCTGGCCTATTTCTCTGAACATACTACCGTCTAGCTCCATCCAGGTCATTTCAAATGGTAGGATTTGTTTTCTTCTTAAGGCTGCTTACTGCACTTTTTAAACTGGATTTCATTCTTCCTTATTGTTTGTAGTTTAGCTATGTTATTCACAATTCAACTCCTGGTTATGAACAATAGCTTTGTGTCAATCGATATGTATCTGTATCTATCTCTCTAATGGTCTGTCTGTCTATCTATGTTTCTATGTATGTATGTATGTATGTATCTATGTATCTATCTAGCTATCTATCTTCCTATCATCTATCTATGATGTCTATCATCTATCAATCTATGTACCTATCTATCTATTTTTCATCTGTCATCTGTGTACCTATCTATCTATGAATCAATCATCTTTTTGTCTGCCCATCTATCCTTCTGTACAGAACAGTTAACAAGAGAGCCTATGTCTCTTCCCTACATTATGCTTCCAGAAATCTTGCAAGGTAACTAAGCCATAAGGAGAGCACTGTGTTCACCGATACACTTTCATGTAGAGTCAGCCGCGTGTGCTTACAAAACCAGTAAATGGAGGTGAAAGGACTTGAACCTGTATCTCTGTCCTCTGTCCTCTTATAATTCCTGCTCGCTTGATGACTTTATTCAGCCACATTCAGTGAGTAAGTGATCCCTGAAGACCACAAGTATCCTTCGTCTGGTCCGGTTGTCGAAAGAAAAGTGTACTTGGTTCTTTGCACACCACCATGTTTGAGGGACATCGGCGTGATCACTGCTGATAGGTGCAGGGACAAATATAAAGGAACACCTCTTTCTGGACAGGAGCAGTTGGGAAAAAAGAGTGTGTTGTGGAGTGAAGTGTTTATTTGAGGGTCCAAACTTCCCTCCTTAGGTGGTTATTACTTCTTTACATTCGTGAACATCATAAAAAGCAATGATTTTAAAAGCCCAGACGCATATTATTACAGCAATTCATTTGTTGAGGTGAGAGGAAATGAGAAGGAACTTGCTGCACCACTAAATCTATGCCTGAGCACTGCTGAAATAAAAAAAAAAAGAATTCACGGTGGCTAGATAGGGCTATTTTCTACTGACTCTCTCTGGGGACTCAAACAGAATTCATTTGTTTGTTTGTTTCTTATTTTCACTTGTATAGGTAATCTGTCCCCGCCCCTTCAGCTTGTAGTTTGTCTGTGTCCTTGGATCTCAAGTGAGTCTCCAGTAAGGGAGCACGTAGGAGGTCTTGAGTTTTCATCAGTTCTTCTAACTCTGGGTCTTTTGATTGGAGCACTCAAAGCCTGTACTTTTATTCTGATATTTGAGAGCTGTGCTCTTACTGCACTTTGAAATTCTTTTTGTTCTCATTAATATACAATCACATGCAGAACATTATGTTTTCCAGTCTACACCCTTCACCAAGTCCCCGGCAAAAGGCAGTTAGAGTCGCTGTCCGTCAGCGTGTACTAAGATGCTGTAGAATCACTACATGTCTTCTCTGTGTTATGCAGCCGTACAAATGACCCCCAAGTTACACACTATACATGCTAATCCTAATGCCCCCAATCTTTTTCCCCGCCCTTATTACTCCCTTCCCACAAACAATACCCAGTCCCTTTCTTTTTGGTAACTGTTAGTCCACTCTCGGGTTCTGTGAGTCTGCTGCTGTCTTTTCCTTCAGTTTTTCTTTGTTATCATACTCCACACATGAATGAAATCATTTGGTACATGTATTTCTCCTCCTTGAATATTTGACTGAGCATAATACCCTCTAGCTCCATCCACGTTATTACAAATGAGAGGATTTGTTTTCTTCTTATGGCTGCCTACTGCACTTTTTAAACTGGATTTCATTCTTCTTTTTGGTTTGTAGTTTCGCTATGTGCTTTCACCGTTGCTCTCCTGGTTATGAGCAGTAGCTTTGTGTTAATTGACATGTACCTATGTCTATCTATCTGTCTGTCTATCTATTTATCAATCAATCAATCAATCATCTTTTTGTCTGCCCATCTGTCCTTGTGTACAGAACAGTTAACCATATATCCTATATCACATTCCTACATTATGCTTCCAAAAATCCTGCAAAGTATCTAGGCTGTAGAGAGAGCACTGGGTTCACCGAGACACTTGCAGGTCGAGTCGGCCTCGTGTACCTACAAAACCAGGAAATGGTTGTGCCGGGACTTGAACCCGTGTCTCTATCCTCTGTCCTCTTTCATCTCCTTCTAACTTACTGTCTGTATTTAGCCACATTCTTTGACTAAGTGCTCCCTGAAGACCACAAGTATCATTCCTCTGGGCCTGTTGTCTCGAGAAAAGTAAACTTGTTCTTTGCTCACCACCATGTTTGAAGGACATCAGCGTGATCACCGCCGATAGGACGGAGGGTCAAATAAAAAGGAACACCAATTTCTAGACAGGAGCAGTTGGGAGCTAAGAGTGTATTGTGGGGTGACGTGTTTATTTGAGTGTCCAAACTTCCCTCTTTAGGTAGTTATTAGATCTTCCCATGCGTGAACATCATAAAACCCAATGAATTCAAAGTCCCAGACGCTTATTATTACAGCAACTCAGTTGTTGAGGTGAGAGAAAATGAGAAGTATGTTGCTGCACCACTAAATCAATGGCTGGGAACGGCTGAAACCAAACAAAAAGAATTCACGGTGGTCAGGTAGGGCTATTTTCTGCTGACCGTCTCAATGGACTCACACAGAAACCATTTGTTTGATTGTTTGTTTTTCAGTTTCACTCGTGTAGGGTACTTGTCCACACACATTCGGCTTGTAGTTTGTCTGTGTCCTTGGATCTCAAGTGTGTCTCCTGTAAGTAAGCACGTAGGTGTCTTGAGTTTTCATCCCTTCTTTTAACCCTGTGTCTTTTGTTTGCTGCACTCAGTGCCTGACCTTTTATTCTGATGATTCAGAGCTGTGCACTTATTGCACTTAAAGAATTTTTTTTATCATTAAGCTAAAGTCACTTGAAGAACATTATGTTTACTATGCTCCCCCATTCAGCAATTACCCCTGAAAAACTTCTTCAGTTGCTGTCGATCTGCGCAGTTCGATGCTGTAGACCCCTTCACCATGTCCCTCCCAACAGACCCCGTTACAGTCGCTGTCCATCAGTGAGTAGTAAGATGCTATATGATCTCTACTAGCCTTCTCTGTGTTGTACAGCACTCCCCATGCCCCCTCGACCCCAAGCATTATACATGCTAAAACTAATGCCCCATTCTTTCTCCTCACACTTATCCCTCCCTTTGACCCACCCTGCCCAGTCCTTTTCCCTTTGGTAACTTTTAGTCAACTCTCGGGTTATGTGAGTCTGCTGCTGTTTTTGTCCTTCAGTTTTTCGTTGTTGTTATACTCCACACATGAGTGAAAACACTTGGTTCTTGTCTTTCTCCGCCTGGCCTATTTCTCTGAACATACTACCGTCTAGCTCCATCCAGGTCATTTCAAATGGTAGGATTTGTTTTCTTCTTAAGGCTGCTTACTGCACTTTTTAAACTGGATTTCATTCTTCCTTATTGTTTGTAGTTTAGCTATGTTATTCACAATTCAACTCCTGGTTATGAACAATAGCTTTGTGTCAATCGATATGTATCTGTATCTATCTCTCTAATGGTCTGTCTGTCTATCTATGTTTCTATGTATGTATGTATGTATGTATCTATGTATCTATCTAGCTATCTATCTTCCTATCATCTATCTATGATGTCTATCATCTATCAATCTATGTACCTATCTATCTATTTTTCATCTGTCATCTGTGTACCTATCTATCTATGAATCAATCATCTTTTTGTCTGCCCATCTATCCTTCTGTACAGAACAGTTAACAAGAGAGCCTATGTCTCTTCCCTACATTATGCTTCCAGAAATCTTGCAAGGTAACTAAGCCATAAGGAGAGCACTGTGTTCACCGATACACTTTCATGTAGAGTCAGCCGCGTGTGCTTACAAAAACCAGTAAATGGAGGTGAAAGGACTTGAACCTGTATCTCTGTCCTCTGTCCTCTTATAATTCCTGCTCGCTTGATGACTTTATTCAGCCACATTCAGTGAGTAAGTGATCCCTGAAGACCACAAGTATCCTTCGTCTGGTCCGGTTGTCGAAAGAAAAGTGTACTTGGTTCTTTGCACACCACCATGTTTGAGGGACATCGGCGTGATCACTGCTGATAGGTGCAGGGACAAATATAAAGGAACACCTCTTTCTGGACAGGAGCAGTTGGGAAAAAAGAGTGTGTTGTGGAGTGAAGTGTTTATTTGAGGGTCCAAACTTCCCTCCTTAGGTGGTTATTACTTCTTTACATTCGTGAACATCATAAAAAGCAATGATTTTAAAAGCCCAGACGCATATTATTACAGCAATTCATTTGTTGAGGTGAGAGGAAATGAGAAGGAACTTGCTGCACCACTAAATCTATGCCTGAGCACTGCTGAAATAAAAAAAAAAAGAATTCACGGTGGCTAGATAGGGCTATTTTCTACTGACTCTCTCTGGGGACTCAAACAGAATTCATTTGTTTGTTTGTTTCTTATTTTCACTTGTATAGGTAATCTGTCCCCGCCCCTTCAGCTTGTAGTTTGTCTGTGTCCTTGGATCTCAAGTGAGTCTCCAGTAAGGGAGCACGTAGGAGGTCTTGAGTTTTCATCAGTTCTTCTAACTCTGGGTCTTTTGATTGGAGCACTCAAAGCCTGTACTTTTATTCTGATATTTGAGAGCTGTGCTCTTACTGCACTTTGAAATTCTTTTTGTTCTCATTAATATACAATCACATGCAGAACATTATGTTTTCCAGTCTACACCCTTCACCAAGTCCCCGGCAAAAGCCAGTTAGAGTCGCTGTCCGTCAGCGTGTACTAAGATGCTGTAGAATCACTACATGTCTTCTCTGTGTTATGCAGCCGTACAAATGACCCCCAAGTTACACACTATACATGCTAATCCTAATGCCCCCAATCTTTTTCCCCGCCCTTATTACTCCCTTCCCACAAACAATACCCAGTCCCTTTCTTTTTGGTAACTGTTAGTCCACTCTCGGGTTCTGTGAGTCTGCTGCTGTCTTTTCCTTCAGTTTTTCTTTGTTATCATACTCCACACATGAATGAAATCATTTGGTACATGTATTTCTCCTCCTTGAATATTTGACTGAGCATAATACCCTCTAGCTCCATCCACGTTATTACAAATGAGAGGATTTGTTTTCTTCTTATGGCTGCCTACTGCACTTTTTAAACTGGATTTCATTCTTCTTTTTGGTTTGTAGTTTCGCTATGTGCTTTCACCGTTGCTCTCCTGGTTATGAGCAGTAGCTTTGTGTTAATTGACATGTACCTATGTCTATCTATCTGTCTGTCTATCTATTTATCAATCAATCAATCAATCATCTTTTTGTCTGCCCATCTGTCCTTGTGTACAGAACAGTTAACCATATATCCTATATCACATTCCTACATTATGCTTCCAAAAATCCTGCAAAGTATCTAGGCTGTAGAGAGAGCACTGGGTTCACCGAGACACTTGCAGGTCGAGTCGGCCTCGTGTACCTACAAAACCAGGAAATGGTTGTGCCGGGACTTGAACCCGTGTCTCTATCCTCTGTCCTCTTTCATCTCCTTCTAACTTACTGTCTGTATTTAGCCACATTCTTTGACTAAGTGCTCCCTGAAGACCACAAGTATCATTCCTCTGGGCCTGTTGTCTCGAGAAAAGTAAACTTGTTCTTTGCTCACCACCATGTTTGAAGGACATCAGCGTGATCACCGCCGATAGGACGGAGGGTCAAATAAAAAGGAACACCAATTTCTAGACAGGAGCAGTTGGGAGCTAAGAGTGTATTGTGGGGTGACGTGTTTATTTGAGTGTCCAAACTTAACTCTTTAGGTAGTTATTAGATCTTCCCATTCGTGAACATCATAAAACCCACTGATTTCAAAGTCCCAGACTCTTATTATTACAGCAACTCAGTTGTTGAGGTGAGAGAAAATGAGAAGTATGTTGCTGCACCACTAAATCAATGGCTGGGTACGGCTGAAACTAAACATAAAGAATTCACTTAGGCCAGATAGGGCTATTTTCTCCTGACTGTATCAAGGGACTCAAACAGAATTCATTTGTTTGATTGTTTTTCAGTTTCACTCGTGTAGCCTATTTGTCCACACACCTTCGGCTTGTAGTTTGTCTGTGTCCTTGGATCTCAAGTGATTCTCCTGTAAGTAAGCACGTAGGTGTCTTGAGTTTTCATCCCTTCTTTTAACCCTGTGTCTTTTGTTTGCTGCACTCAGTGCCTGACCTTTTATTCTGATGATTCAGAGCTGTGCACTTATTGCACTTAAAGAATTTTTTTATCATTAATCTAAAATCACTTGAAGAACATTATGTTTACTATGCTCCCCCATTCACCAATTACCCCTGAAAAACCTCTTCAGTTACTGTCGATCTGCGTAGTTCGATGCTGTAGACCCCTTCCCCATGTCCCTCCCAACAGACCCCGTTACAGTCGCTGTCCATCAGTGAGTAGTAAGATGCTATATGATCTCTACTAGACTTCTCTGTGTTGTACAGCACTCCCCATGCCCCTCCACCCCAAGCATTATACATGCTAAAACTAATGCCCCATTCTTTCTCCTCACACTTATCCCTCCCTTCAGACCCACCCTGCCCTGTCCTTTTCCCTTTGGTAACTTTTAGTCAACTCTCGGGTTCTGTGAGTCTGCTGCTGTTTTTTTCCTTCAGTTTTTCGTTGTTGTTATACTCCGCACATGAGTGAAAACACTTGGTTCTTGTCTTTCTCCGCCTGGCCTATTTCTCTGAACATACTACCATCTAGCTCCATCCAGGTCATTTCAAATGGTAGGATTTGTTTTCTTCTTGAGGCTGCTTACTGCAATTTTTAATCTGGATTTCATTCTTCCTTTTTGTTTGCAGTTTAGCTATGTTATTCACCATTCAACTCCTGGTTATGAACAATAGCTTTGTGTCAATCGATATGTATCTGTATCTATCTAATGGTCTGTCTGTCTATGTATGTATGTATGTATGTATGTATGTATCTATCTATCTATCTATCTAACTTCCTATCATCTATCAATGATGTCTATCATCTATCAATCTATGTACCTATCTATCTATCTTTCATCTGTCATCTGTGTACCTATCTATCTATGAATCAATCATCTTTTTGTCTGCCCATATATCCTTCTGTACAGAACAGTTAACAACAGAGCCTATGTCTCTTCCCTACATTATGCTTCCAGAAATCTTGCAAGTTAACTAAGCCATAAGGAGAGCACTGTGTTCACCGATACACTTTCATGTAGAGTCAGCCGCGTGTGCTTACAAAACCAGTAAATGGAGGTGAAAGGAATTGAACCTGTATCTCTGTCCTCTGTAATCTTATACTTCCTGCTCGCTTGATGACTTTATTCAGCCACATTCAGTGAGTAAGTGATCCCTGAAGACCAAAAGTATCCTTCGTCTGGTCCGGTTGTCGAAAGAAAAGTGTACTTGGTTCTTTGCACACCACCATGTTTGAGGGACATCGGCGTGATCACCGCCGATAGGACGGAGGGTGAAATAAAAAGTAACACCTATTTCTAGACAGGAGCAGTTGGGAGCTAAGAGTGTATTGTGGGGTGACGTGTTTATTTGAGTGTCCAAACTTCCCTCTTTAGGTAGTTATTAGATCTTCCCATGCGTGAACATCATAAAACCCAATGAATTCAAAGTCCCAGACGCTTATTATTACAGCAACTCAGCTGTTGAGGTGAGAGAAAATGAGAAGTATGTTGCTGCACCACTAAATCAATGGCTGGGAACGGCTGAAACCAAACAAAAAGAATTCACGGTGGTCAGGTAGGGCTATTTTCTGCTGACCGTCTCAATGGACTCACACAGAATCCATTTGTTTGATTGTTTGTTTTTCAGTTTCACTCGTGTAGGGTACTTATCCACACACCTTCGGCTTGTAGTTTGTCTGTGTCCTTGGATCTCAAGTGTGTCTCCTGTAAGTAAGCACGTAGGTGTCTTGAGTTTTCATCCCTTCTTTTAACCCTGTGTCTTTTGTTTGCTGCACTCAGTGCCTGACCTTTTATTCTGATGATTCAGAGCTGTGCACTTATTGCACTTAAAGAATTTTTTTTATCATTAAGCTAAAGTCACTTGAAGAACATTATGTTTACTATGCTCCCCCATTCAGCAATTACCCCTGAAAAACCTCTTCAGTTGCTGTCGACCTGCGCAGTTGGATGCTGTAGACCCCTTCACCATGTCCCTCCCAACAGACCCCGTTACAGTCGCTGTCCATCAGTGAGTAGTAAGATGCTATATGATCTCTACTAGCCTTCTCTGTGTTGTACAGCACTCCCCATGACCCTCGACCCCAAGCATTATACATGCTAAAACTAATGCCCCATTCTTTCTCCTCACACTTATCCCTCCCTTTGACCCACCCTGCCCAGTCCTTTTCCCTTTGGTAACTTTTAGTCAACTCTCGGGTTCTGTGAGTCTGCTGCTGTTTTTTTCCTTCAGTTTTTCGTTGTTGTTATACTCCGCACATGAGTGAAAACACTTGGTTCTTGTCTTTCTCCGCCTGGCCTATTTCTCTGAACATACTACCGTCTAGCTCCATCCAGGTCATTTCAAATGGTAGGATTTGTTTTCTTCTTAAGGCTGCTTACTGCACTTTTTAAACTGGATTTCATTCTTCCTTATTGTTTGTAGTTTAGCTATGTTATTCACAATTCAACTCCTGGTTATGAACAATAGCTTTGTGTCAATCGATATGTATCTGTATCTATCTCTCTAATGGTCTGTCTGTCTATCTATGTTTCTATGTATGTATGTATGTATGTATCTATGTATCTATCTAGCTATCTATCTTCCTATCATCTATCTATGATGTCTATCATCTATCAATCTATGTACCTATCTATCTATTTTTCATCTGTCATCTGTCTACCTATCTATCTATGAATCAATCATCTTTTTGTCTGCCCATCTATCCTTCTGTACAGAACAGTTAACAACAGAGCCTATGTCTCTTCCCTACATTATGCTTCCAGAAATCTTGCAAGGTAACTAAGCCATAAGGAGAGCACTGTGTTCACCGATACACTTTCATGTAGAGTCAGCCGCGTGTGCTTACAAAACCAGTAAATGGAGGTGAAAGGACTTGAACCTGTATCTCTGTCCTCTGTCCTCTTATAATTCCTGTTCGCTTGATGACTTTATTCAGCCACATTCAGTGAGTAAGTGTTCCCTGAAGACCACAAGTATCCTTCGTCTGGTCCGGTTGTCGAAAGAAAAGTGTACTTGGTTCTTTGCACACCACCATGTTTGAGGGACATCGGCGTGATCACTGCTGATAGGTGCAGGGACAAATATAAAGGAACACCTCTTTCTGGACAGGAGCAGTTGGGAAAAAAGAGTGTGTTGTGGAGTGAAGTGTTTATTTGAGGGTCCAAACTTCCCTCCTTAGGTGGTTATTACTTCTTTACATTCGTGAACATCATAAAAAGCTATGATTTTAAAAGCCCAGACGCATATTATTACAGCAATTCATTTGTTGAGGTGAGAGGAAATGAGAAGGAACTTGCTGCACCACTAAATCTATGCCTGAGCACTGCTGAAATCAAAAAAAAAGAATTCACGGTGGCTAGATAGGGCTATTTTCTACTGACTCTCTCTGGGGACTCAAACAGAATTCATTTGTTTGTTTGTTTCTTATTTTCACTTGTATAGGTAATCTGTCCCCGCCCCTTCAGCTTGTAGTTTGTCTGTGTCCTTGGATCTCAAGTGAGTCTCCAGTAAGGGAGCACGTAGGAGGTCTTGAGTTTTCATCAGTTCTTCTAACTCTGGGTCTTTTGATTGGAGCACTCAAAGCCTGTACTTTTATTCTGATATTTGAGAGCTGTGCTCTTACTGCACTTTGAAATTCTTTTTGTTCTCATTAATATACAATCACATGCAGAACATTATGTTTTCCAGTCTACACCCTTCACCAAGTCCCCGGCAAAAGCCAGTTAGAGTCGCTGTCCGTCAGCGTGTACTAAGATGCTGTAGAATCACTACATGTCTTCTCTGTGTTATGCAGCCGTACAAATGACCCCCCAAGTTACACACTATACATGCTAATCCTAATGCCCCCAATCTGTTTCCCCGCCCTTATTACTCCCTTCCCACAAACAATACCCAGTCCCTTTCTTTTTGGTAACTGTTAGTCCACTCTCGGGTTCTGTGAGTCTGCTGCTGTCTTTTCCTTCAGTTTTTCTTTGTTATCATACTCCACACATGAATGAAATCATTTGGTACATGTATTTCTCCTCCTTGAATATTTGACTGAGCATAATACCCTCTAGCTCCATCCACGTTATTACAAATGAGAGGATTTGTTTTCTTCTTATGGCTGCCTACTGCACTTTTTAAACTGGATTTCATTCTTCTTTTTGGTTTGTAGTTTCGCTATGTGCTTTCACCGTTGCTCTCCTGGTTATGAGCAGTAGCTTTGTGTTAATTGACATGTACCTATGTCTATCTATCTGTCTGTCTATCTATTTATCAATCAATCAATCAATCATCTTTTTGTCTGCCCATCTGTCCTTGTGTACAGAACAGTTAACCATATATCCTATATCACATTCCTACATTATGCTTCCAAAAATCCTGCAAAGTATCTAGGCTGTAGAGAGAGCACTGGGTTCACCGAGACACTTGCAGGTCGAGTCGGCCTCGTGTACCTACAAAACCAGGAAATGGTTGTGCCGGGACTTGAACCCGTGTCTCTATCCTCTGTCCTCTTTCATCTCCTTCTAACTTACTGTCTGTATTTAGCCACATTCTTTGACTAAGTGCTCCCTGAAGACCACAAGTATCATTCCTCTGGGCCTGTTGTCTCGAGAAAAGTAAACTTGTTCTTTGCTCAACACCATGTTTGAAGGACATCAGCGTGATCACCGCCGATAGGAAGGAGGGTCAAATAAAAAGGAACACCAATTTCTAGACAGGAGCAGTTGGGAGCTAAGAGTGTATTGTGGGGTGACGTGTTTATTTGAGTGTCCAAACTTCCCTCTTTAGGTAGTTATTAGATCTTCCCATGCGTGAACATCATAAAACCCAATGAATTCAAAGTCCCAGACGCTTATTATTACAGCAACTCAGTTGTTGAGGTGAGAGAAAATGAGAAGTATGTTGCTGCACCACTAAATCAATGGCTGGGAACGGCTGAAAGCAAACAAAAATAAATCACGGAGGCCAGATAGGGCTATTTTCTTCTGACTGTCTCCCGGGACTCACAGAGAATCCATTTGTTTGGTTGTTTGTTTTTCAGTTTCACTCGTATAGGGTACTTGTCCACACACCTTCGGCTTGTAGTTTGTCTGTGTCCTTGGATATCAAGTGAGTCTCCTGTAAGTAAGCACGTAGGTGTCTTGAGTTTTCATCCCTTCTTTTAACCCTGTGTCTTTTGTTTGCTGCACTCAGTGCCTGACCTTTTATTCTGATGATTCAGAGCTGTGCACTTATTGCACTTAAAGAATTTTTTTTATCATTAATCTAAAATCACTTGAAGAACATTATGTTTACTATGCTCCCCCATTCACCAATTACCCCTGAAAAACCTCTTCAGTTACTGTCGATCTGCGCAGTTGGATGCTGTAGACCCCTTCACCATGTCCCTCTCAACAGACCCCGTTACAGTCGCTGTCCATCAGTGAGTAGTAAGATGCTATATGATCTCTACTAGCCTTCTCTGTGTTGTACAGCACTCCCCATGCCCCCTCCACCCCAAGCATTATACATGCTAAAACTAATGCCTCATTCTTTCTCCTCACACTTATCCCTCCCTTCAGACCCACCCTGCCCTGTCCTTTTCCCTTTGGTAACTTTTAGTCAACTCTCGGGTTCTGTGAGTCTGCTGCTGTTTTTTTCCTTCAGTTTTTCGTTGTTGTTATTCTCCACACATGAGTGAAAACACTTGGTTCTTGTCTTTCTCCGCCTGGCCTATTTCTCTGAACATACTACCGTCTAGCTCCATCCAGGTCATTTCAAATGGTAGGATTTGTTTTCTTCTTAAGGCTGCTTACTGCAATTTTTAAACGGGATTTCATTCTTCCTTTTTGTTTGCAGTTTAGCTATGTTATTCACCATTCCACTCCTGGTTATGAACAATAGCTTTGTGTCAATCGATATGTATCTGTATCTATCTAATGGTCTGTCTGTCTATGTATGTATGTTTGTATGTATGTATGTATGTATGTATCTATCTATCTATCTATCTTCCTATCATCTATCAATGATGTCTATCATCTATCAATCTATGTACCTATCTATCTATCTTTCATCTGTCATCTGTGTACCTATCTATCTATGAATCAATCATCTTTTTGTCTGCCCATCTATCCTTCTGTACAGAACAGTTAACAACAGAGCCTATGTCTCTTCCCTACATTATGCTTCCAGAAATCTTGCAAGGTAACTAAGCCATAAGGAGAGCACTGTGTTCACCGATACACTTTCATGTAGAGTCAGCCGCGTGTGCTTACAAAACCAGTAAATGGAGGTGAAAGGACTTGAACCTGTATCTCTGTCCTCTGTAATCGTATACTTCCTGCTCGCTTGATGACTTTATTCAGCCACATTCAGTGAGTAAGTGATCCCTGAAGACCACAAGTATCCTTCGTCTGGTCCGGTTGTCGAAAGAAAAGTGTACTTGGTTCTTTGCACACCACCATGTTTGAGGGACATCGGCGTGATCACTGCTGATAGGTGCAGGGACAAATATAAAGGAACACCTATTTCTGGACAGGAGCAGTTGGGAACAAAGGGTGTGTTGTGGAGTGAAATGTTTATTTGAGGGTCCAAACTTCCCTCCTTAGGTGGTTATTACTTCTTTACATTCGTGAACATCATAAACAGCAAAGATTTTAAAAGCCCAGACTCATATTATTACAGCAATTCATTTGTTGAGGTGAGAGGAAATGAGAAGGAACTTGCTGCACCACTAAATCTATGCCTGAGCACTGCTGAAATCAAACAAAAAGAATTCACGGTGGCTAGATAGGGATATTTTCTACTGACTCTCTCTGGGGACTCAAACAGAATTCATTTGTTTGTTTGTTTCTTATTTTCACTTGTATAGGTAATCTGTCCCAGCCCCTTCAGCTTGTAGTTTGTCTGTGTCCTTGGATCTCAAGTGAGTCTCCAGTAAGGGAGCACGTAGGAGGTCTTGAGTTTTCATCAGTTCTTCTAACACTGGGTCTTTTGATTGGAGCACTCAAAGCCTGTACTTTTATTCTGATATTTGAGAGCTGTGCTCTTACTGCACTTTGAAATTCTTTTTGTTCTCACTAATATACAATCACATGCAGAACATTATGTTTTCCAGTCTACACCCTTCACCAAGTCCCCGGCAAAAGCCAGTTAGAGTCGCTGTCCGTCAGCGTGTACTAAGATGCTGTAGAATCACTACATGTCTTCTCTGTGTTATGCAGCCGTACAAATGACCCCCCAAGTTACACACTATACATGCTAATCCTAATGCCCCCATTCTTTTTCCCCGCCTTTATTACTCACTTCCCACAAACCCTACCCAGTCCCTTTCTCTTTGGTAACTGTTAGTCCACTCTCGGGTTCTGTGAGTCTGCTGCTGTCTTTTCCTTCAGTTTTTCTTTGTTATCATACTCCACACATGAGTGAAATCATTTGGTACATGTATTTCCCCTCCTTGAATATTTGACTGAGCATAATACCCTCTAGCTCCATCCACGTTATTGCAAATGATAGGATTGGTTTTCTTCTTATGGCTGCCTGCTGCACTTTTTAAACTGGATTTCATTCTTCTTTTTGTTTGTAGTTTCGCTATGTGCTTTCACCATTGCTCTCCTGGTTATGAGCAGTAGCTTTGTGTTAATCGATATGTACCTATATCTATCTATCTGTCTGTCTATATATTTATCAATCCATCAATCAATCAATCATTTTTTGTCTGCCCATCTGTCCTTGTGTACAGAACAGTTAACCATATATCCTATATCACTTTCCTACACTATGCTTCCAAAAATCCTGCAAAGTATCTAGGCTGTAGAGAGAGCACTGGGTTCACCGAGACACTTGCAGGTCGAGTCGGCCGCGTGTACCTACAAAACCAGGAAATGGTTTTGCCGGGACTTGAACCCGTGTCTCTATCCTCTGTCTTCTTTCATCTCCTTCTAACTTACTGTCTGTATTTAGCCACATTCTTTGCCTAAGTGCTCCCTGAAGACCACAAGTATCATTCCTCTGGGCCTGTTGTCGCGAGAAAAGTAAACTTGTTCTTTGCTCACCACCATGTTTGAAGGACATCAGCGTGATCACCGCCGATAGGACGGAGGGTCAAATAAAAAGGAACACCAATTTCTAGACAGGAGCAGTTGGGAGCTAAGAGTGTATTGTGGGGTGACGTGTTTATTTGAGTGTCCAAACTTAACTCTTTAGGTAGTTATTAGATCTTCCCATTCGTGAACATCATAAAACCCACTGATTTCAAAGTCCCAGACGCTTATTATTACAGCAACTCAGTTGTTGAGGTGAGAGACAATGAGAAGTATGTTGCTGCACCACTAAATCAATTGCTGGGATCGGCTGAAACCAAACAAAAAGAATTCACGGAGGCCAGATAGGGCTATTTTCTTCTGACTGTCTCAATGGACCCACACAGAATCCATTTGTTTGATTGTTTGTTTTTCAGATTCACTCGTGTATGGTACTTGTCCACACACCTTCGGCTTGTAGTTTGTCTGTGTCCTTGGATATCAAGTGAGTCTCCTGTAAGTAAGCACGTAGGTGTCTTGAGTTTTCATCCCTTCTTTTAACCCTGTGTCTTTTGTTTGCTGCACTCAGTGCCTGACCTTTTAATCTTATGATTCAGAGCTGTACACTTATTGGACTTAAAGAATTTTTTTTATCATTAAGCTAAAATCACTTGAAGAACATTATGTTTACTATGCTCCCCCCTTCACCAAGTACCCCTGAAAAACCTCTTCAGTCACTGTCGATCTGCTTAGTTGGATGCTGTAGACCCCTTCACCATGTCCCTCCCTACAGACCCCGTTACAGTCGCTGTCCATCAGTGAGTAGTAAGATGCTATATGATCTCTACTAGCCTTCTCTGTGTTGTACAGCACTCCCCATGCCCCTCGACCCCAAGCATTATACATGCTAAAACTAATGCCCCATTCTTTCTCCTCACACTTATCCCTCCCTTTGACCCACCCTGCCCAGTCCTTTTCCCTTTGGTAACTTTTAGTCAACTCACGGGTTCTGTGAGTCTGCTGCTGTTTTTTTCCTTCAGTTTTTCGTTGTTGTTATACTCCGCACATGAGTGAAAACACTTGGTTCTTGTCTTTCTCCGCCTGGCCTATTTCTCTGAACATACTACCATCTAGCTCCATCCAGGTCATTTCAAATGGTAGGATTTGTTTTCTTCTTGAGGCTGCTTACTGCAATTTTTAATCTGGATTTCATTCTTCCTTTTTGTTTGCAGTTTAGCTATGTTATTCACCATTCAACTCCTGGTTATGAACAATAGCTTTGTGTCAATCGATATGTATCTGTATCTATCTAATGGTCTGTCTGTCTATGTACGTATGTATGTATGTATGTATGTATGTATCTATCTATCTATCTAACTTCCTATCATCTATCAATGATGTCTATCATCTATCAATCGATGTACCTATCTATCTATCTTTCATCTGTCATCTGTGTACCTATCTATCTATGAATCAATCATCTTTTTGTCTGCCCATATATCCTTCTGTACAGAACAGTTAACAACAGAGCCTATGTCTCTTCCCTACATTATGCTTCCAGAAATCTTGCAAGTTAACTAAGCCATAAGGAGAGCACTGTGTTCACCGATACACTTTCATGTAGAGTCAGCCGCGTGTGCTTACAAAACCAGTAAATGGAGGTGAAAGGACTTGAACCTGTATCTCTGTCCTCTGTAATCTTATACTTCCTGCTCGCTTGATGACTTTATTCAGCCACATTCAGTGAGTAAGTGATCCCTGAAGACCAAAAGTATCCTTCGTCTGGTCCGGTTGTCGAAAGAAAAGTGTACTTGGTTCTTTGCACACCACCATGTTTGAGGGACATCGGCGTGATCACCGCCGATAGGACGGAGGGTCAAATAAAAAGGAACACCTATTTCTAGACAGGAGCAGTTGGGAGCTAAGAGTGTATTGTGGGGTGACGTGTTTATTTGAGTGTCCAAACTTCCCTCTTTAGGTAGTTATTAGATCTTCCCATGCGTGAACATCATAAAACCCAATGAATTCAAAGTCCCAGACGCTTATTATTACAGCAACTCAGCTGTTGAGGTGAGAGAAAATGAGAAGTATGTTGCTGCACCACTAAATCAATGGCTGGGAACGGCTGAAACCAAACAAAAAGAATTCACGGTGGTCAGGTAGGGCTATTTTCTGCTGACCGTCTCAATGGACTCACACAGAATCCATTTGTTTGATTGTTTGTTTTTCAGTTTCACTCGTGTAGGGTACTTGTCCACACACCTTCGGCTTGTAGTTTGTCTGTGTCCTTGGATCTCAAGTGTGTCTCCTGTAAGTAAGCACGTAGGTGTCTTGAGTTTTCATCCCTTCTTTTAACCCTGTGTCTTTTGTTTGCTGCACTCAGTGCATGACCTTTTATTCTGATGATTCAGAGCTGTGCACTTATTGCACTTAAAGAATTTTTTTTATCATTAAGCTAAAGTCACTTGAAGAACATTATGTTTACTATGCTCCCCCATTCAGCAATTACCCCTGAAAAACCTCTTCAGTTGCTGTCGACCTGCGCAGTTGGATGCTGTAGACCCCTTCACCATGTCCCTCCCAACAGACCCCGTTACAGTCGCTGTCCATCAGTGAGTAGTAAGATGCTATATGATCTCTACTAGCCTTCTCTGTGTTGTACAGCACTCCCCATGACCCTCGACCCCAAGCATTATACATGCTAAAACTAATGCCCCATTCTTTCTCCTCACACTTATCCCTCCCTTTGACCCACCCTGCCCAGTCCTTTTCCCTTTGGTAACTTTTAGTCAACTCTCGGGTTCTGTGAGTCTGCTGCTGTTTTTTTCCTTCAGTTTTTCGTTGTTGTTATACTCTGCACATGAGTGAAAACACTTGGTTCTTGTCTTTCTCCGCCTGGCCTATTTCTCTGAACATACTACCGTCTAGCTCCATCCAGGTCATTTCAAATGGTAGGATTTGTTTTCTTCTTAAGGCTGCTTACTGCACTTTTTAAACTGGATTTCATTCTTCCTTATTGTTTGTAGTTTAGCTATGTTATTCACATTTCAACTCCTGGTTATGAACAATAGCTTTGTGTCAATCGATATGTATCTGTATCTATCTCTCTAATGGTCTGTCTGTCTATCTATGTTTCTATGTATGTATGTATGTATGTATCTATGTATCTATCTAGCTATCTATCTTCCTATCATCTATCTATGATGTCTATCATCTATCAATCTATGTACCTATCTATCTATTTTTCATCTGTCATCTGTCTACCTATCTATCTATGAATCAATCATCTTTTTGTCTGCCCATCTATCCTTCTGTACAGAACAGTTAACAACAGAGCCTATGTCTCTTCCCTACATTATGCTTCCAGAAATCTTGCAAGGTAACTAAGCCATAAGGAGAGCACTGTGTTCACCGATACACTTTCATGTAGAGTCAGCCGAGTGTGCTTACAAAACCAGTAAATGGAGGTGAAAGGACTTGAACCTGTATCTCTGTCCTCTGTCCTCTTATAATTCCTGTTCGCTTGATGACTTTATTCAGCCACATTCAGTGAGTAAGTGATCCCTGAAGACCAAAAGTATCCTTCGTCTGGTCCGGTTGTCGAAAGAAAAGTGTACTTGGTTCTTTGCACACCACCATGTTTGAGGGACATCGGCGTGATCACTGCTGATAGGTGCAGGGACAAATATAAAGGAACACCTCTTTCTGGACAGGAGCAGTTGGGAAAAAAGAGTGTGTTGTGGAGTGAAGTGTTTATTTGAGGGTCCAAACTTCCCTCCTTAGGTGGTTATTACTTCTTTACATTCGTGAACATCATAAACAGCAAAGATTTTAAAAGCCCAGACTCATATTATTACAGCAATTCATTTGTTGAGGTGAGAGGAAATGAGAAGGAACTTGCTGCACCACTAAATCTATGCCTGAGCACTGCTGAAATCAAAAAAAAAGAATTCACGGTGGCTAGATAGGGCTATTTTCTACTGACTCTCTCTGGGGACTCAAACAGAATTCATTTGTTTGTTTGTTTCTTATTTTCACTTGTATAGGTAATCTGTCCCCGCCCCTTCAGCTTGTAGTTTGTCTGTGTCCTTGGATCTCAAGTGAGTCTCCAGTAAGGGAGCACGTAGGAGGTCTTGAGTTTTCATCAGTTCTTCTAACTCTGGGTCTTTTGATTGGAGCACTCAAAGCCTGTACTTTTATTCTGATATTTGAGAGCTGTGCTCTTACTGCACTTTGAAATTCTTTTTGTTCTCATTAATATACAATCACATGCAGAACATTATGTTTTCCAGTCTACACCCTTCACCAAGTCCCCGGCAAAAGCCAGTTAGAGTCGCTGTCCGTCAGCGTGTACTAAGATGCTGTAGAATCACTACATGTCTTCTCTGTGTTATGCAGCCGTACAAATGACCCCCCAAGTTACACACTATACATGCTAATCCTAATGCCCCCAATCTGTTTCCCCGCCCTTATTACTCCCTTCCCACAAACAATACCCAGTCCCTTTCTTTTTGGTAACTGTTAGTCCACTCTCGGGTTCTGTGAGTCTGCTGCTGTCTTTTCCTTCAGTTTTTCTTTGTTATCATACTCCACACATGAATGAAATCATTTGGTACATGTATTTCTCCTCCTTGAATATTTGACTGAGCATAATACCCTCTAGCTCCATCCACGTTATTACAAATGAGAGGATTTGTTTTCTTCTTATGGCTGCCTACTGCACTTTTTAAACTGGATTTCATTCTTCTTTTTGGTTTGTAGTTTCGCTATGTGCTTTCACCGTTGCTCTCCTGGTTATGAGCAGTAGCTTTGTGTTAATTGACATGTACCTATGTCTATCTATCTGTCTGTCTATCTATTTATCAATCAATCAATCAATCATCTTTTTGTCTGCCCATCTGTCCTTGTGTACAGAACAGTTTACCATATATCCTATATCACATTCCTACATTATGCTTCCAAAAATCCTGCAAAGTATCTAGGCTGTAGAGAGAGCACTGGGTTCACCGAGACACTTGCAGGTCGAGTCGGCCTCGTGTACCTACAAAACCAGGAAATGGTTGTACCGGGACTTGAACCCGTGTCTCTATCCTCTGTCCTCTTTCATCTCCTTCTAACTTACTGTCTGTATTTAGCCACATTCTTTGACTAAGTGCTCCCTAAAGACCACAAGTATCATTCCTCTGGGCCTGTTGTCTCGAGAAAAGTAAACTTGTTCTTTACTCAACACCATGTTTGAAGGACATCAGCGTGATCACCGCCGATAGGAAGGAGGGTCAAATAAAAAGGAACACCAATTTCTAGACAGGAGCAGTTGGGAGCTAAGAGTGTATTGTGGGGTGACGTGTTTATTTGAGTGTCCAAACTTCCCTCTTTAGGTAGTTATTAGATCTTCCCATGCGTGAACATCATAAAACCCAATGAATTCAAAGTCCCAGACGCTTATTATTACAGCAACTCAGTTGTTGAGGTGAGAGAAAATGAGAAGTATGTTGCTGCACCACTAAATCAATGGCTGGGAACGGCTGAAAGCAAACAAAAATAAATCACGGAGGCCAGATAGGGCTATTTTCTTCTGACTGTCTCCCGGGACTCACAGAGAATCCATTTGTTTGGTTGTTTGTTTTTCAGTTTCACTCGTATAGGGTACTTGTCCACACACCTTCGGCTTGTAGTTTGTCTGTGTCCTTGGATATCAAGTGAGTCTCCTGTAAGTAAGCACGTAGGTGTCTTGAGTTTTCATCCCTTCTTTTAACCCTGTGTCTTTTGTTTGCTGCACTCAGTGCCTGACCTTTTATTCTGATGATTCAGAGCTGTGCACTTATTGCACTTAAAGAATTTTTTTTATCATTAATCTAAAATCACTTGAAGAACATTATGTTTACTATGCTCCCCCATTCACCAATTACCCCTGAAAAACCTCTTCAGTTACTGTCGATCTGCGCAGTTGGATGCTGTAGACCCCTTCACCATGTCCCTCCCAACAGACCCCGTTACAGTCGCTGTCCATCAGTGAGTAGTAAGATGCTATATGATCTCTACTAGCCTTCTCTGTGTTGTACAGCACTCCCCATGCCCCCTCCACCCCAAGCATTATACATGCTAAAACTAATGCCTCATTCTTTCTCCTCACACTTATCCCTCCCTTCAGACCCACCCTGCCCTGTCCTTTTCCCTTTGGTAACTTTTAGTCAACTCTCGGGTTCTGTGAGTCTGCTGCTGTTTTTTTCCTTCAGTTTTTCGTTGTTGTTATTCTCCACACATGAGTGAAAACACTTGGTTCTTGTCTTTCTCCGCCTGGCCTATTTCTCTGAACATACTACCGTCTAGCTCCATCCAGGTCATTTCAAATGGTAGGATTTGTTTTCTTCTTAAGGCTGCTTACTGCAATTTTTAAACGGGATTTCATTCTTCCTTTTTGTTTGCAGTTTAGCTATGTTATTCACCATTCAACTCCTGGTTATGAACAATAGCTTTGTGTCAATCGATATGTATCTGTATCTATCTCTCTAATGGTCTGTCTGTCTATCTATGTTTCTATGTATGTATGTATGTATGTATCTATGTATCTATCTAGCTATCTATCTTCCTATCATCTATCTATGATGTCTATCATCTATCAATCTATGTACCTATCTATCTATTTTTCATCTGTCATCTGTCTACCTATCTATCTATGAATCAATCATCTTTTTGTCTGCCCATCTATCCTTCTGTACAGAACAGTTAACAACAGAGCCTATGTCTCTTCCCTACATTATGCTTCCAGAAATCTTGCAAGGTAACTAAGCCATAAGGAGAGCACTGTGTTCACCGATACACTTTCATGTAGAGTCAGCCGCGTGTGCTTACAAAACCAGTAAATGGAGGTGAAAGGACTTGAACCTGTATCTCTGTCCTCTGTCCTCTTATAATTCCTGTTCGCTTGATGACTTTATTCAGCCACATTCAGTGAGTAAGTGATCCCTGAAGACCACAAGTATCCTTCGTCTGGTCCGGTTGTCGAAAGAAAAGTGTACTTGGTTCTTTGCACACCACCATGTTTGAGGGACATCGGCGTGATCACTGCTGATAGGTGCAGGGACAAATATAAAGGAACACCTCTTTCTGGACAGGAGCAGTTGGGAAAAAAGAGTGTGTTGTGGAGTGAAGTGTTTATTTGAGGGTCCAAACTTCCCTCCTTAGGTGGTTATTACTTCTTTACATTCGTGAACATCATAAAAAGCTATGATTTTAAAAGCCCAGACGCATATTATTACAGCAATTCATTTGTTGAGGTGAGAGGAAATGAGAAGGAACTTGCTGCACCACTAAATCTATGCCTGAGCACTGCTGAAATCAAAAAAAAAGAATTCACGGTGGCTAGATAGGGCTATTTTCTACTGACTCTCTCTGGGGACTCAAACAGAATTCATTTGTTTGTTTGTTTCTTATTTTCACTTGTATAGGTAATCTGTCCCCACCCCTTCAGCTTGTAGTTTGTCTGTGTCCTTGGATCTCAAGTGAGTCTCCAGTAAGGGAGCACGTAGGAGGTCTTGAGTTTTCATCAGTTCTTCTAACTCTGGGTCTTTTGATTGGAGCACTCAAAGCCTGTACTTTTATTCTGATATTTGAGAGCTGTGCTCTTACTGCACTTTGAAATTCTTTTTGTTCTCATTAATATACAATCACATGCAGAACATTATGTTTTCCAGTCTACACCCTTCACCAAGTCCCCGGCAAAAGCCAGTTAGAGTCGCTGTCCGTCAGCGTGTACTAAGATGCTGTAGAATCACTACATGTCTTCTCTGTGTTATGCAGCCGTACAAATGACCCCCCAAGTTACACACTATACATGCTAATCCTAATGCCCCCAATCTGTTTCCCCGCCCTTATTACTCCCTTCCCACAAACAATACCCAGTCCCTTTCTTTTTGGTAACTGTTAGTCCACTCTCGGGTTCTGTGAGTCTGCTGCTGTCTTTTCCTTCAGTTTTTCTTTGTTATCATACTCCACACATGAATGAAATCATTTGGTACATGTATTTCTCCTCCTTGAATATTTGACTGAGCATAATACCCTCTAGCTCCATCCACGTTATTACAAATGAGAGGATTTGTTTTCTTCTTATGGCTGCCTACTGCACTTTTTAAACTGGATTTCATTCTTCTTTTTGGTTTGTAGTTTCGCTATGTGCTTTCACCGTTGCTCTCCTGGTTATGAGCAGTAGCTTTGTGTTAATTGACATGTACCTATGTCTATCTATCTGTCTGTCTATCTATTTATCAATCAATCAATCAATCATCTTTTTGTCTGCCCATCTGTCCTTGTGTACAGAACAGTTAACCATATATCCTATATCACATTCCTACATTATGCTTCCAAAAATCCTGCAAAGTATCTAGGCTGTAGAGAGAGCACTGGGTTCACCGAGACACTTGCAGGTCGAGTCGGCCTCGTGTACCTACAAAACCAGGAAATGGTTGTGCCGGGACTTGAACCCGTGTCTCTATCCTCTGTCCTCTTTCATCTCCTTCTAACTTACTGTCTGTATTTAGCCACATTCTTTGACTAAGTGCTCCCTGAAGACCACAAGTATCATTCCTCTGGGCCTGTTGTCTCGAGAAAAGTAAACTTGTTCTTTGCTCAACACCATGTTTGAAGGACATCAGCGTGATCACCGCCGATAGGAAGGAGGGTCAAATAAAAAGGAACACCAATTTCTAGACAGGAGCAGTTGGGAGCTAAGAGTGTATTGTGGGGTGACGTGTTTATTTGAGTGTCCAAACTTCCCTCTTTAGGTAGTTATTAGATCTTCCCATGCGTGAACATCATAAAACCCAATGAATTCAAAGTCCCAGACGCTTATTATTACAGCAACTCAGTTGTTGAGGTGAGAGAAAATGAGAAGTATGTTGCTGCACCACTAAATCAATGGCTGGGAACGGCTGAAAGCAAACAAAAATAAATCACGGAGGCCAGATAGGGCTATTTTCTTCTGACTGTCTCCCGGGACTCACAGAGAATCCATTTGTTTGGTTGTTTGTTTTTCAGTTTCACTCGTATAGGGTACTTGTCCACACACCTTCGGCTTGTAGTTTGTCTGTGTCCTTGGATATCAAGTGAGTCTCCTGTAAGTAAGCACGTAGGTGTCTTGAGTTTTCATCCCTTCTTTTAACCCTGTGTCTTTTGTTTGCTGCACTCAGTGCCTGACCTTTTATTCTGATGATTCAGAGCTGTGCACTTATTGCACTTAAAGAATTTTTTTTATCATTAATCTAAAATCACTTGAAGAACATTATGTTTACTATGCTCCCCCATTCACCAATTACCCCTGAAAAACCTCTTCAGTTACTGTCGATCTGCGCAGTTGGATGCTGTAGACCCCTTCACCATGTCCCTCTCAACAGACCCCGTTACAGTCGCTGTCCATCAGTGAGTAGTAAGATGCTATATGATCTCTACTAGCCTTCTCTGTGTTGTACAGCACTCCCCATGCCCCCTCCACCCCAAGCATTATACATGCTAAAACTAATGCCTCATTCTTTCTCCTCACACTTATCCCTCCCTTCAGACCCACCCTGCCCTGTCCTTTTCCCTTTGGTAACTTTTAGTCAACTCTCGGGTTCTGTGAGTCTGCTGCTGTTTTTTTCCTTCAGTTTTTCGTTGTTGTTATTCTCCACACATGAGTGAAAACACTTGGTTCTTGTCTTTCTCCGCCTGGCCTATTTCTCTGAACATACTACCGTCTAGCTCCATCCAGGTCATTTCAAATGGTAGGATTTGTTTTCTTCTTAAGGCTGCTTACTGCAATTTTTAAACGGGATTTCATTCTTCCTTTTTGTTTGCAGTTTAGCTATGTTATTCACCATTCCACTCCTGGTTATGAACAATAGCTTTGTGTCAATCGATATGTATCTGTATCTATCTAATGGTCTGTCTGTCTATGTATGTATGTTTGTATGTATGTATGTATGTATGTATCTATCTATCTATCTATCTTCCTATCATCTATCAATGATGTCTATCATCTATCAATCTATGTACCTATCTATCTATCTTTCATCTGTCATCTGTGTACCTATCTATCTATGAATCAATCATCTTTTTGTCTGCCCATCTATCCTTCTGTACAGAACAGTTAACAACAGAGCCTATGTCTCTTCCCTACATTATGCTTCCAGAAATCTTGCAAGGTAACTAAGCCATAAGGAGAGCACTGTGTTCACCGATACACTTTCATGTAGAGTCAGCCGCGTGTGCTTACAAAACCAGTAAATGGAGGTGAAAGGACTTGAACCTGTATCTCTGTCCTCTGTAATCGTATACTTCCTGCTCGCTTGATGACTTTATTCAGCCACATTCAGTGAGTAAGTGATCCCTGAAGACCACAAGTATCCTTCGTCTGGTCCGGTTGTCGAAAGAAAAGTGTACTTGGTTCTTTGCACACCACCATGTTTGAGGGACATCGGCGTGATCACTGCTGATAGGTGCAGGGACAAATATAAAGGAACACCTATTTCTGGACAGGAGCAGTTGGGAACAAAGGGTGTGTTGTGGAGTGAAATGTTTATTTGAGGGTCCAAACTTCCCTCCTTAGGTGGTTATTACTTCTTTACATTCGTGAACATCATAAACAGCAAAGATTTTAAAAGCCCAGACTCATATTATTACAGCAATTCATTTGTTGAGGTGAGAGGAAATGAGAAGGAACTTGCTGCACCACTAAATCTATGCCTGAGCACTGCTGAAATCAAACAAAAAGAATTCACGGTGGCTAGATAGGGATATTTTCTACTGACTCTCTCTGGGGACTCAAACAGAATTCATTTGTTTGTTTGTTTCTTATTTTCACTTGTATAGGTAATCTGTCCCAGCCCCTTCAGCTTGTAGTTTGTCTGTGTCCTTGGATCTCAAGTGAGTCTCCAGTAAGGGAGCACGTAGGAGGTCTTGAGTTTTCATCAGTTCTTCTAACACTGGGTCTTTTGATTGGAGCACTCAAAGCCTGTACTTTTATTCTGATATTTGAGAGCTGTGCTCTTACTGCACTTTGAAATTCTTTTTGTTCTCACTAATATACAATCACATGCAGAACATTATGTTTTCCAGTCTACACCCTTCACCAAGTCCCCGGCAAAAGCCAGTTAGAGTCGCTGTCCGTCAGCGTGTACTAAGATGCTGTAGAATCACTACATGTCTTCTCTGTGTTATGCAGCCGTACAAATGACCCCCCAAGTTACACACTATACATGCTAATCCTAATGCCCCCATTCTTTTTCCCCGCCTTTATTACTCACTTCCCACAAACCCTACCCAGTCCCTTTCTCTTTGGTAACTGTTAGTCCACTCTCGGGTTCTGTGAGTCTGCTGCTGTCTTTTCCTTCAGTTTTTCTTTGTTATCATACTCCACACATGAGTGAAATCATTTGGTACATGTATTTCCCCTCCTTGAATATTTGACTGAGCATAATACCCTCTAGCTCCATCCACGTTATTGCAAATGATAGGATTGGTTTTCTTCTTATGGCTGCCTGCTGCACTTTTTAAACTGGATTTCATTCTTCTTTTTGTTTGTAGTTTCGCTATGTGCTTTCACCATTGCTCTCCTGGTTATGAGCAGTAGCTTTGTGTTAATCGATATGTACCTATATCTATCTATCTGTCTGTCTATATATTTATCAATCCATCAATCAATCAATCATTTTTTGTCTGCCCATCTGTCCTTGTGTACAGAACAGTTAACCATATATCCTATATCACTTTCCTACACTATGCTTCCAAAAATCCTGCAAAGTATCTAGGCTGTAGAGAGAGCACTGGGTTCACCGAGACACTTGCAGGTCGAGTCGGCCGCGTGTACCTACAAAACCAGGAAATGGTTTTGCCGGGACTTGAACCCGTGTCTCTATCCTCTGTCTTCTTTCATCTCCTTCTAACTTACTGTCTGTATTTAGCCACATTCTTTGCCTAAGTGCTCCCTGAAGACCACAAGTATCATTCCTCTGGGCCTGTTGTCGCGAGAAAAGTAAACTTGTTCTTTGCTCACCACCATGTTTGAAGGACATCAGCGTGATCACCGCCGATAGGACGGAGGGTCAAATAAAAAGGAACACCAATTTCTAGACAGGAGCAGTTGGGAGCTAAGAGTGTATTGTGGGGTGACGTGTTTATTTGAGTGTCCAAACTTAACTCTTTAGGTAGTTATTAGATCTTCCCATTCGTGAACATCATAAAACCCACTGATTTCAAAGTCCCAGACGCTTATTATTACAGCAACTCAGTTGTTGAGGTGAGAGACAATGAGAAGTATGTTGCTGCACCACTAAATCAATTGCTGGGATCGGCTGAAACCAAACAAAAAGAATTCACGGAGGCCAGATAGGGCTATTTTCTTCTGACTGTCTCAATGGACCCACACAGAATCCATTTGTTTGATTGTTTGTTTTTCAGATTCACTCGTGTATGGTACTTGTCCACACACCTTCGGCTTGTAGTTTGTCTGTGTCCTTGGATATCAAGTGAGTCTCCTGTAAGTAAGCACGTAGGTGTCTTGAGTTTTCATCCCTTCTTTTAACCCTGTGTCTTTTGTTTGCTGCACTCAGTGCCTGACCTTTTAATCTTATGATTCAGAGCTGTACACTTATTGGACTTAAAGAATTTTTTTTATCATTAAGCTAAAATCACTTGAAGAACATTATGTTTACTATGCTCCCCCCTTCACCAAGTACCCCTGAAAAACCTCTTCAGTCACTGTCGATCTGCTTAGTTGGATGCTGTAGACCCCTTCACCATGTCCCTCCCTACAGACCCCGTTACAGTCGCTGTCCATCAGTGAGTAGTAAGATGCTATATGATCTCTACTAGCCTTCTCTGTGTTGTACAGCACTCCCCATGCCCCTCGACCCCAAGCATTATACATGCTAAAACTAATGCCCCATTCTTTCTCCTCACACTTATCCCTCCCTTTGACCCACCCTGCCCAGTCCTTTTCCCTTTGGTAACTTTTAGTCAACTCACGGGTTCTGTGAGTCTGCTGCTGTTTTTTTCCTTCAGTTTTTCGTTGTTGTTATACTCCGCACATGAGTGAAAACACTTGGTTCTTGTCTTTCTCCGCCTGGCCTATTTCTCTGAACATACTACCATCTAGCTCCATCCAGGTCATTTCAAATGGTAGGATTTGTTTTCTTCTTGAGGCTGCTTACTGCAATTTTTAATCTGGATTTCATTCTTCCTTTTTGTTTGCAGTTTAGCTATGTTATTCACCATTCAACTCCTGGTTATGAACAATAGCTTTGTGTCAATCGATATGTATCTGTATCTATCTAATGGTCTGTCTGTCTATGTACGTATGTATGTATGTATGTATGTATGTATCTATCTATCTATCTAACTTCCTATCATCTATCAATGATGTCTATCATCTATCAATCGATGTACCTATCTATCTATCTTTCATCTGTCATCTGTGTACCTATCTATCTATGAATCAATCATCTTTTTGTCTGCCCATATATCCTTCTGTACAGAACAGTTAACAACAGAGCCTATGTCTCTTCCCTACATTATGCTTCCAGAAATCTTGCAAGTTAACTAAGCCATAAGGAGAGCACTGTGTTCACCGATACACTTTCATGTAGAGTCAGCCGCGTGTGCTTACAAAACCAGTAAATGGAGGTGAAAGGACTTGAACCTGTATCTCTGTCCTCTGTAATCTTATACTTCCTGCTCGCTTGATGACTTTATTCAGCCACATTCAGTGAGTAAGTGATCCCTGAAGACCAAAAGTATCCTTCGTCTGGTCCGGTTGTCGAAAGAAAAGTGTACTTGGTTCTTTGCACACCACCATGTTTGAGGGACATCGGCGTGATCACCGCCGATAGGACGGAGGGTCAAATAAAAAGGAACACCTATTTCTAGACAGGAGCAGTTGGGAGCTAAGAGTGTATTGTGGGGTGACGTGTTTATTTGAGTGTCCAAACTTCCCTCTTTAGGTAGTTATTAGATCTTCCCATGCGTGAACATCATAAAACCCAATGAATTCAAAGTCCCAGACGCTTATTATTACAGCAACTCAGCTGTTGAGGTGAGAGAAAATGAGAAGTATGTTGCTGCACCACTAAATCAATGGCTGGGAACGGCTGAAACCAAACAAAAAGAATTCACGGTGGTCAGGTAGGGCTATTTTCTGCTGACCGTCTCAATGGACTCACACAGAATCCATTTGTTTGATTGTTTGTTTTTCAGTTTCACTCGTGTAGGGTACTTGTCCACACACCTTCGGCTTGTAGTTTGTCTGTGTCCTTGGATCTCAAGTGTGTCTCCTGTAAGTAAGCACGTAGGTGTCTTGAGTTTTCATCCCTTCTTTTAACCCTGTGTCTTTTGTTTGCTGCACTCAGTGCATGACCTTTTATTCTGATGATTCAGAGCTGTGCACTTATTGCACTTAAAGAATTTTTTTTATCATTAAGCTAAAGTCACTTGAAGAACATTATGTTTACTATGCTCCCCCATTCAGCAATTACCCCTGAAAAACCTCTTCAGTTGCTGTCGACCTGCGCAGTTGGATGCTGTAGACCCCTTCACCATGTCCCTCCCAACAGACCCCGTTACAGTCGCTGTCCATCAGTGAGTAGTAAGATGCTATATGATCTCTACTAGCCTTCTCTGTGTTGTACAGCACTCCCCATGACCCTCGACCCCAAGCATTATACATGCTAAAACTAATGCCCCATTCTTTCTCCTCACACTTATCCCTCCCTTTGACCCACCCTGCCCAGTCCTTTTCCCTTTGGTAACTTTTAGTCAACTCTCGGGTTCTGTGAGTCTGCTGCTGTTTTTTTCCTTCAGTTTTTCGTTGTTGTTATACTCTGCACATGAGTGAAAACACTTGGTTCTTGTCTTTCTCCGCCTGGCCTATTTCTCTGAACATACTACCGTCTAGCTCCATCCAGGTCATTTCAAATGGTAGGATTTGTTTTCTTCTTAAGGCTGCTTACTGCACTTTTTAAACTGGATTTCATTCTTCCTTATTGTTTGTAGTTTAGCTATGTTATTCACATTTCAACTCCTGGTTATGAACAATAGCTTTGTGTCAATCGATATGTATCTGTATCTATCTCTCTAATGGTCTGTCTGTCTATCTATGTTTCTATGTATGTATGTATGTATGTATCTATGTATCTATCTAGCTATCTATCTTCCTATCATCTATCTATGATGTCTATCATCTATCAATCTATGTACCTATCTATCTATTTTTCATCTGTCATCTGTCTACCTATCTATCTATGAATCAATCATCTTTTTGTCTGCCCATCTATCCTTCTGTACAGAACAGTTAACAACAGAGCCTATGTCTCTTCCCTACATTATGCTTCCAGAAATCTTGCAAGGTAACTAAGCCATAAGGAGAGCACTGTGTTCACCGATACACTTTCATGTAGAGTCAGCCGAGTGTGCTTACAAAACCAGTAAATGGAGGTGAAAGGACTTGAACCTGTATCTCTGTCCTCTGTCCTCTTATAATTCCTGTTCGCTTGATGACTTTATTCAGCCACATTCAGTGAGTAAGTGATCCCTGAAGACCAAAAGTATCCTTCGTCTGGTCCGGTTGTCGAAAGAAAAGTGTACTTGGTTCTTTGCACACCACCATGTTTGAGGGACATCGGCGTGATCACTGCTGATAGGTGCAGGGACAAATATAAAGGAACACCTCTTTCTGGACAGGAGCAGTTGGGAAAAAAGAGTGTGTTGTGGAGTGAAGTGTTTATTTGAGGGTCCAAACTTCCCTCCTTAGGTGGTTATTACTTCTTTACATTCGTGAACATCATAAACAGCAAAGATTTTAAAAGCCCAGACTCATATTATTACAGCAATTCATTTGTTGAGGTGAGAGGAAATGAGAAGGAACTTGCTGCACCACTAAATCTATGCCTGAGCACTGCTGAAATCAAAAAAAAAGAATTCACGGTGGCTAGATAGGGCTATTTTCTACTGACTCTCTCTGGGGACTCAAACAGAATTCATTTGTTTGTTTGTTTCTTATTTTCACTTGTATAGGTAATCTGTCCCCGCCCCTTCAGCTTGTAGTTTGTCTGTGTCCTTGGATCTCAAGTGAGTCTCCAGTAAGGGAGCACGTAGGAGGTCTTGAGTTTTCATCAGTTCTTCTAACTCTGGGTCTTTTGATTGGAGCACTCAAAGCCTGTACTTTTATTCTGATATTTGAGAGCTGTGCTCTTACTGCACTTTGAAATTCTTTTTGTTCTCATTAATATACAATCACATGCAGAACATTATGTTTTCCAGTCTACACCCTTCACCAAGTCCCCGGCAAAAGCCAGTTAGAGTCGCTGTCCGTCAGCGTGTACTAAGATGCTGTAGAATCACTACATGTCTTCTCTGTGTTATGCAGCCGTACAAATGACCCCCCAAGTTACACACTATACATGCTAATCCTAATGCCCCCAATCTGTTTCCCCGCCCTTATTACTCCCTTCCCACAAACAATACCCAGTCCCTTTCTTTTTGGTAACTGTTAGTCCACTCTCGGGTTCTGTGAGTCTGCTGCTGTCTTTTCCTTCAGTTTTTCTTTGTTATCATACTCCACTCATGAATGAAATCATTTGGTACATGTATTTCTCCTCCTTGAATATTTGACTGAGCATAATACCCTCTAGCTCCATCCACGTTATTACAAATGAGAGGATTTGTTTTCTTCTTATGGCTGCCTACTGCACTTTTTAAACTGGATTTCATTCTTCTTTTTGGTTTGTAGTTTCGCTATGTGCTTTCACCGTTGCTCTCCTGGTTATGAGCAGTAGCTTTGTGTTAATTGACATGTACCTATGTCTATCTATCTGTCTGTCTATCTATTTATCAATCAATCAATCAATCATCTTTTTGTCTGCCCATCTGTCCTTGTGTACAGAACAGTTTACCATATATCCTATATCACATTCCTACATTATGCTTCCAAAAATCCTGCAAAGTATCTAGGCTGTAGAGAGAGCACTGGGTTCACCGAGACACTTGCAGGTCGAGTCGGCCTCGTGTACCTACAAAACCAGGAAATGGTTGTACCGGGACTTGAACCCGTGTCTCTATCCTCTGTCCTCTTTCATCTCCTTCTAACTTACTGTCTGTATTTAGCCACATTCTTTGACTAAGTGCTCCCTAAAGACCACAAGTATCATTCCTCTGGGCCTGTTGTCTCGAGAAAAGTAAACTTGTTCTTTACTCAACACCATGTTTGAAGGACATCAGCGTGATCACCGCCGATAGGAAGGAGGGTCAAATAAAAAGGAACACCAATTTCTAGACAGGAGCAGTTGGGAGCTAAGAGTGTATTGTGGGGTGACGTGTTTATTTGAGTGTCCAAACTTCCCTCTTTAGGTAGTTATTAGATCTTCCCATGCGTGAACATCATAAAACCCAATGAATTCAAAGTCCCAGACGCTTATTATTACAGCAACTCAGTTGTTGAGGTGAGAGAAAATGAGAAGTATGTTGCTGCACCACTAAATCAATGGCTGGGAACGGCTGAAAGCAAACAAAAATAAATCACGGAGGCCAGATAGGGCTATTTTCTTCTGACTGTCTCCCGGGACTCACAGAGAATCCATTTGTTTGGTTGTTTGTTTTTCAGTTTCACTCGTATAGGGTACTTGTCCACACACCTTCGGCTTGTAGTTTGTCTGTGTCCTTGGATATCAAGTGAGTCTCCTGTAAGTAAGCACGTAGGTGTCTTGAGTTTTCATCCCTTCTTTTAACCCTGTGTCTTTTGTTTGCTGCACTCAGTGCCTGACCTTTTATTCTGATGATTCAGAGCTGTGCACTTATTGCACTTAAAGAATTTTTTTTATCATTAATCTAAAATCACTTGAAGAACATTATGTTTACTATGCTCCCCCATTCACCAATTACCCCTGAAAAACCTCTTCAGTTACTGTCGATCTGCGCAGTTGGATGCTGTAGACCCCTTCACCATGTCCCTCCCAACAGACCCCGTTACAGTCGCTGTCCATCAGTGAGTAGTAAGATGCTATATGATCTCTACTAGCCTTCTCTGTGTTGTACAGCACTCCCCATGCCCCCTCCACCCCAAGCATTATACATGCTAAAACTAATGCCTCATTCTTTCTCCTCACACTTATCCCTCCCTTCAGACCCACCCTGCCCTGTCCTTTTCCCTTTGGTAACTTTTAGTCAACTCTCGGGTTCTGTGAGTCTGCTGCTGTTTTTTTCCTTCAGTTTTTCGTTGTTGTTATTCTCCACACATGAGTGAAAACACTTGGTTCTTGTCTTTCTCCGCCTGGCCTATTTCTCTGAACATACTACCGTCTAGCTCCATCCAGGTCATTTCAAATGGTAGGATTTGTTTTCTTCTTAAGGCTGCTTACTGCAATTTTTAAACGGGATTTCATTCTTCCTTTTTGTTTGCAGTTTAGCTATGTTATTCACCATTCAACTCCTGGTTATGAACAATAGCTTTGTGTCAATCGATATGTATCTGTATCTATCTCTCTAATGGTCTGTCTGTCTATCTATGTTTCTATGTATGTATGTATGTATGTATCTATGTATCTATCTAGCTATCTATCTTCCTATCATCTATCTATGATGTCTATCATCTATCAATCTATGTACCTATCTATCTATTTTTCATCTGTCATCTGTCTACCTATCTATCTATGAATCAATCATCTTTTTGTCTGCCCATCTATCCTTCTGTACAGAACAGTTAACAACAGAGCCTATGTCTCTTCCCTACATTATGCTTCCAGAAATCTTGCAAGGTAACTAAGCCATAAGGAGAGCACTGTGTTCACCGATACACTTTCATGTAGAGTCAGCCGCGTGTGCTTACAAAACCAGTAAATGGAGGTGAAAGGACTTGAACCTGTATCTCTGTCCTCTGTCCTCTTATAATTCCTGTTCGCTTGATGACTTTATTCAGCCACATTCAGTGAGTAAGTGATCCCTGAAGACCACAAGTATCCTTCGTCTGGTCCGGTTGTCGAAAGAAAAGTGTACTTGGTTCTTTGCACACCACCATGTTTGAGGGACATCGGCGTGATCACTGCTGATAGGTGCAGGGACAAATATAAAGGAACACCTCTTTCTGGACAGGAGCAGTTGGGAAAAAAGAGTGTGTTGTGGAGTGAAGTGTTTATTTGAGGGTCCAAACTTCCCTCCTTAGGTGGTTATTACTTCTTTACATTCGTGAACATCATAAAAAGCTATGATTTTAAAAGCCCAGACGCATATTATTACAGCAATTCATTTGTTGAGGTGAGAGGAAATGAGAAGGAACTTGCTGCACCACTAAATCTATGCCTGAGCACTGCTGAAATCAAAAAAAAAGAATTCACGGTGGCTAGATAGGGCTATTTTCTACTGACTCTCTCTGGGGACTCAAACAGAATTCATTTGTTTGTTTGTTTCTTATTTTCACTTGTATAGGTAATCTGTCCCCACCCCTTCAGCTTGTAGTTTGTCTGTGTCCTTGGATCTCAAGTGAGTCTCCAGTAAGGGAGCACGTAGGAGGTCTTGAGTTTTCATCAGTTCTTCTAACTCTGGGTCTTTTGATTGGAGCACTCAAAGCCTGTACTTTTATTCTGATATTTGAGAGCTGTGCTCTTACTGCACTTTGAAATTCTTTTTGTTCTCATTAATATACAATCACATGCAGAACATTATGTTTTCCAGTCTACACCCTTCACCAAGTCCCCGGCAAAAGCCAGTTAGAGTCGCTGTCCGTCAGCGTGTACTAAGATGCTGTAGAATCACTACATGTCTTCTCTGTGTTATGCAGCCGTACAAATGACCCCCCAAGTTACACACTATACATGCTAATCCTAATGCCCCCAATCTGTTTCCCCGCCCTTATTACTCCCTTCCCACAAACAATACCCAGTCCCTTTCTTTTTGGTAACTGTTAGTCCACTCTCGGGTTCTGTGAGTCTGCTGCTGTCTTTTCCTTCAGTTTTTCTTTGTTATCATACTCCACACATGAATGAAATCATTTGGTACATGTATTTCTCCTCCTTGAATATTTGACTGAGCATAATACCCTCTAGCTCCATCCACGTTATTACAAATGAGAGGATTTGTTTGCTTCTTATGGCTGCCTACTGCACTTTTTAAACTGGATTTCATTCTTCTTTTTGGTTTGTAGTTTCGCTATGTGCTTTCACCGTTGCTCTCCTGGTTATGAGCAGTAGCTTTGTGTTAATTGACATGTACCTATGTTTATCTATCTGTCTGTCTATCTATTTATCAATCAATCAATCAATCATCTTTTTGTCTGCCCATCTGTCCTTGTGTACAGAACAGTTAACCATATATCCTATATCACATTCCTACATTATGCTTCCAAAAATCCTGCAAAGTATCTAGGCTGTAGAGAGAGCACTGGGTTCACCGAGACACTTGCAGGTCGAGTCGGCCTCGTGTACCTACAAAACCAGGAAATGGTTGTGCCGGGACTTGAACCCGTGTCTCTATCCTCTGTCCTCTTTCATCTCCTTCTAACTTACTGTCTGTATTTAGCCACATTCTTTGACTAAGTGCTCCCTGAAGACCACAAGTATCATTCCTCTGGGCCTGTTGTCTCGAGAAAAGTAAACTTGTTCTTTGCTCACCACCATGTTTGAAGGACATCAGCGTGATCACCGCCGATAGGAAGGAGGGTCAAATAAAAAGGAACACCAATTTCTAGACAGGAGCAGTTGGGAGCTAAGAGTGTATTGTGGGGTGACGTGTTTATTTGAGTGTCCAAACTTCCCTCTTTAGGTAGTTATTAGATCTTCCCATGCGTGAACATCATAAAACCCAATGAATTCAAAGTCCCAGACGCTTATTATTACAGCAACTCAGTTGTTGAGGTGAGAGAAAATGAGAAGTATGTTGCTGCACCACTAAATCAATGGCTGGGAACGGCTGAAAGCAAACAAAAATAAATCACGGAGGCCAGATAGGGCTATTTTCTTCTGACTGTCTCCCGGGACTCACAGAGAATCCATTTGTTTGGTTGTTTGATTTTCCGTTTCACTCGTGTAGGGTACTTGTCCACACACCTTCGGCTTGTAGTTTGTCTGTGTCCTTGGATCTCAAGTGAGTCTCCTGTAAGTAAGCACGTAGGTGTCTTGAGTTTTCATCCCTTCTTTTAACCCTGTGTCTTTTGTTTGCTGCACTCAGTGCCTGACCTTTTATTCTGATGATTCAGAGCTGTGCACTTATTGCACTTAAAGAATTTTTTTTATCATTAATCTAAAATCACTTGAAGAACATTATGTTTACTATGCTCCCCCATTCACCAATTACCCCTGAAAAACCTCTTCAGTTACTGTCGATCTGCGCAGTTGGATGCTGTAGACCCCTTCACCATGTCCCTCCCAACAGACCCCGTTACAGTCGCTGTCCATCAGTGAGTAGTAAGATGCTATATGATCTCTACTAGCCTTCTCTGTGTTGTACAGCACTCCCCATGCCCCCTCCACCCCAAGCATTATACATGCTAAAACTAATGCCTCATTCTTTCTCCTCACACTTATCCCTCCCTTCAGACCCACCCTGCCCTGTCCTTTTCCCTTTGGTAACTTTTAGTCAACTCTCGGGTTCTGTGAGTCTGCTGCTGTTTTTTTCCTTCAGTTTTTCGTTGTTGTTATTCTCCACACATGAGTGAAAACACTTGGTTCTTGTCTTTCTCCGCCTGGCCTATTTCTCTGAACATACTACCGTCTAGCTCCATCCAGGTCATTTCAAATGGTAGGATTTGTTTTCTTCTTAAGGCTGCTTACTGCAATTTTTAAACGGGATTTCATTCTTCCTTTTTGTTTGCAGTTTAGCTATGTTATTCACCATTCAACTCCTGGTTATGAACAATAGCTTTGTGTCAATCGATATGTATCTGTATCTATCTAATGGTCTGTCTGTCTATGTATGTATGTTTGTATGTATGTATGTATGTATGTATCTATCTATCTATCTATCTTCCTATCATCTATCAATGATGTCTATCATCTATCAATCTATGTACCTATCTATCTATCTTTCATCTGTCATCTGTGTACCTATCTATCTATGAATCAATCATCTTTTTGTCTGCCCATCTATCCTTCTGTACAGAACAGTTAACAACAGAGCCTATGTCTCTTCCCTACATTATGCTTCCAGAAATCTTGCAAGGTAACTAAGCCATAAGGAGAGCACTGTGTTCACCGATACACTTTCATGTAGAGTCAGCCGCGTGTGCTTACAAAACCAGTAAATGGAGGTGAAAGGACTTGAACCTGTATCTCTGTCCTCTGTAATCGTATACTTCCTGCTCGCTTGATGACTTTATTCAGCCACATTCAGTGAGTAAGTGATCCCTGAAGACCACAAGTATCCTTCGTCTGGTCCGGTTGTCGAAAGAAAAGTGTACTTGGTTCTTTGCACACCACCATGTTTGAGGGACATCGGCGTGATCACTGCTGATAGGTGCAGGGACAAATATAAAGGAACACCTATTTCTGGACAGGAGCAGTTGGGAACAAAGGGTGTGTTGTGGAGTGAAATGTTTATTTGAGGGTCCAAACTTCCCTCCTTAGGTGGTTATTACTTCTTTACATTCGTGAACATCATAAACAGCAAAGATTTTAAAAGCCCAGACTCATATTATTACAGCAATTCATTTGTTGAGGTGAGAGGAAATGAGAAGGAACTTGCTGCACCACTAAATCTATGCCTGAGCACTGCTGAAATCAAACAAAAAGAATTCACGGTGGCTAGATAGGGATATTTTCTACTGACTCTCTCTGGGGACTCAAACAGAATTCATTTGTTTGTTTGTTTCTTATTTTCACTTGTATAGGTAATCTGTCCCAGCCCCTTCAGCTTGTAGTTTGTCTGTGTCCTTGGATCTCAAGTGAGTCTCCAGTAAGGGAGCACGTAGGAGGTCTTGAGTTTTCATCAGTTCTTCTAACTCTGGGTCTTTTGATTGGAGCACTCAAAGCCTGTACTTTTATTCTGATATTTGAGAGCTGTGCTCTTACTGCACTTTGAAATTCTTTTTGTTCTCACTAATATACAATCACATGCAGAACATTATGTTTTCCAGTCTACACCCTTCACCAAGTCCCCGGCAAAAGCCAGTTAGAGTCGCTGTCCGTCAGCGTGTACTAAGATGCTGTAGAATCACTACATGTCTTCTCTGTGTTATGCAGCCGTACAAATGACCCCCCAAGTTACACACTATACATGCTAATCCTAATGCCCCCAATCTGTTTCCCCGCCCTTATTACTCCCTTCCCACAAACAATACCCAGTCCCTTTCTTTTTGGTAACTGTTAGTCCACTCTCGGGTTCTGTGAGTCTGCTGCTGTCTTTTCCTTCAGTTTTTCTTTGTTATCATACTCCACACATGAGTGAAATCATTTGGTACATGTATTTCCCCTCCTTGAATATTTGACTGAGCATAATACCCTCTAGCTCCATCCACGTTATTGCAAATGATAGGATTTGTTTTCTTCTTATGGCTGCCTGCTGCACTTTTTAAACTGGATTTCATTCTTCTTTTTGTTTGTAGTTTCGCTATGTGCTTTCACCATTTCTCTCCTGGTTATGAGCAGTAGCTTTGTGTTAATCGATATGTACCTATATCTATCTATCTGTCTGTCTATATATTTATCAATCCATCAATCAATCAATCATTTTTTGTCTGCCCATCTGTCCTTGTGTACAGAACAGTTAACCATATATCCTATATCACTTTCCTACACTATGCTTCCAAAAATCCTGCAAAGTATCTAGGCTGTAGAGAGAGCACTGGGTTCACCGAGACACTTGCAGGTCGAGTCGGCCGCGTGTACCTACAAAACCAGGAAATGGTTTTGCCGGGACTTGAACCCGTGTCTCTATCCTCTGTCTTCTTTAATCTCCTTCTAACTTACTGTCTGTATTTAGCCACATTCTTTGCCTAAGTGCTCCCTGAAGACCACAAGTATCATTCCTCTGGGCCTGTTGTCGCGAGAAAAGTAAACTTGTTCTTTGCTCACCACCATGTTTGAAGGACATCAGCGTGATCACCGCCGATAGGACGGAGGGTCAAATAAAAAGGAACACCAATTTCTAGACAGGAGCAGTTGGGAGCTAAGAGTGTATTGTGGGGTGACGTGTTTATTTGAGTGTCCAAACTTAACTCTTTAGGTAGTTATTAGATCTTCCCATTCGTGAACATCATAAAACCCACTGATTTCAAAGTCCCAGACGCTTATTATTACAGCAACTCAGTTGTTGAGGTGAGAGACAATGAGAAGTATGTTGCTGCACCACTAAATCAATTGCTGGGAACGGCTGAAACCAAACAAAAAGAATTCACGGAGGCCAGATAGGGCTATTTTCTTCTGACTGTCTCAATGGACCCACACAGAATCCATTTGTTTGGTTGTTTGTTTTTCAGTTTCACTCGTATAGGGTACTTGTCCACACACCTTCGGCTTGTAGTTTGTCTGTGTCCTTGGATATCAAGTGAGTCTCCTGTAAGTAAGCACGTAGGTGTCTTGAGTTTTCATCCCTTCTTTTAACCCTGTGTCTTTTGTTTGCTGCACTCAGTGCCTGACCTTTTAATCTGATGATTCAGAGCTGTACACTTATTGGACTTAAAGAATTTTTTTTATCATTAAGCTAAAATCACTTGAAGAACATTATGTTTACTATGCTCCCCCCTTCACCAAGTACCCCTGAAAAACCTCTTCAGTCACTGTCGATCTGCTTAGTTGGATGCTGTAGACCCCTTCACCATGTCCCTCCCTACAGACCCCGTTACAGTCGCTGTCCATCAGTGAGTAGTAAGATGCTATATGATCTCTACTAGCCTTCTCTGTGTTGTACAGCACTCCCCATGCCCCTCGACCCCAAGCATTATACATGCTAAAACTAATGCCCCATTCTTTCTCCTCACACTTATCCCTCCCTTTGACCCACCCTGCCCAGTCCTTTTCCCTTTGGTAACTTTTAGTCAACTCTCGGGTTCTGTGAGTCTGCTGCTGTTTTTTTCCTTCAGTTTTTCGTTGTTGTTATACTCCGCACATGAGTGAAAACACTTGGTTCTTGTCTTTCTCCGCCTGGCCTATTTCTCTGAACATACTACCGTCTAGCTCCATCCAGGTCATTTCAAATGGTAGGATTTGTTTTCTTCTTAAGGCTGCTTACTGCACTTTTTAAACTGGATTTCATTCTTCCTTATTGTTTGTAGTTTAGCTATGTTATTCACAATTCAACTCCTGGTTATGAACAATAGCTTTGTGTCAATCGATATGTATCTGTATCTATCTCTCTAATGGTCTGTCTGTCTATCTATGTTTCTATGTATGTATGTATGTATGTATCTATGTATCTATCTAGCTATCTATCTTCCTATCATCTATCTATGATGTCTATCATCTATCAATCTATGTACCTATCTATCTATTTTTCATCTGTCATCTGTCTACCTATCTATCTATGAATCAATCATCTTTTTGTCTGCCCATCTATCCTTCTGTACAGAACAGTTAACAACAGAGCCTATGTCTCTTCCCTACATTATGCTTCCAGAAATCTTGCAAGGTAACTAAGCCATAAGGAGAGCACTGTGTTCACCGATACACTTTCATGTAGAGTCAGCCGCGTGTGCTTACAAAACCAGTAAATGGAGGTGAAAGGACTTGAACCTGTATCTCTGTCCTCTGTCCTCTTATAATTCCTGTTCGCTTGATGACTTTATTCAGCCACATTCAGTGAGTAAGTGATCCCTGAAGACCACAAGTATCCTTCGTCTGGTCCGGTTGTCGAAAGAAAAGTGTACTTGGTTCTTTGCACACCACCATGTTTGAGGGACATCGGCGTGATCACTGCTGATAGGTGCAGGGACAAATATAAAGGAACACCTCTTTCTGGACAGGAGCAGTTGGGAAAAAAGAGTGTGTTGTGGAGTGAAGTGTTTATTTGAGGGTCCAAACTTCCCTCCTTAGGTGGTTATTACTTCTTTACATTCGTGAACATCATAAAAAGCTATGATTTTAAAAGCCCAGACGCATATTATTACAGCAATTCATTTGTTGAGGTGAGAGGAAATGAGAAGGAACTTGCTGCACCACTAAATCTATGCCTGAGCACTGCTGAAATCAAAAAAAAAGAATTCACGGTGGCTAGATAGGGCTATTTTCTACTGACTCTCTCTGGGGACTCAAACAGAATTCATTTGTTTGTTTGTTTCTTATTTTCACTTGTATAGGTAATCTGTCCCCACCCCTTCAGCTTGTAGTTTGTCTGTGTCCTTGGATCTCAAGTGAGTCTCCAGTAAGGGAGCACGTAGGAGGTCTTGAGATTTCATCAGTTCTTCTAACTCTGGGTCTTTTGATTGGAGCACTCAAAGCCTGTACTTTTATTCTGATATTTGAAAGCTGTGCTCTTACTGCACTTTGAAATTCTTTTTGTTCTCATTAATATACAATCACATGCAGAACATTATGTTTTCCAGTCTACACCCTTCACCAAGTCCCCGGCAAAAGCCAGTTAGAGTCGCTGTCCGTCAGCGTGTACTAAGATGCTGTAGAATCACTACATGTCTTCTCTGTGTTATGCAGCCGTACAAATGACCCCCCAAGTTACACACTATACATGCTAATCCTAATGCCCCCAATCTGTTTCCCCGCCCTTATTACTCCCTTCCCACAAACAATACCCAGTCCCTTTCTTTTTGGTAACTGTTAGTCCACTCTCGGGTTCTGTGAGTCTGCTGCTGTCTTTTCCTTCAGTTTTTCTTTGTTATCATACTCCACACATGAATGAAATCATTTGGTACATGTATTTCTCCTCCTTGAATATTTGACTGAGCATAATACCCTCTAGCTCCATCCACGTTATTACAAATGAGAGGATTTGTTTTCTTCTTATGGCTGCCTACTGCACTTTTTAAACTGGATTTCATTCTTCTTTTTGGTTTGTAGTTTCGCTATGTGCTTTCACCGTTGCTCTCCTGGTTATGAGCAGTAGCTTTGTGTTAATTGACATGTACCTATGTTTATCTATCTGTCTGTCTATCTATTTATCAATCAATCAATCAATCATCTTTTTGTCTGCCCATCTGTCCTTGTGTACAGAACAGTTAACCATATATCCTATATCACATTCCTACATTATGCTTCCAAAAATCCTGCAAAGTATCTAGGCTGTAGAGAGAGCACTGGGTTCACCGAGACACTTGCAGGTCGAGTCGGCCTCGTGTACCTACAAAACCAGGAAATGGTTGTGCCGGGACTTGAACCCGTGTCTCTATCCTCTGTCCTCTTTCATCTCCTTCTAACTTACTGTCTGTATTTAGCCACATTCTTTGACTAAGTGCTCCCTGAAGACCACAAGTATCATTCCTCTGGGCCTGTTGTCTCGAGAAAAGTAAACTTGTTCTTTGCTCACCACCATGTTTGAAGGACATCAGCGTGATCACCGCCGATAGGAAGGAGGGTCAAATAAAAAGGAACACCAATTTCTAGACAGGAGCAGTTGGGAGCTAAGAGTGTATTGTGGGGTGACGTGTTTATTTGAGTGTCCAAACTTCCCTCTTTAGGTAGTTATTAGATCTTCCCATGCGTGAACATCATAAAACCCAATGAATTCAAAGTCCCAGACGCTTATTATTACAGCAACTCAGTTGTTGAGGTGAGAGAAAATGAGAAGTATGTTGCTGCACCACTAAATCAATGGCTGGGAACGGCTGAAAGCAAACAAAAATAAATCACGGAGGCCAGATAGGGCTATTTTCTTCTGACTGTCTCCCGGGACTCACAGAGAATCCATTTGTTTGGTTGTTTGTTTTTCAGTTTCACTCGTATAGGGTACTTGTCCACACACCTTCGGCTTGTAGTTTGTCTGTGTCCTTGGATATCAAGTGAGTCTCCTGTAAGTAAGCACGTAGGTGTCTTGAGTTTTCATCCCTTCTTTTAACCCTGTGTCTTTTGTTTGCTGCACTCAGTGCCTGACCTTTTATTCTGATGATTCAGAGCTGTGCACTTATTGCACTTAAAGAATTTTTTTTATCATTAATCTAAAATCACTTGAAGAACATTATGTTTACTATGCTCCCCCATTCACCAATTACCCCTGAAAAACCTCTTCAGTTACTGTCGATCTGCGCAGTTGGATGCTGTAGACCCCTTCACCATGTCCCTCCCAACAGACCCCGTTACAGTCGCTGTCCATCAGTGAGTAGTAAGATGCTATATGATCTCTACTAGCCTTCTCTGTGTTGTACAGCACTCCCCATGCCCCCTCCACCCCAAGCATTATACATGCTAAAACTAATGCCTCATTCTTTCTCCTCACACTTATCCCTCCCTTCAGACCCACCCTGCCCTGTCCTTTTCCCTTTGGTAACTTTTAGTCAACTCTCGGGTTCTGTGAGACTGCTGCTGTTTTTTTCCTTCAGTTTTTCGTTGTTGTTATTCTCCACACATGAGTGAAAACACTTGGTTCTTGTCTTTCTCCGCCTGGCCTATTTCTCTGAACATACTACCGTCTAGCTCCATCCAGGTCATTTCAAATGGTAGGATTTGTTTTCTTCTTAAGGCTGCTTACTGCAATTTTTAAACGGGATTTCATTCTTCCTTTTTGTTTGCAGTTTAGCTATGTTATTCACCATTCAACTCCTGGTTATGAACAATAGCTTTGTGTCAATCGATATGTATCTGTATCTATCTAATGGTCTGTCTGTCTATGTATGTATGTTTGTATGTATGTATGTATGTATGTATCTATCTATCTATCTATCTTCCTATCATCTATCAATGATGTCTATCATCTATCAATCTATGTACCTATCTATCTATCTTTCATCTGTCATCTGGTACCTATCTATCTATGAATCAATCATCTTTTTGTCTGCCCATCTATCCTTCTGTACAGAACAGTTAACAACAGAGCCTATGTCTCTTCCCTACATTATGCTTCCAGAAATCTTGCAAGGTAACTAAGCCATAAGGAGAGCACTGTGTTCACCGATACACTTTCATGTAGAGTCAGCCGCGTGTGCTTACAAAACCAGTAAATGGAGGTGAAAGGACTTGAACCTGTATCTCTGTCCTCTGTAATCGTATACTTCCTGCTCGCTTGATGACTTTATTCAGCCACATTCAGTGAGTAAGTGATCCCTGAAGACCACAAGTATCCTTCGTCTGGTCCGGTTGTCGAAAGAAAAGTGTACTTGGTTCTTTGCACACCACCATGTTTGAGGGACATCGGCGTGATCACTGCTGATAGGTGCAGGGACAAATATAAAGGAACACCTATTTCTGGACAGGAGCAGTTGGGAACAAAGGGTGTGTTGTGGAGTGAAATGTTTATTTGAGGGTCCAAACTTCCCTCCTTAGGTGGTTATTACTTCTTTACATTCGTGAACATCATAAACAGCAAAGATTTTAAAAGCCCAGACTCATATTATTACAGCAATTCATTTGTTGAGGTGAGAGGAAATGAGAAGGAACTTGCTGCACCACTAAATCTATGCCTGAGCACTGCTGAAATCAAACAAAAAGAATTCACGGTGGCTAGATAGGGATATTTTCTACTGACTCTCTCTGGGGACTCAAACAGAATTCATTTGTTTGTTTGTTTCTTATTTTCACTTGTATAGGTAATCTGTCCCAGCCCCTTCAGCTTGTAGTTTGTCTGTGTCCTTGGATCTCAAGTGAGTCTCCAGTAAGGGAGCACGTAGGAGGTCTTGAGTTTTCATCAGTTCTTCTAGCACTGGGTCTTTTGATTGGAGCACTCAAAGCCTGTACTTTTATTCTGATATTTGAGAGCTGTGCTCTTACTGCACTTTGAAATTCTTTTTGTTCTCACTAATATACAATCACATGCAGAACATTATGTTTTCCAGTCTACACCCTTCACCAAGTCCCCGGAAAAAGCCAGTTAGAGTCGCTGTCCGTCAGCGTGTACTAAGATGCTGTAGAATCACTACATGTCTTCTCTGTGTTATGCAGCCGTACAAATGACCCCCCAAGTTACACACTGTACATGCTAATCCTAATGCCCCCATTCTTTTTCCCCGCCTTTATTACTCACTTCCCACAAACCCTACCCAGTCCCTTTCTCTTTGGTAACTGTTAGTCCACTCTCGGGTTCTGTGAGTCTGCTGCTGTCTTTTCCTTCAGTTTTTCTTTGTTATCATACTCCACACATGAGTGAAATCATTTGGTACATGTATTTCCCCTCCTTGAATATTTGACTGAGCATAATACCCTCTAGCTCCATCCACGTTATTGCAAATGATAGGATTTGTTTTCTTCTTATGGCTGCCTGCTGCACTTTTTAAACTGGATTTCATTCTTCTTTTTGTTTGTAGTTTCGCTATGTGCTTTCACCATTGCTCTCCTGGTTATGAGCAGTAGCTTTGTGTTAATCGATATGTACCTATATCTATCTATCTGTCTGTCTATATATTTATCAATCCATCAATCAATCAATCATTTTTTGTCTGCCCATCTGTCCTTGTGTACAGAACAGTTAACCATATATCCTATATCACTTTCCTACACTATGCTTCCAAAAATCCTGCAAAGTATCTAGGCTGTAGAGAGAGCACTGGGTTCACCGAGACACTTGCAGGTCGAGTCGGCCGCGTGTACCTACAAAACCAGGAAATGGTTTTGCCGGGACTTGAACCCGTGTCTCTATCCTCTGTCTTCTTTCATCTCCTTCTAACTTACTGTCTGTATTTAGCCACATTCTTTGCCTAAGTGCTCCCTGAAGACCACAAGTATCATTCCTCTGGGCCTGTTGTCGCGAGAAAAGTAAACTTGTTCTTTGCTCACCACCATGTTTGAAGGACATCAGCGTGATCACCGCCGATAGGACGGAGGGTCAAATAAAAAGGAACACCAATTTCTAGACAGGAGCAGTTGGGAGCTAAGAGTGTATTGTGGGGTGACGTGTTTATTTGAGTGTCCAAACTTAACTCTTTAGGTAGTTATTAGATCTTCCCATTCGTGAACATCATAAAACCCACTGATTTCAAAGTCCCAGACGCTTATTATTACAGCAACTCAGTTGTTGAGGTGAGAGACAATGAGAAGTATGTTGCTGCACCACTAAATCAATTGCTGGGAACGGCTGAAACCAAACAAAAAGAATTCACGGAGGCCAGATAGGGCTATTTTCTTCTGACTGTCTCAATGGACCCACACAGAATCCATTTGTTTGATTGTTTGTTTTTCAGATTCACTCGTGTATGGTACTTGTCCACACACCTTCAGCTTGTAGTTTGTCTGTGTCCTTGGATATCAAGTGAGTCTCCTGTAAGTAAGCACGTAGGTGTCTTGAGTTTTCATCCCTTCTTTTAACCCTGTGTCTTTTGTTTGCTGCACTCAGTGCCTGACCTTTTAATCTGATGATTCAGAGCTGTACACTTATTGGACTTAAAGAATTTTTTTTATCATTAAGCTAAAATCACTTGAAGAACATTATGTTTACTATGCTCCCCCCTTCACCAAGTACCCCTGAAAAACCTCTTCAGTCACTGTCGATCTGCTTAGTTGGATGCTGTAGACCCCTTCACCATGTCCCTCCCTACAGACCCCGTTACAGTCGCTGTCCATCAGTGAGTAGTAAGATGCTATATGATCTCTACTAGCCTTCTCTGTGTTGTACAGCACTCCCCATGCCCCTCGACCCCAAGCATTATACATGCTAAAACTAATGCCCCATTCTTTCTCCTCACACTTATCCCTCCCTTTGACCCACCCTGCCCAGTCCTTTTCCCTTTGGTAACTTTTAGTCAACTCTCGGGTTCTGTGAGTCTGCTGCTGTTTTTTTCCTTCAGTTTTTCGTTGTTGTTATACTCCGCACATGAGTGAAAACACTTGGTTCTTGTCTTTCTCCGCCTGGCCTATTTCTCTGAACATACTACCGTCTAGCTCCATCCAGGTCATTTCAAATGGTAGGATTTGTTTTCTTCTTAAGGCTGCTTACTGCACTTTTTAAACTGGATTTCATTCTTCCTTATTGTTTGTAGTTTAGCTATGTTATTCACAATTCAACTCCTGGTTATGAACAATAGCTTTGTGTCAATCGATATGTATCTGTATCTATCTCTCTAATGGTCTGTCTGTCTATCTATGTTTCTATGTATGTATGTATGTATGTATCTATGTATCTATCTAGCTATCTATCTTCCTATCATCTATCAATGATGTCTATCATCTATCAATCTATGTACCTATCTATCTATTTTTCATCTGTCATCTGTCTACCTATCTATCTATGAATCAATCATCTTTTTGTCTGCCCATCTATCCTTCTGTACAGAACAGTTAACAACAGAGCCTATGTCTCTTCCCTACATTATGCTTCCAGAAATCTTGCAAGGTAACTAAGCCATAAGGAGAGCACTGTGTTCACCGATACACTTTCATGTAGAGTCAGCCGCGTGTGCTTACAAAACCAGTAAATGGAGGTGAAAGGACTTGAACCTGTATCTCTGTCCTCTGTCCTCTTATAATTCCTGTTCGCTTGATGACTTTATTCAGCCACATTCAGTGAGTAAGTGATCCCTGAAGACCACAAGTATCCTTCGTCTGGTCCGGTTGTCGAAAGAAAAGTGTACTTGGTTCTTTGCACACCACCATGTTTGAGGGACATCGGCGTGATCACTGCTGATAGGTGCAGGGACAAATATAAAGGAACACCTCTTTCTGGACAGGAGCAGTTGGGAAAAAAGAGTGTGTTGTGGAGTGAAGTGTTTATTTGAGGGTCCAAACTTCCCTCCTTAGGTGGTTATTACTTCTTTACATTCGTGAACATCATAAAAAGCTATGATTTTAAAAGCCCAGACGCATATTATTACAGCAATTCATTTGTTGAGGTGAGAGGAAATGAGAAGGAACTTGCTGCACCACTAAATCTATGCCTGAGCACTGCTGAAATCAAAAAAAAAGAATTCACGGTGGCTAGATAGGGCTATTTTCTACTGACTCTCTCTGGGGACTCAAACAGAATTCATTTGTTTGTTTGTTTCTTATTTTCACTTGTATAGGTAATCTGTCCCCACCCCTTCAGCTTGTAGTTTGTCTGTGTCCTTGGATCTCAAGTGAGTCTCCAGTAAGGGAGCACGTAGGAGGTCTTGAGTTTTCATCAGTTCTTCTAACTCTGGGTCTTTTGATTGGAGCACTCAAAGCCTGTACTTTTATTCTGATATTTGAGAGCTGTGCTCTTACTGCACTTTGAAATTCTTTTTGTTCTCATTAATATACAATCACATGCAGAACATTATGTTTTCCAGTCTACACCCTTCACCAAGTCCCCGGCAAAAGCCAGTTAGAGTCGCTGTCCGTCAGCGTGTACTAAGATGCTGTAGAATCACTACATGTCTTCTCTGTGTTATGCAGCCGTACAAATGACCCCCCAAGTTACACACTATACATGCTAATCCTAATGCCCCCAATCTCTTTCCCCGCCCTTATTACTCCCTTCCCACAAACAATACCCAGTCCCTTTCTTTTTGGTAACTGTTAGTCCACTCTCGGGTTCTGTGAGTCTGCTGCTGTCTTTTCCTTCAGTTTTTCTTTGTTATCATACTCCACACATGAATGAAATCATTTGGTACATGTATTTCTCCTCCTTGAATATTTGACTGAGCATAATACCCTCTAGCTCCATCCACGTTATTACAAATGAGAGGATTTGTTTTCTTCTTATGGCTGCCTACTGCACTTTTTAAACTGGATTTCATTCTTCTTTTTGGTTTGTAGTTTCGCTATGTGCTTTCACCGTTGCTCTCCTGGTTATGAGCAGTAGCTTTGTGTTAATTGACATGTACCTATGTTTATCTATCTGTCTGTCTATCTATTTATCAATCAATCAATCAATCATCTTTTTGTCTGCCCATCTGTCCTTGTGTACAGAACAGTTAACCATATATCCTATATCACATTCCTACATTATGCTTCCAAAAATCCTGCAAAGTATCTAGGCTGTAGAGAGAGCACTGGGTTCACCGAGACACTTGCAGGTCGAGTCGGCCTCGTGTACCTACAAAACCAGGAAATGGTTGTGCCGGGACTTGAACCCGTGTCTCTATCCTCTGTCCTCTTTCATCTCCTTCTAACTTACTGTCTGTATTTAGCCACATTCTTTGACTAAGTGCTCCCTGAAGACCACAAGTATCATTCCTCTGGGCCTGTTGTCTCGAGAAAAGTAAACTTGTTCTTTGCTCACCACCATGTTTGAAGGACATCAGCGTGATCACCGCCGATAGGAAGGAGGGTCAAATAAAAAGGAACACCAATTTCTAGACAGGAGCAGTTGGGAGCTAAGAGTGTATTGTGGGGTGACGTGTTTATTTGAGTGTCCAAACTTCCCTCTTTAGGTAGTTATTAGATCTTCCCATGCGTGAACATCATAAAACCCAATGAATTCAAAGTCCCAGACGCTTATTATTACAGCAACTCAGTTGTTGAGGTGAGAGAAAATGAGAAGTATGTTGCTGCACCACTAAATCAATGGCTGGGAACGGCTGAAAGCAAACAAAAATAAATCACGGAGGCCAGATAGGGCTATTTTCTTCTGACTGTCTCCCGGGACTCACAGAGAATCCATTTGTTTGGTTGTTTGTTTTTCAGTTTCACTCGTATAGGGTACTTGTCCACACACCTTCGGCTTGTAGTTTGTCTGTGTCCTTGGATATCAAGTGAGTCTCCTGTAAGTAAGCACGTAGGTGTCTTGAGTTTTCATCCCTTCTTTTAACCCTGTGTCTTTTGTTTGCTGCACTCAGTGCCTGACCTTTTATTCTGATGATTCAGAGCTGTGCACTTATTGCACTTAAAGAATTTTTTTTATCATTAATCTAAAATCACTTGAAGAACATTATGTTTACTATGCTCCCCCATTCACCAATTACCCCTGAAAAACCTCTTCAGTTACTGTCGATCTGCGCAGTTGGATGCTGTAGACCCCTTCACCATGTCCCTCCCAACAGACCCCGTTACAGTCGCTGTCCATCAGTGAGTAGTAAGATGCTATATGATCTCTACTAGCCTTCTCTGTGTTGTACAGCACTCCCCATGTCCCCTCCACCCCAAGCATTATACATGCTAAAACTAATGCCTCATTCTTTCTCCTCACACTTATCCCTCCCTTCAGACCCACCCTGCCCTGTCCTTTTCCCTTTGGTAACTTTTAGTCAACTCTCGGGTTCTGTGAGACTGCTGCTGTTTTTTTCCTTCAGATTTTCGTTGTTGTTATTCTCCACACATGAGTGAAAACACTTGGTTCTTGTCTTTCTCCGCCTGGCCTATTTCTCTGAACATACTACCGTCTAGCTCCATCCAGGTCATTTCAAATGGTAGGATTTGTTTTCTTCTTAAGGCTGCTTACTGCAATTTTTAAACGGGATTTCATTCTTCCTTTTTGTTTGCAGTTTAGCTATGTTATTCACCATTCAACTCCTGGTTATGAACAATAGCTTTGTGTCAATCGATATGTATCTGTATCTATCTAATGGTCTGTCTGTCTATGTATGTATGTTTGTATGTATGTATGTATGTATGTATGTATCTATCTATCTATCTTCCTATCATCTATCAATGATGTCTATCATCTATCAATCTATGTACCTATCTATCTATCTTTCATCTGTCATCTGGTACCTATCTATCTATGAATCAATCATCTTTTTGTCTGCCCATCTATCCTTCTGTACAGAACAGTTAACAACAGAGCCTATGTCTCTTCCCTACATTATGCTTCCAGAAATCTTGCAAGGTAACTAAGCCATAAGGAGAGCACTGTGTTCACCGATACACTTTCATGTAGAGTCAGCCGCGTGTGCTTACAAAACCAGTAAATGGAGGTGAAAGGACTTGAACCTGTATCTCTGTCCTCTGTAATCGTATACTTCCTGCTCGCTTGATGACTTTATTCAGCCACATTCAGTGAGTAAGTGATCCCTGAAGACCACAAGTATCCTTCGTCTGGTCCGGTTGTCGAAAGAAAAGTGTACTTGGTTCTTTGCACACCACCATGTTTGAGGGACATCGGCGTGATCACTGCTGATAGGTGCAGGGACAAATATAAAGGAACACCTATTTCTGGACAGGAGCAGTTGGGAACAAAGGGTGTGTTGTGGAGTGAAATGTTTATTTGAGGGTCCAAACTTCCCTCCTTAGGTGGTTATTACTTCTTTACATTCGTGAACATCATAAACAGCAAAGATTTTAAAAGCCCAGACTCATATTATTACAGCAATTCATTTGTTGAGGTGAGAGGAAATGAGAAGGAACTTGCTGCACCACTAAATCTATGCCTGAGCACTGCTGAAATCAAACAAAAAGAATTCACGGTGGCTAGATAGGGATATTTTCTACTGACTCTCTCTGGGGACTCAAACAGAATTCATTTGTTTGTTTGTTTCTTATTTTCACTTGTATAGGTAATCTGTCCCAGCCCCTTCAGCTTGTAGTTTGTCTGTGTCCTTGGATCTCAAGTGAGTCTCCAGTAAGGGAGCACGTAGGAGGTCTTGAGTTTTCATCAGTTCTTCTAACACTGGGTCTTTTGATTGGAGCACTCAAAGCCTGTACTTTTATTCTGGTATTTGAGAGCTGTGCTCTTACTGCACTTTGAAATTCTTTTTGTTCTCACTAATATACAATCACATGCAGAACATTATGTTTTCCAGTCTACACCCTTCACCAAGTCCCCGGCAAAAGCCAGTTAGAGTCGCTGTCCGTCAGCGTGTACTAAGATGCTGTAGAATCACTACATGTCTTCTCTGTGTTATGCAGCCGTACAAATGACCCCCCAAGTTACACACTATACATGCTAATCCTAATGCCCCCATTCTTTTTCCCCGCCTTTATTACTCACTTCCCACAAACCCTACCCAGTCCCTTTCTCTTTGGTAACTGTTAGTCCACTCTCGGGTTCTGTGAGTCTGCTGCTGTCTTTTCCTTCAGTTTTTCTTTGTTATCATACTCCACACATGAGTGAAATCATTTGGTACATGTATTTCCCCTCCTTGAATATTTGACTGAGCATAATACCCTCTAGCTCCATCCACGTTATTGCAAATGATAGGATTTGTTTTCTTCTTATGGCTGCCTGCTGCACTTTTTAAACTGGATTTCATTCTTCTTTTTGTTTGTAGTTTCGCTATGTGCTTTCACCATTTCTCTCCTGGTTATGAGCAGTAGCTTTGTGTTAATCGATATGTACCTATATCTATCTATCTGTCTGTCTATATATTTATCAATCCATCAATCAATCAATCATTTTTTGTCTGCCCATCTGTCCTTGTGTACAGAACAGTTAACCATATATCCTATATCACTTTCCTACACTATGCTTCCAAAAATCCTGCAAAGTATCTAGGCTGTAGAGAGAGCACTGGGTTCACCGAGACACTTGCAGGTCGAGTCGGCCGCGTGTACCTACAAAACCAGGAAATGGTTTTGCCGGGACTTGAACCCGTGTCTCTATCCTCTGTCTTCTTTAATCTCCTTCTAACTTACTGTCTGTATTTAGCCACATTCTTTGCCTAAGTGCTCCCTGAAGACCACAAGTATCATTCCTCTGGGCCTGTTGTCGCGAGAAAAGTAAACTTGTTCTTTGCTCACCACCATGTTTGAAGGACATCAGCGTGATCACCGCCGATAGGACGGAGGGTCAAATAAAAAGGAACACCAATTTCTAGACAGGAGCAGTTGGGAGCTAAGAGTGTATTGTGGGGTGACGTGTTTATTTGAGTGTCCAAACTTAACTCTTTAGGTAGTTATTAGATCTTCCCATTCGTGAACATCATAAAACCCACTGATTTCAAAGTCCCAGACGCTTATTATTACAGCAACTCAGTTGTTGAGGTGAGAGACAATGAGAAGTATGTTGCTGCACCACTAAATCAATTGCTGGGAACGGCTGAAACCAAACAAAAAGAATTCACGGAGGCCAGATAGGGCTATTTTCTTCTGACTGTCTCAATGGACCCACACAGAATCCATTTGTTTGGTTGTTTGTTTTTCAGTTTCACTCGTATAGGGTACTTGTCCACACACCTTCGGCTTGTAGTTTGTCTGTGTCCTTGGATATCAAGTGAGTCTCCTGTAAGTAAGCACGTAGGTGTCTTGAGTTTTCATCCCTTCTTTTAACCCTGTGTCTTTTGTTTGCTGCACTCAGTGCCTGACCTTTTAATCTGATGATTCAGAGCTGTACACTTATTGGACTTAAAGAATTTTTTTTATCATTAAGCTAAAATCACTTGAAGAACATTATGTTTACTATGCTCCCCCCTTCACCAAGTACCCCTGAAAAACCTCTTCAGTCACTGTCGATCTGCTTAGTTGGATGCTGTAGACCCCTTCACCATGTCCCTCCCTACAGACCCCGTTACAGTCGCTGTCCATCAGTGAGTAGTAAGATGCTATATGATCTCTACTAGCCTTCTCTGTGTTGTACAGCACTCCCCATGCCCCTCGACCCCAAGCATTATACATGCTAAAACTAATGCCCCATTCTTTCTCCTCACACTTATCCCTCCCTTTGACCCACCCTGCCCAGTCCTTTTCCCTTTGGTAACTTTTAGTCAACTCTCGGGTTCTGTGAGTCTGCTGCTGTTTTTTTCCTTCAGTTTTTCGTTGTTGTTATACTCCGCACATGAGTGAAAACACTTGGTTCTTGTCTTTCTCCGCCTGGCCTATTTCTCTGAACATACTACCGTCTAGCTCCATCCAGGTCATTTCAAATGGTAGGATTTGTTTTCTTCTTAAGGCTGCTTACTGCACTTTTTAAACTGGATTTCATTCTTCCTTATTGTTTGTAGTTTAGCTATGTTATTCACAATTCAACTCCTGGTTATGAACAATAGCTTTGTGTCAATCGATATGTATCTGTATCTATCTCTCTAATGGTCTGTCTGTCTATCTATGTTTCTATGTATGTATGTATGTATGTATCTATGTATCTATCTAGCTATCTATCTTCCTATCATCTATCTATGATGTCTATCATCTATCAATCTATGTACCTATCTATCTATTTTTCATCTGTCATCTGTCTACCTATCTATGAATCAATCATCTTTTTGTCTGCCCATCTATCCTTCTGTACAGAACAGTTAACAACAGAGCCTATGTCTCTTCCCTACATTATGCTTCCAGAAATCTTGCAAGGTAACTAAGCCATAAGGAGAGCACTGTGTTCACCGATACACTTTCATGTAGAGTCAGCCGCGTGTGCTTACAAAACCAGTAAATGGAGGTGAAAGGACTTGAACCTGTATCTCTGTCCTCTGTCCTCTTATAATTCCTGTTCGCTTGATGACTTTATTCAGCCACATTCAGTGAGTAAGTGATCCCTGAAGACCACAAGTATCCTTCGTCTGGTCCGGTTGTCGAAAGAAAAGTGTACTTGGTTCTTTGCACACCACCATGTTTGAGGGACATCGGCGTGATCACTGCTGATAGGTGCAGGGACAAATATAAAGGAACACCTATTTCTGGACAGGAGCAGTTGGGAACAAAGGGTGTGTTGTGGAGTGAAATGTTTATTTGAGGGTCCAAACTTCCCTCCTTAGGTGGTTATTACTTCTTTACATTCGTGAACATCATAAACAGCAAAGATTTTAAAAGCCCAGACTCATATTATTACAGCAATTCATTTGTTGAGGTGAGAGGAAATGAGAAGGAACTTGCTGCACCACTAAATCTATGCCTGAGCACTGCTGAAATCAAACAAAAAGAATTCACGGTGGCTAGATAGGGATATTTTCTACTGACTCTCTCTGGGGACTCAAACAGAATTCATTTGTTTGTTTGTTTCTTATTTTCACTTGTATAGGTAATCTGTCCCAGCCCCTTCAGCTTGTAGTTTGTCTGTGTCCTTGGATCTCAAGTGAGTCTCCAGTAAGGGAGCACGTAGGAGGTCTTGAGTTTTCATCAGTTCTTCTAACACTGGGTCTTTTGATTGGAGCACTCAAAGCCTGTACTTTTATTCTGATATTTGAGAGCTGTGCTCTTACTGCACTTTGAAATTCTTTTTGTTCTCACTAATATACAATCACATGCAGAACATTATGTTTTCCAGTCTACACCCTTCACCAAGTCCCCGGCAAAAGCCAGTTAGAGTCGCTGTCCGTCAGCGTGTACTAAGATGCTGTAGAATCACTACATGTCTTCTCTGTGTTATGCAGCCGTACAAATGACCCCCCAAGTTACACACTGTACATGCTAATCCTAATGCCCCCATTCTTTTTCCCCGCCTTTATTACTCACTTCCCACAAACCCTACCCAGTCCCTTTCTCTTTGGTAACTGTTAGTCCACTCTCGGGTTCTGTGAGTCTGCTGCTGTCTTTTCCTTCAGTTTTTCTTTGTTATCATACTCCACACATGAGTGAAATCATTTGGTACATGTATTTCCCCTCCTTGAATATTTGACTGAGCATAATACCCTCTAGCTCCATCCACGTTATTGCAAATGATAGGATTTGTTTTCTTCTTATGGCTGCCTGCTGCACTTTTTAAACTGGATTTCATTCTTCTTTTTGTTTGTAGTTTCGCTATGTGCTTTCACCATTGCTCTCCTGGTTATGAGCAGTAGCTTTGTGTTAATCGATATGTACCTATATCTATCTATCTGTCTGTCTATATATTTATCAATCCATCAATCAATCAATCATTTTTTGTCTGCCCATCTGTCCTTGTGTACAGAACAGTTAACCATATATCCTATATCACTTTCCTACACTATGCTTCCAAAAATCCTGCAAAGTATCTAGGCTGTAGAGAGAGCACTGGGTTCACCGAGACACTTGCAGGTCGAGTCGGCCGCGTGTACCTACAAAACCAGGAAATGGTTTTGCCGGGACTTGAACCCGTGTCTCTATCCTCTGTCTTCTTTCATCTCCTTCTAACTTACTGTCTGTATTTAGCCACATTCTTTGCCTAAGTGCTCCCTGAAGACCACAAGTATCATTCCTCTGGGCCTGTTGTCGCGAGAAAAGTAAACTTGTTCTTTGCTCACCACCATGTTTGAAGGACATCAGCGTGATCACCGCCGATAGGACGGAGGGTCAAATAAAAAGGAACACCAATTTCTAGACAGGAGCAGTTGGGAGCTAAGAGTGTATTGTGGGGTGACGTGTTTATTTGAGTGTCCAAACTTAACTCTTTAGGTAGTTATTAGATCTTCCCATTCGTGAACATCATAAAACCCACTGATTTCAAAGTCCCAGACGCTTATTATTACAGCAACTCAGTTGTTGAGGTGAGAGACAATGAGAAGTATGTTGCTGCACCACTAAATCAATTGCTGGGAACGGCTGAAACCAAACAAAAAGAATTCACGGAGGCCAGATAGGGCTATTTTCTTCTGACTGTCTCAATGGACCCACACAGAATCCATTTGTGTGATTGTTTGTTTTTCAGATTCACTCGTGTATGGTACTTGTCCACACACCTTCGGCTTGTAGTTTGTCTGTGTCCTTGGATATCAAGTGAGTCTCCTGTAAGTAAGCACGTAGGTGTCTTGAGTTTTCATCCCTTCTTTTAACCCTGTGTCTTTTGTTTGCTGCACTCAGTGCCTGACCTTTTAATCTGATGATTCAGAGCTGTACACTTATTGGACTTAAAGAATTTTTTTTATCATTAAGCTAAAATCACTTGAAGAACATTATGTTTACTATGCTCCCCCCTTCACCAAGTACCCCTGAAAAACCTCTTCAGTCACTGTCGATCTGCTTAGTTGGATGCTGTAGACCCCTTCACCATGTCCCTCCCTACAGACCCCGTTACAGTCGCTGTCCATCAGTGAGTAGTAAGATGCTATATGATCTCTACTAGCCTTCTCTGTGTTGTACAGCACTCCCCATGACCCTCGACCCCAAGCATTATACATGCTAAAACTAATGCCCCATTCTTTCTCCTCACACTTATCCCTCCCTTTGACCCACCCTGCCCAGTCCTTTTCCCTTTGGTAACTTTTAGTCAACTCTCGGGTTCTGTGAGTCTGCTGCTGTTTTTTTCCTTCAGTTTTTCGTTGTTGTTATACTCCGCACATGAGTGAAAACACTTGGTTCTTGTCTTTCTCCGCCTGGCCTATTTCTCTGAACATACTACCGTCTAGCTCCATCCAGGTCATTTCAAATGGTAGGATTTGTTTTCTTCTTAAGGCTGCTTACTGCACTTTTTAAACTGGATTTCATTCTTCCTTATTGTTTGTAGTTTAGCTATGTTATTCACAATTCAACTCCTGGTTATGAACAATAGCTTTGTGTCAATCGATATGTATCTGTATCTATCTCTCTAATGGTCTGTCTGTCTATCTATGTTTCTATGTATGTATGTATGTATGTATCTATGTATCTATCTAGCTATCTATCTTCCTATCATCTATCTATGATGTCTATCATCTATCAATCTATGTACCTATCTATCTATTTTTCATCTGTCATCTGTCTACCTATCTATCTATGAATCAATCATCTTTTTGTCTGCCCATCTATCCTTCTGTACAGAACAGTTAACAACAGAGCCTATGTCTCTTCCCTACATTATGCTTCCAGAAATCTTGCAAGGTAACTAAGCCATAAGGAGAGCACTGTGTTCACCGATACACTTTCATGTAGAGTCAGCCGCGTGTGCTTACAAAACCAGTAAATGGAGGTGAAAGGACTTGAACCTGTATCTCTGTCCTCTGTCCTCTTATAATTCCTGTTCGCTTGATGACTTTATTCAGCCACATTCAGTGAGTAAGTGATCCCTGAAGACCACAAGTATCCTTCGTCTGGTCCGGTTGTCGAAAGAAAAGTGTACTTGGTTCTTTGCACACCACCATGTTTGAGGGACATCGGCGTGATCACTGCTGATAGGTGCAGGGACAAATATAAAGGAACACCTCTTTCTGGACAGGAGCAGTTGGGAAAAAAGAGTGTGTTGTGGAGTGAAGTGTTTATTTGAGGGTCCAAACTTCCCTCCTTAGGTGGTTATTACTTCTTTACATTCGTGAACATCATAAAAAGCTATGATTTTAAAAGCCCAGACGCATATTATTACAGCAATTCATTTGTTGAGGTGAGAGGAAATGAGAAGGAACTTGCTGCACCACTAAATCTATGCCTGAGCACTGCTGAAATCAAAAAAAAAGAATTCACGGTGGCTAGATAGGGCTATTTTCTACTGACTCTCTCTGGGGACTCAAACAGAATTCATTTGTTTGTTTGTTTCTTATTTTCACTTGTATAGGTAATCTGTCCCCACCCCTTCAGCTTGTAGTTTGTCTGTGTCCTTGGATCTCAAGTGAGTCTCCAGTAAGGGAGCACGTAGGAGGTCTTGAGTTTTCATCAGTTCTTCTAACTCTGGGTCTTTTGATTGGAGCACTCAAAGCCTGTACTTTTATTCTGATATTTGAGAGCTGTGCTCTTACTGCACTTTGAAATTCTTTTTGTTCTCATTAATATACAATCACATGCAGAACATTATGTTTTCCAGTCTACACCCTTCACCAAGTCCCCGGCAAAAGCCAGTTAGAGTCGCTGTCCGTCAGCGTGTACTAAGATGCTGTAGAATCACTACATGTCTTCTCTGTGTTATGCAGCCGTACAAATGACCCCCCAAGTTACACACTATACATGCTAATCCTAATGCCCCCAATCTGTTTCCCCGCCCTTATTACTCCCTTCCCACAAACAATACCCAGTCCCTTTCTTTTTGGTAACTGTTAGTCCACTCTCGGGTTCTGTGAGTCTGCTGCTGTCTTTTCCTTCAGTTTTTCTTTGTTATCATACTCCACACATGAATGAAATCATTTGGTACATGTATTTCTCCTCCTTGAATATTTGACTGAGCATAATACCCTCTAGCTCCATCCACGTTATTACAAATGAGAGGATTTGTTTTCTTCTTATGGCTGCCTACTGCACTTTTTAAACTGGATTTCATTCTTCTTTTTGGTTTGTAGTTTCGCTATGTGCTTTCACCGTTGCTCTCCTGGTTATGAGCAGTAGCTTTGTGTTAATTGACATGTACCTATGTTTATCTATCTGTCTGTCTATCTATTTATCAATCAATCAATCAATCATCTTTTTGTCTGCCCATCTGTCCTTGTGTACAGAACAGTTAACCATATATCCTATATCACATTCCTACATTATGCTTCCAAAAATCCTGCAAAGTATCTAGGCTGTAGAGAGAGCACTGGGTTCACCGAGACACTTGCAGGTCGAGTCGGCCTCGTGTACCTACAAAACCAGGAAATGGTTGTGCCGGGACTTGAACCCGTGTCTCTATCCTCTGTCCTCTTTCATCTCCTTCTAACTTACTGTCTGTATTTAGCCACATTCTTTGACTAAGTGCTCCCTGAAGACCACAAGTATCATTCCTCTGGGCCTGTTGTCTCGAGAAAAGTAAACTTGTTCTTTGCTCACCACCATGTTTGAAGGACATCAGCGTGATCACCGCCGATAGGAAGGAGGGTCAAATAAAAAGGAACACCAATTTCTAGACAGGAGCAGTTGGGAGCTAAGAGTGTATTGTGGGGTGACGTGTTTATTTGAGTGTCCAAACTTCCCTCTTTAGGTAGTTATTAGATCTTCCCATGCGTGAACATCATAAAACCCAATGAATTCAAAGTCCCAGACGCTTATTATTACAGCAACTCAGTTGTTGAGGTGAGAGAAAATGAGAAGTATGTTGCTGCACCACTAAATCAATGGCTGGGAACGGCTGAAAGCAAACAAAAATAAATCACGGAGGCCAGATAGGGCTATTTTCTTCTGACTGTCTCCCGGGACTCACAGAGAATCCATTTGTTTGGTTGTTTGTTTTTCAGTTTCACTCGTATAGGGTACTTGTCCACACACCTTCGGCTTGTAGTTTGTCTGTGTCCTTGGATATCAAGTGAGTCTCCTGTAAGTAAGCACGTAGGTGTCTTGAGTTTTCATCCCTTCTTTTAACCCTGTGTCTTTTGTTTGCTGCACTCAGTGCCTGACCTTTTATTCTGATGATTCAGAGCTGTGCACTTATTGCACTTAAAGAATTTTTTTATCATTAATCTAAAATCACTTGAAGAACATTATGTTTACTATGCTCCCCCATTCACCAATTACCCCTGAAAAACCTCTTCAGTTACTGTCGATCTGCGCAGTTGGATGCTGTAGACCCCTTCACCATGTCCCTCCCAACAGACCCCGTTACAGTCGCTGTCCATCAGTGAGTAGTAAGATGCTATATGATCTCTACTAGCCTTCTCTGTGTTGTACAGCACTCCCCATGCCCCTCGACCCCAAGCATTATACATGCTAAAACTAATGCCCCATTCTTTCTCCTCACACTTATCCCTCCCTTTGACCCACCCTGCCCATTCCTTTTCCCTTTGGTAACTTTTAGTCAACTCTCGGGTTCTGTGAGTCTGCTGCTGTTTTTTTCCTTCAGTTTTTCGTTGTTGTTATACTCCGCACATGAGTGAAAACACTTGGTTCTTGTCTTTCTCCGCCTGGCCTATTTCTCTGAACATACTACCGTCTAGCTCCATCCAGGTCATTTCAAATGGTAGGATTTGTTTTCTTCTTAAGGCTGCTTACTGCACTTTTTAAACTGGATTTCATTCTTCCTTATTGTTTGTAGTTTAGCTATGTTATTCACAATTCAACTCCTGGTTATGAACAATAGCTTTGTGTCAATCGATATGTATCTGTATCTATCTCTCTAATGGTCTGTCTGTCTATCTATGTTTCTATGTATGTATGTATGTATGTATCTATGTATCTATCTAGCTATCTATCTTCCTATCATCTATCTATGATGTCTATCATCTATCAATCTATGTACCTATCTATCTATTTTTCATCTGTCATCTGTCTACCTATCTATCTATGAATCAATCATCTTTTTGTCTGCCCATCTATCCTTCTGTACAGAACAGTTAACAACAGAGCCTATGTCTCTTCCCTACATTATGCTTCCAGAAATCTTGCAAGGTAACTAAGCCATAAGGAGAGCACTGTGTTCACCGATACACTTTCATGTAGAGTCAGCCGCGTGTGCTTACAAAACCAGTAAATGGAGGTGAAAGGACTTGAACCTGTATCTCTGTCCTCTGTCCTCTTATAATTCCTGTTCGCTTGATGACTTTATTCAGCCACATTCAGTGAGTAAGTGATCCCTGAAGACCACAAGTATCCTTCGTCTGGTCCGGTTGTCGAAAGAAAAGTGTACTTGGTTCTTTGCACACCACCATGTTTGAGGGACATCGGCGTGATCACTGCTGATAGGTGCAGGGACAAATATAAAGGAACACCTCTTTCTGGACAGGAGCAGTTGGGAAAAAAGAGTGTGTTGTGGAGTGAAGTGTTTATTTGAGGGTCCAAACTTCCCTCCTTAGGTGGTTATTACTTCTTTACATTCGTGAACATCATAAAAAGCTATGATTTTAAAAGCCCAGACGCATATTATTACAGCAATTCATTTGTTGAGGTGAGAGGAAATGAGAAGGAACTTGCTGCACCACTAAATCTATGCCTGAGCACTGCTGAAATCAAAAAAAAAGAATTCACGGTGGCTAGATAGGGCTATTTTCTACTGACTCTCTCTGGGGACTCAAACAGAATTCATTTGTTTGTTTGTTTCTTATTTTCACTTGTATAGGTAATCTGTCCCCACCCCTTCAGCTTGTAGTTTGTCTGTGTCCTTGGATCTCAAGTGAGTCTCCAGTAAGGGAGCACGTAGGAGGTCTTGAGTTTTCATCAGTTCTTCTAACTCTGGGTCTTTTGATTGGAGCACTCAAAGCCTGTACTTTTATTCTGATATTTGAGAGCTGTGCTCTTACTGCACTTTGAAATTCTTTTTGTTCTCATTAATATACAATCACATGCAGAACATTATGTTTTCCAGTCTACACCCTTCACCAAGTCCCCGGCAAAAGCCAGTTAGAGTCGCTGTCCGTCAGCGTGTACTAAGATGCTGTAGAATCACTACATGTCTTCTCTGTGTTATGCAGCCGTACAAATGACCCCCCAAGTTACACACTATACATGCTAATCCTAATGCCCCCAATCTGTTTCCCCGCCCTTATTACTCCCTTCCCACAAACAATACCCAGTCCCTTTCTTTTTGGTAACTGTTAGTCCACTCTCGGGTTCTGTGAGTCTGCTGCTGTCTTTTCCTTCAGTTTTTCTTTGTTATCATACTCCACACATGAATGAAATCATTTGGTACATGTATTTCTCCTCCTTGAATATTTGACTGAGCATAATACCCTCTAGCTCCATCCACGTTATTACAAATGAGAGGATTTGTTTTCTTCTTATGGCTGCCTACTGCACTTTTTAAACTGGATTTCATTCTTCTTTTTGGTTTGTAGTTTCGCTATGTGCTTTCACCGTTGCTCTCCTGGTTATGAGCAGTAGCTTTGTGTTAATTGACATGTACCTATGTTTATCTATCTGTCTGTCTATCTATTTATCAATCAATCAATCAATCATCTTTTTGTCTGCCCATCTGTCCTTGTGTACAGAACAGTTAACCATATATCCTATATCACATTCCTACATTATGCTTCCAAAAATCCTGCAAAGTATCTAGGCTGTAGAGAGAGCACTGGGTTCACCGAGACACTTGCAGGTCGAGTCGGCCTCGTGTACCTACAAAACCAGGAAATGGTTGTGCCGGGACTTGAACCCGTGTCTCTATCCTCTGTCCTCTTTCATCTCCTTCTAACTTACTGTCTGTATTTAGCCACATTCTTTGACTAAGTGCTCCCTGAAGACCACAAGTATCATTCCTCTGGGCCTGTTGTCTCGAGAAAAGTAAACTTGTTCTTTGCTCACCACCATGTTTGAAGGACATCAGCGTGATCACCGCCGATAGGAAGGAGGGTCAAATAAAAAGGAACACCAATTTCTAGACAGGAGCAGTTGGGAGCTAAGAGTGTATTGTGGGGTGACGTGTTTATTTGAGTGTCCAAACTTCCCTCTTTAGGTAGTTATTAGATCTTCCCATGCGTGAACATCATAAAACCCAATGAATTCAAAGTCCCAGACGCTTATTATTACAGCAACTCAGTTGTTGAGGTGAGAGAAAATGAGAAGTATGTTGCTGCACCACTAAATCAATGGCTGGGAACGGCTGAAAGCAAACAAAAATAAATCACGGAGGCCAGATAGGGCTATTTTCTTCTGACTGTCTCCCGGGACTCACAGAGAATCCATTTGTTTGGTTGTTTGTTTTTCAGTTTCACTCGTATAGGGTACTTGTCCACACACCTTCGGCTTGTAGTTTGTCTGTGTCCTTGGATATCAAGTGAGTCTCCTGTAAGTAAGCACGTAGGTGTCTTGAGTTTTCATCCCTTCTTTTAACCCTGTGTCTTTTGTTTGCTGCACTCAGTGCCTGACCTTTTATTCTGATGATTCAGAGCTGTGCACTTATTGCACTTAAAGAATTTTTTTTATCATTAATCTAAAATCACTTGAAGAACATTATGTTTACTATGCTCCCCCATTCACCAATTACCCCTGAAAAACCTCTTCAGTTACTGTCGATCTGCGCAGTTGGATGCTGTAGACCCCTTCACCATGTCCCTCCCAACAGACCCCGTTACAGTCGCTGTCCATCAGTGAGTAGTAAGATGCTATATGATCTCTACTAGCCTTCTCTGTGTTGTACAGCACTCCCCATGCCCCCTCCACCCCAAGCATTATACATGCTAAAACTAATGCCTCATTCTTTCTCCTCACACTTATCCCTCCCTTCAGACCCACCCTGCCCTGTCCTTTTCCCTTTGGTAACTTTTAGTCAACTCTCGGGTTCTGTGAGACTGCTGCTGTTTTTTTCCTTCAGTTTTTCGTTGTTGTTATTCTCCACACATGAGTGAAAACACTTGGTTCTTGTCTTTCTCCGCCTGGCCTATTTCTCTGAACATACTACCGTCTAGCTCCATCCAGGTCATTTCAAATGGTAGGATTTGTTTTCTTCTTAAGGCTGCTTACTGCAATTTTTAAACGGGATTTCATTCTTCCTTTTTGTTTGCAGTTTAGCTATGTTATTCACCATTCAACTCCTGGTTATGAACAATAGCTTTGTGTCAATCGATATGTATCTGTATCTATCTAATGGTCTGTCTGTCTATGTATGTATGTTTGTATGTATGTATGTATGTATGTATCTATCTATCTATCTATCTTCCTATCATCTATCAATGATGTCTATCATCTATCAATCTATGTACCTATCTATCTATCTTTCATCTGTCATCTGGTACCTATCTATCTATGAATCAATCATCTTTTTGTCTGCCCATCTATCCTTCTGTACAGAACAGTTAACAACAGAGCCTATGTCTCTTCCCTACATTATGCTTCCAGAAATCTTGCAAGGTAACTAAGCCATAAGGAGAGCACTGTGTTCACCGATACACTTTCATGTAGAGTCAGCCGCGTGTGCTTACAAAACCAGTAAATGGAGGTGAAAGGACTTGAACCTGTATCTCTGTCCTCTGTAATCGTATACTTCCTGCTCGCTTGATGACTTTATTCAGCCACATTCAGTGAGTAAGTGATCCCTGAAGACCACAAGTATCCTTCGTCTGGTCCGGTTGTCGAAAGAAAAGTGTACTTGGTTCTTTGCACACCACCATGTTTGAGGGACATCGGCGTGATCACTGCTGATAGGTGCAGGGACAAATATAAAGGAACACCTATTTCTGGACAGGAGCAGTTGGGAACAAAGGGTGTGTTGTGGAGTGAAATGTTTATTTGAGGGTCCAAACTTCCCTCCTTAGGTGGTTATTACTTCTTTACATTCGTGAACATCAAAAACAGCAAAGATTTTAAAAGCCCAGACTCATATTATTACAGCAATTCATTTGTTGAGGTGAGAGGAAATGAGAAGGAACTTGCTGCACCACTAAATCTATGCCTGAGCACTGCTGAAATCAAACAAAAAGAATTCACGGTGGCTAGATAGGGCTATTTTCTACTGACTCTCTCTGGGGACTCAAACAGAATTCATTTGTTTGTTTGTTTCTTATTTTCACTTGTATAGGTAATCTGTCCCAGCCCCTTCAGCTTGTAGTTTGTCTGTGTCCTTGGATCTCAAGTGAGTCTCCAGTAAGGGAGCACGTAGGAGGTCTTGAGTTTTCATCAGTTCTTCTAACTCTGGGTCTTTTGATTGGAGCACTCAAAGCCTGTACTTTTATTCTGATATTTGAGAGCTGTGCTCTTACTGCACTTTGAAATTCTTTTTGTTCTCACTAATATACAATCACATGCAGAACATTATGTTTTCCAGTCTACACCCTTCACCAAGACCCCGGCAAAAGCCAGTTAGAGTCGCTGTCCGTCAGCGTGTACTAAGATGCTGTAGAATCACTACATGTCTTCTCTGTGTTATGCAGCCGTACAAATGACCCCCCAAGTTACACACTGTACATGCTAATCCTAATGCCCCCATTCTTTTTCCCCGCCTTTATTACTCACTTCCCACAAACCCTACCCAGTCCCTTTCTCTTTGGTAACTGTTAGTCCACTCTCGGGTTCTGTGAGTCTGCTGCTGTCTTTTCCTTCAGTTTTTCTTTGTTATCATACTCCACACATGAGTGAAATCATTTGGTACATGTATTTCCCCTCCTTGAATATTTGACTGAGCATAATACCCTCTAGCTCCATCCACGTTATTGCAAATGATAGGATTTGTTTTCTTCTTATGGCTGCCTGCTGCACTTTTTAAACTGGATTTCATTCTTCTTTTTGTTTGTAGTTTCGCTATGTGCTTTCACCATTGCTCTCCTGGTTATGAGCAGTAGCTTTGTGTTAATCGATATGTACCTATATCTATCTATCTGTCTGTCTATATATTTATCAATCCATCAATCAATCAATCATTTTTTGTCTGCCCATCTGTCCTTGTGTACAGAACAGTTAACCATATATCCTATATCACTTTCCTACACTATGCTTCCAAAAATCCTGCAAAGTACCTATTCTGTAGAGAGAGCACTGGGTTCACCGAGACACTTGCAGGTCGAGTCGGCCGCGTGTACCTACAAAACCAGGAAATGGTTTTGCCGGGACTTGAACCCGTGTCTCTATCATCTGTCTTCTTTCATCTCCTTCTAACTTACTGTCTGTATTTAGCCACATTCTTTGCCTAAGTGCTCCCTGAAGACCACAAGTATCATTCCTCTGGGCCTGTTGTCGCGAGAAAAGTAAACTTGTTCTTTGCTCACCACCATGTTTGAAGGACATCAGCGTGATCACCGCCGATAGGACGGAGGGTCAAATAAAAAGGAACACCAATTTCTAGACAGGAGCAGTTGGGAGCTAAGAGTGTATTGTGGGGTGACGTGTTTATTTGAGTGTCCAAACTTAACTCTTTAGGTAGTTATTAGATCTTCCCATTCGTGAACATCATAAAACCCACTGATTTCAAAGTCCCAGACGCTTATTATTACAGCAACTCAGTTGTTGAGGTGAGAGACAATGAGAAGTATGTTGCTGCACCACTAAATCAATTGCTGGGAACGGCTGAAACCAAACAAAAAGAATTCACGGAGGCCAGATAGGGCTATTTTCTTCTGACTGTCTCAATGGACCCACACAGAATCCATTTGTTTGATTGTTTGTTTTTCAGATTCACTCGTGTATGGTACTTGTCCACACACCTTCGGCTTGTAGTTTGTCTGTGTCCTTGGATATCAAGTGAGTCTCCTGTAAGTAAGCACGTAGGTGTCTTGAGTTTTCATCCCTTCTTTTAACCCTGTGTCTTTTGTTTGCTGCACTCAGTGCCTGACCTTTTAATCTGATGATTCAGAGCTGTACACTTATTGGACTTAAAGAATTTTTTTTATCATTAAGCTAAAATCACTTGAAGAACATTATGTTTACTATGCTCCCCCCTTCACCAAGTACCCCTGAAAAACCTCTTCAGTCACTGTCGATCTGCTTAGTTGGATGCTGTAGACCCCTTCACCATGTCCCTCCCTACAGACCCCGTTACAGTCGCTGTCCATCAGTGAGTAGTAAGATGCTATATGATCTCTACTAGCCTTCTCTGTGTTGTACAGCACTCCCCATGCCCCTCGACCCCAAGCATTATACATGCTAAAACTAATGCCCCATTCTTTCTCCTCACACTTATTCCTCCCTTTGACCCACCCTGCCCAGTCCTTTTCCCTTTGGTAACTTTTAGTCAACTCTCGGGTTCTGTGAGTCTGCTGCTGTTTTTTTCCTTCAGTTTTTCGTTGTTGTTATACTCCGCACATGAGTGAAAACACTTGGTTCTTGTCTTTCTCCGCCTGGCCTATTTCTCTGAACATACTACCGTCTAGCTCCATCCAGGTCATTTCAAATGGTAGGATTTGTTTTCTTCTTAAGGCTGCTTACTGCACTTTTTAAACTGGATTTCATTCTTCCTTATTGTTTGTAGTTTAGCTATGTTATTCACAATTCAACTCCTGGTTATGAACAATAGCTTTGTGTCAATCGATATGTATCTGTATCTATCTCTCTAATGGTCTGTCTGTCTATCTATGTTTCTATGTATGTATGTATGTATGTATCTATGTATCTATCTAGCTATCTATCTTCCTATCATCTATCTATGATGTCTATCATCTATCAATCTATGTACCTATCTATCTATTTTTCATCTGTCATCTGTCTACCTATCTATCTATGAATCAATCATCTTTTTGTCTGCCCATCTATCCTTCTGTACAGAACAGTTAACAACAGAGCCTATGTCTCTTCCCTACATTATGCTTCCAGAAATCTTGCAAGGTAACTAAGCCATAAGGAGAGCACTGTGTTCACCGATACACTTTCATGTAGAGTCAGCCGCGTGTGCTTACAAAACCAGTAAATGGAGGTGAAAGGACTTGAACCTGTATCTCTGTCCTCTGTCCTCTTATAATTCCTGTTCGCTTGATGACTTTATTCAGCCACATTCAGTGAGTAAGTGATCCCTGAAGACCACAAGTATCCTTCGTCTGGTCCGGTTGTCGAAAGAAAAGTGTACTTGGTTCTTTGCACACCACCATGTTTGAGGGACATCGGCGTGATCACTGCTGATAGGTGCAGGGACAAATATAAAGGAACACCTCTTTCTGGACAGGAGCAGTTGGGAAAAAAGAGTGTGTTGTGGAGTGAAGTGTTTATTTGAGGGTCCAAACTTCCCTCCTTAGGTGGTTATTACTTCTTTACATTCGTGAACATCATAAAAAGCTATGATTTTAAAAGCCCAGACGCATATTATTACAGCAATTCATTTGTTGAGGTGAGAGGAAATGAGAAGGAACTTGCTGCACCACTAAATCTATGCCTGAGCACTGCTGAAATCAAAAAAAAAGAATTCACGGTGGCTAGATAGGGCTATTTTCTACTGACTCTCTCTGGGGACTCAAACAGAATTCATTTGTTTGTTTGTTTCTTATTTTCACTTGTATAGGTAATCTGTCCCCACCCCTTCAGCTTGTAGTTTGTCTGTGTCCTTGGATCTCAAGTGAGTCTCCAGTAAGGGAGCACGTAGGAGGTCTTGAGTTTTCATCAGTTCTTCTAACTCTGGGTCTTTTGATTGGAGCACTCAAAGCCTGTACTTTTATTCTGATATTTGAGAGCTGTGCTCTTACTGCACTTTGAAATTCTTTTTGTTCTCATTAATATACAATCACATGCAGAACATTATGTTTTCCAGTCTACACCCTTCACCAAGTCCCCGGCAAAAGCCAGTTAGAGTCGCTGTCCGTCAGCGTGTACTAAGATGCTGTAGAATCACTACATGTCTTCTCTGTGTTATGCAGCCGTACAAATGACCCCCCAAGTTACACACTATACATGCTAATCCTAATGCCCCCAATCTGTTTCCCCGCCCTTATTACTCCCTTCCCACAAACAATACCCAGTCCCTTTCTTTTTGGTAACTGTTAGTCCACTCTCGGGTTCTGTGAGTCTGCTGCTGTCTTTTCCTTCAGTTTTTCTTTGTTATCATACTCCACACATGAATGAAATCATTTGGTACATGTATTTCTCCTCCTTGAATATTTGACTGAGCATAATACCCTCTAGCTCCATCCACGTTATTACAAATGAGAGGATTTGTTTTCTTCTTATGGCTGCCTACTGCACTTTTTAAACTGGATTTCATTCTTCTTTTTGGTTTGTAGTTTCGCTATGTGCTTTCACCGTTGCTCTCCTGGTTATGAGCAGTAGCTTTGTGTTAATTGACATGTACCTATGTTTATCTATCTGTCTGTCTATCTATTTATCAATCAATCAATCAATCATCTTTTTGTCTGCCCATCTGTCCTTGTGTACAGAACAGTTAACCATATATCCTATATCACATTCCTACATTATGCTTCCAAAAATCCTGCAAAGTATCTAGGCTGTAGAGAGAGCACTGGGTTCACCGAGACACTTGCAGGTCGAGTCGGCCTCGTGTACCTACAAAACCAGGAAATGGTTGTGCCGGGACTTGAACCCGTGTCTCTATCCTCTGTCCTCTTTCATCTCCTTCTAACTTACTGTCTGTATTTAGCCACATTCTTTGACTAAGTGCTCCCTGAAGACCACAAGTATCATTCCTCTGGGCCTGTTGTCTCGAGAAAAGTAAACTTGTTCTTTGCTCACCACCATGTTTGAAGGACATCAGCGTGATCACCGCCGATAGGAAGGAGGGTCAAATAAAAAGGAACACCAATTTCTAGACAGGAGCAGTTGGGAGCTAAGAGTGTATTGTGGGGTGACGTGTTTATTTGAGTGTCCAAACTTCCCTCTTTAGGTAGTTATTAGATCTTCCCATGCGTGAACATCATAAAACCCAATGAATTCAAAGTCCCAGACGCTTATTATTACAGCAACTCAGTTGTTGAGGTGAGAGAAAATGAGAAGTATGTTGCTGCACCACTAAATCAATGGCTGGGAACGGCTGAAAGCAAACAAAAATAAATCACGGAGGCCAGATAGGGCTATTTTCTTCTGACTGTCTCCCGGGACTCACAGAGAATCCATTTGTTTGGTTGTTTGTTTTTCAGTTTCACTCGTATAGGGTACTTGTCCACACACCTTCGGCTTGTAGTTTGTCTGTGTCCTTGGATATCAAGTGAGTCTCCTGTAAGTAAGCACGTAGGTGTCTTGAGTTTTCATCCCTTCTTTTAACCCTGTGTCTTTTGTTTGCTGCACTCAGTGCCTGACCTTTTATTCTGATGATTCAGAGCTGTGCACTTATTGCACTTAAAGAATTTTTTTTATCATTAATCTAAAATCACTTGAAGAACATTATGTTTACTATGCTCCCCCATTCACCAATTACCCCTGAAAAACCTCTTCAGTTACTGTCGATCTGCGCAGTTGGATGCTGTAGACCCCTTCACCATGTCCCTCCCAACAGACCCCGTTACAGTCGCTGTCCATCAGTGAGTAGTAAGATGCTATATGATCTCTACTAGCCTTCTCTGTGTTGTACAGCACTCCCCATGCCCCCTCCACCCCAAGCATTATACATGCTAAAACTAATGCCTCATTCTTTCTCCTCACACTTATCCCTCCCTTCAGACCCACCCTGCCCTGTCCTTTTCCCTTTGGTAACTTTTAGTCAACTCTCGGGTTCTGTGAGTCTGCTGCTGTTTTTTTCCTTCAGTTTTTCGTTGTTGTTATACTCCGCACATGAGTGAAAACACTTGGTTCTTGTCTTTCTCCGCCTGGCCTATTTCTCTGAACATACTACCGTCTAGCTCCATCCAGGTCATTTCAAATGGTAGGATTTGTTTTCTTCTTAAGGCTGCTTACTGCACTTTTTAAACTGGATTTCATTCTTCCTTATTGTTTGTAGTTTAGCTATGTTATTCACAATTCAACTCCTGGTTATGAACAATAGCTTTGTGTCAATCGATATGTATCTGTATCTATCTCTCTAATGGTCTGTCTGTCTATCTATGTTTCTATGTATGTATGTATGTATGTATCTATGTATCTATCTAGCTATCTATCTTCCTATCATCTATCTATGATGTCTATCATCTATCAATCTATGTACCTATCTATCTATTTTTCATCTGTCATCTGTCTACCTATCTATCTATGAATCAATCATCTTTTTGTCTGCCCATCTATCCTTCTGTACAGAACAGTTAACAACAGAGCCTATGTCTCTTCCCTACATTATGCTTCCAGAAATCTTGCAAGGTAACTAAGCCATAAGGAGAGCACTGTGTTCACCGATACACTTTCATGTAGAGTCAGCCGCGTGTGCTTACAAAACCAGTAAATGGAGGTGAAAGGACTTGAACCTGTATCTCTGTCCTCTGTCCTCTTATAATTCCTGTTCGCTTGATGACTTTATTCAGCCACATTCAGTGAGTAAGTGATCCCTGAAGACCACAAGTATCCTTCGTCTGGTCCGGTTGTCGAAAGAAAAGTGTACTTGGTTCTTTGCACACCACCATGTTTGAGGGACATCGGCGTGATCACTGCTGATAGGTGCAGGGACAAATATAAAGGAACACCTCTTTCTGGACAGGAGCAGTTGGGAAAAAAGAGTGTGTTGTGGAGTGAAGTGTTTATTTGAGGGTCCAAACTTCCCTCCTTAGGTGGTTATTACTTCTTTACATTCGTGAACATCATAAAAAGCTATGATTTTAAAAGCCCAGACGCATATTATTACAGCAATTCATTTGTTGAGGTGAGAGGAAATGAGAAGGAACTTGCTGCACCACTAAATCTATGCCTGAGCACTGCTGAAATCAAAAAAAAAGAATTCACGGTGGCTAGATAGGGCTATTTTCTACTGACTCTCTCTGGGGACTCAAACAGAATTCATTTGTTTGTTTGTTTCTTATTTTCACTTGTATAGGTAATCTGTCCCCACCCCTTCAGCTTGTAGTTTGTCTGTGTCCTTGGATCTCAAGTGAGTCTCCAGTAAGGGAGCACGTAGGAGGTCTTGAGTTTTCATCAGTTCTTCTAACTCTGGGTCTTTTGATTGGAGCACTCAAAGCCTGTACTTTTATTCTGATATTTGAGAGCTGTGCTCTTACTGCACTTTGAAATTCTTTTTGTTCTCATTAATATACAATCACATGCAGAACATTATGTTTTCCAGTCTACACCCTTCACCAAGTCCCCGGCAAAAGCCAGTTAGAGTCGCTGTCCGTCAGCGTGTACTAAGATGCTGTAGAATCACTACATGTCTTCTCTGTGTTATGCAGCCGTACAAATGACCCCCCAAGTTACACACTATACATGCTAATCCTAATGCCCCCAATCTGTTTCCCCGCCCTTATTACTCCCTTCCCACAAACAATACCCAGTCCCTTTCTTTTTGGTAACTGTTAGTCCACTCTCGGGTTCTGTGAGTCTGCTGCTGTCTTTTCCTTCAGTTTTTCTTTGTTATCATACTCCACACATGAATGAAATCATTTGGTACATGTATTTCTCCTCCTTGAATATTTGACTGAGCATAATACCCTCTAGCTCCATCCACGTTATTACAAATGAGAGGATTTGTTTTCTTCTTATGGCTGCCTACTGCACTTTTTAAACTGGATTTCATTCTTCTTTTTGGTTTGTAGTTTCGCTATGTGCTTTCACCGTTGCTCTCCTGGTTATGAGCAGTAGCTTTGTGTTAATTGACATGTACCTATGTTTATCTATCTGTCTGTCTATCTATTTATCAATCAATCAATCAATCATCTTTTTGTCTGCCCATCTGTCCTTGTGTACAGAACAGTTAACCATATATCCTATATCACATTCCTACATTATGCTTCCAAAAATCCTGCAAAGTATCTAGGCTGTAGAGAGAGCACTGGGTTCACCGAGACACTTGCAGGTCGAGTCGGCCTCGTGTACCTACAAAACCAGGAAATGGTTGTGCCGGGACTTGAACCCGTGTCTCTATCCTCTGTCCTCTTTCATCTCCTTCTAACTTACTGTCTGTATTTAGCCACATTCTTTGACTAAGTGCTCCCTGAAGACCACAAGTATCATTCCTCTGGGCCTGTTGTCTCGAGAAAAGTAAACTTGTTCTTTGCTCACCACCATGTTTGAAGGACATCAGCGTGATCACCGCCGATAGGAAGGAGGGTCAAATAAAAAGGAACACCAATTTCTAGACAGGAGCAGTTGGGAGCTAAGAGTGTATTGTGGGGTGACGTGTTTATTTGAGTGTCCAAACTTCCCTCTTTAGGTAGTTATTAGATCTTCCCATGCGTGAACATCATAAAACCCAATGAATTCAAAGTCCCAGACGCTTATTATTACAGCAACTCAGTTGTTGAGGTGAGAGAAAATGAGAAGTATGTTGCTGCACCACTAAATCAATGGCTGGGAACGGCTGAAAGCAAACAAAAATAAATCACGGAGGCCAGATAGGGCTATTTTCTTCTGACTGTCTCCCGGGACTCACAGAGAATCCATTTGTTTGGTTGTTTGTTTTTCAGTTTCACTCGTATAGGGTACTTGTCCACACACCTTCGGCTTGTAGTTTGTCTGTGTCCTTGGATATCAAGTGAGTCTCCTGTAAGTAAGCACGTAGGTGTCTTGAGTTTTCATCCCTTCTTTTAACCCTGTGTCTTTTGTTTGCTGCACTCAGTGCCTGACCTTTTATTCTGATGATTCAGAGCTGTGCTCTTATTGCACTTAAAGAATTTTTTTTATCATTAATCTAAAATCACTTGAAGAACATTATGTTTACTATGCTCCCCCATTCACCAATTACCCCTGAAAAACCTCTTCAGTTACTGTCGATCTGCGCAGTTGGATGCTGTAGACCCCTTCACCATGTCCCTCCCAACAGACCCCGTTACAGTCGCTGTCCATCAGTGAGTAGTAAGATGCTATATGATCTCTACTAGCCTTCTCTGTGTTGTACAGCACTCCCCATGCCCCTCGACCCCAAGCATTATACATGCTAAAACTAATGCCCCATTCTTTCTCCTCACACTTATTCCTCCCTTTGACCCACCCTGCCCAGTCCTTTTCCCTTTGGTAACTTTTAGTCAACTCTCGGGTTCTGTGAGTCTGCTGCTGTTTTTTTCCTTCAGTTTTTCGTTGTTGTTATACTCCGCACATGAGTGAAAACACTTGGTTCTTGTCTTTCTCCGCCTGGCCTATTTCTCTGAACATACTACCGTCTAGCTCCATCCAGGTCATTTCAAATGGTAGGATTTGTTTTCTTCTTAAGGCTGCTTACTGCACTTTTTAAACTGGATTTCATTCTTCCTTATTGTTTGTAGTTTAGCTATGTTATTCACAATTCAACTCCTGGTTATGAACAATAGCTTTGTGTCAATCGATATGTATCTGTATCTATCTCTCTAATGGTCTGTCTGTCTATCTATGTTTCTATGTATGTATGTATGTATGTATCTATGTATCTATCTAGCTATCTATCTTCCTATCATCTATCTATGATGTCTATCATCTATCAATCTATGTACCTATCTATCTATTTTTCATCTGTCATCTGTGTACCTATCTATCTATGAATCAATCATCTTTTTGTCTGCCCATCTATCCTTCTGTACAGAACAGTTAACAACAGAGCCTATGTCTCTTCCCTACATTATGCTTCCAGAAATCTTGCAAGGTAACTAAGCCATAAGGAGAGCACTGTGTTCACCGATACACTTTCATGTAGAGTCAGCCGCGTGTGCTTACAAAACCAGTAAATGGAGGTGAAAGGACTTGAACCTGTATCTCTGTCCTCTGTCCTCTTATAATTCCTGTTCGCTTGATGACTTTATTCAGCCACATTCAGTGAGTAAGTGATCCCTGAAGACCACAAGTATCCTTCGTCTGGTCCGGTTGTCGAAAGAAAAGTGTACTTGGTTCTTTGCACACCACCATGTTTGAGGGACATCGGCGTGATCACTGCTGATAGGTGCAGGGACAAATATAAAGGAACACCTCTTTCTGGACAGGAGCAGTTGGGAAAAAAGAGTGTGTTGTGGAGTGAAGTGTTTATTTGAGGGTCCAAACTTCCCTCCTTAGGTGGTTATTACTTCTTTACATTCGTGAACATCATAAAAAGCTATGATTTTAAAAGCCCAGACGCATATTATTACAGCAATTCATTTGTTGAGGTGAGAGGAAATGAGAAGGAACTTGCTGCACCACTAAATCTATGCCTGAGCACTGCTGAAATCAAAAAAAAAGAATTCACGGTGGCTAGATAGGGCTATTTTCTACTGACTCTCTCTGGGGACTCAAACAGAATTCATTTGTTTGTTTGTTTCTTATTTTCACTTGTATAGGTAATCTGTCCCCACCCCTTCAGCTTGTAGTTTGTCTGTGTCCTTGGATCTCAAGTGAGTCTCCAGTAAGGGAGCACGTAGGAGGTCTTGAGTTTTCATCAGTTCTTCTAACTCTGGGTCTTTTGATTGGAGCACTCAAAGCCTGTACTTTTATTCTGATATTTGAGAGCTGTGCTCTTACTGCACTTTGAAATTCTTTTTGTTCTCATTAATATACAATCACATGCAGAACATTATGTTTTCCAGTCTACACCCTTCACCAAGTCCCCGGCAAAAGCCAGTTAGAGTCGCTGTCCGTCAGCGTGTACTAAGATGCTGTAGAATCACTACATGTCTTCTCTGTGTTATGCAGCCGTACAAATGACCCCCCAAGTTACACACTATACATGCTAATCCTAATGCCCCCAATCTGTTTCCCCGCCCTTATTACTCCCTTCCCACAAACAATACCCAGTCCCTTTCTTTTTGGTAACTGTTAGTCCACTCTCGGGTTCTGTGAGTCTGCTGCTGTCTTTTCCTTCAGTTTTTCTTTGTTATCATACTCCACACATGAATGAAATCATTTGGTACATGTATTTCTCCTCCTTGAATATTTGACTGAGCATAATACCCTCTAGCTCCATCCACGTTATTACAAATGAGAGGATTTGTTTTCTTCTTATGGCTGCCTACTGCACTTTTTAAACTGGATTTCATTCTTCTTTTTGGTTTGTAGTTTCGCTATGTGCTTTCACCGTTGCTCTCCTGGTTATGAGCAGTAGCTTTGTGTTAATTGACATGTACCTATGTTTATCTATCTGTCTGTCTATCTATTTATCAATCAATCAATCAATCATCTTTTTGTCTGCCCATCTGTCCTTGTGTACAGAACAGTTAACCATATATCCTATATCACATTCCTACATTATGCTTCCAAAAATCCTGCAAAGTATCTAGGCTGTAGAGAGAGCACTGGGTTCACCGAGACACTTGCAGGTCGAGTCGGCCTCGTGTACCTACAAAACCAGGAAATGGTTGTGCCGGGACTTGAACCCGTGTCTCTATCCTCTGTCCTCTTTCATCTCCTTCTAACTTACTGTCTGTATTTAGCCACATTCTTTGACTAAGTGCTCCCTGAAGACCACAAGTATCATTCCTCTGGGCCTGTTGTCTCGAGAAAAGTAAACTTGTTCTTTGCTCACCACCATGTTTGAAGGACATCAGCGTGATCACCGCCGATAGGAAGGAGGGTCAAATAAAAAGGAACACCAATTTCTAGACAGGAGCAGTTGGGAGCTAAGAGTGTATTGTGGGGTGACGTGTTTATTTGAGTGTCCAAACTTCCCTCTTTAGGTAGTTATTAGATCTTCCCATGCGTGAACATCATAAAACCCAATGAATTCAAAGTCCCAGATGCTTATTATTACAGCAACTCAGTTGTTGAGGTGAGAGAAAATGAGAAGTATGTTGCTGCACCACTAAATCAATGGCTGGGAACGGCTGAAAGCAAACAAAAATAAATCACGGAGGCCAGATAGGGCTATTTTCTTCTGACTGTCTCCCGGGACTCACAGAGAATCCATTTGTTTGGTTGTTTGTTTTTCAGTTTCACTCGTATAGGGTACTTGTCCACACACCTTCGGCTTGTAGTTTGTCTGTGTCCTTGGATATCAAGTGAGTCTCCTGTAAGTAAGCACGTAGGTGTCTTGAGTTTTCATCCCTTCTTTTAACCCTGTGTCTTTTGTTTGCTGCACTCAGTGCCTGACCTTTTATTCTGATGATTCAGAGCTGTGCACTTATTGCACTTAAAGAATTTTTTTTATCATTAATCTAAAATCACTTGAAGAACATTATGTTTACTATGCTCCCCCATTCACCAATTACCCCTGAAAAACCTCTTCAGTTACTGTCGATCTGCGCAGTTGGATGCTGTAGACCCCTTCACCATGTCCCTCCCAACAGACCCCGTTACAGTCGCTGTCCATCAGTGAGTAGTAAGATGCTATATGATCTCTACTAGCCTTCTCTGTGTTGTACAGCACTCCCCATGCCCCCTCCACCCCAAGCATTATACATGCTAAAACTAATGCCTCATTCTTTCTCCTCACACTTATCCCTCCCTTCAGACCCACCCTGCCCTGTCCTTTTCCCTTTGGTAACTTTTAGTCAACTCTCGGGTTCTGTGAGACTGCTGCTGTTTTTTTCCTTCAGTTTTTCGTTGTTGTTATTCTCCACACATGAGTGAAAACACTTGGTTCTTGTCTTTCTCCGCCTGGCCTATTTCTCTGAACATACTACCGTCTAGCTCCATCCAGGTCATTTCAAATGGTAGGATTTGTTTTCTTCTTAAGGCTGCTTACTGCAATTTTTAAACGGGATTTCATTCTTCCTTTTTGTTTGCAGTTTAGCTATGTTATTCACCATTCAACTCCTGGTTATGAACAATAGCTTTGTGTCAATCGATATGTATCTGTATCTATCTAATGGTCTGTCTGTCTATGTATGTATGTTTGTATGTATGTATGTATGTATGTATCTATCTATCTATCTATCTTCCTATCATCTATCAATGATGTCTATCATCTATCAATCTATGTACCTATCTATCTATCTTTCATCTGTCATCTGTGTACCTATCTATCTATGAATCAATCATCTTTTTGTCTGCCCATCTATCCTTCTGTACAGAACAGTTAACAACAGAGCCTATGTCTCTTCCCTACATTATGCTTCCAGAAATCTTGCAAGGTAACTAAGCCATAAGGAGAGCACTGTGTTCACCGATACACTTTCATGTAGAGTCAGCAGCGTGTGCTTACAAAACCAGTAAATGGAGGTGAAAGGACTTGAACCTGTATCTCTGTCCTCTGTAATCTTATACTTCCTGCTCGCTTGATGACTTTATTCAGCCACATTCAGTGAGTAAGTGATCCCTGAAGACCAAAAGTATCCTTCGTCTGGTCCGGTTGTCGAAAGAAAAGTGTACTTGGTTCTTTGCACACCACCATGTTTGAGGGACATCGGCGTGATCACTGCTGATAGGTGCAGGGACAAATATAAAGGAACACCTATTTCTGGACAGGAGCAGTTGGGAACAAAGGGTGTGTTGTGGAGTGAAATGTTTATTTGAGGGTCCAAACTTCCCTCCTTAGGTGGTTATTACTTCTTTACATTCGTGAACATCATAAACAGCAAAGATTTTAAAAGCCCAGACTCATATTATTACAGCAATTCATTTGTTGAGGTGAGAGGAAATGAGAAGGAACTTGCTGCACCTCTAAATCTATGCCTGAGCACTGCTGAAATCAAACAAAAAGAATTCACGGTGGCTAGATAGGGATATTTTCTACTGACTCTCTCTGGGGACTCAAACAGAATTCATTTGTTTGTTTGTTTCTTATTTTCACTTGTATAGGTAATCTGTCCCAGCCCCTTCAGCTTGTAATTTGTCTGTGTCCTTGGATCTCAAGTGAGTCTCCAGTAAGGGAGCACGTAGGAGGTCTTGAGTTTTCATCAGTTCTTCTAACACTGGGTCTTTTGATTGGAGCACTCAAAGCCTGTACTTTTATTCTGATATTTAAGAGCTGTGCTCTTACTGCACTTTGAAATTCTTTTTGTTCTCACTAATATACAAACACATGCAGAACATTATGTTTTCCAGTCTACACCCTTCACCAAGTCCCCGGCAAAAGCCAGTTACAGTCGCTGTCTGTCAGCGTGTACTAAGATGCTGTAGAATCACTACATGTCTTCTCTGTGTTATGCAGCCGTACAAATGACCCCCCAAGTTACACACTATACATGCTAATCCTAATGCCCCCATTCTTTTTCCCCGCCTTTATTACTCACTTCCCACAAACCCTACCCAGTCCCTTTCTCTTTGGTAACTGTTAGTCCACTCTCGGGTTCTGTGAGTCTGCTGCTGTCTTTTCCTTCAGTTTTTCTTTGTTATCATACTCCACACATGAGTGAAATCATTTGGTACATGTATTTCCCCTCCTTGAATATTTGACTGAGCATAATACCCTCTAGCTCCATCCACGTTATTGCAAATGATAGGATTGGTTTTCTTCTTATGGCTGCCTGCTGCACTTTTTAAACTGGATTTCATTCTTCTTTTTGTTTGTAGTTTCGCTATGTGCTTTCACCATTGCTCTCCTGGTTATGAGCAGTAGCTTTGTGTTAATCGATATGTACCTATATCTATCTATCTGTCTGTCTATATATTTATCAATCAATCAATCAATCAATCATTTTTTGTCTGCCCATCTGTCCTTGTGTACAGAACAGTTAACCATATATCCTATATCACTTTCCTACACTATGCTTCCAAAAATCCTGCAAAGTATCTAGGCTGTAGAGAGAGCACTGGGTTCACCGAGACACTTGCAGGTCGAGTCGGCCGCGTGTACCTACAAAACCAGGAAATGGTTTTGCCGGGACTTGAACCCGTGTCTCTATCCTCTGTCTTCTTTCATCTCCTTCTAACTTACTGTCTGTATTTAGCCACATTCTTTGCCTAAGTGCTCCCTGAAGACCACAAGTATCATTCCTCTGCGCCTGTTGTCGCGAGAAAAGTAAACTTGTTCTTTGCTCACCACCATGTTTGAAGAACATCAGCGTGATCACCGCCGATAGGACGGAGGGTCAAATAAAAAGGAACACCAATTTCTAGACAGGAGCAGTTGGGAGCTAAGAGTGTATTGTGGGGTGACGTGTTTATTTGAGTGTCCAAACTTAACTCTTTAGGTAGTTAATAGATCTTCCCATTCGTGAACATCATAAAACCCACTGATTTCAAAGTCCCAGACGCTTATTATTACAGCAACTCAGTTGTTGAGGTGAGAGACAATGAGAAGTATGTTGCTGCACCACTAAATCAATTGCTGGGAACGGCTGAAACCAAACAAAAAGAATTCACGGAGGCCAGATAGGGCTATTTTCTTCTGACTGTCTCAATGGACCCACACAGAATCCATTTGTTTGATTGTTTGTTTTTCAGATTCACTCGTGTAGGGTACTTGTCCACACACCTTCGGCTTGTAGTTTGTCTGTGTCCTTGGATATCAAGTGAGTGTCCTGTAAGTAAGCACGTAGGTGTCTTGAGTTTTCATCCCTTCTTTTAACCCTGTGTCTTTTGTTTGCTGCACTCAGTGCCTGACCTTTTAATCTGATGATTCAGAGCTGTACACTTATTGGACTTAAAGAATTTTTTTTATCATTAAGCTAAAATCACTTGAAGAACATTATGTTTACTATGCTCCCCCCTTCACCAAGTACCCCTGAAAAACCTCTTCAGTCACTGTCGATCTGCTTAGTTGGATGCTGTAGACCCCTTCACCATGTCCCTCCCAACAGACCCCGTTACAGTCGCTGTCCATCAGTGAGTAGTAAGATGCTATATGATCTCTACTAGCCTTCTCTATGTTGTACAGCACTCCCGATGCCCCCTCCACCCCAAGCATTTTACATGCTAAAACTAATGCCCCCATTCTTTCTCCTCACACTTATCAATCCCTTCAGACCCACCCTGCACAGTCCTTTTCCCATTGGTAATTTTAAGTCAACTCTCGGGTTCTGTGAGTCTGCTGCTGTTTTTTCCTTCAGTTTTTCTTTGTGGTTATACTCCTCACGTGAGTGAAAACACTTGGTACTTGTCTTTCTCCGCCTGGCCTATTTCTCTGAACATACTACCGTCTAGCTCCATCCAGGTCATTGCAAATGGTAGGATTTGTTTTTTTCTTAAGGCTGTTTACTGCACTTTTTAAACTGGATTTCATTCTTCCTTTTTGTTTGTAGTTTAGCTATGTTATTCACCAGTCAACTCCTGGTTATAAACAATAGCTTTGTGTCAATCGATATGTATCTGCATCTATCTATCTAATGGTCTGTCTGTCTATCTATGTTTCTATGTATGCATGTATGTATGTATCTATGTATCTATCTATCTATCTATCTTCCTATCATCTATCTATGATGTCTATCATCTATCAAACTATGTACCTATCTATCTATCTTTCATCTGTCATCTGTGTACCTATCTATCTATGAATCAATCATCTTTTTGTCTGCCCATATATCCTTCTGTACAGAACAGTTAACAACAGAGCCTATGTCTCTTCCCTACATTATGCTTCCAGAAATCTTGCAAGGTAACTAAGCCATAAGGAGAGCACTGTGTTCACCGATACACTTTCATGTAGAGTCAGCCGCGTGTGCTTACAAAACCAGTAAATGGAGGTGAAGGACTTGAACCTGTATCTCTGTCCTCTGTCCTCTTATACTTCCTGCTCGCTTGGTGACTTTATTTAGCCACATTCAGTGAGTAAGTGATCCCTGAAGACCACAAGTATCCTTCGTCTGGTCCGGTTGTCGAATGAAAAGTGTACTTGTTTCTTTGCACTCCACCATGTTTGAGGGACATCGGCGTGATCACTGCTGATAGGTGTAGGGACAAATATAAAGGAACACCTATTTTGGACAGGAGCAGTTGGGAACAAAGAGTGTGTTGTGGAGTGAAGTGTTTATTTGAGGGTCCAAACTTCCCTCCTTAGGTGGTTATTACTTCTTTACATTCGTGAACATCATAAAAAGCAATGATTTTAAAAGCCCAGACGCATATTATTACAGCAATTCATTTGTTGAGGTGAGAGGAAATGAGAAGGAACTTGCTGCACCACTAAATCTATGCCTGAGCACTGCTGAAATCAAACAAAAAGAATTCACGGTGGCTAGATAGGGCTATTTTCTACTGACTCTCTCTGGGGACTCAAACAGAATTCATTTGTTTGTTTGTTTCTTATTTTCACTTGTATAGGTAATCTGTCCCAGCCCCTTCAGCTTGTAGTTTGTCTGTGTCCTTGGATCTCAAGTGAGTCTCCAGTAAGGGAGCACGTAGGAGGTCTTGAGTTTTCATCAGTTCTTCTAACACTGGGTCTTTTGATTGGAGCACTCAAAGCCTGTACTTTTATTCTGATATTTGAGAGCTGTGCTCTTACTGCACTTTGGAATTCTTTTTGTTCTCATTAATATACAATCACATGCAGAACATTATGTTTTCCAGTCTACACCCTTCACCAAGTCCCCGGCAAAAGTCAGTTACAGTTGCTGTCAATCAGCGTGTACTAAGATGCTGTAGAATCAATACATGTCTTCTCTGTGTTATGCAGCCGTACAAATGAACCCCCAAGTTACACACTATACATGCTAATCCTAATGCCCCCATACTTTTTCCCCGCCCTTATTACTCCCTTCCCACAAACCCTACCTAGTCCCTTTCTCTTTGGTAACTGTTAGTCCACTCTCGAGTTCTGTGAGTCTGCTGCTGTCTTTTCCTTCAGTTTTTCTTTGTTATCATCCTACACACATGAGTGAAATCATTTGGTACATGTATTTCTTTTCCTTGAATATTTGACTGAGCATAATACCCTCTAGCTCCATCCACGTTATTGCAAATAATAGGATTTGTTTTCTTCTTATGGCTGCCTACTGCACTTTTTAAACTGAATTTCATTCTCCTTTTTTGTTTGTAGTTTCGCTATGTGCTTTCACCGTTGCTCTCCTGGTTATGAGCAGTAGCTTTGAGTTAATCGATATGTACCTATATCTATCTATCTGTCTGTCTATCTATTTATCAATCAATCAATTAATCAAACATCTTTTTGTCTGCCCATCTCTCCTTGTGTACAGAACACTTCACCATATATCCTATATCACTTTCCTACACTATGCTTCCAAAAATCCTGCAAAGTATCTAGGCTGTAGAGAGAGCACTGGGTTCACCGAGACACTTGCAGGTCGAGTCGGCCGCGTGTACCTACAAAACCAGGAAATGGTTTTGCCGGGACTTGAACCCGTGTCTCTATCCTCTGTCTTCTTTCATCTCCTTCTAACTTACTGTCTGTATTTAGCCACATTCTTTGCCTAAGTGCTCCCTGAAGACCACAAGTATCATTCCTCTGGGCCTGTTGTCGCGAGAAAAGTAAACTTGTTCTTTGCTCACCACCATGTTTGAAGGACATCAGCGTGATCACCGCCGATAGGACGGAGGGTCAAATAAAAAGGAACACCAATTTCTAGACAGGAGCAGTTGGGAGCTAAGAGTGTATTGTGGGGTGACGTGTTTATTTGAGTGTCCAAACTTCCCTCTTTAGGTAGTTATTAGATCTTCCCATTCGTGTACATCATAAAATCCACTGATTTCAAAGTCCCAGACGCTTATCATTACAGCAACTCAGTTGTTGAGGTGAGAGACAATGAGAAGTATGTTGCTGCACCACTAAATCAATTCCTGGGAACGGCTGAAAGCAAACAAAAATAAATCACGGAGGCCAGATAGGGCTATTTTCTTCTGACTGTCTCCCGGGACTCACAGAGAATCCATTTGTTTGATTGTTTGTTTTTCAGTTTCACTCGTGTAGGGTACTTGTCCACACACCTTCGGCTTGTAGTTTGTCTGTGTCCTTGGATCTCAAGTGAGTCTCCTGTAAGTAAGCACGTAGGTGTCTTGAGTTTTCATCCCTTCTTTTAACCCTGTGTCTTTTGTTTGCTGCACTCAGTGCCTGACCTTTTATTCTGATGATTCAGAGCTGTGCACTTATTGCACTTAAAGAATTTTTTTTATCATTAAGCTAAAGTCACTTGAAGAACATTATGTTTACTATGCTCCCCCATTCAGCAATTACCCCTGATAAACCTCTTCAGTTGCTGTCGATCTGCGCAGTTGGATGCTGTAGACCCCTTCACCATGTCCCTCCCAACAGACCCCGTTACAGTCGCTGTCCATCAGTGAGTAGTAAGATGCTATATGATCTCTACTAGCCTTCTCTGTGTTGTACAGCACTCCCCATGCCCCCTCGACCCCAAGCATTATACATGCTAAAACTAATGCCCCATTCTTTCTCCTCACACTTATCCCTCCCTTTGACCCACCCTGCCCAGTCCTTTTCCCTTTGGTAACTTTTAGTCAACTCTCGGTTTCTGTGAGTCTGCTGCTGTTTTTTTCCTTCAGTTTTTCTTTGTTGTTATACTCCACACATGAGTGAAAACACTTGGTACTTGTCTTTCTCCGCCTGGCCTATTTCTCTGATCATACTACCGTCTAGCTCCATCCAGGTCATTGCAAATGGTAGGATTTGTTTTCTTCTTATGGCTGCTTACTGCACTTTTTTTTTTTATTTAATAATTATTTTTTTATTGAAGGGTAGTTGTCGCACAGTATTACATTACATTAGTTTCAAGTGTACAACACAGTGGTAGAACATTTATATACATAATTCGAGGTTCCAGCTATCACCCTACCAAGCTGTTGCATTATCTTGACTATATTCCTTATGCTATACATTACATCCCGGTTACTTATTTATTTTACCATTGGAAGTCTGTCCTTTTTTTTTTTTTTTGTGAGGGCATCTCTCATATTTATTGATCAAATGATTGTTAACGACAATCAAATTCTGTATAGGGGAGTCAGTGCTCAATGCACAATCATTAATCCACCCCAAGCCTAATTTTCGTCAGTCTCCTATCTTCTGAGGCATAACAAGTTCTTACATGGAGAACAAAATCTTACATAATGAATAAGTTACATAGTGAACAGTACAAGGGCAGTCATCACAGAAACTTTCAGTTTTGCTCATGCATTATGAACTCTAAACAGTCAGTTCAAATATGAATACTCATTTGGTTTTTATACTTGATTTACGTGTGGATACTACATTTCTCTCTTTATTATTATTATTTTTAATAAAATGCTGAAGTGGTAGGTAGATACAAGATAAAGGTAGAAAACATAGTTTAGTGTTGTAAGAGAGCAAATGTAGATGATCAGGTGTGTGCCTGTAGACTATGTGTTAATCCAAGCTAGACCAGGGCAATAAAACGTCCACGTATGCAGAAGATTTTTCTCAGAACAGGGGTGGTGAGGTTCTAAGCCTCACCTCTGTTGATCCCCAATTTCTCACCTGATGGCCCCCCTGCGACTGTGCCTGTCTTAGGTTGTTCCTCCCTTGAGGAATCTTACCCGTCTCTGGCTAACCAGTCATCTTCCGGGGCCATATAGGGAAATGTGAAGTTGGTAAGTGAGAGAGAAGCCTTATTGTTTGAAAAGGTTAGCTTTTTACATCTTTGCATATTTATGCCCTGTGGCTTCTATGCCCAGCATTTGTCTTGAGGTATCTTTACCACTTGGAAGAATTATGATACTCGATAAATTTGATACGAGGCACGAATTCTATTTAAGGGTTGTAATTAGGAAGGAAGAAGAAAAGCTGTAGAAGTAGCAGGCGGAAGAAAACATGGGAAGATTGATTATTTCTTTGGCATATCTTCTTGTAGAGTACTTCAGCATGAATAGGTTTTAAGCTACTACTTAAATTGCGCACACTTTAACATAATAATAGTATAGTTACATAACCAAAGCATATCGGTAATTACCAGCCATCTCCAGTGAAACCAAGAAAACCAGTTAGGCACCTTAGGCATTTGTGAAAACTTATCTATGACATGGTGGATATTGTCCAACTGAACTTGAACAGTCTGAGAGAAATCAGACAAATTAAAACAACCCATTCCTGGGGACTCTTCACATGCCATATGTTCTTTTAACCGTAAATAGTATGTAGTTGTAAGACTTTGGAGCGCTACAATTTGCACTTCTCCAAATTCTTCGTTGAGTTCCAACAGTATAGATCCAGTCAAATTTGTTGTTTTACTGTATGCACAGGCCAGCTTAGATATCTCCTTCCTCATTCATATGGCAAGTCCAGGAACGGGTGGGATGAGTGCATCTACAGCTGTAGCAGTGCGTGGATCTTTGTTGGGGTTTTTTGATGATCATCTTCTGGCATGAGTCTTCCAGAGAGTGCTGATGTTGGAAGTTCTTTTTCATATCGTATCTTAGTTCATTTTTGGGGTACCCAATTAGGCTTTGATCCTCTGTATAAACACAAACAGACCCTTTGCCTACACTTTTATATGCCCTTTATACACTTGTGTAGAACTCGTTGGAGGTTACCACACAGGAACTGCCCTTTATTTTTCTTTGTTTTTGGTATCACTAATCTACACTTACATGACGAATATTATGCTTACTAGGCTCTTCCCTATACCAGGTCTCCCCTATAAACCCCTTTACAGTCATTGTCCATCAGCATAGCAAAATGTTGTAGAATCACTACTTGCCTTCTCTGTGTTGCACAGCCCTCCCTTTTCTCCTACCCCCCCTTGCATGTTAATCTTAATACCCCCCTACTTCTCCCCCACTTATCCCTCCCTACCCACCCATCCTCCCCAGTCCCTTTCCCTTTGGCACCTGTTAGTCCATTCTTGAGTTCTGTGATTCTGCTGCTGTTTTGTTCCTTCAGTTTTTCCTTTGTTCTTATATTCCACAGATAAGTGAAATCATTTGGTATTTCTCTTTCTCCGCTTGGCTTGTTTCACTGAGCATAATACCCTCCAGCTCCATCCATGTTGCTGCAAATGATTAGATTTTCCCTTTTCTTATGGCTGAGTAGAATTCCATTGTGTATATGTACCACATCTTCTTTATCCATTCATCTATCGATGGACATTTAGGTTGCTTCCAATTCTTGGCTATTGTAAATAGTGCTGCAATAAACATAGGGGTGCATCTGTCTTTCTCAAACTTGATTGCTGCGTTCTTACGATAAATTCCTAGGAGTGCAATTCCTGGATCAAATGGTAAGTCTGTTTTGAGCATTTTGATTTACCTCCATACTGCTTTCCACAATGGTTGAACTAACTTACATTCCCACCAGCAGTGTAGGAGGGTTCCCCTTTCTCCACAGCCTCGCCAACATTTGTTGTTGTTTGTCTTTTGGATGGCAGCCATCCTTACTGGTGTGAGGTGATACCTCATTGTAGTTTTAATTTGCATTTCTCTGATAATTAGCGATGTGGAGCATCTTTTCATGTGTCTGTTGGCCATCTGTATTTCTTTTTTGGAGAACTGTCTGTTCAGTTCCTCTGCCCATTTTTTAATTGGGTTATTTGTTTTTTGTTTGTTGAGGCGTGTGAGCTCCTTATATATTCTGGACGTCAAGCCTTTATCGGATGTGTCATTTTCAAATATATTCTCCCATACTGTAGGGATCCTTCTTGTTCTATTGATGGTGTCTTTTGCTGTACAGAAGCTTTTCAGCTTAATATAGTCCCACTTACTCATTTTTGCTGTTGTTTTCCTTGCCCGGGGAGATATGTTCAAGAAGAGGTCACTCATGTTTATGTCTAAGAGGTTTTTGCCTATGTTTTCTTCCAAGAGTTTAATGGTTTCATGGCTTACATTCAGGTCTTTGATCCATTTTGAGTTTACTTTTGTATATGGGGTTAGACAATGGTCCAGTTTCATTCTCCTACATGTAGCTGTCCAGTTTTGCCAGCACCACCTGTTGAAGAGACTGTCATTTCGCCATTGTATGTCCATGGCTCCTTTATCAAATATTAATTGACCATATATGTCTGGGTTAATGTCTGGATTCTCTAGTCTGTTCCATTGGTCTGTGGCTCTGCTCTTGTGCCAGTACCAAATTGTCTTGATTACTATGGCTTTATAGTAGAGCTTGAAGTTGGGGAGTGAGATCCCCCCACTTTATTCTTCTTTCTCAGGATTGCTTTGGCTATTCGGGGTCTTTTGTGTTTCCATATGAATTTTTGAATTATTTGTTCCAGTTCATTGAAGAATGTTGCTGGTAGTTTCATAGGGATTGCATCAAATCTGTATATTGCTTTGGGCAGGATGGCCATTTTGACGATATTAATTCTTCCTAGCCACGAGCATGGGATGAGTTTCCATCTGTTAGTGTCCCCTTTAATTTCTCTTAAGGGTGACTTGTAGTTTTCAGAGTATAAGTCTTTCACTTCTTTGGTTAGGTTTATTCCTAGGTATTTTATTTTTTTTTGATGCAATTGTGAATGGAGTTGTTTTCCTGATTTCTCTTTCTGTTGGTTCATTGTTAGTATACAGGAAAGCCACAGATTTCTGTGTGTTGATTTTGTATCCTGCAACTTTGCTGTATTCCGATATCAGTTCTAGTAGTTTTGGGGTGGAGTCTTTAGGGTTTTTTATGTACAGTATCATGTCATCTGCAAATAGTGACAGTTTAACTTCTTCTTTACCAATCTGGATTCCTTGTATTTCTTTATTTTGTCTGATTGCCGTGGCTAGGACCTCCAGTACTATGTTAAATAACAGTGGAGGGAGTGGGCATCCCTGTCTAGTTCCTGATCTCAGAGGAAATGCTTTCAGCTTCTCGCTGTTCAATATAATGTTGGCTGTGGTTTTATCATAGATGGCCTTTATTATGTTGAGGTACTTGCCCTCTATTCCCATTTTGCTGAGAGTTTTTAACATGAATTAATGTTGAATTTTGTCAAATGCTTTTTCAGCATCTATGGAGATGATCATGTGGTTTTTGTCTTTCTTTTTGTTGATGTGGTGGATGATGTTGATGGACTTTCGAATGTTGTACCATCCTTGCATCCCTGGGATGAATCCCACTTGGTCATGGTGTATGATCCTTTTGATGTATTTTTTAATTCGGTTTGCTAATATTTTGTTGAGTATTTTTGCATCTACGTTCATCAGGGATATTGGTCTGTAGTTTTCCTTTTTGGTGGTGTCTTTGCCTGGTTTTGGTATTAGGGTGATGTTAGCTTCATAGAATGAGTTTGGGAGTATCCCCTCCTCCTCTATTTTTTGGAAAACTCTAAGGAGAATGGGTATTATGTCTTCCCTGTATGTCTGATAAAATTCCGAGGTAAATCCATCTGGCCCGGGAGTTTTGTTCTTTGGTAGTTTTTTGATTACCGCTTCAATTTCGTTGCTGGTAATTGGTCTGTTTAGATTTTCTGTTTCTTCCTGGGTCAATCTTGGAAGGTTATATTTTTCTAGGAAGTTGTCCATTTCTCCTAGGTTTCCCAGTTTGTTAGCATATAGGTTTTCATAGTATTCTCCAATAATTCTTTGCATTTCTGTGGGGTCCGTCGTGATTTTTCCTTTCTCTTTTCTGATACTGTTGATTTGTGTTGACTCTCTTTTCTTCTTAATAAGTCTGGCTAGAGGCTTATCTATTTTGTTTATTTTCTCAAAGAACCAGCTCTTGCTTTCATTGATTTTTGCTATTGTTTTATTCTTCTGAATTTTATTTATTTCTTCTCTGATCTTTATTATGTCCCTCCTTCTGCTGACCTTAGGCCTCATCTGTTCTTCTTTTTCCAATTTCGATAATTGTGACATTAGACCATTCATTTGGGATTGCTCTTCCTTTTTTAAATATGCTTGGATTGCTATATACTTTCCTCTTAAGACTGCTTTTGCTGCGTCCCACAGAAGTTGGGGCTTATTGTTGTTGTTGTCATTTGTTTCCATATATTGCTGGATCTCCATTTTGATTTGGTCATTGATCCATTGATTATTTAGGAGCGTGTTGTTAATCCTCCATGTGTTTGTGAGCCTCTTTGCTTTCTTTGTACAGTTTATTTCTAGTTTTATGCCTTTGTGGTCTGAATAGTTGGTTGGTAGGATTTCAATCTTTTGGAATTTTCTGAGGCTCTTTTTGTGGCCTAGTATGTGGTCTATTCTGGAGAATGTTCCATGTGCACTTGAGAAGAATGTATATCCCGCTGCTTTTGGATGTAGAGTTCTATAGATGTCTATTAGGTACATCTGCTCTACTGTGTTGTTCAGCGCTTCCGTGTCCTTACTTATTTTCTGCCCAGTGGATCTATCCTTTTGGGGTGAGTGGTGTGTTGAAGTCTCCTAGAATGAATGCATTGCAGTCTATATCCCCCTTTAGTTCTGTTAGTATTTGTTTCACATATGCTGGTGCTCCTGTGTTGGGTGCATATATATTTAGAATGGTTATATCCTCTTGTTTGACTGAGCCCTTTATCATTATGTAGTGTCCTTCTTTATCTCTTGTTACTTTCTTTGTTTTGAAGTCTATTTTGTCTGATATTAGTACTGCAACCCCTGCTTTCTTCTCACTGTTGTTTGCTTGAAATATGTTTTTCCATCCCTTGACTTTTAGTCTGTACATGTCTTTGGGTTTGAGGTGAGTTTCTTGTAAGCAGCATATAGATGGGCCTTGCTTTTTTATCCATTCTGTTACTCTGTGTCTTTTGATTGGTGCATTCAACCCATTAACATTTAGGGTGACTATTGAAAGATATGTACTTATTGCCATTGCAGGCTTTAAATTCGTGGTTACCAAAGGTTCAAGGTTAGCCACATTAGTATCTTACTGCCTAACTTAGCTCGCTTATTGAACTGTTATATACACTGCCTGGAGATTCTTTTCTTCTCTCCCTTCTTGTTCCTCCTCCTCGATTCTTCATATGTTGGGTGTTTTGTGCTGTGCTCTTTCTAGGAGTGCTCCCATCTAGAGCAGTCCCTGTAAGATGTTCTGTAGTGGTGGTTTGTGGAAAGCAAATTCCCTCAGCTTTTGTTTGTCTGGGAATTGTTTAATCCCACCGTCATATTTGAATGATAGTCGTGCTGGATACAGTATCCTTGGTTCAAGGCCCTTCTGTTTCATTGTATTAAATATATCATGCCATTCTCTTCTGGCCTGTAGGGTTTCTGTTGAGAAATCTGACGTTAGCCTGATGGGTTTCCCTTTATACGTGACCTTTTTCTCTCTAGCTGCCTTTAACACTCTTTCCTTGTCCTTGATCTTTGCCATTTTAATTATTATGTGTCTTGGTGTTGTCCTTCTTGGATCCTTTCTGTTGGGGCTTCTGTGTATTTCCGTGGTCTCTTCGATTACTTCCTCCCCCAGTGTGGGGAAGTTTTCAGCAATTATTTCTTCTAAGATACTTTCCATCTCTTTTCCTCTCTATTCTTCTTCTGGGACCCCTATAATACGGATATTGTTCCTTTTGGATTGGTCACACAGTTCTCTTAATATTGTTTCATTCCTGTAGATCCTTTTGTCTCTCTCTATGTCAGCTTCTATGCGTTCTTGTTCTCTGATTTCAATTCCAACAATGGCCTCTTGCATTCTATCCATTCTGCTTATAAACCCTTCCAGAGTTTGTTTCATTTCTGCGTTCTCCTTTCTGGCATCTGTGATCTCCTTCCGGACTTCATCCCATTTCTCTTGCGTATTTCTCTGCATCTCTGTCAGCATGTTTATGATTCTTATTTTGAATTCTTTGTCAGGAAGACTGGTTAGGTCTGTCTCCTTCTCTGGTGTTGTCTCTGTGATCTTTGTCTGCCTGTAGCTTTGCCTTTTCATGGTGATAGGAATAGTCTGCAGGACTGGGACGAGTGACGACTGGAAGGACTTCCTTTCTTGTTGGTTTGTGGCCCTCCTCTCCTGGGAGAACAGCGACCTCTAGTGGCTTGTGCTGCGCAGCTGCGTGCAGACAGGGTTTCTGCTTCCTGCCCGGCTGCTATGGAGTTGATCTCCGCTGTTGCCGTGGGCATGGCCTGGCTCGGGCAGCTACTCCAAAATGGTGGAGTCGCGTTGGAGCAGGAGCTGCTGGGAGGCTATTTATCTCCGTAAGGGGCCTGCCTGCTCCCTGCAGCCCAGGTGTTAGGGTGCCCAGAGATCCCGGATTCCCTACCTCTGGATTAAGTGACCCGCCCTGCCCCTTTGAGACTTCCAAAAAGCACCCGCCAAAACAAAACAACGACCACCAAAAAAAAAAAAAATAAGAAAAAAAAAATTTTTAATTAAAAAAAAAAAAAAAATTTTTAATAAAAAAAAAAAGGGGTGGTCGTTCGTTTTTCTTTATTCTCCGGTGCCAGCCTCAGGCCTCTGCTCACTGGTCTTTCTGCCCTGTTTCCCTAGTATTGGGGTCCCTATCCCTTTAAGACTTCCAAAAAGCGCTCGCCAAAACAAAACAGCAAAAAAGCAAAAAAAAAGCAAAAAAAAAAAATGGTCGCGCGCTTTTCTTATGTCCTCTGTCGCCCAGCCTCCAGTGCCCGCTCACTGTTCTTGCTGCCCTGTTTCCCTAGTATTGGGGTCCCTATCCCTTTAAGACTTCCAAAAAGCGCTCGCCAAAACAAAACAGCAAAAAAGCAAAAAATAAAATGATGACGCGCTTTTCTTATGCCCTCTGTCGCCCAGCCTCCATTGCCTGCTCACTGTTCTTGCTGCCCTGTTTTCCTAGTATCGAGCGCCCTGCGCTCTGGTCCGGATGGCTGGGGCTGGGTGTTCGGCAGTCCTGGGCTCCGTCTCCATCCCGCTCTGTCTGCTCTTCTCCCGCCGGGAGCTGGGGGGAGGGGCGCTCGGCTCCCGCGGGGCCGGAGCTTGTATCTTACCCCCTTCGCGAGGCACTGGGTTCTCTCAGGTGCGGATGTGGTCTGGATATTGTCCTGTGTCCTCTGGTCTTTATTATAGGAAGGGTTGTCTTTGTTATATTTTCATAGATATATGTTGTTTTGGGAGGAGATTTCCGCTGCTCTACTCACGCCGCAATCTTCCGCCCCTCTGATCTATTCCGCCCCTCTGCTCCCTTCCGCCCCTCTGCTCTGCACTTTTTAAACTGGATTTCATTCTTAATTTTTGTAGTAGTTTAGCTATGTTATTCACCATTCAACTCCTGGTTATGAACAATAGCTTTGTGTCAATCCATATGTATCTGTATCTATCTATCTAAAGGTCTGTCTGTCTATCTATGTATCTATGTATGTATATATCTATGTACCTATGTATCTATCTATGTATCTATCTATCTTCCTATCATCTATCTATGATGTCTATCATCTATCAATGTACCTATCTATCTATCTTTCATCTGTCATCTGTGTACCTATCTATCTATGAATCAATCATCTTTTTGTCTGCCCATCTGTCCTTCTGTACAGAACAGTTAACAACATAGCCTATGTCTCTTCAATACATTATGCTTCCAGAAATCTTGCAAGGTAACTAAGCCATAAGGAGAGCACTGTGTTCACCGACACGCTTTCAGGTAGAGTCAGCCGCGTGTGCTTACAAAACCAGTAAATGGAGGTGAAAGGACTTGAACCTGTATCTCTGTCCTCTGTCCTCTCATACTTCCTGCTCGCTTGGTGACTTTATTTAGCCACATTCAGTGAGTAAGTGATCCCTGAAGACCACAAGTATCCTTCGTCGGGTCCGGTTGTCGAAAGAAAAGTGTACTTGGTTCTTTGCACACCACCATGTTTGAGGGACATCGGCGTGATCACTGCTGATAGGTGCAGGGTCAATTATAAAGGAACACCTATTTCTGGACAGGAGCAGTTGGGAACAAAGAGTGTGTTGTGGAGTGAAGTGTTTATTTGAGGGTCCAAACTTCCCTCCTTTGGTGGTTATTACTTCTTTACATTCGTGAACATCATAAAAAGCAATGATTATAAATGCCCAGACGCATATTATTACAGCAATTCATTTGTTGAGGTGAGATCAAATGAGAAGGAACTTGCTGCACCACTAAATCTATGCCTGAGCACTGCTGAAATCAAACAAAAAGAATTCACGGTGGCTAGATAGGGCTATTTTCTACTGACTCTCTCTGGAGACTCAAACAGAATTCATTTGTTTGTTTGTTTCTTATTTTCACTTGTATAGGTAATCTGTCCCCGCCCCTTCAGCTTTTAGTTTGTCTGTGTTCTTTGATCTCAAGTGAGTCTCCAGTAAGGGAGCACGTAGGAGGTCTTGAGTTTTCATCAGTTCTTCTAACACTGGGTCTTTTGATTGGAGCACTCAAAGCCTGTACTTTTATTCTGATATTTGAGAGCTGTGCTCGTACTGCACTTTGAAATTCTTTTTGTTCTCATTAATATACAATCACATGCAGAACATTATGTTTTCCAGTCTACACCCTTCACCAAGTCCCCGGCAAAAGCCAGTTAGAGTCGCTGTCCGTCAGCGTGTACTAAGATGCTGTAGAATCACTACATGTCTTCTCTGTGTTATGCAGCCGTAGAAATGACCCCCCAAGTTACACACTATACATGCTAATCCTAATGCCCCCATTCTTTTTCCCCGCCCTTATTACTCCCTTCCCACAAACCCTACCCAGTCCCTTTCTCTTTGGTAACTGTTAGTCCACTCTCGGGTTCTGTGAGTCTGCTGCTGTCTTTTCCTTCAGTTTTTCTTTGTTATCATACTCCACACATGAGTGAAATCATTTGGTACATGTATTTCTCCTCCTTGAATATTTGACTGAGCATAATACCATCAAACACCATCCACGTTATTGCAAATGATATGATTTGTTTTCTTCTTATGGCTGCCTGCTGCACTTTTTAAACTGGATTTCTTTCTTCTTTTTTGTTTGTAGTTTCGCTATGTGCTTTCACCATTGCTCTCCTGGTTATGAGCAGTAGCTTTGTGTTAATCGATATGTACCTATATCTATCTATCTGTCTGTCTATCTATTTATCAGTCAATCAATCAATCAATCATCTTTTTGTCTGCCCATCTGTCCTTGTGTACAGAACAGTTAACCATATATCCTATATCACTTTCCTACACTATGCTTCCAAAAATCCTGCAAAGTATCTAGGCTGTAGAGAGACCACTGGGTTCACCGACACACTTGCAGGTCGAGTCGGCCGCGTGTACCTACAAAACCAGGAAATGGTTGTGCTGGGACTTGAACCCGTGTCTCTATCCTCTGTCCTCTTTCATCTCCTTCTTACTTACTGTCTGTATTTAGCCACATTCTTTGCCTAAGTGCTCCCTGAAGACCACAAGTATCATTCCTCTGGGCCTGTTGTCTCGAGAAAAGAAAACTTGTTCTTTGCTCACCACCATGTTTGAAGGACATCAGCGTGATCACCGCCGATAGGACGGAGGGTCAAATAAATGGAATACCAATTTCTAGACAGTAGCAGTTGGGAGCTAAGAGTGTATTGTGGGGTGAAGTGTTTATTTGAGTGTCCAAACTTCCCTCTTTAGGTAGTTATTAGATCTTCCCATTCGTGAACATCATAAAACCCACTGATTTCAAAGTCCCAGACACTTATCATTACAGCAACTCAGTTGTTGAGGTGAGAGAAAATGAGAAGTATGTTGCTGCACCACTAAATCAATGGCGGTGAACGGCTGAAACCAAACAAAAAGAATTCACGGAGGCCAGATAGTTCTTTTTTCTTCTGACTGTCTCAATGGACTCACACAGAATCCATTTGTTTGATTGTTTGTTTTTCAGTTTCACTCCTGTAGGGTACTTGTCCACACACCTTCGGCTTGTAGTTTGTCTGTGTCCTTGGATCTCAAGTGAGTCTCCTGTAAGTAAGCACGTAGGTGTCTTGAGTTTTCATCCCTTCTTTTAACCCTGTGTCTTTTGTTTGCTGCACTCAGTGCCTGACCTTTTATTCTGATGATTCAGAGCTGTGCACTTATTGCACTTAAAGAATTTTTTTTATCATTAAGCTAAAAACACTTGAAGAACAATATGTTTACTATGCTCCCCCCTTCACCAAGTACCCCTGAAAAACCTCTTTAGTCGCTGTCGATCTGCGTAGTTGGATGCTGTAGACGCCTTCACCATGTCCCTCCCAACAGACCCCGTTACAGTCGCTGTCCATCAGTGAGTAGTAAGATGCTATAGGATCTCTACTAGCCTTCTCTGTGTTGTACATCACTCACCATGACCCCTCGACCCCAAGGATTATACATGCTAAAACTAATGCTCCCATTCTTTCTCCTCACACTTATCCCTCCCTTCAGACCCACCCTGCCCAGTCCTTTTCCCATTGGTAATTTTTAGTCAACTCTCTGGTTCTTTGAGTCTGCTGCTGTTTTTTTCCTTCAGATTTTCTTTGTTGTTATACTCCACACATGAGTGAAAACACTTGGTACTTGTCTTTCTCCGCCTGGCCTATTTCTCTGAACATACTACCGTCTAGCTCCATCCAGGTCATTGCAAATGGTAGGATTTGTTTTCTTCTTAAGTCTGCTTACTGCACTTTTTAAACTGGATGTCATTCTTCCTTTTTGTTTGTAGTTTAGCTATGTTATTCACCATTCAACTCCTGGTTATGAACAATAGCTTTGTGTCAATCGACATGTATCTGTATCTATCTATCTAAAGGTCTGTCTGTCTATCTATGTATCTATGTATGTATATATCTATGTATATATCTATGTATCTATCTATCTATCTTCCTATCATCTATCTATGATGTCTATCATCTATGAATCTATGTACCTATCTATATCTCTTTCACCTGTCGTCTGTCTACCTATCTATCTATGAAACAATCATCTTTTTGTCTGCCCATCTTTCCTTATGTACAGAACAGTTAACAACATAGCCTATGTCTCTTCCCTACATTATGCTTCCAGAAATCTTGCAAGGTAACTAAGCCATAAGGAGAGCACTGTGTTCACCGATACACTTTCAGGTAGAGTCAGCCGCGTGTGCTTACAAAACCAGTAAATGGAGGTGAAAGGACTTGAACCTGTATCTCTGTCCTCTGTCCTCTCATACTTCCTGCTCGCTTGGTGACTTTATTTAGCCACATTCAGTGAGTAAGTGATCCCTGAAGACCACAAGAATCCTTCCTCTGGTCCGGTTGTCGAAAGAAAAGTGTACTTGGTTCTTTGTAAACCACCATGTTTGAGGGACATCGGCGTGATCACTGCTGATAGGTGCAGGGACAAATATAAAGGAACACCTATTTCTGGACAGGGGCAGATGGGAACAAAGAGTGTGTTGTGGAGTGAAGTGTTTATTTGAGGGTCCAAACTTCCCACCTTAGGTGTTTATTACTTCTTTACATTCGTGAACATCATCAAAAGCAATGATTTCAAAAGCCCAGACGCATATTATTACAGCAATTCATTTGTTGAGGTGAGAGGAAATGAGAAGGAACTTGCTGCACCACTAAATCTGTGCCTGAGCACTGCTGAAATCAAACAAAAAGAATTCACGGTGGCTAGATAGGGCTATTTTCTACTGACTCTCTCTGGGGACTCAAAGAGAATTCATTTGTTTGTTTGTTTCTTATTTTCACTTGTATAGGTAATCTGTCCCAGCCCCTTCAGCTTGTAGTTTGTCTGTGTCCTTGGATCTCAAGTGAGTCTCCAGTAAGGGAGCACGTAGGAGGTCTTGAGTTTTCATCAGTTCTTCTAACACTGGGTCTTTTGATTGGAGCACTCAAAGCCTGTACTTTTATTCAGATATTTGAGAGCTGTGCTCTTACTGCACTTTGGAATTCTTTTTGTTCTCATTAATATACAATCACATGCAGAACATTATGTTTTCCAGTCTACACCCTTCACCAAGACCCCGGCAAAAGCCAGTTACAGTCCCTGTCCGTCAGCGTGTACTAAGATGCTGTAGAATCACTACATGTCTTCTCTGTGATATGCAGCCGTAGAAATGACCCCCCAAGTTACACACTATACATGCTAATCCTAATGCCCCCATTCTTTTTCACCGCCCATATTACTCCTTTCCCACAAACCCTACCCAGTCTCTTTCTCTTTTTTAATGTTAGTCCACTCTCGGGTTCTGTGAGTCTGCTGCTGTGTTTTCCTTCAGTTTTTCTTTTTATCACACTCCACACATGAGTGAAATCATTTGTTACATGTATTTCTCTTCCTTGAATATTTGACTGAGCATAATACCCTCTAGCTCCATCCACGTTATTGCAAATAATAGGATTTGTTTTCTTCTTATGGCTGCCTATTGCACTTTTTAAACTGGATTTCTTTCTTCTTTTTTGTTTGTACTTTCGCTATGTGCTTTCACCATTGCTCTCCTGGTTATGAGCAGTAGCTTTGTGTTAATCGATATGTACCTATATCTATCTATCTGTCTGTCTATCTATTTATCAAATCAATCAATCAATCAATCATCGTTTTGTCTGCCCATCTGTCCTTGTGTACAGAACAGATAACCATATATCCTATATCACTTTCCTACACTATGCTTCCAAAAATCCTGCAAAGTTTCTAGGCTGTAGAGAGACCACTGGGTTCACCGAGACACTTGCAGGTCGAGTCGGCCGCGTGTACCTACAAAACCAGGAAATGGTTGTGCCGGGACTTGAACCCGTGTCTCTATCCTCTCTCTTCTTTCATCTCCTTCTAACTTACTGTCTGTATTTAGCCACATTTTTTGACTAAGTGCTCCCTGAAGACCACAAGTATCATTCCTCTGGGCCTGTTGTCGCAAGAAAAGTAAACTTGTTCTTTGCTCACCACCATGTTTGAAGGACATCAGCGTGATCACCGCCGACAGGACGGAGGGTCAAATAAAAAGGAACACCAATTTCTAGACAGGAGCAGTTGGGAGCTAAGAGTGTATTGTGGGGTGACGTGTTTATTTGAGTGTCCAAAGTTCTCTCTTTAGGAAGTTATTAGATCTTCCCTTTCGTGAACATCATAAAACCCACTGATTTCAAAGTCCCAGATGCTTATTATTACAGCAACTCAGTTGGTGAGGTGAGAGAAAATGAGAAGTATGTTGCTGCATCACTAAATCAATGGCTGGGAACGGCTGAAACCAAACAAAAAGAATTCACGGAGGCCAGATAGGGCTATTTTCTTCTGACTGTCTCAATGGAATCACACAGATTCCATTTGTTTGATTGTTTGTTTTTCAGTTACACTCGTGTTGGGAACTTGTCCACACACCTTCGCCTTGTAGTTTGTCTGTGTCCTTGGATCTCAAGTGAGTCTCCTGTAAGTAAGCATGTAGGTGTCTTGAGTTTTCATCCCTTCTTTTAACCCTGTGTCTTTTGTTTGCCGCACTCAGTGCCTGACCTTTTATTCTGATGATTCAGAGCTGTGCACTTATTGCACTTAAAGAAATTTTTATCATTAATCTAAAATCACATGAAGAACATTATGTTTACTATGCTCCCCCCTTCACCAAGTACCCCTGAAAAACCTCTTCAGTCGCTGTCGATCTGCGTAGTTGGATGCTGTAGACCCCTTCACCATGTCCCTCCCAACAGACCCCGTTACAGTCGCTGTCCATCAGTGAGTAGTAAGATGCTATATGATCTCTACTAGCTTTGTCTGTGTTGTTCATCTCTCCCCATGCCCCCTCGACCCCAAGCATTACACATGCTAAAACTAATGCCCCCATTCTTTCTCCTCACACTTATCCCTCCCTTCAGACCCACCATGCCCAGTCCTTTTCCCTTTGGTAACTTTTAGTCTACTGTCGGGTTCTGTGAGTCTGCTGCTGTTTTTTTCTTTCAGTTTTTCTTTGTTGTTATAATCCACACATGAGTGAAAACACTTGATACTTCTCTTTCTCCGCCTGGCCTATTTCTCTGAACATACTACCGTCTAGCTCCATCCAGGTCATTTGCAAATGGTAGGATTTTTTTTCTTCTTAAGGCTGCTTACTGCACTTTTTAAACTGGATTTCTTTCTTCCTTTTTGTTTGTAGATTATCTATGTTATTCACCATTCAATGCCTCGTTATGAACAATAGCTTTGTGTCAATCGATATGTATCTGTATCTATCTATCTAATGGTCTGTCTGTCTATGTATGTATGTATGTATGTATGTATGTATCTATGTATCTATGTATCTATCTATCTTCCTACCATCTATCTATGTTGTCTATCATCGATAAATCTATGTACCTATCTATCTATCTTTCATCTGTCATCTGTGTACCTATCTATCTATGAATCAATCATCTTTTTGTCTGCCCATCTATCCTTCTGTACAGAACAGTTAACAACATAGCCTATATCTCTTCCCTACATTATGCTTCCAGAAATCTTGCAAGGTAACTAAGCCATAAGGAGAGCACTGTGTTCACCGATACACTTTCAGGTAGAGTCAGCCGCGTGTGCTTACAAAACCAGTAAATGGAGGTGAAAGGACTTGAACCTGTATCTCTGTCCTCTGTCCTCTCATACTTCCTGCTCGCTTGGTGACTTTATTTAGCCACATTCAGTGAGTAAGTGATCCCTGAAGACCACAAGTATTCTTCGTCTGGTCCGGTTGTCGAAAGAAAAGTGTACTTGGTTCTTTGCACACCACCATGTTTGAGGGACATCGGTGTGATCACTGCTGATAGGTGCAGGGACACATATAAAGGAACACCTATTTCTAGACAGGAGCTGTTGGGAACAAAGAGTGTGTTGTGGAGTGAAGTGTTTATTTGAGGGTCCAAACTTCCCTCCTTAGGTGGTTATTACTTCTTTACATTCGTGAACATCATAAAAAGCAATGATTTTAAAAGCCCAGAGGCATATTATTACAGCAATTCATTTGTTGAGATGAGAGGAAATGAGAAGGAACTTGCTGCACCACTAAATCTATGCCTGAGCACTGCTGAAATCAAAAAAAAAGAATTCACGGTGGCTAGATAGGGCTATTTTCTACTGACTCTCTCTGGGGATTCAAACAGAATTCATTTGTTTGTTTGTTTCTTATTTTCACTTGTATACGTAATCTGTCCCCGCTCCTTCAGCTTGTAGTTTGTCTGTGTCGTTGGATCTCAAGTGAGTCTCCAGTAAGGGAGCACGTAGGAGGTCTTGAGTTTTCATCAGTACTTCTAACACTGGGTCTTTTGATTGGAGCACTCAAAGCCTGTACTTTTATACTGATATTTGAGAGCTGTGCTCTTACTGCACTTTGTAATTTTTTTGTTCTCATTAATATACAATCACATGCAGAACATTATGTTTTCCAGTCTACACACTTCACCAAGTCCCAGGCAAAAGCCAGTTACAGTCGCTGTCCGTCAGCGTGTACTAAGATGCTGTAGAAACACTACATGTCTTCTCTGTGTTATGCAGCCGTACAAATGACCCTCCAAGTTACACACTGTACATGCTAATCCTAATGCCCCCATTCTTTTTTCCCCGCCCTTATTACTCCCTTCCCACAAACCCTACCCAGTCCCTTTCTCTTTGGTAACTGTTAGTCCACTCTCGGGTTCTGTGAGTCTGCTGCTGTCTTTTCCTTCAGTTTTTCTTTGTTATCATACTCCACACATGAGTGAAATCATTTGGTACATGTATTTCTCCTCCTTGAATATTTGACTGAGCATAATACCCTCTAGCTCCATCCACGTTATTGCAAATAATAGGATTTGTTTTCTTCTTATGGCTGCCTACTGCACTTTTTAAACTGGATTTCATTCTTCTTTTTTGTTTGTAGTTTCGCTATGTGCTTTCACCATTGCTCTCCTGATTATGAGCAGAAGCTTTGTGTTAATCGATATGTACCTATATCTATCTATCTGTCTATTTATTTATCAATCAATCAATCAATCAATCATCTTTTTGTCTGCCCATCTTTCCTTGTGTACAGAACAGTTAACCATATATCCTATATCACTTTCCTACACTATGCTTCCAAAAAATCCTGCAAAGTATCTAGGCTCTAGAGAGACCACTGGGTTCACCGAGACACTTGCAGGTCGAGTCTTCCGCGTGTACCTACAAAACCAGGAAATGGTTGTGCCGGGACTTGAACCCGTGTCTCTATCCACTGTCCTCTTTCATCTACTTCTAACTTACTGTCTGTATTTAGCCACATTCTTTGACTAAGTGCTCCCTGAAGACCACAAGTATCATTCCTCTGGGCCTGTTGTCTCGAGAAAAGTAAACTTGTTCTTTGCTCAACACCATGTTTGAAAGACATCAGCGTGATCACCGCCGATAGGACAGAGGGTCAAATAAAAAGGAACACCAATTTCTAGACAGGAGCAGTTGGGAGCTAAGAGTGTATTGTGGGGTGACGTGTTTATTTGAGTGTCCAAACTTCCCTCTTAGGTAGTTATTAGATCTTCCCTTTCGTGAACATCATAAAACCCACTGATTTCAATGTCCCAGACGCTTATTATTACAGCAACTCAGTTGTTGAGGTGAGAGACAATGAGAAGTATGTTGCTTCACCACTAAATCAATGGCTGGGAACGGATGAAACCAAACAAAAAGAATTCACGGAGGCCAGATAGGGCTATTTTCTTCTGACTGCCTCAGGGGACTCACACAGAATCCATTTGTTTGATTGTTTGTTTTTCAGTTACACTCGTGTAGGGAACTTGTCCACACACCTTCGGCTTGTAGTTTGTCTGTGTCCTTGGATCTCAAGTGAGTCTCCTGTAAGTAAGCACGTAGGTGTCTTGAGTTTTCATCCCTTCTTTTATCCCTGTGTCTTTTGTTTGCTGAACTCAGTGCCTGACCTTTTATTCTGATGATTCAGAGCTGAGCACTTACTGCACTTAAAGAATTTTTTTTATCATTAAGCTAAAATCACTTGAAGAACATTATGTTTACTATGCTCCCCCCTTCACCAAGTACCCCTGAAAAACCTCTTCAGTCGCTGTCGATCTGCGTAGTTGGATGCTGTAGACCCCTTCACCATGTCCCTCCCAACAGACCCCGTTACAGTCGCTGTCCATCAGTGAGTAGTAAGATGCTATATGATCTCTACTAGCCTTCTCTGTGTTGTACAGCACTCCCCATGCCCCCTCAAGCCCAAGCATTATCCATGCTAAAACTAATGCCCCATTCTTTCTCCTCACACTTATCCCTCCCTTCAGAACCACCCTGCCCAGTCCTTTCCCTTTGGTAACTTTTAGTCAACTCTCGGGTTCTGTGAGTCTGCTGCTGTTTTTTTCCTTCAGTTTTTCTTTGTTGTTATACTCCACACATGAGTGAAAACACTTGGTACTTGTCTTTCTCCGCCTGCCCTATTTCTCTGAACATTCTAATGTCTAGCTCCATCCAGTTCATTGCAAATTGTAGGATTTGTTTTCTTCTTAAGGCTGCTTACTGCACTTTTTAAACTGGATTTCATTCTTCCTTTTTGTTTGTAGTTTAGCTATGTTATTCACCATTCAACTCCTGCTTATGAACAATAGCTTTGTGTCAATCGATATGTATCTGTATCTATCTATCTAATGGTCTGTCTGTCTATGTATGTATGTATGTATGTATGTATGCATGTATCTATGTATCTATGTATCTATCTATCTTCCTATCATCTATCTATGTTGTCTATCATCGATCAATCTATGTACCTATCTATCTATCTTTCTTCTGTCATCTGTGTACCTATCTATCTATGAATCAATCATCTTTTTGTCTGCCCATTTATCCTTCTGTACAGAACAGTTAACAACAGAGCCTATGTCTCTTCCCTACATTATGCTTCCAGAAATCTTTCAAGGTAACTAATCCATAAGGAGAGCACTGTGTTCACCGATACACTTTCATGTAGAGTCAGCCGCGAGTGCTTATAAAACCAGTAAATGGAGGTGAAAGGACTTGAACATGTATCTCTGTCCTCTGTCCTCTTATACTTCCTGCTCTCTTGGTGTCTTTATTTAGCCACATTCAGTGAGTAAGTGTTCCCTGAAGATCACAAGTATGCTTCGTCTGGTCCGGTTGTCGAAAGAAAAGTGTACTTGGTTCTTTGCACACCACCATGTTTGAGGGACATCGGCGTGATCACTGCTGATAGGTGCAGGGACAAATATAAAGGAACACCTATTTCTGGACAGGAGCATTTGGGAACAAAGAGTGTGTTGTGGAGTGAAGTGTTTATTTGAGGGTCCAAACTTCCCCCCTTAGGTGGTTATTACTTCTTTACATTCGTGAACATCATAAAAAGCAATGATTTTAAAGCGCAGACGCATATTATTACAGCAATTCATTTGTTGAGGTGAGAGGAAATGAGAAGGAACTTGCTGCACCACTAAATCTATGCCTGAGCACTGCTGAAATCAAACAAAAAGAATTCACGGTGGCTAGATAGGGCTATTTTCTACTGACTCTCTCTGGGGACTCAAACAGAATTCATTTGTTTGTTTGTTTCTTATTTTCACTTGTATAGGTAATCTGTCCCCGCCCCTTCAGCTTTTAGTTTGTCTGTGTCCTTGGATCTCAAGTGAGTCTCCAGTAAGGGAGCACGTAGGAGGTCTTGAGTTTTCATCAGTTCTTCTAACACTGGGTCTTTTGATTGGAGCACTCAAAGCCTGTACTTTTATTCAGATATTTGAGAGCTGTGCTCTTACTGCACTTTGAAATTCTTTTTGTTCTCATTAATATACAATCACATGCAGAAAATTATGTTATTCTGTCTACCCTCTTCACCAAGTCACCCCAATTCCTAGTTACAGACGCTCTCCGTCTGCATGTACTAAGATGCTGTAGAATCACTACATGTCTTCTCTGTGTTTTACAGCCCTACCCATGACACCCCGCCCTACACATTATACATGCTAAACCTAATTCCCACATTCTTTTTCCCCGCACTTTTTACTCCCTTCCCACAAACCCTACCAAGTTCCTTTCTCTTTGGTAACTGTTAGTCCACTCTCGGGTTCTGTGAGTCTGCTGCTGTCTTTTCCTTCAGTTTTTCTTTGTTATCATACTCCACACATGAGTGAAATCATTTGGTACATATATTTCTCCGCCTGGCCTATTTGACTGAGCACAATACCCTCTAGCTCCATCCACGTTATTACAAATGATAGGATTTGTTTTCTTCTTATGGCTGCTTACTGCACTTTTTAAACTGGATTTCATTCCTCTTTTTTGTTTGTAGTTTTGCAATGTGCTTTCACCATTGCTCTCCTTGTTATGAGCAGTAGCTTTGTGCTAATCGATATGTACCTATATCTATCTATCTGTCTGTCTATCTATTTATCAATCACTCAATCAATCATCCTTTTGTCTGTCCATCTGTCCATGTGTACAGAACAGTTAACCATATACCCTATATCACTTTCCTACACTATGCTCCCAAAAATCCTGCAAAGTATCTAGGCTACAGAGGGAGCACTGGGTTCACCGAGACACTTGCAGTTCGAGTCGGCCGTGTGTACCTACAAAACCAGGAAATGGTTGTGCTGGGACTTGAACCCGTGTTTCTATCTCTGTCCTCTTTCATCTCCTTCTAACTTGCTGTCTGTATTTAGCCACATTCATTGACTAAGGGCTCCCTGAAGATCTCAAGTATCCTTCCTCTGGGCCTGTTGTCGACAGAAAAGTAAACTTGTTGCTTTGCTCACCACCATGTTTGAAGGACATCAGCGTGATCATCGCCGATAGGACGGAGGGTCAAATAAAAAGGAACACCAATTTCTAGACAGGAGCAGTTGGGAGCTAACAGTGTATTGTGGAGTGACGTGTTTATTTGAGTGTCCAAACTTCCCTCTTTAGGTGGTTATTAGATTTTCACATTCGTGACCATCATAAAATCCACTGATTTCAAAGGCCCAGATGCTTATTATTACAGCAACTCAGTTGTTGAGGTGAGAGAAAATGAGAAGTATGTTGCTGCACCACTAAATCTATGGCTGGGAACTGTTGAAACCAAACACAAAGAATTCACGGTGGCCAGATAGGGCTATTTTCTGCTGACTGTCTCTGGGGACTCAAACAGAATCCATTTGCTTGATTGTTTGATTTTCCGTTTCACTCGTGTAGGGTACTTGTCCACACACCTTCGGCTTGTAGTTTGTCTGTGTCCTTGGATCTCAAGTGAGTCTCCTGTAAGTAAGCACGTAGGTGTCTTGAGTTTTCATCCTTCTTTTATCCCTGTGTCTTTTGTTTGCAGCACTCAGTGGCTGACCTTTTATTCTGATGATTCAGACCTGTGCACTTATTGCACTTAAAGAATATTTTTTATCATTAATCTACAATCACGTGAAGAAAATTATGTTTACTATGCTCACCCCTTCACCAAGTCCCCCCGAAAAACCTCTTCAGTCACTGTCGATCAGCGTAGTTGGATGCTGTAGACCCCTTCACCATGTCCCTCCCAACAGACCCCGTTACAGTCGCTGTCCATCAGTGAGTAGTAAGATGCTATATGATCTCTACTAGCCTTCTCTGTGTTGTACAGCACTCCCCATGCCCCCTCGACCCCAAGCATTATACATGCTAAAACTAATGCCCCATTCTTTCTCCTCACACTTATCCCTCCCTTCAGACCCACCCTGCCCTGTCCTTTTCCCTTTGGTAACTTTTAGTCAACTCTCGGGTTCTGTGAGTCTGCTGCTGTTTTTTTCCTTCAGTTTTTCGTTGTTGTTATTCTCCACACATGAGTGAAAACACTTGGTTCTTGTCTTTCTCCGCCTGGCCTATTTCTCTGAACATACTACCGTCTAGCTCCATCCAGGTCATTGCAAATGGTTGGATTTGTTTTCTTCTTAAGTCTGCTTACTGCACTTTTTAAACTGGATTTCATTCTTCCTTTTTGTTTGCAGTTTAGCTATGTTATTCACCATTCAACGCCTCGTTATGAACAATAGCTTTGTGTCAATCGATATGTATCTGTATCTATCTATCTAATGGTCTGTCTGTCTATCTATGTATGTATGTATATATGTATCTATGTATGTATGTATGTATGTATGTATGTATGTATGTATGTATGTATGTATCTATCTATCTATCTATCTATCTATCTATCTATCTATCTATCTTCCTATCATCTATCTATGATGTCTATCATCTATCAATCTATGTACCTATCTATCTATCTTTCATCTGTCATCTGTATACCTATCTATCTATGAATCAATCCTCTTTTTGTCTGCCCATCTATCCTTCTGTACAGAACAGTTAACAACATAGCCTATGTCTCTTCCGTACATTATGATTCCAGATATCTTTGAAGGTAACTGAGCCATAAGGAGAGCACTGTGTCACCGATACACTTTCAGGTAGAGTCAGCCGCGTGTGCTTACAAAACCAGTAAATGGAGGTGAAAGGACTTGAACCTGTATCTCTGTCCTCTGTCCTCTTATACTTCCTGCTCGCTTGGTGACTTTATTTAGCCACATTCAGTGAGTAAGTGATCCCTGAAGACCACAAGTATCCTTCGTCTGGTCCGGTTGTCGAAAGAAAAGTGTACTTGGTTCTTTGCACACCACCATGGTTGAGGGACATCGGCGTGATCACTGCTGATAGGTGCAGGGACAAATATAAAGGAACACCTATTTCTGGACAGGAGCATTTGGGAACAAAGAGTGTGTTGTGGAGTGAAGTGTTTATTTGAGGGTCCAAACTTCCCCGCTTAGGTGGTTATTACTTCTTTACATTCGTGAACATCATAAAAAGCAATGATTTTAAAAGCCCAGACGCATATTATTACAGCAATTCATTTGTTGAGGTGAGAGGAAATGAGAAGGAACTTGCTGCACCACTAAATCTATGCCTGAGCACTGCTGAAATCAAACAAAAAGAATTCACGGTGGCTAGATAGGGCTATTTTCTACTGACTCTCTCTGGGGACTCAAACAGAATTCATTTGTTTGTTTGTTTCTTATTTTCACTTGTATAGGTAATCTGTCCCCGCCCCTTCAGCTTTTAGTTTTTCTGTGTCCTTGGATCTCAAGTGAGTCTCCAGTAAGGGAGCACGTAGGAGGTCTTGAGTTTTCATCAGTTCTTCTAACACTGGGTCTTTTGATTGGAGCACTCAAAGCCTGTACTTTTATTCAGATATTTGAGAGCTGTGCTCTTACTGCACTTTGAAATTCTTTTTGTTCTCATTAATATACAATCACATGCAGAACATTATGTTTTCCAGTCTACACCTTTAACCAAGTCCCCGGCAAAAGCCAGTTACAGTCGCTGTCCGTCAGCGTGTACTAAGATGCTGTAGAATCACTACATGTCTTCTCTGTGTTATGCAGCCGTACAAATGACCCCCCAAGTTACACATTATACATGCTAATCCTAATGCCCCCATTCTTTTTCCCCGCCCTTATTACTCCCTTCCCACAAACCTTCCCCAGACCCTTTCTTTTTGGTAACTGTTAGTCCACTCTCGGGTTGTGTGAGTCTGCTGCTGTCTTTTCCTTCAGTTTTTCTTTGTTATCATACTCTACACATGAGTGAAATCATTTGGTATATGTATTTCTCCTCCTTGAATATTTGACTAAGCATAATACCCTCTAGCTCCATCCACGTTATTGAAAATGATAGGATTTGTTTTCTTCTTATGGCTGCCTACTGCACTTTTTAAACTGGATTTCATTCTTCTTTTTTGTTTGTAGTTTTGCTATGTGCTTTCACCATTGCTCTCCTGGTTATGAGCAGTAGCTTTGTGTTAATCGATATGTACCTATATCTATCTATCTGTCTGTCTGTCTATTTATCAATCAAACAATCAATCAATCATCTTTTTGTCTGCCCATCTGTCCTTGTGTACAGAACTGTTACCCATATATCCTATATCACTTTCCTACACTATGCTTCCAAAAATCCTGAAAGTATCTAGGCTGTAGAGAGACCACTGGGTTCACAGAGACACTTGCAGGTCGAGTCGGCCGCGTGTACCTACAAAACCAGGAAATGGTTTTGCCGAGACTTGAACCCGTGTCTCTATCCACTGTCCTCTTTCATCTACTTCTAACTTACTGTCTGTATTTAGCCACATTCTTTGACTAAGTGCTCCCTGAAGACCACAAGTATCATTCCTCTGGGCCTGTTGTCGCGAGAAAAGTAACCTTGTTCTTTGCTCACCACCATGTTTGAAGGACATCAGCGTGATCACCGCCGATAGGACGGAGGGTCAAATAAAAAGGAACACCAATTTCTAGACAGGAGCAGTTGGGAACTAAGAGTGTATTGTGGAGTGACGTGTTTATTTGAGTGTCCAAACTTCCCTCTTTAGGTAGTTATTAGATCTTCCCATGCGTGAACATCATAAAACCCACTGATTTCAAAGTCCCAGACACTTATTATTACAGCAACTCAGTTGTTGAGGTGAGAGACAATGAGAAGTATGTTGCTGCACCACTAAATCAATGGCTGGGGACGGCTGAAACCAAACAAAAAGAATTCACGGAGGCCAGATAGGGCTATTTTCTTCTGACTGTCTCAGGGGACTCACACTGAATCCATTTGTTTGATTGTTTGTTTTTCAGTTTCACTCGTGTAGGGTACTTGTCCACACACCTTCGGCTTGTAGTTTGTCTGTGTCCTTGGATCTCAAGTGAGTCTCCTGTAAGTAAGCACGTAGGTGTCTTGAGTTTTCATCACTTCTTTTAACCCTGTGTTTTTGTTCGCTGCACTCAGTGCCTGTTCTTTTATTCTGATGATTCAGAGCTGTGCACTTATTGCACTTAAAGAATTTTTTTTATCATTAAGCTAAAATCAATTGAAGAACATTATGTTTACTATGCTCACCCCTTCACCAAGTACCCCTGAAAAACCTCTTCAGTCGCTGTCGATCTGCGTAGTTGGATGCTGTAGACCCATTCACCATGTCCATCCCAACAGACCCCATTACAGTCGCTGTCCATCAGTGAGTAGTAAGATGCTATATGATCTCTACTAGCTTTCTCTGTGTTGTACAGCACTCCCTATGCCCCCTCGACCCCAAGAATTATACATGCTAAAACTAATGCCCCCATTCTTTCTCCTCACACTTATCCCTCCCTTCAGACCCACCCTCCCAGTCCTTTTCCCTTTGGTAACTTTTAGTCAACTCTCGGGTTCTGTGAGTCTGCTGCTGTTCTTTTCCTTCAGTTTTTCTTTGTTGTTGTACTCCACACATGAGTGAAAACACTTGGTACTTGTCTTTCTCCGCCTGGCCTATTTCACTGAATATACTACCGTCTAGCTCCATCCAGGTCATTACAAATGGTAGGATTTGTTTTCTTCTTAAGGCTGCTTACTGTACTTTTTAAACTGGATTTCATTCTTCCTTTTTGTTTGTAGTTTAGCTATGTTATTCACCATTCAACTCCTGCTTATGAACAATTTCTTTGTTTCAATTAATATGTATCTGTATCTATCTATCTAATGGTCTGTCTGTCTATGTATGTATGTATGTATGTATCTATGTATCTATCTATTTATCTATCATCCTATCATCTATCTATGATGTCTATCATCGATCAATCTATGTACCTATCTATCTATCTTTCATCTGTCATCTGTGTACCTATCTATCTATGAATCAATCATCTTTTTGTCTGCCCATCTTTCCTTCTGAACAGAACAGTTAACAACAGAGCCTATTTCTCTTCCCTACATTATGCTTCCAGAAATCTTGCAAGGTAACTAAGCCATAAGGAGAGCACTGTGTTCACCGATACACTTTCATGTAGAGTCAGCCGTGTGTCCTTACAAAACCAGTTAATGGAGGTGAAAGGACTTGAACCTGTATCTCTGTCCTCTGTCCTCTTATACTTCCTGCTCTCTTGGTGACTTTATTTAGCCACATTCAGTGTGTAAGTGATCCCTGAAGACCACAAGTATCCTTCGTCTGGTCCGGTTGTCGAAAGAAAAGTGTACTTGGTTCTTTGCACACCACCATGTTTAAGGGACATCGGCGTGATCTCTGCTGATAGGTGCAGGGACAAATATAAAGGGACACCTATTTCTGGACAGGAGCATTTGGGAACAAAGAGTGTGTTGTGGAGTGAAGTGTTTATTTGATGGTCCAAACTTCCCTCCTTAGGTGTTTATTACTTCTTTACATTCGTGGACATCATAAAAAGCAATGATTTTAAAAGCCCAGACGCATATTATTACAGAAATTCATTTTTTGAGGTGAGAGGAAATGAGAAGGAACTTGCTGCACCACTAAATCTATGCCTGAGCACTGCTGAAATCAAACAAAAAGAATTCACGGTGGCTAAATAGGGCTATTTTCTACTGACTCTCTCTGGGGACTCAAACAGAATTCATTTGTTTGTTTCTTATTTTCACTTGTATAGGTAATCTGTCCCCGCTCCTTCAGCTTGTAGTTTGTCTGTGTCGTTGGATCTCAAGTGAGTCTCCAGTAAGGGAGCACGTAGGAGGTCTTGAGTTTTCATCAGTACTTCTAACACTGGATCTTTTGATTGGAGCACTCAAAGCCTGTACTTTTATTCTCATATTTGAGAGCTGTGCTCTTACTGCACTTTGAAATTCTTTTTGTTCTCATTAATATACAATCACATGCAGAACATTATGTTTTCCAGTCTACACCCTTCAACAAGTCCCCGGCAAAAGCCAGTTACAGTCGCTGTCCGTCAGCGTGTACTAAGATGCTGTAGAAACACTACATGTCTTCTCTGTGTTATGCAGCCGTACAAATGACCCCCCAAGTTACACACTATACATGCTAATCCTAATGCCCCCATTCTTTTTCCCCGCCCTTATTACTCCCTTCCCACAAACCCTACCCAGTCCCTTTCTCTTTGGTAACTGTTAGTCCACTCTCGGGTTCTGTGAGTCTGCTGCTGTCTTTTCCTTCAGTTTTTCTTTGTTATCATACTCCACACATGAGTGAAATCATTTGGTACATGTATTTCTCCTCCTTGAATATTTGACTGAGCATAATACCCTCTAGCTCCATCCACGTTTTTGCAAATAATAGGATTTGTGTTCTTCTTATGGCTGCCTACTGCACTTTTTAAACTGGATTTCATTCTTCTTTTTTGTTTGTAGTTTCGCTATGTGCTTTCACCATTGCTCTCCTGGTTATGAGCAGTAGCTTTGTGTTAATCGATATGTACCTATATCTATCTATCTGTCTGTCTATTTATTTATCAATCAATCAATCAATCAATCATCTTTTTGTCTGCCCATCTTTCCTTGTGTACAGAACAGTTAACCATATATCCTATATCACTTTAATACACTATGCTTCCAAAAAATCCTGCAAAGTATCTAGGCTGTAGAGAGACCACTGGGTTCACCGAGACACTTGCAGTTCGAGTCTTCCGCGTGTACCTACAAAACCAGGAAATGGTTGTGCCGGGACTTGAACCTGTGTCTCTATCCACTGTCCTCTTTCATCTACTTCTAACTTACTGTCTGTATTTAGCCACATTCTTTGACTAAGTGCTCCCTGAAGACCACAAGTATCATTCCTCTGGGCCTGTTGTCTCGAGAAAAGAAAATTTGTTCTTTGCTCACCACCATGTTTGAAGGACATCAGCGTGATCACCGCCGATAGGACGGAGGGTCAAATAAAAAGGAACACCAATTTCTAGACAGGAGCAGTTGGGAGCTAAGAGTGTATTGTGGAGTGACGTGTTTATTTGAGTGTCCAAACTTCCATCTTAGGTAGTTATTAGATCTTCCCATGCGTGAACGTCATAAAACCCACTGATTTCAAAGTCCCAGACGCTTATTATTACAGCAACTCAGTTGTTGAGGTGAGAGACAATGAGAAGTATGTTGCTTCACCACGAAATCAATGGCTGGGAACGGCTGAAACCAAACAAAAATAATTCACGGAGGCCAGATAGGGCTATTTTCTTCTGACTGTCTCAGGGGACTCACACAGAATCCATTTGTTTGATTGTTTGTTTTTCAGTTACACTCGTGTAGGGAACTTGTCCACACACCTTCGGCTTGTAGTTTGTCTGTGTCCTTGGATCTCAAGTGAGTCTCCTGTAAGTAAGCACGTAGGTGTCTTGAGTTTTCATCCCTTCTTTTATCCCTGTGTCTTTTGTTTGCTGCACTCAGTGCCTGACCTTTTATTCTGATGATTCAGAGCTGAGCACTTACTGCACTTAAAGAATTTTTTTTATCATTAAGCTAAAATCACTTGAAGAACATTATGTTTACTATGCTCCCCCCTTCACCAAGTACCCCTGAAAAACCTCTTCAGTCGCTGTCGATCTGCGTAGTTGGATGCTGTAGACCCCTTCACCATGTCCCTCCCAACAGACCCCGTTACAGTCGCTGTCCATCAGTGAGTAGTAAGATGCTATATGATCTCTACTAGCCTTCTCTGTGTTGTACAGCACTCCCCATGCCCCCTCAACCCCAAGCATTATACATGCTTAAACTAATGCCCCCATTCTTTCTCCTCACACTTATCCCTCCCTTCAGACCCACCCTATCAATTCCTTTTCCGTTTGGTAACTTTTAGTCAACTCTCGGGTTCTGTGAGTCTGCTGCTGTTTTTTACCTTCAGTTTTTCTTTGTTGTTATACTCCACACATGAGTGAAAACACTTGGTACTTGTCTTTCTCCGCCTGGCCTATTTCTCTGAACATACTACCGTCTAGCTCCATCCATGTCATTGCAAATGGTAGGATTTGTTTTCTTCTTAAGGCTGCTTACTGCACTTTTTAAACTGGATTTCATTCTTCCTTTTTGTTTGTAGTTTAGCTTTGTTTTCACCATTCAACTCCTGCTTATGAACAATAGCTTTGTGTCAATCGATATGTATCTGTATCTATCTATCTAATGGTCTGTCTCTCTATGTATGTATGTATGTATGTATGTGTGTATCTATGTATCTATCTAACTTCCTATCATCTATCTATGTTGTCTATCATCGATCAATCTATGTACCTATCTATCTATCTTTCATCTGTCATCTGTGTACCTATCTATCTATGAATCAATCATCTTTATGTCTGCCCATCTATCCTTCTGTACAGAACAGTTAACAACAGAGCCTATGTCTCTTCCCTACATTATGCTTCCAGAAATCTTGCAAGGTAACTAAGCCATAAGGAGAGCACTGTGTTCACCGATACACTTTCATGTAGAGTCAGCCGCGTGTGCTTACAAAACCAGTAAATGGAGGTGAAAGGACTTGAACATGTATCTCTGTCCTCTGTCCTCTTATAGTTCCTGCTCGCTTGGTGACTTTATTTAGCCACATTCAGTGAGTAAGTGTTCCCTGAAGATCACAAGTATCCTTCGTCTGGTCTGGTTGTTGAAAGAAAAGTGTACTTGGTTCTTTGCACACCACCATGTTTGAGGGACATCGGCGTGATCACTGCTGATAGGTGCAGGGACAAATATAAAGGAACACCTATTTCTGGACAGGAGCATTTGGGAACAAAGAGTGTGTTGTGGAGTGAAGTGTTTATTTGAGGGTCCAAACTTCCCCCCTTAGGTGGTTATTACTTCTTTACATTCGTGAACATCATAAAAAGCAATGATTTTAAAAGCCCAGACGCATATTATTACAGCAATTCATTTGTTGAGGTGAGAGGAAATGAGAAGGAACTTGCTGCACCACTAAATCTATGCCTGAGCACTGCTGAAATCAAACAAAAAGAATTCACGGTGGCTAGATAGGGCTATTTTCTACTGACTCTCTCTGGGGACTCAAACAGAATTCATTTGTTTGTTTGTTTCTTATTTTCACTTGTATAGGTAATCTGTCCCCGCCCCTTCAGCTTTTAGTTTGTCTGTGTCCTTGGATCTCAAGTGAGTCTCCAGTAAGGGAGCACGTAGGAGGTCTTGAGTTTTCATCAGTTCTTCTAACACTGGGTCTTTTGATTGGAGCACTCAAAGCCTGTACTTTTATTCAGATATTTGAGAGCTGTGCTCTTACTGCACTTTGAAATTCTTTTTGTTCTCATTAATATACAATCACATGCAGAACATTATGTTTTCCAGTCTACACCTTTAACCAAGTCCCCGGCAAAAGCCAGTTACAGTCGCTGTCCGTCAGCGTGTACTAAGATGCTGTAGAATCACTACATGTCTTCTCTGTGTTATGCAGCCGTACAAATGACCCCCCAAGTTACACACTATACATGCTAATCCTAATGCCCAAATTCTTTTTCCCCGCCCTTATTACTCCCTTCCCACAAACCCTCCCCAGACCCTTTCTTTTTGGTAACTGTTAGTCCACTCTCGGGTTGTGTGAGTCTGCTGCTGTCTTTTCCTTCAGTTTTTCTTTGTTATCATACTCTACACATGAGTGAAATCATTTGGTATATGTATTTCTCCTCCTTGAATATTTGACTAAGCATAATACCCTCTAGCTCCATCCACGTTATTGCAAATGATAGGATTTGTTTTCTTCTTATGGCTGCCTACTGCATTTTTTAAACTGGATTTCATTCTTCTTTTTTGTTTGTAGTTTCGCTATGTGCTTTCACCATTGCTCTCCTGGTTATGAGCAGTAGATTTGTGTTAATCGATATGTACCTATATCTATCTATCTGTCTGTCTATTTATCAATCAATCAATCAATCAATCATCCTTTTGTCTGCCCATCTGTCCTTGTTTACAGAACAGTTAACCATATGTCCTATATCACTTTCCTACACTATGCTTCCAAAAATCCTGCAAAGTATCTAGGCTTTAGAGAGAGCACTGGGTTCACCGAGACACTTGCAGGTCGTGTCGGCCGCGTGTACCTACAAAACCAGGAAATTTTTGTGCTGGGACTTGTACCCGTGTCTCTATCCTCTGTCCTCTTTCATCTCCTTCTAACTTACTGTCTGTATTCAGCCACATTCTTTGACTAAGTGCTCCCTGAAGACCACAAGTATCATTCCTCTGTTCCTGTTGTCACGAGGAAAGTAAACATGTTCTTTGCTCACCACCATGTTTGAAGGACATCAGCGTGATCACCGCCGATAGGACGGAGGGTCAAATGAAAAGGAACACCAATTTCTAGATAGGTGAAGTTGGGAGCTAAGAGTGTATTGTGGGGTGACGTGTTTATTTGATTGTCCAAACTACCCTCTTTAGGTAGTTATTAGATCTTCACATTCGTGAACACCATAAAACCCACTGATTTCAAAGGCCCAGATGCTTATTATTACAGCAACTCAGTTGTTGAGGTGAGAGAAAATGAGAAGTATGTTGCTGCACCACTAAATCAATGGCTGGGTACGGCTGAAACTAAACATAAAGAATTCACTTTGGCCAGATAGGGCTATTTTCTCCTGACTGTATCAAGGGACTCAAACAGAATTCATTTGTTTGATTGTTTTTCAGTTTCACTCGTGTAGCCTATTTGTCCACACACCTTCGGCTTGTAGTTTGTCTGTGTCCTTGGATCTCAAGTGATTCTCCTGTAAGTAATCACGTAGGTGTCTTGAGTTTTCATCCCTTCTGTTAACCCTGTGTCTTCTGTTTGCTGCACTCAGTGCCTGACCTTTTATTCTGATGATTCAGTGCTGTGCACTTATTGCACTTAAAGAATTTTTTTTATCATTAAGCTTAAATCACTTGAAGAACATTATGATTACTATGCTCCCCCCTTCACCAAGTACCCCTGAAAAACCTCTTCAGTCGCTGTTGATCTGCGTAGTTGGATGCTGTAGACCCCTTCACCATGTCCCTCCCAACAGACCCCGTTACATTCGCTGTCCATCAGTGAGTAGTAAGATGCTATATGATCTCTACTAGACTTCTCTGTGTTGTACAGCACTCCCCATGCCCCCTCGACCCCAAGCATTATACATGCTAAAACTAATGAACCCATTCTTTCTCCTCACACTTATCCCTCCCTTCAGACCCACCCTATCAAGTCCTTTTCCGTTTGTAACTTTTAGTCAACTCTCGGGTTCTGTGAGTCTGCTGCTGTTTTTTTCCTTCAGTTTTTCTTTGTTGTTATACTCCACACATGAGTGAAAACACTTGGTACTTGTCTTTCTCCGCCTGGCCTATTTCTCTGAACATACTACCGTCTAGCTCCATCCAGGTCATTGCAAATGGTAGGATTTGTTTTCTTCATAAGTCTGCTTACTGCACTTTTTTAACTGGATTTCATTCTTCCTTTTTGTTTGCAGTTTAGCTATGTTATTCACCATTCAACGCCTCGTTATGAACAATAGCTTTGTGTCAATCGATATGTATCTGTATCTATCTATCTAATGGTCTGTCTGTCTATCTATGTATGTATGTATATATGTATCTATGTATCTATCTATCTATCTATCTATCTATCTATCTATCTATCTATCTATCTATCTAAATATCTATCTTCCTATCATCTATCTATGATGTCTATCATCTATCAATCTATGTACCTATCTATCTATCTTTCATCTGTCATCTGTGTACCTATCTTTCTATGAATCAATCATCTTTTTGTCTGCCCATCTATCCTTCTGTACAGAACAGTTAACAACATAGCCTATGTCTCTTCCCTACATTATGCTTCCAGAAATCTTGCAAGGTAACTAAGCAATAAGGAGAGCACTGTGTTCACCGATACATTTTCAGGTAGAGTCAGCCGCGTGTGCTTACAAAACCAGTAAATGGAGGTGAAAGGACTTGAACCTGTATCTCTGTCATCTGTACTCTTATACTTCCTGCTCGCTTGGTGACTTTATTTAGCCACATTCAGTGAGTAAGTGATCCCTGAAGACCACAAGTATCCTTCGTCTGGTCCGGTTGTCGAAAGAAAAGTGTACTTGGTTCTTTGCACACCACCATGTTTGAGGGACATTGGCTTGATCACTGCTGAGAGGTGCAGGGACAAATATAAAGGAACACCTATTTCTGGACAGGAGCAGTTGGGAACAAAGAGTGTGTTGTGGAGTGAAGTGTTAATTTGAGGGTACAAACTTCCCTCCTTAGGTGGTTATTACTTCTTTACATTCGTGAACATCATAAAAAGCAATGATTTTAAAAGCCCAGAGGCATATTATTACAGCAATTCATTTGTTGAGGTGAGAGGAAATGAGAAGGAAGTTGCTGCACCACTAAATCTATGCCTGAGCACTGCTAAAACCAAACAAAAAGATTTCACGTTGGCTAGATAGGGCTATTTTCTACTGACTCTCTCTGGGGTCCAAAACAGAATCCATTTCTTTCTTTGTTTCTCAGTTTCACTTGTGTAGGGTACCTGTCCCCGCCCCTTCAGCTTGTAGTTTGTCTGTGTCCTTGGATCTCAAGTGAGTCTCCAGTAAGGGAGCACGTAGGTGGTCTTGAGTTTTCATCAGTTCTTCTAACCCTGTGTCTTTTGATTGGAGCACTCAAAGACTGTACTTTTATTCTGATATTTGAGAGCTGTACTCTTACTGCACTTTGAAATTTTTTTTGTTCTCATTAATATACAATCACACGCAGAAAATTATGTTATTCTGTCTACCCGCTTCACCAAGTCACCCCAAAACCCAGTTACAGCCGCTCTCCGTCAGCATGTACTAAGATGCTGTAGAGTCACTACATGTCTTCTCTGTGTTGTACAGCCCTACCCATGACACCCCACCCTACACATTATACATGCTAATCCTAATGCCCCCATTCTTTTTCCCCGCACTTATTACTCCCTTCCCACAAACCCTACCCAGTCCCTTTCTCTTTGGTAACTGTTAGTCCACTCTCGGGTTCTGTGAGTCTGCTGCTGTCTTTTCCTTCAGATTTTCTTTGTTATCATACTCCACACATGAGTGAAATCATTTGGTACATGTATTTCTCCGCATGGCCTATTTGACTGAGCATAATACCCTCTAGCTCCATCCAAGTTATTGCCAATGATAGGATTTGTTTTCTTCTTATGGCTGATTACTGCACTTTTAAAACTGGATTTTATTCTAATTTTTCGTTTGTAGTTTCGCTATGTGCTTCAACCATTGCTCTCATGGTTATGAGCAATAGCTTTGTGTTAATCGATATGAACCTATATCTATCTATCTGTCTGTCTATCAATCAATCAATCAATCAATCAATCATCTTTCTGTCGGCCCATCTGTCCTTGTGTACAGAACAGTTAACCACATATCCTATTTCACTTTCCTACATTATGCTTCCAAAAATCCTGCAAGTTAACAAGGCTGTAGGGAGAGCACTGGGTTCACCGAGACACTTGCGGATCGTGTCGGCCGAGTGTACCTACAAATCCAGGAAATGGTTGTGCAGGGACTTGAACCCGTGTCTCTATCCTCTGTCCTCTTTCATCTCCTTCTCACTTCCTGTCTGTATTTAGCCACATTCATTCACTTAGTGCTCCCTGAAGACCACAAGTATCCTTCCTCTGGGACTGTGGTCGACAGAAACGTAAAATTGTTGCTTTGCTCACCACCATGTTTGAAGGACATCTATGTGAACACCACTGATAGGATTGAGGGTCAAAATAAAAGAACACCAATTTCTAGACAGGAGCAGTTGGGAGCTAAGAGTGTTTGTGGTGTGACATGTTTATTTGAGTGTCCAAACTTCCCTCTTTAGGTGGTTATTACTTCACATTCGTGAAGATCATAAAACCCACAGAGTTCAAAGGCCCAGATTCTATTTATTAGAGCAACTCAGTTGTGGAGGTGAGAGAAAATGAGAAGGACGTTGCTCCACCACTAAATCTATGGCTGGGCCTAGCTGAAAACAAACAAAAAGAATTCACGTTGGCCAAATCGTGCTATTTTCTACTGACTGTCTCTGGGGGCTCAAACAGAATCCATTTGTTTGATTGTTTGTTTTTCAGTTTCACTCGTGTAGGGTACTTGTCCACACACCTTCGGCTTGTAGTTTGTCTGTGTCTTTGGATCTCAAGTGAGTCTCCTGTAGGGAAGCACGTGGGTTTCTTGAGTTTTCTTCGGTTCTTTTAACCCTGTGTCTTTTGTTTGCAGCACTCAGAGCCTGACCTTTTATTCTGATGATTCAGAGCTGTGCCCTTTTTGACTTAAAAAATTTTTTTTGTTATCATTAATCTACAATCACGTGAAGAACATTATGTTTACTATGCTCCTCCTTAACCAAGTCCACCAGAAAAAACCTCCTAAAGTCGCTGTTCATCAGCATAGTTGGATGCTTTAAACCCCTGCAGGATGTACCCCTTCAAAGACACCGATACAGTCGCTGTCAATCATGGAGTAGTAAGATGTTATATAACTTCTACTAGTCTTCTCTGTGTTGTACAGCACTCCCCATGTCCCGCGCGACCCCACGCAATGTACATGGTAATCCTAATGCCCCCATTCTTTCTCCCCGCACTTATCGTTCCATTCATATCCACCCTGCCCAGTCCTTTTCCCTTAGGCATCTTTTAGTCAACTCTCGGGTTCTGTGTGTATACTGCTGTTTTGTTCCTTCAGTTTTTCTATGTTGTTTTAATCCACACATGAGTGATATCATTTGACATTGTCTTTCTCCGCCTGACCTATTTTTCTGAACATACTCCTGTCTAGCTGCATCCACGTCATTGCAAATGGTAGGATTTATTTTCTTCTTATGGCTGCTTACTGCACTTTGTATACTGGATTATATTCATCTTTTTTGTTTGTAGTTTAGCTATTTGATTTCACCATTCATGTCCTGGTTATGAGCAACAGCTTTGTGTCAATCGATATGTATCTGTATCTATCTATCGCTCTGTCTGTCTGTATATCTATCTATCTTTCTATATATATCCTTCTTTCTATCTCTCTATCCTCTTTATTTATCTATCCATCTATCTAGCTTCCTGTCTTCTATCTATCATGTGTATCATCCATCTATCATCTGTCATCTATCTATCTATGAAACAATCTTCTTTCTGTCTGTCCGTCTATCCTTATGTACAGAAGAGTTAACTACATCACCTATGTCAATTCCCTACATTATGCTTCCAAAAACAATGCAAGGTCACTAGGACGTAGGGACAGCACTGGGCTCACTGAGACAATTGCATATCGAATCAGCCGCGTGTGCTTACAAAACCAGTAAATGGTGGTGCAGGGACTTGAACGCGTATCTCTGTCTTCTGTCCTCTTAAACCTCCTTCTCGCTTGCTAACTGTACTTAGCCACGTTCATTGACTAAGTCCTCACTGAAGCACCCAAGTATACTTCCTCTTAGCCTGTTGTAGACAGAAAAGTATACTTGGTGCTTTACTCACCACCATGTTTGAGGGACATTGGCGTGTACACCACTGATAGGAGGAGGGACAAATAAAAAGGAACACCTATTTATAGACAGGAGCATTTGGGAGCAAAGCGTGTGTTGTGGAGAGACGTGTTTGGTTGAGTGTCCAAACTTCCCTCTTTATGTGGCTATTACTTCTTTACAATCGTGGATATCATAAAACCCAGTGATTTCAAAAGCCCAGACGCATATTATTACAGCAATTCATTTGTTGATGTGAGAGAAATGAGAAGGACATTGCAGTACCACTAAATGTATACCTGGGCACTGCTGATACCAAACAAAAGGAATTCACCGTGGCTAGGTAGGACTATTTTCTAGTGACTGTCTCTGGGGACTCAAACAGAATCCATTTGTTTCTTTGTTTCAAAGATTCACTTGTATAGGGTACCTGTCCCCGCCCGTTCATCTTGTAGTTTGTCTGTGTCCTTGGATCACAAGTGAGTCTCCAGTAAGGGAGCACTTAGGTGATCTTGAGTTTTCATCAGTTCTTCTAACCCTGTGTCTTTTGATTGGAGCATTGAAAGCCTGTACTTTTATTCTGATATTTGATAGCTAGGCTCTTACTGCACTTTGAAATTTTTTTTGTTCTCATTAATATACAATCACATGCAGAACAATATGTTAACTAGTCTAACCCCTTCACCAAGTCCTCGCCAAATCCCAGTTTCAGTCGCTGTCCGTCAGCGTGTCGTAAGATGCTCTAGAATCACTACTTGTCTTCTCTGTGTTGTATAGCCCTCCCAATGACCCTTCACCCTACACATTATTCATGCTAATCCTAATGCCCCCATTCTTTTTCCCCGCCCTTATCAATCCCTTCCCACAAACACTACCCAGTCCCTTTCTCTTTGGTAACTCTTAGTCCACTCTCGGGTTCTGTGTATATGCTGCTGTTTCTTCCTTCAGTTTTTCTTTGTTATCGTACTCCACACATGAGTTAAAACATTTGGTACATGTATTTCTCCGACTGGCCTATTTGACTGAGCATAATACCCTCTAGCTCCATCCAAGTTACTGCCAATGATAGGATTTGTTTTCTTCTTATGGATGCTTACCGCACTTTTTAAACTAGATTTTATTCTTCTTTTTTCTTTTTATTTTCTCTATGTGCTTCAACCATTGCTCTCATGGTTATGAGCAATAGCTTTGTGTTAAATGATATGTCCCTTTATCTATCTGTCTGTCTGTCTATCTATCTATCTATCAATCAACCAATCAATTAATCATCATTTGTCTGCCCTTCTGTCCTTGTGTACAGAACAGTTAACGACATAGCCTATGTCACTTTCCTACATTATGCTTCCAAAAATCCTGCAAGGTATGTAGGCTGTAGGGAGAGCACTGGGTTCACCGAGATACTTGCGGGTCGTGTCGGCCGAGTGTACCTACAAAACCAGGAAATGGTTGTGCAGGGACTTGAACCCGTGTCTCTATCCTCTGTCCTCTTTCATCTCCTTCTCACTTCCTGTCTGTATTTAGCCACATTCATTCACTAAGTGCTCCCTGAATACCACAAGTATCCTTCCTCTGGGCCTGTGGTCGACAGAAACGTAAACTTGTTGCTTTGCTCACCACCATGTTTGAAGGACATCTATGTGAACACCACTGATAGGATGGAGGGTCAAATAAAAAGGAACACCAATTTCTAGACAGGCGCAGCTGGGAGCAAAGAGTGTGTTGTGGAGTGAAGTGTTTATTTCAGTGTCCAAACTTCCCTCTTTATATAGTTATTACTTATTTACGTTCATGATCTTCATAAAACCCACTGATCTCAAAGGTCCAGATGTATACTTTTACAGCAATTCAATTGTTGAGTTGAGAGAAAATGAGAAAGACGTTGCTGTACCACTAAATCTATGGCTGGGCAATGCTGAAACCAAACAAAAAGAATTCACGTTTGCCAGATAGGGCTATTTTCTTCTGACTGTCTTTATGAACTCAAACAGAATCCATTCTAGGATTGTTTGTTTTTCAGTTTCACTGTGTTGGGTACCTGTACACACCCCTTCGGCTTTTAGATTGTCTGTGTCCTTGGATCTCAAGAGAGTCTCCTGTAAGGGAGCATGAAGGTGGTCTTGAGTTTTCATCCCTTCTTTTAACCCTGTGTCATTTGTTTGGAGCACTCAAAGCCTGTCCTTTTATTCTGATGATTCAGAGCTGTGCCCTTATTGCACTTAAAAAAATTGTTTTTGTTATCATTAATCTACAATCACGTGAAGAACATTATGTTTACTAGACTCCCCCCTTCACCAAGTCCCTCCCAAAAACTTCTTACAGTTGCTGTCAGTTAGCAGAGATGGATGCTGTAGACCCGTTCACGATGTACCCCCACACACACCCCATTACAGTCGCTGTCCTTCAGCGTGTAGTAAGATGCTGTAGAATATCTACTTGTCTTCTCTGTGTTGTACAGCACTCGCCATGCGACCCCACCCTCACGCATTATACATGCTTATCCTAATTTCCCTTTTCTTTCTCCCCACCCTTATCCCTCCCTTCCCAACCACCTTTCTCAGTCCTTTTCCCTTTGGTAACTGTTACTCCACATTCGAGTTCTGTGAGTCTGCTGCTGTTTTTTTTTGCAGTGTCTCTTTGTTGTTATAATCCACACATGAGTGAAATCATTTGGTACTTGTCTTTCTCCGCCTGGAATATTTCACTGAGCATACTACCGTCTCGCTCCATCCACGTCATTGCAAATGGTAGCATTTGTTTTCTTCTTATGGCTGCAAACTGCAGTTTTTAAACTGGACTTCTTTCTTCCTTTTAGTTTGTAGTTTCGCTATGTGCTTTCACCATTGGTCTCCTGGTTATGAGCAATAGCTTTGTGCTATTTAATATGTATCTGTATGTATCTTTCTATCTATATATCTGTCTATCTAACTATCTATCTGTCTATCCTTCTATCTTTCTATTTATCTATCTGTCTTTCTATCTATCTATTTACCTATCTATCTATCATCTATCTGTCTATCAATCTATCTTCCTATCTACCTATCATGACTATCGTCTGTCTATCTGTCATCTGTCATCTATCTATCTATCTATGAATCAATCATCTTTTTGTCTGGCCATCTATCCTTATGACCAGGACAGTTAACAACATCGCCTATGTCACTTCCCTACATTATGCTTCCAAAAATATTGCAAAGTAACTAGTCCTTAGGGAGAGCACTGGGTTCACTGAGACACTTGCAGGTCGAGTCAGCCGCTTGTGCTTACAAATCCAGTAATTTATGGTGGTGCAGGGACATGCACCCATCTCTCTGTCCTCTGTCATCTTTTACCTCCTTCTCGCTTGCTGACTGTATTCAGCCACATTCGTTGACTAAGTGCTTCCAGAAGACCACAACTATCGTTCTTCGGGGCCTGTTTAGACAGAAAAGTATACTTGGTGCTTTGCTCACCACCAAGTTTGAGGGACAATGGCATGATCACCGCTGATAGGAGGAGGGACAAATAAAAAGAACACCTCTTTCTAGGCAGCAGCATTTGGGAGCAAAGAGATTGTTGTGGAGTTACGTGTTTGTTTGAGTGTCCAAACTATCCTCTTTAGTTGGTTATTACTACTTTACTTTCAAGAACATCGTAAAATCCACAGATTTCAAAAGCCCAGACACATATTATTACAGCAATTCAGTTGTTGAGGTGAGAAAAAATGAGAAGGACGTTGCTGTACCACTAAATCTATGGCTGGGCACTGCTGAAACCAAACAAAAAGAATTCACGGTGTCTAGATAGGGCTATTTCTACTGACTGTCTCTGGGGACTCAAACAAAATCCATTTGTTTGTTTGTTTGCTTTTCGGTTACACTTGTGTAGGGTTGCTGTCCCCACCCCTTCGGATTGTAGTTTGTCTGTGTCTTTGGATCTCAAGTCAGTCTCCTATAGGGGAGCACTTAGGTGATCTTGAGTTTTCATCCCTTCTTTTAACCCTGTGTCTTTTGTTTGGAGCTCGCAAAGCCTGTTTTATTGCTGTGCCCATATTGCACTTAAAAACATTTTTCTAATCATTAATCTGTAATCACGTGAAGAACATCATATTTACTAGGCTCCCACCTTCACCAAGTCCCCACCAAAACCTCTTACAGTCGTTGTCCATAAGCATTGTTGTATGCTGTAGACTGCTTCATCATGTCCTCCCACAAACACCCCATTACAGTCGCTGTCCATCAGCGTGTAGTAAATGCTGTAGAATCTCTACTTGTCTTCTCTGTGTTGTACATCCCTCCCTTTGCCCCCCCGAGCCCACGCATTATACATGTTAATCCTAATGTCCCCTTTCTTCTCCCTGCCCTTATCCCTCCCTTCCCACACACCCTGCCCATTCCCTTTCCCTTTGGTAACTGTTATTGAACTCTCGGGTTCTGTGAGTCTGCTGCTGTTTATTTCCTCCAGTTTTTCTTTGTTGTTATACTCCACACATGAGTGAAATCATTGGCTACAGGTCTTTCTCCACCTGGTATATATCACTGAGCATGCTACCGTCTAGCTACATCCACATCCTTGCAAATGGTAGGATTTGTTTTCTTCTTATGGCTGCTTACTGCACTTTTTAAACTGGACTTCATTCTTCCTTTTTGTTTGTAGTTTCCCTATGTGCTTTCACCATTGATCTGTTGGTTATGAGCAATAGCTTTGTGTTAATCGATATGTATCTGAATCTGTGTAACTGTCTGTCTATCTATCAATCTATCTATCCTTCTATCTTTCTATCTATGTATCTCTCTATCTATCTTCCTATCATCTATCTATCGTATCTATCATCTATCTATAATCTCTCATTTATCTATGTATGTATGAATCAATCATCTTTTTGTCTTCCCATCTATCCTTATGTACAGAACAGTTAACAACATCGCCTATGTCACTTCCCTACATTATGCTTCCAAAAATCTTGCCAAGTAACTAGGACGTATGGAGAGCACTGGGTACACTGAGACAATTGCAGGTCGAGTCTGCCGCGTGTGCTTACAAAACCAGTAAATGGTTGTCCAGGGACTTGAACCCATATCTCTGTCCTCTGTCCTCTTTTACCTCCTTCTCGCCTGCTGACTCTTATTTGCCACAATAATTGACTAAGTCTTCCCTGAAGACCACAAGTATCCTTCCTCTGGGCCTGTTGTAGTCAGAAAAGTATACTTGGTGCTTTGCTCATCACCAAGTATGAAGGACATCGGCGTGATCACCTCTGATAGGAGGAGGGACAAATAAAAATGAACACCTATTTCTAGACAGGAGCAGTTTTGAACAAAGAGTGTGTTGTGGAGTGACGTGTTTACTTGAGTGTCCAACCTTCACTCTTAAGTGGTTATTACTTTTTTACATTCATGAACATCATAAAACGCACTGATTTCAAAAGCCCAGATGCATATTATTACAGAAATTCTGTTATTGAGGTAAGAAAAATTGAGAAGGACTTTGCTGTACAACGGAATCTATTTCTGGGCACTGCTGAAACCAAACAAAAAAAATTCATGGTGGCCAGCTAGGGCTATTTTCTACTGACTGTCTCTGGGGACTCAAACAAAATCCATTTGTTGGTTTGTTTGTTTCTCAGTTTCACTTTTTTTGGGTACCTGTCACCGCCCCTTCAGCTTTTAATTTGTCCGTGTCCTGGGATCTCAAGTGAGTCTCCTGTAAGGGAGCACATACATGATCTTGAGTGAAAGATAGCTTAGTTTAGTATGATGCTTTCCTATCTACCTACCTATCTATCTCTTTACCTATCTATGTAATCTTTCTATCTATCTATCTGTCATCTATCTATGTATGGTCTGTCATCTATCTACTATCATCTGTGTATCTATCTAATTAATCTCTCATCTATATGTATGTATATCAGTCGAATCTATGTATCAATCATTTGTCTCTCTCTATATCTGTTTTCTCACTTTTGTCAACGTTCTATCCCTAGGTGCACTTTGATTCCTCTGTGTCCTTCTCAGTCTCAATTCCTTGTGTTTGTTTTTGTGAGTTAGCTGTGTGTTTGGGTCTTGAGAGGAGTGGCCTTGGGTGGGAACTTCTCCTACATAGGTGGCACGAGTCTGCTGGGTGTGGATAGTGTGGTTGGTGGGCTGCGCTCTTGAAACTGTGCAGCCCAGTGCCCTCCAGCTGCTCTGCCCCTGGGCCATTCCTGCAGGGACGGCTGCATGAGCTGCAGGGAATATCCGAGGCACCATGCAGGTAGCACCCTGGTGGGCTTGCGGGATCCGTGGTAGGTACATGCCCCGTAGTATGTCTTTTTGCCTGTGCACCGATGTTACCTCGGTGGCCCTGCTTGGTGGCACATCTTCAGAGAGTATGTGTGTAGTCACTGGTTAAGGGAACTGCCCTTTGGTGACACGCGGGGTTCTTCTGGGCCAGTGGCCCATGGACTTGCTGAGGTGGCAGCCCAGCTAGCTTGTGGGGAAACTGCTCCCCTCTGCTGTCAAGGTGGAGGTGGAATTTCAGTGCATTTATGCATTTTGATGTGAGTGAGGTCTATCTGAAATGGAATAGTAGCGTTGAGAGCTATTTTTCCACCCCCTCAACTTGTAGTTCATCTTCGTCCTTGGATCTCAAGTTAGTCTCCTGTAAGGGAGCACGTAGGTGGTCTTGAGTTTTCATCCCTTCTTTTAACCCTGTGTCTTTTCATTGGAGTCCTGAAGAGCCTGTCCTTTTATTTTGAGAATTGAGCGCTATGTCCTTATTGCACTTTAAAAATTTTTTTTGTTATCATTAATCCACAATCACGCAAAGAACATTATGTTCACCAAGTACACAACGTCCCCCCCAAAAACCCCATAACAGTAGCTGTCCATCAGCATAGTTGGATGCTGTGGACCCCTTCACCATGTCCCCAACTCACCCCGTTACAGTCGCTTTCCATCAGCGTGTAGTAAGATGCTGTAGAATCACTACTTTCTTCTCTGTGTTGTGCAGCCCTCCCCATGCTCCCCCCACCCACACATTATACATGCTAATCCTAATGCCCCCTTTCTTTCTCCCCACATTTAACAAACCCTTCCCACCCACCCTGCCTAGTCCCCTTCTCTTTGGTAACTGTTAGTCAACTCTTGGGTTCTGTGAGTCTGCTGCTGTTTTCTACCTTCAGTTTTTCTTTGTTATTATACTCAACACATGAGTGAAATCATTTGGTACTTGTCTTTCTCCGCATGGCCTTTTTCACTGAGCATAATACCCTCTAGCTCCATCCACGTTGTTCAAATGGTAGGATTTTTTTCTTCTTACGGCTGCTTACTGTACTTTTAAAACTAGATTTCTGTCTTCTCTTTTGTCTGTAGTTTCACTATGTGCTTTCACCATTGCTCTCCTCGTTATTAGCAATAACATTACGTTAATCAATATGTACCTATATCTATCTATTCATCTGTCTACCTATCTATCTGTCTGTCTTCCTATCATCTATCTAAGATGTCTATCATCAATCTATGTACCTATCTATCTATCTTTCATCTGTCGTCTGTCTAGCTATCTATCTATGAATCAATCATCTTTTTGTCTGCCCATCTATCCTTATGTACAGAACAGTTAACATCATCGCCTTTGTCACTTCCCTACATTATGCTTCCAAAAATCTTTCAAGGTAACTAGGCTGTAGGAAGAGCACTCGGTTCTCCGAGACACTTGCAGGTCGAGTCAGCCACGTGTACCTACAAAACCAGTAAATGTTTGTGCAGGGACTTGAACCCGTGTCTGTATCCTCTATTATCTTCTTCTCACTGGCTGAGTCTATTTAGCCACATTCATTGACTAAGTGCTCCGTGAAGACCACAAGTATTGTTCCTCTGGGCCTGTTGTCCACAGAAAGAAAACTTGGTATTTGCTCACCACCATGTTTGAGGGACATCGGCGTGATCACCGCTGATAGGATGGAACGACAAATGAAAAGGAACACCAGTTGCTAGACAGGAGCAGTTGGGAGCAAAGAGTGTGTTGTGGAGTGACGTGTTTATTTCAGTGTCCAAACTTCCCTCTTTATATAGTCATTACTTCTTTACGTTCATGAACTTCATAAAACCCACTGATCTCAAAGGTCCAGACGTATACTTTTACAGCAATTCAATTGTTGAGTTGAGAGAAAATGAGAAAGACGTTGCTGTACCACTAAATCTATGGCTGGGCAATGCTGAAACCAAACAAAAAGAATTCACGTTTGCCAGATAGGGCTATTTTCTTCTGACTGTCTTTATGGACTCAAACAGAATCCATTCTAGGATTGTTTGTTTTTCAGTTTCACTGTGTTGGGTACCTGTACACACCCCTTCGGCTTTTAGATTGTCTGTGTCCTTGGATCTCAAGAGAGTCTCCTGTAAGGGAGCACGAAGGTGGTCTTGAGTTTTCATCCCTTCTTTTAACCCTGTGTCATTTGTTTGGAGCACTCAAAGCCTGTCCTTTTATTCTGATGATTCAGAGCTGTGCCCTTATTGCACTTAAAAAATTGTTTTTGTTATCATTAATCTACAATCACGTGAAGAACATTATGTTTACTAGACTCCCCCCTTCACCAAGTCCCTCCCAAAAACTTCTTACAGTTGCTGTCAGTTAGCAGAGATGGATGCTGTAGACCCGTTCACGATGTACCCCCACACACACCCCATTACAGTCGCTGTCCTTCAGCGTGTAGTAAGATGCTGTAGAATATCTACTTGTCTTCTCTGTGTTGTACAGCACTCGCCATGCGACCCCACCCTCACGCATTATACATGCTTATCCTAATTTCCCTTTTCTTTCTCCCCACCCTTATCCCTCCCTTCCCAACCACCTTTCTCAGTCCTTTTCCCTTTGGTAACTGTTACTCCACATTCGAGTTCTGTGAGTCTGCTGCTGTTTTTTTTTGCAGTGTCTCTTTGTTGTTATAATCCACACATGAGTGAAATCATTTGGTACTTGTCTTTCTCCGCCTGGAATATTTCACTGAGCATACTACCGTCTCGCTCCATCCACGTCATTGCAAATGGTAGCATTTGTTTTCTTCTTATGGCTGCAAACGGCAGTTTTTAAACTGGACTTCTTTCTTCATTTTAGTTTGTAGTTTCGCTATGTGCTTTCACCATTGGTCTCCTGGTTATGAGCAATAGCTTTGTGCTATTTAATATGTATCTGTATGTATCTTTCTATCTATATATCTGTCTATCTAACTATCTATCTGTCTATCCTTCTATCTTTCTATTTATCTATCTGTCTTTCTATCTATCTATTTACCTATCTATCTATCATCTATCTGTCTATCAATCTATCTTCCTATCTACCTATCATGACTATCGTCTGTCTATCTGTCATCTGTCATCTATCTATCTATCTATGAATCAATCATCTTTTTGTCTGGCCATCTATCCTTATGACCAGGACAGTTAACAACATCGCCTATGTCACTTCCCTACATTATGCTTCCAAAAATATTGCAAAGTAACTAGTCCTTAGGGAGAGCACTGGGTTCACTGAGACACTTGCAGGTCGAGTCAGCCGCTTGTGCTTACAAATCCAGTAATTTATGGTGGTGCAGGGACATGCACCCATCTCTCTGTCCTCTGTCATCTTTTACCTCCTTCTCGCTTGCTGACTGTATTCAGCCACATTCGTTGACTAAGTGCTTCCAGAAGACCACAACTATCGTTCTTCGGGGCCTGTTTAGACAGAAAAGTATACTTGGTGCTTTGCTCACCACCAAGTTTGAGGGACAATGGCATGATCACCGCTGATAGGAGGAGGGACAAATAAAAAGAACACCTCTTTCTAGGCAGCAGCATTTGGGAGCAAAGAGATTGTTGTGGAGTTACGTGTTTGTTTGAGTGTCCAAACTATCCTCTTTAGTTGGTTATTACTACTTTACTTTCAAGAACATCGTAAAATCCACAGATTTCAAAAGCCCAGACACATATTATTACAGCAATTCAGTTGTTGAGGTGAGAAAAAATGAGAAGGACGTTGCTGTACCACTAAATCTATGGCTGGGCACTGCTGAAACCAAACAAAAAGAATTCACGGTGTCTAGATAGGGCTATTTCTACTGACTGTCTCTGGGGACTCAAACAAAATCCATTTGTTTGTTTGTTTGCTTTTCGGTTACACTTGTGTAGGGTTGCTGTCCCCACCCCTTCGGATTGTAGTTTGTCTGTGTCTTTGGATCTCAAGTCAGTCTCCTATAGGGGAGCACTTAGGTGATCTTGAGTTTTCATCCCTTCTTTTAACCCTGTGTCTTTTGTTTGGAGCTCGCAAAGCCTGTTTTATTGCTGTGCCCATATTGCACTTAAAAACATTTTTCTAATCATTAATCTGTAATCACGTGAAGAACATCATATTTACTAGGCTCCCACCTTCACCAAGTCCCCACCAAAACCTCTTACAGTCGTTGTCCATAAGCATTGTTGTATGCTGTAGACTGCTTCATCATGTCCTCCCACAAACACCCCATTACAGTCGCTGTCCATCAGCGTGTAGTAAATGCTGTAGAATCTCTACTTGTCTTCTCTGTGTTGTACATCCCTCCCTTTGCCCCCCCGAGCCCACGCATTATACATGTTAATCCTAATGTCCCCTTTCTTCTCCCTGCCCTTATCCCTCCCTTCCCACACACCCTGCCCATTCCCTTTCCCTTTGGTAACTGTTATTGAACTCTCGGGTTCTGTGAGTCTGCTGCTGTTTATTTCCTCCAGTTTTTCTTTGTTGTTATACTCCACACATGAGTGAAATCATTGGCTACAGGTCTTTCTCCACCTGGTATATATCACTGAGCATGCTACCGTCTAGCTACATCCACATCCTTGCAAATGGTAGGATTTGTTTTCTTCTTATGGCTGCTTACTGCACTTTTTAAACTGGACTTCATTCTTCCTTTTTGTTTGTAGTTTCCCTATGTGCTTTCACCATTGATCTGTTGGTTATGAGCAATAGCTTTGTGTTAATCGATATGTATCTGAATCTGTGTAACTGTCTGTCTATCTATCAATCTATCTATCCTTCTATCTTTCTATCTATGTATCTCTCTATCTATCTTCCTATCATCTATCTATCGTATCTATCATCTATCTATAATCTCTCATTTATCTATGTATGTATGAATCAATCATCTTTTTGTCTTCCCATCTATCCTTATGTACAGAACAGTTAACAACATCGCCTATGTCACTTCCCTACATTATGCTTCCAAAAATCTTGCCAAGTAACTAGGACGTATGGAGAGCACTGGGTACACTGAGACAATTGCAGGTCGAGTCTGCCGCGTGTGCTTACAAAACCAGTAAATGGTTGTCCAGGGACTTGAACCCATATCTCTGTCCTCTGTCCTCTTTTACTCCTTCTCGCCTGCTGACTCTTATTTGCCACAATAATTGACTAAGTCTTCCCTGAAGACCACAAGTATCCTTCCTCTGGGCCTGTTGTAGTCAGAAAAGTATACTTGGTGCTTTGCTCATCACCAAGTATGAAGGACATCGGCGTGATCACCTCTGATAGGAGGAGGGACAAATAAAAATGAACACCTATTTCTAGACAGGAGCAGTTTTGAACAAAGAGTGTGTTGTGGAGTGACGTGTTTACTTGAGTGTCCAACCTTCACTCTTAAGTGGTTATTACTTTTTTACATTCATGAACATCATAAAAACGCACTGATTTCAAAAGCCCAGATGCATATTATTACAGAAATTCTGTTATTGAGGTAAGAAAAATTGAGAAGGACTTTGCTGTACAACGGAATCTATTTCTGGGCACTGCTGAAACCAAACAAAAAAAATTCATGGTGGCCAGCTAGGGCTATTTTCTACTGACTGTCTCTGGGGACTCAAACAAAATCCATTTGTTGGTTTGTTTGTTTCTCAGTTTCACTTTTTTTGGGTACCTGTCACCGCCCCTTCAGCTTTTAATTTGTCCGTGTCCTGGGATCTCAAGTGAGTCTCCTGTAAGGGAGCACATACATGATCTTGAGTGAAAGAGAGCTTAGTTTAGTATGATGCTTTCCTATCTACCTACCTATCTATCTCTTTACCTATCTATGTAATCTTTCTATCTATCTATCTGTCATCTATCTATGTATGGTCTGTCATCTATCTACTATCATCTGTGTATCTATCTAATTAATCTCTCATCTATATGTATGTATATCAGTCGAATCTATGTATCAATCATTTGTCTCTCTCTATATCTGTTTTCTCACTTTTGTCAACGTTCTATCCCTAGGTGCACTTTGATTCCTCTGTGTCCTTCTCAGTCTCAATTCCTTGTGTTTGTTTTTGTGAGTTAGCTGTGTGTTTGGGTCTTGAGAGGAGTGGCCTTGGGTGGGAACTTCTCCTACATAGGTGGCACGAGTCTGCTGGGTGTGGATAGTGTGGTTGGTGGGCTGCGCTCTTGAAACTGTGCAGCCCAGTGCCCTCCAGCTGCTCTGCCCCTGGGCCATTCCTGCAGGGACGGCTGCATGAGCTGCAGGGAATATCCGAGGCACCATGCAGGTAGCACCCTGGTGGGCTTGCGGGATCCGTGGTAGGTACATGCCCCGTAGTATGTCTTTTTGCCTGTGCACCGATGTTACCTCGGTGGCCCTGCTTGGTGGCACTCTTCAGAGAGTATGTGTGTAGTCACTGGTTAAGGGAACTGCCCTTTGGTGACACGCGGGGTTCTTCTGGGCCAGTGGCCCATGGACTTGCTGAGGTGCAGCCCAGCTAGCTTGTGGGGGAAACTGCTCCCCTCTGCTGTCAAGGTGGAGGTGGAATTTCAGTGCATTTATGCATTTGATGTGAGTGAGGTCTATCTGAAATGGAATAGTAGCGTTGAGAGCTATTTTTCCACCCCCTCAACTTGTAGTTCATCTTCGTCCTTGGATCTCAAGTTAGTCTCCTGTAAGGGAGCACGTAGGTGGTCTTGAGTTTTCATCCCTTCTTTTAACCCTGTGTCTTTTCATTGGAGTCCTGAAGAGCCTGTCCTTTTATTTTGAGAATTGAGCGCTATGTCCTTATTGCACTTTAAAAATTTTTTTTGTTATCATTAATCCACAATCACGCAAAGAACATTATGTTCACCAAGTACACAACGTCCCCCCCAAAAACCCCATAACAGTAGCTGTCCATCAGCATAGTTGGATGCTGTGGACCCCTTCACCATGTCCCCAACTCACCCCGTTACAGTCGCTTTCCATCAGCGTGTAGTAAGATGCTGTAGAATCACTACTTTCTTCTCTGTGTTGTGCAGCCCTCCCCATGCTCCCCCCACCCACACATTATACATGCTAATCCTAATGCCCCCTTTCTTTCTCCCCACATTTAACAAACCCTTCCCACCCACCCTGCCTAGTCCCCTTCTCTTTGGTAACTGTTAGTCAACTCTTGGGTTCTGTGAGTCTGCTGCTGTTTTCTACCTTCAGTTTTTCTTTGTTATTATACTCAACACATGAGTGAAATCATTTGGTACTTGTCTTTCTCCGCATGGCCTTTTTCACTGAGCATAATACCCTCTAGCTCCATCCACGTTGTTCAAATGGTAGGATTTTTTTCTTCTTACGGCTGCTTACTGTACTTTTAAAACTAGATTTCTGTCTTCTCTTTTGTCTGTAGTTTCACTATGTGCTTTCACCATTGCTCTCCTCGTTATTAGCAATAACATTACGTTAATCAATATGTACCTATATCTATCTATTCATCTGTCTACCTATCTATCTGTCTGTCTTCCTATCATCTATCTAAGATGTCTATCATCAATCTATGTACCTATCTATCTATCTTTCATCTGTCGTCTGTCTAGCTATCTATCTATGAATCAATCATCTTTTTGTCTGCC